>NC_135822.1:63368793-64041168 GCF_964213995.1 Mustelus asterias | reverse complement strand
GGGGGGGGAGGGTGAGGTGGTGGTGGGGGGGGGAGGGTGAGGTGGTGGTGGGGGGGAGGTGGTGGTGGGGGGGGGAGGGTGAGGTGGTGGTGGTGGGGGGGAGGGTGAGGTGGTGGTGGTGGGGGGGGGGAGGGTGAGGTGGTGGTGGGGGGGGGAGGGTGAGGTGGTGGTGGGGGGGGGAGGGTGAGGTGGTGGGGGGGGGGGAGGGTGAGGCGGTGGTGGGGGGGGAAGGGTGAGGCGGTGGTGGGGGGGGAAGGGTGAGGCGGTGGTGGGGGGGGGAGGTGGTGGTGGAGGGGGGAGGGTGAGGTGGTGGCGGGGAGGTTGAGGTGAGTGGGTGGGGGGGTGAGGTGGGGGGGTGAGCTGAGTGGGTGGGGGGTGAGGTGTGGATGGGTGGGTGAGGCGAGGTGGGTCGGTGGGGGGTGAGGCGAGGGGTGGATGAAGTGTGGGGGTGAGGTGGGTGAGTGGGGGGATGTGGGGTGAGGGGGGTTGGTGGGGGTAAGTGGGGATGGGGTGGGGGTGTGTTTGGGTGATGGAGTGAGGGGTGGGGGAGGGACGGTGTGGGGATTGAGATGAGATAGGACCTGAAAAGCTGTGGCAGTGCTCACAGTCCATTGCACACACTGTCTCAAAATCAAAGTAACTACTGTTAACAAGTGATATGACCGATCCCCAGGTGATGTTCTCGAAATTTGTTCACCTGGATGAGATTCCTCAATTTGCCAGCTGGGATATACCGAAATTGTTGTGGCCTGGGGGAGGACGGATGAACTGGTTCCCTTTCTTAATTCAACCTCCTCTGCTGGTCACAACCAAAATAATCTTAAAAAGGATCCTTTCCTCAGCGGAAACCTGTCCCAATTCTTCGCTTTTAAAATCAGCCAATTTAACCAGGCTTTCTGGAGTTAAAGGTAGAGTGAATTCATTACCTACTGAAGGCAAGAAAATGCTAAAACACATGCAAGTACATTCATGCAGACTAGGATTGAATCTAAAGTAGGTGTGTTGAAGGTGGATGAAAGCGTTCCTGATGGGTTAAAAGTGAATGATGCAGCATTGTAGCTGCTGCAATTTGAGGTTCCAGTCGCGCAAACTTCAGAAGGAGAATTTGGTTTTGAGATTCTGGTGTTCTGCAGTTTGGTAGAGAAGCTTCCCAGTTAACGTTTCAGTTATGGTGTTTGCTGATTTGGCTTACTTCCCCAATCAGAGCGATATACAATCAGAGCGATATACCTGCAAAAGGCTTTTGCAAGAGTCCTGTGAGCTGGCTTTTTGCTTCTTTGTCTCACAACCTCTTGACACATCCTTGGGTCAGTTTTTCTGCTGGCTTTTACCCCAACCTTTGTATATCCCTGGAAGACAAAACCCACAAATCCGCCTGGATATTGCATACAGGATATCACTTAATAAGATTATGCTCATTTCCCATTATGGCCCATTGTCTCCAAGAGAGATGGGAATTAGTTTCTGGATGCTGAGAAGTAACTTGTCTGGAAACAGGGTGGGGTTGTCTCTCAGGCTATTGCCCACCAGCAATTCAGCCAGTGACCGACTTTACATCTTCAGCCATGTATGGCTTGTATATCCATTAAAAAAACCTCAAGCTTTATTAAAAGTTCAGTATTTCCAGACCCCATTTTTAAAAAGTAACTTAATTACAACATAGTTCGTGAACAAGTAGTTTCATGCACCTGTGAATATTAATTTGCAATGTTCTGCAATCTTTCACTGTGATAGAAATTTGCTCATGTATGTTGTATCTGTGAAAAGTTAGATTGCTCAAACCTGGCCAGTTACTGTTCCATTATCCTCCCAATCATTAGAAAAATAATGGATGCAATTATTAGTAATGTCAAGTGACACTGCTCAGCAGTGACCTGCTTAATGATGCTCAGTTTGAGTCACCTTCATACTTAGCACGTGCTTGGTCCAGTTGCAGATTCAATAATATAAGAGTGGAGTTGAGAACAGTCACCATGAGTGTCACAGCTGCATTCAAGTAGGAATGACACAAAGGCGCACTGGCAAAATTAATACCACTAAGTTCAAAAGCAAATCTATTTTCAGAAAATGGCTGGAGTCAGACTGACACACAGAACTATAGTCACAGTTGTTGGAAACAAGTAATTCAGCCAACTGCCAGTTTCCTGTCACCAAACTCCCTTTATCAAAGAGAACAGCTGCACCTGCGGCCGACAGCTACACTTTGGGACCTACAATGCCAGTCCGGGTTAAGCAGCAAGTTTAGAAATCCCTGCTGATAGCTCCTCATCTCATAGGAAGAGCCTCCGCTCGCTCAATTAGGAAGTTTGTATTCCACGAAGCCCCAAGGGAGATCTATTGATCCCGGTAGCCTTCGTGCTCATCATAACATCCCTCCCCCTTTAGGTCCATGTCTCTCCCAATACCCCCACTGCGATCAGTCAGGTCTGGCGAAGGTGGGGTTGGGTTAGGCGGTGTAAACCTAAGAGGGGACCTTCGTTTCCGGAGAGAGCATCGCAGGATTACCGATACCGGTGTTACAATGTAGCCAAAGGCAACATGCTGTGGTGGTCAGCTGACCCAATAGAAATAGGAAGCAGATGGGACTTGTAAAGCAAATGCGAGATTCGTAGCCTGTGGCTTTTGAGGAACACTTGGAGGGGTGAGACGTTAGGATTGATTAGGGATGAAAGTGACACTGAAATTTTTTTTGTCGTCCTAGCCTCTAATAATTGGAAATGTCAGTTTAGATATCAAAGCAGCATTTCTGCAGGGTGAAGCATTTCAAGGAAAAGTATTTTTGAAGCCACCCTAAGAAGCAGGTAATACACAGGGACAGTTGTGGAAACTGAAGAAATGCATATATGGATTGAGTGACTGCATTAAGGGTTTGGTATTTTTCTGTACGATCTTTATTGCTGAAAAATGGCTGTGTCCTGTTAAAAGCGGATCCCTCAATGTCCTGTTGGAAGTCTGAAGGAAAATTGGCAGGGCTTTTCATGATGCATGTTGATGACTTCTTGTGGTGTGGCACAGACAAATTTAAAGAGAGGGTAACTAATAGGTTGAAGACGGAATTTTTAAGTAGGGAGTCAAGCGATTGGTGCTTTTTGATATCTCGGTCTTGAGATACAACAAAGCAAATTTGAGATAACAAAGAATCAGCAGGTATATTTGGACAGCATTGATCCTATTTCCATAAGAAGAGAAAGGTCAATTGTAAAAAGAACTGGCCATGGAAGAAGAATCTAAATGTTTGAGTATGATAGGACAGTTAAATTGGCTATGCACACAGGCAAGACCCAATGGGAGCTATAATTTCTTCGAATTAAGTGATATGTTGAAGCATGCTTCCGTCCAAGAGAACTTGCAGGCAAATAAAACATTAAAAAAGCCGAAATCTGAGGAATGTATAATTAAATTCCCGGCACTGGGAAAACCGGAAGAAATGGAGTTGTATTTAGTGATGCTTCTCATGCCAGTCTCCCAGATGGGTATTCAAGTGGTGCTGGGTTTATAATGTTTTTGGTGGGTAAGAAAGGAAAATATTGCTCCCTGGCCTGGGAAGCAAAACAAAAGGGTGGTCAAAAGTACATTGGCGGCCAAAACTCTCACTTTAGTGGAGGTGGTATATATGGGATTATATCTGTCAGACACAATAACAGAATTATTTTTGAGTCTATGTTGGGAAAGGGCCAATTGAGTGTTATGTGGACAATGTTCACTCCATAAAAAGTGTAATAAAAATGACTGAGAATTGATTTGGCCAGCATTAAATTAAACAAATGCTGGAAAACCAGGAGATTTCGAAACTAAACTGGGTAGTTGCAAATCTCCAATTATCCAATGGGTGTGGGTAGAGTCATAAAGGTTTACAGCACGGAAACAGGTCCTTTGACCCAACTTGTCCATGCTGCCCAGTTTTTACCACTAAGATAATCCCAATTGCCTGCATTTGGCACATATTCCTCTATACTCATTTTACCCAAGTAATGTCTAAATGCCTTTTAAAAGACAAAATTGTACTCGCCTCTACTACTGCCTCTGACAGCCTGTTCCAGACACTCACCACCCTCTGTGTGAAAAAATTGCCACTCTGGACCCTTTTGTATCTCTCCCCTTTCACCTTAAACCTGTGCCTTCCAGTTTTAGATTCCCCTACCTTTTGGAAAAGATATTGATGTATCCTGTTGGATGATTCCTGGAGCAGACTGTCAAAGTCAGTTAGCAGAATGCCTCATCACCAGAACTTATGGGTGGCACGGTGGCACAGTGGTTAGCACTGCTGCCTCACAGCGCCAGGGACCCGGGTTCGATTCCCGGCTTGGGTCACTGTCGGTTTGCATGTTCTCCCCGTCTGCGTGGGTTTCTTCCGGGTGCTCCGGTTTCCTCTCTCAATCTGAAAAGACGTGCTGGTTAGGTGCATTGACCCGAACAGGCGCCGGAGTGTGGCGACTAGGGGAATTTCACAGTAACTTCATTGCAGTGTTAATGCAAGCCTTACTTTGACTAATAAATAAACTTTATTTACTTACAAACAAGCATCAAGACCGAGGTGGCTGGTGGTGAGAAAGGCCCTCCCCGTCAGATCCTTCATACATGCCTGGAGTCTCACTCCAGCTGCATGTTGCCCTCGAGTTCACTGGTAGGGAATTCCTTCTCTGGCTCAGTTTCAGCCCGGAGGCCCACTTCAGCTTCATTTCCGAGTTTGTGCCTTCACAACCTGTAGGCACGAACGCAGAGTCAGCTTCGAGCTGCGGGATTAAACTGTCTGCGACTGTCTTCACGGCCAGAAGTGAGGTCCATGCTCAGGCATGGACTTCCTGGTTCTGAAATGTTCCAAGTGCTTCTTCAGGTTTTTACCCTGCAACTTTGACCTTGTAAGATACTGGTCCTGTTTTCTCCAAAATGATCCAGGGACACAACTGGGACCATTCCTGAAGTTTTTCACGTGTACCAGATCACCCGTTGTGCAAGTTCTTTCTGTCGTTTTAGCATTGTAATTATTTTTTTGGTTTTCTTGCTGGGACTCCACCCTCTCTGCCAAGTTTGGGAACACAGTAAGAAGTCTCACAACACCAGGTTAAAGTCCAACAGGTTTATTTGGTAGCAAATACCATAAGCTTTCGGAGTGCTGCTCCTTCGTCAGATGGAGTGGAAATGTGCTCTCAAACAGTGCACAGAGACACAGAAATCAAGTTACAGAATACTAATTAGAATGCGAATCCCTACAACCAGCCAGGTCTTAAGGTACAGACAATGTGGGTGGAGGGAGCATTAAACACCGGTTAAAGAGATGTGTATTGTCTCCAGACAGAACAGCTAGTGAGATTCTGCAAGTCCAGGGGGCAAGCTGTGGGGGTTACTGATAATGTGACATAAATCCAACATCCCGGTTTAGGCCGTCCTCATGTATGCGGAACTTGGGGCTATCAGTTTCTGCTCAGCGACTGCACTATAGTGTGTCGTGAAGGCCACCTTGGAGAACGCTTACCTGAAGATCCAAGGCTGAATGCCCGTGACTGCTGAAGTGCTCCCCCACAGGAAGAGAACAGTCTTGTCTGGTGATTGTCGAGCGGTGTTCATTCATCCGTTGTCGTAGCGTCTGCATGGTTTCCCTAATGTTCCATGCCTCGGGACATCCTTTCCTGCAGCGTATCAGGTAGACAATGTTTTTCATGCAAGTTTGGGAATAGCAGGTTTAATCTGGTATAATCCTGTCGTCCCATTAAGAGCTCCACTGAGGCAACACCTGTTGGTGTGTGCTATATGGTCCGATATTCGAACAAAGATCGTGCCACTTTGGCCTCTATGGATGCCACTGGTTGTTTTTTCATGCAATTTTTGAAGATTTGAACCACCTGCTCTGTCAGTCTATTATTGACAGTTGATAAGGTGCAGTTTGGACGTATCAGATACTATTAGAGAGCATAAAGTTCTGGAAATTACTGCTAGTAAAGGCCGTGCCGTTATCAGAAACCAGGACTCTTGGTATTCCATGTGTACTGAAGTTTTATCGTGATTTCTGGATCATAGAATCCTTACAGTGTAAGGAAGGAGGTCATTCGGCCCATCGAGCCTGTACCGACCACAGTCCCACTCTGGCCCTATTCCTGTAACCCCATGCATTTACCCTGCTATTCCCCCTGATGCTAAGGTCAATTTAGCATTGCCAATCAACCTAACCCACACATCTTTGGACTGTGGGAGGAAACCAGAGCACCCGGAAGAAACCCACACAGACAGTGACCCGAGGCCGGAATTGAACCTGGGACCCTGGCGCTGTGAGATTGCAGTGCTAACCACTGTGCCACCGTGCCGTCCTGATCATAGCCTGAGATGTTGTGGAACCCATGTGGTGCACCTCCAACCGCTTTATGTCTACCATAATTTTAAAATATGTAATCCATAAATGGGCCCACAAAGGCCATATGTGCACTTACCTATGGCCTGAGGCCACTCCCAAGAGTGCAGGTAGGCTGAGGAAGGGAGCTTTTGATTTTCTTGGCAAAGATCACATTGCTTCACCAAGCCTGTGATGCCAAAGTCAAGACCGGGCCACCAGACTCAATTCCAAGCTAGCATTTTCATTTTTGGTACTTAGGGGTGGCTATTATGTAGTTCTGTTAATATTGGAGGAGCAAAGACATCCATTACTTATTAAAGTCTAGGTCTGAGGTGTTCATGTTGGGTGACGCTGATCTATACAAGAAATCTAGATAGGATCTACAGAGAACCATCAAAGATGACAACAGACAGACAGGCTAGAGTCCCAGATTAGCCACACAAACACCTACCGATTATGACAAGGTCTACACGATACAGCAGGCTACAAGTTGAAGGCATGTAGAATTGCTGGCAGGAATGCACCCCTGCCCGATGAGTTCAACGCATTCCACGTTTGTTATGAGCAAGAGATCAGCGAGAGGACATCATCCACCCTGGAAGCCTTGGCCAAACTGGTATCCGCGGTCACTGTCACAGACGTCAGATCGGCCTTCTTGAAAATTAACTCATTGGTCCAGATGAGCACCTAGATCCTGCGTGGACCAGTTGGCGGGGGTATTTGCAGACATCTTTAACCTCTCCTTACTCCCTACCTACTTCAAGAAGATGACCATCATCAGAAAAGCCAGGCAGTGTTCCTTAATGACTTCTACCCGGTGGCTCTGACATCCATCATTATGAAGTGCTTGACAGGTTCGTTATGGCATGCATCAATTCCATGGATCTACTACAGTTCGCCTATTGCCACAACAGGTTCCTAGCAGAAGCCATCTCCCTGGCCCGATACCGAATCCTGGATCACCTGGATAACAAGGACACTTAGGTCAGACTCCTATTTATTGGCTCCTTACTGCACTACTTATACACTTATGACTGTGTACTCATATGCCACTCCAACTCCATTTACAAGTTTGCTGATGACAGCACCATAGTGGGTCAGATCTAAAACAATGATGAGACAGAGTTCAGGAAAGCAAAAGACAATCTGGAGAAATGGTGCAATGACAATAATCTCTCACTAAATTCAGTAAAATGAAGGGGATAGTCATGGACTTGAGGAAATATAGTGGAGGACATGTCCCTGTATACATGAATGGTGATGAAGTGTAAATGGTTGAGAGCTTCAAGTTTCTCGGTGTCCCGACCATCAACAATCTGTCCTGGCCCCTCATGCTGATGCTATAATTAAGAAAGCCCACCAAAGCCACTACTTTCTCAGAAGGCTAAGGAAATTTGGCATGTCTGCTAATACTCTCACCAATGTTTATAGATGTACCATCGAAAGTATCCTTTCCAGATGTACCACAGCTTGGTATGGCTCCTGCTCTGACCAAGACCGCAAGAAACTACAAAGGGTTCTGGACGTAGCCCAGTCTCTATCAGGCAAACCAGCCTCCCATCCATTGAATCCGTCTACACTTCCCGCTGCCTTGGAAAAGCAGCCAGCATAATCAAAGACCCCAAGCACATGCTCGCTTCCACCTTCTTCCGTCGGGGAAAGAATACAAAAGTCTTAGATCACGTACCAACTGACTCAAGAACAGCTTCTCTGCTGCCATCAGACTTTTGAATGGACCTAGCATATATTAAGTTGATTATTCTCGACACCCTAGCTGTGACTGTAACATTATTCTGCACCCTCTCCTTTCCTTTTCCCCTATGTACGTACGGTAAGTCACAAGTCGATATTAATTCTTTCTTCGGGTCAAAATAGGCCAGTAGGTTAGATGACATTTGCTAACGTTTAACTGTAGAAAAAGTCTCTGCCTGTGGAGCGTCTCTGGACCATCTCTGGCATTTTCGTAGCAGGGAGTGTAATGTGGAAGCCAAGTTCGGGATAAACTTTTCATAATTATTTACTAATCTCAGGAAGGATTTCAACTCTGTGGAGTTCCTTGGGTTGATGCTCCCTTGATGGCCTTTATCTTCATCTCTACTTTATGTAACCCCTTGCCAACTACTCGGTAGCCTAAATAGATTAATTCAGCTGCTTGGAAAATCCATTTCACTCTCTTAAAGTGAACTCCACTCTAGAAAATCTCTGCAAGACTTCTAAGTTGGCCAAGTGTTCCTGTTTCAAAGCCCCCATGACCAAGACATCATCTAAGTATACAGCTACCTAGTAAGAAATCTCACAACACCAGGTTACTGCTACCGAGGGTAGCCTTTGAAGGATGTTCTTTTTAACTCTTTGGAAAATAGCACTCGCTGATGAGACCCCAAAGGGCAAATGAGTCCCTCAAGCGTCTCTTATGAATTTTCTTCATCACATATTTCCTGGAGAACTCATCCAATTCAAGCTGAAGATAGGCGTGGCTCATGTTCAACTTGGAGAACGTCTTGCCTCCTTATCACTTAGTGTACAAATCTTTGAATTAGGACATGTGCTCCCTATCAAGTTTGGGGACCCAATTGACTGTTAGTTTATTGTCCACAAGAAGATGAATTTAAGAACAAGGACTGCTTTCACAATCCATTCTGCAAATTGTACGGTCCTTTTTATATATAAACTTTCAAGGCACCCTAGCCCAGTTTGCACTGTTCCCAGCATAGAGTATGGGGTTGGTCTTGCTCTGAAATAACTAGGTGTAGCATTGGAATCAATGTAGATCTTGACCCTTTTTATTTTTCCCAGGCCCTCTTGGAAAATTCCAGGATATCTGCTAATAACTTCAAACCCCCACACCTAGCCTGAAGATCTCCAACAGTTTAGCCTGATGTGCTGGAGCAATCTCTCCCCACAAGGCTTGGTCCACACCCCCATACAGCAATGAGTGGATGATTAGCTGATTGCTGGTTCTAAGGACCATTGTACCTTTTGTTTGTAAAGGTTCCCCCAGGTAGGTGGCAAGTCTGGCCTTCCAAATTCGGGTTAGATGCCAGATTGGAGATGCTTAAGCATCTGGTCTCTAATAATGGAGATTGCAGATTTTGTGTCCACCCCCATCTTCAAGACCATTCACCACTAATTCTACCATTATTGGGGCAACTTTTGTGGTGCTGATACAATTCGGTTGCAATCTCCCTGTCTCTGGAAGAGGGGATGCTGACATATGGCTAAGTACTGGCCTTGGCTCTTTAACGAGACAGCATACTTTTAGTTGGAGTGGGCTACTCCCACTTCTACTAAATTCCGATGTTTTGCTCGTTCCTGAAACTATGCCTTGACTGTGTCCTCTGACAGTGCTTACAATAATCCGTTGTCTGGCAACTTCACCTTCTGGAATATGTTCTCTAATACTCTTGGAATCGTCACTGCCTTTCCTTGATACTCTGGTGACATTAGGGTTCCTATATTGAAAGGACCCCTTTAACACCTGATCTATACAAATGCTTTCCATCGAGGACACAAGGTCCTTCGCCCTAGTTGGAGAACATTATTGCCTTATGCCGCCTTTAGTTCCTGAGTCCCTTTTTCTACGCTCTCAAGTGATGAGGCTATTTTGTTGGCTTGTTTGAAGCCCATGTTGGGTTCTGCCAACTGCTTCTTTTGGGTGGCTAGGTCATTTATGCCACATACCAATCTGTCTTGTAACATTTCGTTCACAAGTGCTCCATATTCACAATATTCCGACAATTTCTGCAATCTAGCCAAGAACTCAGTGAGAGATTCCACAGGAGTTTTGCCAGCCATGTTGAAGGATCTTTGGAGGATTACAAAGGGCTACGGATCATTGTAATTCTTCAATGTCTGCTAGCTAATTGAAAGGTTTTGAGTCGGGATGTCCGAATAGGTCAGACTTTGTAATCATGCTGAAATACGGGGCCCCACATGCTGTCAACAATATCACCTTTTGTTTTTCATTTTCTTTAATGTTAGCATGGAAGAAATAATGCACGCGCTCTGTATATTGGGCCCAGTCTTCCCCACTGGTGTCATAGGGTTCAAGTTTTCCGAAAAGAGGCATAATGGCTTTTTCTTATTGGAAAAGATTCTTGATTTACGGAAGTTGTCTGGAGGGAGATGGAGAAAAAAAATCCTCCTCATTGGCAATGTAATAATTCAGCCAAACTCCATTTTCCTGTCACCACTGTTTGTTGTGCACAAAGAGAAGGGTCATGCCTACGGCTTACTGATAGACTGCCTATACTAACAAAGTTTATTTGCTAGTGTCACAAGCAAACTTACATTAACATTGCAGTGAAGTTACTGTGAAAATCCCCTCATTGCCACAATCCAGCACCTGTCCGGGTACACTGAGGGAGAATTTAGCCTGGCCAATGCACCTAACCAGCACGCCTTTTGGACTGTGGGAGGAAACCCATGCAGACGCAGGGAGAACATGCGAACTCCGCACAGACAGTGACCCAAGCCAGGAATCGAACCTGTGTCCCCTGGTGCTGAGTCTGCAGTACTAACCATTGTGCCACCTTGATGCCCTCAGGATCTACAGTGCTGGCACAGGATGAGCAGCTGGTTTAAAAACCTTAGCTGACTGATTCTCATTGGGCATGCTGCTCATTAAGAAAGTTCATACTCCACAAAACCAACAGGAAGATCAATTGATGATCCCCTGTGGCCTTCTTGTTCATCATAAGAGAAATCAATCATCATAGGTCCACGATACCATTCAAGGATTTCCTCAGCGTAGAAGCCGTGGTCCAGCTACCTTCAGCTGATTCATTACTGATTAATGACCTTTCTTCCACCTTGGGTCTGAGTGGGGAATTTTGCTGTCTGTTATCTATTGAAGTTCCACTTACAGCTCCTCTGATTATTGAGCAGTACACGTCAGCCAGCAGGAGGACCTGATTAACTTCCAGGCTTTGGTTGACAAATAGCAGCAAATGTATCTACCACACAAGTGACCTTGGTGCATTGACCATTTCAATTAAAAGGGAAGCTCAGTCATTTCCCTTCTGATGACTGCAATAGCTCGTTTACATTACCTCGATCATCATTGTTCCAGTCGGATCAATAATAATAGCCACAAACAGGTTAGTGGCTGGATACTTAGCAACAAGTGGCTCATGTCTTGATCATTCAAAATGTATTGGCCATCTAGAATGCTCACCATGAGTGCAACTGTAACAATACAATGAAGCTCAACACCAATCAAGAGAGAAGCAGTGTTCTTGTGAATCATGAAAATCCTGGAAAAGTCATATAATTTGGAAATGACTTTTCCAAGCCGAGAACAGTCATAAGTATTCTCTAAAAAGGTCCAAAGTCATGAAATTTTATTGCGAGGCTGCCTGAACAACAGGGACCGTCTACGTGCCAGATTACTGCTGTTCTGGCAGTGTCCAATGCAGCTAATTGGCTGAGTGATATGCACAGATTCCCTAGTCCTCCCTTGCTTGTTTCGTGTGAGGGAACAGTGTGTTTGCAAGTGTAATTTGCAGATTTTCTTTTGTTGTGGAGGCACAGGTCTTGGTGGGTGCCTTCTTTGGAGCTGAACCATAGTAAAAACAAGGTAAGGCAAGTGGGAACAAGCAACATCATTTTCGACAGGTGCATGTCTATGGTCGATGCCCCATCTTTCGTCTGAGATGCAGCAAAAATTCTTTCATCAACTTGGAAATGTCATGGAATTTCATTTTACTAAAAGTGCAGAAACCCTGGATGAAATGCTACAAAGTACCAATGTTACATCAACCGAATGTTTCTTCACTGCAATATCTATGACTGAGAAAAACGAGAGCAGCAACCTTGTGGGAATGTCATCATTCCATAGTCTGACATTATCAGTGACTCTTGTCTTCATTGCTGGGTTAATATCCTAGAATTTTCTGCCACAAAAATTAGTGGGATCGCTAGCAGTTTAACCATTTGAGGAGAAAGCTCACCACTTTGGAGATCAAAGCAATAAATGTTGCATGCCAGTACTGACCAAGTTTGAAACTACTTAAACAAATTATATTCTGCAATCCCCAATGCAGGAATAAATTGAACATTGTTCTCACATCTGCAGAAAATTTACCTGGGGCAAGTCAGCAACCTTTAATTCCACACAAAGGAATGCTGTCGTTAGAGCTTGCTCGAATTCCTCCAAATGTTATAGCCAAAGCCAAACACTGCAAAATCTGCAATACTGAAATAAAAAAGCTGTGCAGGTCACGCAGCATCTGTAGAGAGAAATATTTTGTTTTGATAATTTGCAAATATTGTAGCAGTTCTTCCTTTAGAATATTTACTTTGTAATTTGTAGAGGTGTTTTCCTGCCCCAGCACCTGCCTCCTCTGCTGCCCCTCCACACACACCACCACTTTGTGAGTAATACTGGAAGGAGCTTTCCAAGACTTGTGCAAATCCACAAATAGAATAGATGAATTTTTAGAATGCATGTTTTTAAGATCATGTTTCACTTCAGGAGTAGCCAAAGTTATTGTATCATTGTAACTTGTGCAGCAAAATGTGATTCTGCTATTTCTTGTTTCTCTTGAAGCCATTGAGTGGTTGGGTAGTTTGCACAGGTTTTTGCAGAACTTTGTCGTCATTTCTCTTAGTTTTTACAGTAATTTAAGGAGCGATCCCAGCTATGCTTGATCATACAATAATCCTTTGTCCACACTGTTGCTGGATGGTAATAAGGAGAAACAGTCCTGGCTGATATTTCCCTTTGCTGAGCCAAAGCAAAGTTCTGCTGTTTTTACCCTCCCATTTGTACTGTTAGTTTTATTCACTTGTTCAGTGCTCAGTTCTGTTCACATACAGGGGCAATAGAATAAGATGGGAGATTATCAGAACCAACACCCAGATTTTTGTGGACTATGGAAAATGGCAGGTCCCAAGGCCAAATGAAACAAAGACTGACATGGACATCAAAATATTCTTATACATAAAGAGAATCTATTACTGCAGTATTAACTTTGCATAAGCTTGTTGTCATGCTGAATTAACTAACCATTTCTCCTCTAGGCTGAACTCACAACATGGCTTCAGTGCATGAGAGGAGTGATGGGATTGTTAAAGTCTTGGCTTCCAAGGAATCAACTGAAGTTATCAATAAAGTAAGCTGGGGTTTTTTTGCTTTGTACTACAAAAGTTAAAAGAGAGGACTGCCTTTTATCCACAACATTATCATATCACAGTGCTTCAAAATGTCAGTAATTGCTGGAAAGTATAGTCACTGCTGTCCTCAGGACAACAAAAATCCAACACAAGGATGAATAATAGGTTAATCTGTTCATTGTGGTGATAGTTGACAATGGAATCAGAAGACCTTTTCAGTCATCTTCAACTGATGCATGATATTTTTAATGTGCACTCAAACCAGTAGAATTGGTGCAAGGAGTCTCAGATCAAAATCTCATTGGCCTGAAGTTTTTGTCTGTTGGACATGTGCAGCTGGGCCTGGAAGCAGGGGCAAAATGCATTTCTGGTTGCGGGTTAGCCCCAGAATGCGATGTTGCCCGGGCTGACTAGTTAATGGGTGGTCAGTGTGAAGCACGCACTGGGAAAGGCTCAGTGCTGCCGGGAAGGAGGGAAGAAGATGAACTTTCAGAAAAGGGAAGGTGTGAGCTGGTTCTTCGAATGTTCTCCCTTGAAGATAGCTGCGTGGAGCTATCTTGGGGAGCTGCTGCCTTGTGAAAAATAAATTGCGATGGAAAAACTATGCAAAGTGTGTCCAGGCATCACAATCAATCACAGAGCACAGTCTCCAGACACTTATTTTAATTTTGTTTCAGCCCTGTCATATCATTCCACTCTGGATTTAGGTTGTAGCTAAAGCGTGAAGGCCTGCTGGGCAGTTGAACCACATAAAATTGTACTCAGCTTGCTCCTTAATGTGCGAAATTGATTGTGGGTGGTTGCCTTCCAACTCTTGTGTGCATCCAATAACTGACATATTGTGCGAGTGCCCACACCCGGTGTCGTCACCCATGATTTCATGTACTTCCGAGTTGGCTGCATTCCCATCTAAGTAATATAAAATTCTGGCCATTGGTTGGATGGCAGCACTCCTTCAATACTGAAGAGTCATTTAGTTGCCAAAATCCTTGAGTGGAACCAAGAACAAAGACAATTACAGCACAGGAACAAGCCCTTTGGCCCTCCAAGCCTGCGCCGACCATGCTGCCCGACTGAACTAAAACCCCCAACCCTTCTGAGGACCATATCCTTCTATTCCCATCCTATTGATGTATTTGTCAAGATGCCCCCTCAAACGTCACTATCGTATCTGCTTCCACTACTTCCCCCGGCAGCACGTTCCAGGCACCCACCACCCTCGGTGTAAAAAAACTTGCCTTATACATCTCCATTAAACCTTGCCCCTCGTACCTGAAACCTATGCCCCTAGTAATTGACTCTTCCACCCTGGGAAAAAGCTTCTGAGTATCCACTCTGTCCATGCCTCTCATAATCTTGAAGACTTCTATCAGGAACTCAAAACATTCTATCTTGAGGTTGAATCACTTCGCCAAGCTGACAAGTTACATAGTTTGAGAATAACAATTGTCGCAATGTGAGTTATCAGCTGAAAATTACTTCCAAAAGATTCTGAAATGATCCCTATTAATTTTATTTTTTATTTTTTGCTGCTTTTATGATTTGAAAATCTAAAGGTACTTAATAAGTAGATAATTGAACATCATTAATTCCAAATGTCAGTGTCTTCTAAAATATAAAACTTGCCCGATTTTATGTGCAACAACTCAACAACTTGGATTTGCATCATCCTTTTCTCATAATAAAACTGGTAAACGTACAGCAGTTGCGAGTCAGAAGATTTAAATAAAGTTTTAATTTGACTTCAGAAAAAAAGATGGTGCCTGCAATTCAAGGTCACCTTATGACGGGAGCCAGTAATTGTTTCAGTAATTAAAAATGGATTGGCAGTATGTGGTGAGTGGCATTCCTTGGGCTCGATCATGGGGCCTCAGCTATGTATCAGATACAGTAATGACTTACATAAAGGAACAGTGAATGTGTCCAAGTTAGCGGATGATTTTCCTCATGCCCCTCACATCCCTTGAGCTCCCCATCCTTCTTGCGCACCCCCACCTCACTGGGCACCCCCGCCTCATACACTGTCCCACTTGCTTCATGTATCTTTCCGCGCGCCCGCCTCTTGCATCTGTCGCCTGCCTCACACATATGCCTTTTTTCTACTCCCTTGAGTTTAGATCATTGAAGTGTTTAAAATGTTAATTTTGATTTCCAAGGACAAGTACTGCAAATCTTTGATCTGGTGAGGATTAGGGTGGCATTATCTTTAAACAAGAGCTTTGTCTTTTATTACTGAAATCAGGAAGCACTTTCTCAAACAAAATGGGGGCGATTCCCCCATCCCACTGCGCTGCTTTTGTAATGCAGCAGGCCAAGAGACTTGAGCGGAGGCCATTTCGCGGGCTCCCCGCTGGGCGCCACAGCCTCCGCAATTCTCTGGCAACTGGATTTCTGGTGCCATCAGCTCCACATCAGAAAATGGTGTGAAGCTGCATAAATTATGAGTAGTAGTAATATCCATTTATTTTAAACAGCATCAGCGGACCTGGATTGAAATCTCCGGGCCCGCTAATCTCTCTCCCCTTGCCAGGATGTTTCACTCCAGCAGGGTTTTGTACAGCTCCCCACTTGCGGGAAGCTGGCGGCCTGAACCTGCTAGAGTGGACGGGAGGCCATCGCCCGCCCCCCCGCCCCCCCCCCCGCCGCCCCAGAGGGTCGGGATTAAGGGAGAGGTGCCTCTGGCCATTGCCACCTTAGCAGTGCTAGCCTGGGACCAAGAGACAAAGTGCCAATGCCAGGGGCACCTTGGCACTACCCACGCATTGGGCAGTGCCAAAGGGATGGGTCCAAATGGGGTGGGGCTCCTCGGAGGAGGTTTGTGGGGTTAGGGTGTCCTGCTGCCACACTGCATTTGTGGGAGGGGAGGGGGGGGGCTGGGTCAGGGCTGCTAGGAAGAATGGGGGGGGCGGGGAGACATAGATGCGGGCAGGGGGCGGTAGGGGCGAGCAATCGGACCTTGGCGGAGAGGGGTTGGGGGGCAGCGTCGCAAGGTCGAGCTGGCCAGCAATCAGGAGGCCAGCAGTGCAGGGCCACTGCGCTTGCGCCGATCCCGGTGCTGACGGACTGGCACGTGCGCAGTGGTCTGCTCAGCGCTATGCTGCCAGCCTCTCCAGCGGGAATAGGCCACGCCCACTAATTTTCAACGTGATTCACGCTGAGGCACAGCAAACACCATTAATGATTTTGCTCTTGCCAATTTCCTGCTCTTCCAGACTCGAGTTTTTTTCACTCATCCTGTTGCCCCCACTCCTTTTTGTATTGCACAACATTTCACCTGTCATTAGTCATTTCTTATCTTCCACATTTCCTTTTATTTTTTACCCCTACCTTATTTGCCTTCTGCTCAATTTAAAAACTGGTAGATTTTGAAACTTTTCTGATCTGGCAGGTCATTGACCAGGCATGTCAACTTTATTTCTTCAGTGTTAGCTGCTCAACAGGAGTAAATAATGTTCACAGCAGTTTGAGAGAAGTCATTCTTATCAAAGTTTTCAAAGTCGATGCCACTCTACTATGCTCTTTATTAGAATTTCTACACCATCAGTTGGATAGATTGTACTCAAAAATGTTATCATACATTGAAAAAGGCACCTTCTGCCATCATAAATATTTCTGAAACAGAGATGAATCCATACTATAGGGTGGGAAAATATGTTCCAATGCTTAGCCTTTCAAATCAGCACACATTGAATCTTGCTGTGCTGAGTATGAGCTGACTCTTGTTCATTAAGGAATAAAACTTACTTTGCTTTCCTTTTAGGTGAATCACAGTGGCTTGTTATCAACTCTGGCTTTTAGCACACCATCTGGAGGGGCCAGTCTGTTCATTGGGAATGCTCGACCATTTGTGGGTCGCTGCTGTTACATCTGTGCACCCCAGAGCTGGGTAAGAGCATTGCAGGTGTTTGGAGGGAAATGGAAGCCTGACTGGGCACAGCATTTCGAACTGATAAATCTTTTGAAGTCTGTGCAGCACAAATAAAATTGGGGAGGGTGCTGGGGAACTAATTTTCATTTAGTGCATCAAAGCTGATAAAGTAATCTTCAGATAAAAACATTATTTTTGGTTATAATTGTAAAGTTATTTTCTAAGATAATATTCAATATTTGACACGATATTAACCTTATTTGTTTTAAATCGAAAACTTACTTTGGGACAGCACAGTTGCATTGAATTTTATTTCTGCTCAATTTTTTTGGACATTTCTCTTGTATTTTATTCCCTCCAACTTAAGTACTAGAATTTCTGTTGTGGAATACATACATCATCTATCCTCTTCAAAATTTGCAGTTACTTTGTCTTGCTGTCATTGATGTTGTTTCCCAGTAAAGTTATCTCTCTGTTTCAGGGTTTGCTTTTCCATCATCATTTAGCCTTGTTGGGATTTCGAAATGCCATCCTTGTTACTGAAATACAGACACGGTATGTTGATAGCAGACAGATGAGATTGCAAACAAATTGCTGCTTTATCTCAGTTTTGAAAGTAATTAAAAATGAACTCTTTTTTTTGTTCAGATCCTTATTACAATCGCCCCCCCAGAGCTACCAGCAGTTTTCATGAAAACTGCAGTACACTGGTTGTAGAAATGCATCTCAAAGTTTGTCTGACTGTCAGGATTACTTTGACAAAGCGCAGCTACCAAAATGCTGGGTGCACACAGGATTCTACCTCCTCCACCTGCTCACTGATACTCACTTTGGGTATCACAGGGGCCACTCAACTCCTGACCTCATTCTCTCACCTTGGTCCAAAAATGGACAAAAGAACAAAGAACAATACAGCACAGGAACAGGCCCTTCAGCCCTCCAAGCCTGCACCGATCATGTGTTCCTAACGAGACCATCCGTTTGTATCCCTCTATTCCCAGTCTGTTCATGTGGCTATCTAGATAAGTCTTAAATGATCCTAGCTTGTCTGCCTCAACCACCTTGCTTGGTAGTGCATTCCAGGCCCCCACCACCTTCTGTGTAAAGTAAGTCCCCCGCATATCTGTATTGAACCTTGCCCCCCCTTACCTTGAACTTGAGACCCCTTGTGTTTGTCATTTCTGACCTGGGAAAAAGCTTCCAACTGTTCACCCTATCTATGCCCTTCATAATTTTATAAAGAACTGAACTCCGGAGGTGAGGTGAGAGTGATTGCCGTTGACATTCGAGAAGCATTTGACCATCAAATGCCAAGTGTTATCAAGCAGCCTGAGCAAAACTGAAGTCAGTGGGAATCGGGGAGCAAACACTGGTTAAGTCATACCTAGGCCTGTGGTTGTTGCAGGCCTATCCTCTCTGTCCCAGGAAATTACTGGAGCAGTTTATCAAGGTAGTATACTCGGTCCGAACCATCTTAAGCTGATTCATCCATGATCCCCCACTTCCATCTTAAGGTCAGAAGTGGCGATGTTAGCCGATGATTCCACAATTTACAATATTTGCGACTCCTCATGTATGAGACATTCCGTGCATATATGCACCAAGACCTGGGCAACATTCAAGGTTGAGCTAAAAAGGGGCAAATAACGTGTGCCATGCAAGTTTTGAGATTTTTGGATACCTAAAATAGGCAATCAACTATTTATAAGTAATTTTGAGGTCATTTATTATTATCAGCGGTTTCCTGTTCCCAGAGGAGTGACAGATGGTTGGTGTATTGTGTGTTGATCTCAATGGATTATAGTAACATCATTCTGCTCTCTAGTTGAAATATTGATGAACCCTTCCCCTCATCTGCCTCCTCCTCCTCCTTGTCCATCTGAAGAAGGTGGCTGCCGATGAGCACTGCCACTTCCCCAACCCCAGTGTCTGAGTGCTTGCTAATATCCCCTGTTTTGGCGTGGCTTACCCAATATCAGTCATCTGATTCAAACCCTTCTGAGCAGTGGCTAAACTGTCAGGGTGGTTGCCACCCATTCCATTAGTCACCCTGTTTGATTGTGTTGAGGCAATGAATCCGCATTGATCAGAAATGGTAAAGATACACAGCAGGAACTCCCAAAGACTCCTTCGGCAGCATCTTCCAAACCCACAATTGCTACCATCTGGAATTTTCAAAGGCAACAGATACATAGGAACTGCACCACCTGTAAATTGCAGTCTTAAGTTGCTCACCATTCTGACTTGGAACGATATCGCTGTTCCTTCACTGTCAGGTGGGCCAAAACCCTGGAACTCCTTCTCTAATAGAACAGTAGACCACATAGACTGCAATGGTTCAAGGAGGTACCTCACACTACTTTTTCAAGGGCAATCCGGGACGTAGTAAATGTTGACCAACTAACGACACCCACCTCCTGTGAAAAAATGAAAAGGAAATGCAGTGTTGCTGGCTGTATGATACTGTGGAACTTGGCTCTGGCCAGCTTCAAAAATGTGCCAATGTCAACACTCTACAGAAGTATGAAAATCCTGCAGCACAGATTTACATTCGGGCAAGGCAGTAGGAATAATAAAAATGTTGACACTCTTGTCCTAGTCTGCTACGTTAGTCATGTGTGGTGCATTTGCCTCTCATTTGTGGGGTCATGATAACAAACTGTCACTGCACTTCTTTGAGAGTCTGTCTGCCATTGTGCAGTAACTAGGTTGTAATGCAGATTCTGACAGTTAAATCTTGGATTCCAGTGAGTGAGAAGGGCATATGTGCTAATATTATAAAATAGATGTAGATGTGTTGTGTAGAACTTAGTGCTGCCAATGTTCGACTCGCTGTTTGTGCCAGAAAATGGTATTTTGTGCAAAATGTACTGTCTTAGCAAATGAATTATGCATTCTTTTGTCATATAATTCTTGCGTGATCACAACGAATTGGGATGAAGTTAAGCTGAAGATGTCTGTAAAATAATACCCAATGTAAATGCATACCTAAAACTTACGTCATCAGAGTGTTTTTGTATTGGTATTACATGTTATTTTGCCTCAGTTCAACATGAGGTTCCATTGAATATATGCGAGTTCCTCATCTTAACTCACTCTACTCTACACAAAAGTTTGAAGTTATTGAGCTGGAAGCATATTTAACATTGAGCTGCATGTGGATGATGTGAAATCTCCCTTTCCCAAATTATTGTTACAGGTATCGAGGTTGGTTGGCTCGACGCCTCTGCAATTTCCTCTTTGTTGATGAGCGCACAATTTACCCAGATGTTCCCTTCCTGGAGCACCGAACAATCAACAGTGAAAGGTGAGAAATCTAATGGTCAAGATGTTAATTCCACAATAATATTCTCCCACTGTCTGTCTTTTCCTTCTTTGCATTCTTCGAGGTTACAATTGTAAAATAACTGGTTCTGTTTGTACAGGGTGCAGAAAGCTGTTAAGGAGAGCTTATCTAACATATCTGACCAGAAATCACCTTATAACTTGAGGAACGTGCTGGGGATTTTCCATCAGATTCAAGCCACAATCTCACCCTTTTTACTCAGGTATGGGATGGTTTCCCAAGGTCAAGAGCTGTAAAGATGCTGCAGATCTGCTTAAAACTGACTCTGGAAGAATTTCTTCTGGCTATTTTTGCACATTGTGTTGTGATGGAAGTGTGCAAACGATATGTATATACAGTGCATCTTTTTAATGTTTCTGGAGAATGGTTAAAATTCAGCTTTATGCTACAGGTAGTCGGTATATTTGGAAGGAATAGAGCCCAGATACTGGGGAAGCGGGATAATCACTCATTTCAACCTTGCAAGTGGTTTGTTAAGATCCAGGCCAGAAACTCCAGGTGTTTTATGAAGATAGCCTAGACCCTAAGTTTTTACATTTGAATTTGGCGCGGGTGAGCATAAGCTGTTTCATTCCAGGTATGATTCAAGCGACCCAAAGTGTATTTCAGAACACAGTTAAATTATAACAAAAAGGTTTAGCATAATGCTTACCAATTACAGGAATCAAACATGTTATAGTATAAACCTTAACAACTTGCCATCTATGATGTTCCAGGTCAAACAACAGCCCACAAACATTCACCCATTTCTAGACTTGGCACAAAAAACAAGCGTGCTCATGTGATGCTGGATTTTGCAGCTTTTTAACACCTGCTGTGGGTTAGTCCTTTGAATGTTGGATTAAAACTCTGAGGCTTCCCAGTCCTGGATCTTTCCTAAAAGCTTCTGGAGAGGGAGGGGGAGAGAGAGAGAGACAGAGACACTGCTTGCCTCCACCAGCTTCTAACAGCAACTCATAGACAGCAGAATTTCCAACTCCGGTGAGAGGGGAAAACACGAGACACTGCTTTCTGTCTCAAGTCCAAATAGCATCTGAGAAAAATGAAAGCAAAACCTTGGACCTTTCTGTGGGGGGAAAATATGTCTGCAGGCATCACATGACTTGTCAATCATGCTCCACCCAGCAATTCCAAAAGGATCATAAAACCCCAGGGCACTGCATTAGTGCAGATTAAAAATAAATATGATGTCCATGATATTGCGTTAGTAACAATTCGAGATCACTGGCTGCAGACAACATGGTGCTAATAAAATGCTTGGACCTGCTTAAAAAATCTTCAGAGAAACATGATTAAAATACACTTCTTACAGACACAGTATCATCACAGGTTATGCTAAGTAGAGTTAAAGGATTTTTCTTTACTTAAATTCTTCTGAGATTTCAGATTAGAGTGATTGACAGGGTCATGTGATATTGTGGTTTATGTGTAGTCCTGGATCTGGAGCAAAGAAAGAGAGTTTTAGCAGACACAAGTTGGAGTTGGGCTGTTTTGGTTGAAGTTGGAAAGATTTTGCAGTCTTCTAAAAGCTTTATATCTCTCTGAAAACGCCAACACGAATTATAGCAAGTATATTTGTGATTGCTGACTATATTTAAAGTGGATTTTAAGTCTGTAAGAAAAATGTTGCTTATTTGAACTGAAACAGTATTCAGTTCGAAATTAGGGCACTTTCTTTTCATGTTTAAATATGTTCAACTGCTAAAAGTTAAGCTGCTTCATTTTGTTCAGCGTTATACTTAAATTGTGTTATGAATAAAACTTGCTTTGATAAAAGATTCTGAATTGGTCAGTGGGATTACTCCTGGAGCGAAGCATTCTTTCTTCATATTAAGACAAAACTAGATGGCTTCCGAATGCAATTTGGTGTTCTGATCCAGGACTGTAACAATGTCCACCTCCACTTGGAAAAAAAATCACCTTCTCTAAAAGCCGTTGGTGATTAACGAGCCAGTCTGACTTTCTAATGACACCTGGTTGGGTTGACCTGTACTTTTGGGATACATCCCATTCGCTCCTCGATAATCCTGCAAGCTAATGCCTTACTGAAAAGTGGAGTCTCAGCTGCAGACTATTAAGAAATATGGAAGTTTTTGTTCAGTGCAGACTCCAGTTGGTTAAATTCCAGCAATGCTGTGTACTTTTGGGGCTCCTTGAGCCTTGGCTGTGCCAATTTGTGCCATGGCTCTCTGAATACATGAAAGTGGGTCCTTCTGGAGAGTGTGTGAATTAGACAAACAAGTTGTCTCTGGATTTCTGTGCAGCTTTCAGGATGGCCCTTGTGTATTAGAAGCTGGATACAATGGGTCTGTTCAATTCATTATTCGAAATTTTCATAAAAATCATTGCATTGTATTAGTGGTACAGAGATCCAGATGGAATTCCTTGTTTAAAAATTCATTCATGGGCTGTGAGCATCGCTGGCTAGGCCAGTATTTGTTGCCCAATCCTATTACCGATGAACTAAGTGGCTTTCTAGGTCATTTCAGAGGTCATTTCAAGAGTCAATGACATTGTTGTTGATCTGCAGTCACATGTCGGCCACGCCAGCTGGTCATTAGTGAACCAGATGGGTTTTCAGCACCGTCAATAATCATTAGACTTTCTTAATTCCAAATTTCACAATCCAGTGTGGTGGGATTTGAACCCAGGTTCCTGGAACATTATCGTGGCTCTCTGGATCACTAGTCCAGTGGCACTACCATGACACTACTGCCTCCCGCACCTGATGAAGTTGTGATCGTGTGATGAAATGTTATCATGTCTGTTTTACCCCTCACAGGTTGACTAGTTGGGTGCTACTGAAAGTATTTAACTGGGTTTTTGTGAATCTGCAAGTTCACCGAGGGCAAATTGAGATGCTGCGGAAAGCAAGGGCAGAGGTGAGGTACTGACCTTTTACCGGTTGGGAGAACTGTCAGTTGTGGAATAGGTTTACAGTCTTAGGCTTAAAATGATGTCTGAATGTATTGAACTCACTATGTGTTACCACCAGTATGGAACGACTGTGCTGCATTCCTCCCAAAAATGGATAGCAATGCCCCTTGGTGGCAGACTTTAGGTACCGCAGCATGTCACGACACTGGCTTTTGCTCAGCTTTTTATGTTTCGTCGAGAAATGCAAGTAATTGATGAACAGTTATCTGACCCTGCAGTCAGCTGCAGCACATGCACACAACACTCTGCTGCTGTATGCTTCTCACCAGTTAACTAGAACACCCTGAAGGAAATAACATTGTTGGATTAATTTAGTCAATTTCTTTGAGCAAAGTTGATTGAAATTTATTCTTGCTGGATGAATATATGCTAAACCAACCATGTCCCTGTTTAAATAATATCAGCTGTACTGAGTTGTAAGTATGTGCTGTCACAATGCAGGATGAGAATGCAATAAACACCTACGAATATCAATAAATTTCAGAAAATATTTTTGTACTTTTGACAGTATGGTGGTCCGTTCATCTTTCTCTCTCTTCATAAGTCTCGCCTGGACTATCTACTGGTTACCTTTGTCCTTTTCTGCCATAGTATCAGAGTCCCTTATCTGACTTGTGGGGAAGATGTCCAACTCCCATTTCTCAGGTAATGCCACCCAGTCTGTGCAGAGTAAATGAGATGTATAGAACAGTCAAGTGTTTCATCTTTTTTAGAGAAAAGAATTCGTCCTTTATCTGTAGTATTAATGCTGGTGTCATTGTGCAGATCCTCCTTGTCTTCTCCTTTGCGTCCGGTTTGTGAGTGTATGTGGCAGTCCGGTTTATGTGTGTATATGGCAGTCCGAGTTGTGTGTGTGTTTGGCTGTCCTGGGGAGGCACGGTGGCACAGTGGTTAGCATTGCTGTCTCACAGTGCCAGGGACCAGTGTTCGATTCCCAGCTTGAGTCACTGTCTGTGCGGAGTCTGCACGCTCTCTCCGTGTCTGCGTGGGTTTCCTCTGGATGCTCCAGTTTCCTCCCAGTCCAAAGATGTGTGGGTTAGGTGGATTGGCTATGCTAAATTGCCCCTTTGTGTCAGGGGGACCAGTTAGGGTAAATGTATGGGTTATGGGGAGAGGGCCTGGATGGGATTGTGGTTGGTGCAGACTTGATGGGCTGAATGGCCTCCTTCTGCACTGTAGGATTCTATGATCTATGAATACTGTACTTGACAATATCAGCGTTGCTTGTGCTGAGTTCTTATTCTTTTCTGTGCTGCAACCATTTTAAGATTATTGTAAGGGTGAGAATAAACTGATGTGGAGATGCCGGCGTTGGACTGGGGTAAACACAGTAAGAAGTTTAACAACACCAGGTTAAAGTCCAACAGGTTTATTTGGTTGTGTGGCTTTTGTGGCTTTTGTGGCTTTTGCTTGTGTGGCTTTTGCTACCAAATAAACCTGTTGGACTTTAACCTGGTGTTGTTAAACTTCTTACTGAGAATAAACTTACAGAGGACTGTTGCTGTTCAGTTGCATTATGGTTGACATCTGTGCCATGCATTTGTCATTGCTTTAAAAGCAATAGTTAATTTCTGTGTTAGGGTGGCAAGCTACATTTCCAGCTTCTGTTTCACCCACTCAACTGGTACTGATGGCACAGTCAGGCCTGGTTTGTTGAGTGATATCAACACTTTGGGAATATTAAAATCGTGATGCCATCTCATCCAGTCAGCTGGCTAGCAAAGCCTCTGCCAGACTGGTTTATCTCCCAACTCAACTCTTTTAGCACAGCGCTCCATCTGCATTCAAGTTAACATAGAAACATAGAAAAACTACAGCACAAACAGGTCCTTCCGCCCACAAGTTGTGCGGAACACATCCCTACCTTCTAGACCTACCTATAACCTTCCATCCTATTAAGCTCCATGTACTCACCCAGGAGTCTCTTAAAAGACCCTATTGAGTTTGCCTCCACCACCACTGACGGCAGCCGATTCCACTCGCCCACCACCCTCTGTGTGAAAAACTTACCTCTAACATCTCCCCTGTACCTACCCCCCAGCACCTTAAACCTGTGTCCTCTCGTAGCAGACATTTCCATCCTGGGAAAAAGCCTCTGAGAGTCCACCCGATCTATGCCTCTCAACATCTTGTACACCTCTGTTAGGTCTCCTCTCATCCTTCGTCTCTCCAAGGAGAAAAGACCAAGCTCCCTCAGCCTATCCTCATAAGGCATGCCACTCAATCCAGGCAACATCCTTGTAAATCTCCTCTGCACCCTTTCAATCTTTTCCACATCCTTCCTATAGTGAGGCGACCAGAACTGAGCACAGTACTCCAAGTGGGGTCTGATGAGGGTCTTATATAGCTGCATCATTATCCCCGGACTCCGAAACTCAATCCCTCGATTGATAAAGGCCAGCACACCATACGCCTTCTTAACCACCTCCTCCACCTGCGGGGCCGATTTCAGAGTCCTATGGACCCGGACCCCAAGGTCCTTCTGATCCTCTACAGTACCAAGAGTCTTTCCCTTTATATTGTACTCCTTCATCCCATTTGTCCTACCAAAATGGACCACGACGCATTTATCTGGGTTGAAGTCCATCTGCCACTTGTCCGCCCAGTCTTGCATCCTATCTATGTCCCTCTGTAACTTCTGACATCCCTCCAGACT
This sequence comes from Mustelus asterias, assembly GCF_964213995.1. NCBI lineage: Eukaryota > Metazoa > Chordata > Chondrichthyes > Carcharhiniformes > Triakidae > Mustelus > Mustelus asterias. The sequence goes on along the minus strand of NC_135822.1, from coordinate 64,014,920 downwards.
ATCCACAACCCCACCAACCTTCGTGTCGTTGGCAAACTTACCAACCCATCCCTCCACTTCCTCATCCAGGTCATTTATGAAAATGACAAACAGCAAAGGTCCCAGAACAGATCCCTGGGGCACACCACTGGTGACCAACCTCCATTTAGAAAAAGACCCATCTATACCCACTCTCTGCCTCCTTTGGGCAAGCCAGTTCTGGATCCACCGGGCAGCAGCCCCTTGATCCCATGCCCTCTCACTTTTTCTCGAAGCCTTGCATGGGGGACCTTATCGAACGCCTTGCTAAAATCCACAAAGACCACATCTACTGCCTTCCCTTGGTCAATGTGTTTAGGCACATTTTCAAAGAACTCCACCAGGCTCGTAAGGCACAATCTGCCCTTGACAAAGCCATGCTGAGTATTCTTGAGCATACTAAACCTCTCATATATCCTGTCCCTCAGGATCTTCTCCATCAGTTTACCAACCACTGAGGTTAGACTCACCGGTCGGTAATTACTTGGGCTATCCCTATTCCCCTTCTTAAGAGTAACAGTGCATCTATATTGAAGTAAAGATTTTCAGACTAAGTACAGGAACTAGCTCACTGCTTGTCCCAACAAAATATTGCCTCCTTGTCAGAAGTGCAGGTGGCATGTTGGCACAGTGGTTTGCACTGCTGCCTCTCAGCACCAGGGACCCAGGTTCGATACCCGGCTTGGGTCACTGTAAGTGTGAAATCTGCACGTTCTCCCCGTGTCTGCGTGGGTTTCCTCCGGGTGCTCCGGTTTCCTCCCACAGTCCGGAAGACATGCTGGTTAGGTGCATTGGCCATGCTAAATTCTCCCTCAGTGTACCCGAACAGGTGCCGGAGTGTGGTGACTAGGGGATTTTCACAGTAACTTCATCGCAGTGTTAATGTAAACTTACTTGTGACAGTGATAAATAAACTTTAAACTTTAGACATTTGAAATTCAGCTATTAAATTGAAGTGCCAGGACCAAGGATTAGAAGGCACAGAATTGTGACATGATTGTCGGAAGGTCATGTCTGGTATTGTGTCCAGGTCATGTTTAGTAGTGGTTATGCTAGAAAATCTTCATATTGTCTCAAGGTGACTGTGTGTAATGTTCTCTGTGGTGCTCTTCTTTCAATGGATCAGGCCTCTGCTTCGGAAGTTGGGAGGAGTCTTCACTCCACAGATGGTACATGGAGCCAGCCCGACAGAGCACTTGTACAAGGTTGTCTTAAAGTCGGTTAGTTTGAAAACTTCTTTTTGTATTGAAGCACTTCTAGAAATGTGAATTTTTAGCATCTGATCTCAGAGCCAATTTGTGGTCAGTTAACACGGATTTAATGGATATGAGCTGCATTGTCGTTGTCAATTCCAACAGACGCAAACATAGTCACTTTGGAATTCAAGTGATTAGAACAGAACTCTCATTAGGAAATTGACCAAGCCTTGCCTAATATGTAATGTAATCCCAGACAATCCTTATTGAATATGCTCCATATTATACCATGAGTAACATCTTTTAACAGAGGTGATCAGCATTGTTTACAATGGCTTTGCTGTGGAGAGTATTCAACAAATACTCTGGTTTAATGTGATGTCCAAGAATATTAAAATATATATGCCAAGAATTTATGTGTAATTTAGATTTGGCTCCTCAGATGGTTTTCACTAATGGTTGGGATTGAAGCAGAATATCAGATGGGAGTTGGCATCATAGTTTGTTGAAGGGAGAAACACAAATATAGACTTAGATGAAATCTGATTTAAAATTAATTCCTCAGTTCATCTTTAAAGTGCAAAGATATTTCATTGAAGCATTCAGCCTCACATTGCCAACAATGTTAATACGCTATTGCTGTGAACACTGTGCTATTGAAGTCTGGAAGCTAGACAAGCACAGACTTCCTTCCTCTCCAACTGAACAAGAATGGCACAGTCGAACCCATTGAACCATTCCTCAAGTTTTACAAAACCAGACAGTACTAAATATTCTCGCATCTCGTAACCAAGGAACTTTGAACAAAATATTGGGAAAAAAGCAGAAATAACTGAATCTGCAGCAGGTCTGAGATCATCTGAATAAGAAAGAGATTAATGTGTCACTTAGAATCTATATTCCTTCAGTGGTTGACACATATATTGAGTATTTCAGTTGTTTGCTTTAACTGAGCTTTAAAAAAATGCCAAAAAAAAATTATTTACGTAAAAGTACGATGTTCAGAGTTGATGCACTGAATGGTCGTTGGTTGGGTGTGAAATTGAAATGTGTCAGGGTTCAGTCATCATGTCTTCAGCTCCCCTTCATGCTCCATGGCTCTTACACTGTCGAATTATTTAAAGATTTTCGTGCTTCAGCCTGTCTGCGTTTATAGATCTTTTGGAATGTGTGGATGCATTCTTAAAGGTCAAGTTTTTAATGGCTGGAATCATACATGACTGAACACATTTAACTTATTTCGAGGCCAATAATCTCATCCCAAAGCCATGGTTGTGGAAATCTTTCAGGTGTTGTTCTTGGCTGAACCATGTTTAGCTGCTTTGATAATGTAGTTATCAAGTCCTGAAATGGAACATATGAACTCTGAGCCCCTGGCCCAGAGGTAAAGATGCTACCTCCTCAGGTCTGGAATGGCATTGTCATTGATTATGTTAGTGTTCAGCTCCATTTGCCATTTCTCTCATAATGAAAGAGCCTAATTCACTTGTCACATTTGGGTTTTTTTTTGTTTCTTAAGAGTGTATTTAGGAATTAGTTATATTTAAAGGGTCTTCTTTTGAAAAAAAAATGATGCTCTGTTTTATTCTCAAGTTCCAATGTACTGTTCTGTGACAAAGCAGGTGGAAAGGCAGTCTGCTACCAGGCATATGTATTTTCTGCATCTTTACACTGCCTAGGCTTCTTCATTGTGATTATGTCCGTGTATCCCAACATGTGTTTGAGCAGATAATTCACATGCATATGGAAAATTGCAAGCACAGAACTTTGTCACATACTTGTCTGGTATAGTATGATAATGGATACTGTGTCAGTAGGCTTCCTATTAAGGTATTTGGTTGCAGGTTTGAAGGAATTGCCCTGGCTCACTGTCTGTTTTTGATATTGCAGTATATCGAGGAACTGTTGATTGAGCAGCAGAGTCTGGCAATTTACCTGGAAGATCCTGTTCCATGTTCTGCACGGCCCTGTCTCGCAGGCTTAATGTGGTTGGCTTGGGTATTTGATGCTTTTCAGAACCGGTCGATACCAGATGCTGTACTGATACCTGTGGGTGTCTCTTATGATTGTATCGTTGAGGGAAGGTCCTTCGAGCAGATGGTAAGGTAGTCTCTCTGCAATATCGGAAAAGCTTGAAAATTGCTAAGCTCAGTGACTGAGTTTCACAGTACCTGCATGTGATTTTTGTCCTCAGCTTCTGGAAGGAGCTTAGTTTCATCTGAATGTGAGTTGTAAGCATCTTCTCGCTTGTTGAAGCTGCATCATTTTAGAGAGAATGCATTTCACCAGTTAACAGTAAAGAAAGACTTAGATTGCACTTTGTCTTGTCCACTGGAGATCCCAAAGCATTTTACAATCAGTGGGTCAATTTTCAAGCTATTTTTATTGGCAGACAAAGTTAAGTCAAGCACACAGTCAAGTTCCACGAATGGTAGACAGGAATATTAATCAGGAAACTGGGTGAATTTCCTGGTCTTCAAACAGTGATCTGGAATCTTTTATGTCCATGTGAGCAGGCAGAGTCTTGATTTACTATCTCTTTGGCAGTAACGCTGCATTGAAGTGTCAACCTAGTTTTGTGTTCAAGACCTTCTATCTCCAAATAACAGTTACCAAATAAGACAACCTGACAATGACCCAATATGATATTCAGGCTGGTAGTGAGTCTGAGCTCAGCGAGCCAATCTCAGATCACAGATATTAGCCTCGAGTTCACCTTTACTGAAGAGGAGGAAATTGATAAAGGTGTCCTGATCCTAATGTCATGCTGAGTCATAATGTGAGTGATATTGAAACGCATTTCCCTTAATTTTTGGAGAATTCCTGAACTGACCACAAGCTGTGAAACCCACTCCAGCGATTGTTTTACCTTCAGGCCTTGCCAGGGCATTGCTTCCCGAGGCTTTGGACTATGATGGAGTGTGTCTCTTCAACCAGAGACTGACCTCCCTCCTGCATTTTGTCTACCAGCTCACAAAAAGGGAGTACACTCTTTTCTGTTGACTGCTACAGCTGCAGCCTTTTGTCTTTCTGAGAGACCTCTCGTTTTCTCTCTCTGTTCAAATTAAACTCTCAGACATGAAGTCTGTCTATATTAGCCCTGCTGCTCGTCCCTTTATTTCAGCTGTAAATATTTTGCACCTTGCTTTCGGCGAGTCTTGTCCTTGCCCCTACTCCCAATCCTGGGCCACACAGATTATTATCGGTAGAAACTGTTGGGACCATTTGACCCTTTTCACTAATTGATTACCTTGAATTCAAGTGACTGTTTCAAGATGCAATCATCTTCTGTAACCCCGTGTTCAAAACACCTGATTCAGGCAGAATTATGGGCATAGTTAGCCTATGACTAAGGATGACTAAAGACACTGAGTTAGTAAAATCAAAAAGGATCAATACAATCTCTAGGTCCTTTCATTGCTGTCCTCACTGCTGTAATAAACACTTTACAGTGATTGTGCTCCTTCGAACTTGAAGTTTCCCAGTGCTTCTGTTATTTAGTGCTCGTAGAACACAATTGTATTAGAACTTGCATTGATACACAATCATATTAATGTTATCATATTAGCTAAGACCATTATATGCAACTCTTTCTTGCTTAGTGAACCATGTAACTTTCTGTGATGATGCAAATTCACGAGAAACTAGGAAAAAAATTGCAAGGAGAAAACCTCGTAAAATTAGGTCTGTCTCATCCTATGTGCTGTCACACATAAGCAGTACGTCACCTCACTGTCTTGAGTGCTGACACTTTTGTAGTCCTATATTCTTGACAGCAAAATCCTAAACAGATGTTAGACATGTTGTAAATATCTTGTATTGTGCAGCGATCTGGAAAGACTACGGTATTTGGAGCAATTCGTTGGATCCTCAGATTCTTACAAAAGAGCTACGGCTGCATACGGGTGGATTTTGGACAACCGTTTTCTTTGAAGGTATCAGGCAGATTTGCTAACGCTGGAGCATTTGTTCATATTGATAATGAGATCTAATTGCCCAGGACCAAGAGGCAGTGACTAAAAGTTAAAGGAAAGTTTATTTTTTAAAGTTTATTTATTAGTCACAAGTAAGGCTTACATTAACACTGCAATGAAGTTACAGTAAAATTCCCTTAGTCGCCACAGTCTGGTGCCTGTTCGGGTAAATGCACCTAACCAGCACGTCTTTCAGACTGTGGGAGGAAACTGGAGCACCCGGACGAAACCCAAGCAGACACGGGGAGAATGTGCAAACTCCACACAGACAGTGACCCAAGCCAGGAATTGAACCCGGGTCCCTGGCACTGTGCCACCATGCCATTGCTCTGAATGATCCAGTTGCACATCCATCAAATATGAAATATTTTAGAACAGAATTTCAACTAAAACACATTACAACTCAAAGCATTTTGTAGAGTGATCAGGAGTCTACTTGGTTATAACGATCATAGAATCATGGAATTTCTACAGTGCAGAAGGAGGCCATTCGGTTCATTGAGTCTACACCGATAACAATTCCACCCAGGCCCAATCCCCGTAAACCCACCTATCACCCTGCTAATCCCCCTGACACTAAAGGTCAATTTAGCATGGCCAATCCACCTTATCTGCACATCTTTGGAGTGTGGGAGGAAACTGGAGCACTCTGAGGAAACCCACACAGACACGAGGAGAATGTGCACACAGTCACCTGAGGCCAGAATTGAACCCTGGTCCCAGGTGTTTTTAGTACTGTGCCCCAGATAGGTCGTAACAGGTTTTTACTCTTATGATTCAACAATAAGAAATTACGCCGTAACATCATAAAATAGAACATTGAACATAGAACAGTACAGCACAGAACAGGCCCTTCGGCCCACGATGTTGTGCCGAGCTTTATCTGAAACCAAGATCAAGCTATCCCACTCCCTATCATCCTGGTGTGCTCCATGTGCCTATCCAATAACCGCTTAAATGTTCCTAAAGTGTCTGAGTCCACTATCATTGCAGGCAGTCCATTCCACACCCCAACCACTTTCTGCGTAAAGAACCTACCTCTGATATCCTTCCTATATCTCCCACCACGAACCCTATAGTTATGCCCCCTTGTAATAGCTCCATCTACCCGAGGAAATAGTCTTTGAACGTTCACTCAATCTATCCCCTTCATCATTTTATAAACCTCTATTAAGTCTCCCCTCAGCCTCCTCCGCTCCAGAGAGAACAGCCCTAGCTCCCTCAACCTTTCCTCATAAGACCTACCCTCCAAACCAGGCAGCATCCTGCTAAATCTCCTCTGCACTCTTTCCAGCGCTTCCACACCCTTCTTATAGTGAGGTGACCAGAACTGCACACAATATTCCAAATGTGGTCTCACCAAGGTCCTGTACAGTTGCAGCATATCCCCACGGCTCTTAAACTCCAACCCCTTGTTAATAAAAGCTAACACACTATAGGCCTTCTTCACAGCTCTATCCACTTGAGTGGCAACCTTCAGAGATCTGTGGATATGGATCCCAAGATCTCTTTGTTCCTCCACAGTCTTCAGAACCCTACCTTTGACCCTGTAATCCACATTTAAATTAGTCCTACCAAAATGAATCACCTCACATTTATCAGGGTTAAACTCCATTTGCCATTTTTCAGCCCAGCTTTGCATCCTATCTATGTCTCTTTGCAGCCTACAACAGCCCTCCACCTCATCCACTACTCCACCATTCTTGATTAAAAACATTTCAAATGTTGCCAAATTAAATTTGACACTGAGCCAAAATAAGCCAGGTGTTCAGAAACTTGGTCTAAGAGGTAGGTTTTAAGACATGTTGAGTGATTCGGAATTTCTTATGTGCCATTCATCTTTTTGAGTGTGACCCTTTTTGAGTGTGATCTCTGTGGAGTCTGATTTAAATAGTTTTTCTCTGCTCTAGGATTACGTAGAGAATGAAGGAATCCATTTGTGTACTTCCAAAATTCCGCTGCAGAGGATCTTAATGCCATATGTGCTAGGATACAGGTGAGAAATTGAGGGCACGAAGTGACTTCCACTTCACCAGAATGATTGTGTCCTGTGGCTAATTTCTTATAGGGTCCATGTATTCTATTTTATTGGAGGCATTTCCAACAGGATAACTGTTTCACAGTACAGAATAAATGAAAACTAAGCTTCATTTTTATATTCAACTTTTTAATAGATGCACTGTGTGTCTCGGTGGGTGAATGAGTTTTTTGTTTGGTGCAGTACTGAGCGATGCCAACCAGAAGATGCCAAGCTCATTGCTCAGTCTTTCAGCTAACCATGGTCGTGGCAGATGCAATACATTGCAGAGAAATATGAAGCATTGCATTCAGAGAAAAGAACAGTTGAGAGGAAAATATTTGTTTGGAAAGTTTCAACAATTAGAACTGTTTACATTGAAGGAGTGGTTCAGGGGAATGATAATGGATATTTTCAATGTTATGAAATCTTCTGAGAGTAAACAGTCAAAGATTGTTTCTGTTGTTTAGCAGATCAGCAACATAGGGATATACTCCTTGGATAATCATTAGAAAAAAGGGAAGAGGGAAGTTGCAAGAGAGTTTTGGGACATTGAACAATGGCTATTAAGGCAGCAATTACCTCATATAATTTGAGATTCTTATTTAGCATTTGAAAAGTAAGAGTATAAAATCATTTGGAGAAAGGGAAGGGAAAAGAAATTTAAATAAATAACTATAGGCAGAGATCTGATGAACTAAATAAAGAATACCTTGTGTGTTTCATGACCTGATGATATCACAAAGAGCTTCACAGACATTGAAATACCTGGGAAGCATAGTCATTTTGTTGATGTAGAAAACGTAGCAGCCAATTTGCGCACACTAAACTCCTCGAAACAACAATGTAAAACAGTCATGTTAAGGGCGGCACGGTAGCACAGTGGTTAGCACTGCTGCTTCACAGTTCCAGGGACCTGGGTTTGATTCCCAGCTTGGGTCACTGTCTGTGTGGATTTTGCACATTCTCCTCGTGTCTGCGTGGGTTTCCTCTGGGTGCTCCGGTTTCCTCCCACAGTCCAAAGATATGCGGGTTAGGTTGATTGGCCATGCTAAAATTGCCCCTTAGTGTCCTGAGATGTGTAGGTTAGAGGGATTAGCGAGTAAATATGTAGGGATATGGGTGTAGGGCCTGGGTGGGATTGTGGTCGGTGCAGTCTCGATGGGCCAAAAGGCCTCTTTCTGCACTGTTGGGTTTCTATGATTCTATGAATTGCACAACAACGATTGGCCAGGACACTTAAGATAACTCCCCAGCTCTTGTGTTAGATAGTGCCACAGGACCTTTTCTGTTAATCAGAAAGAGCAAATGGAGTCTTGATTCAACATTTATTATGAAAGGCAGCACCTCTGATAGTGCGGCACTCCCTTAGTCCTGCAATGGAATGTGATCTTAGATTTTTTGTGTCAATACAGTTTCAATACAGCAACAGGACAGAGAGTAAAGAAACAGTCAGGAATCCTGCTTCAGGCCTGTCAGGTAATGGCAAAACTATTAGAAGTATAGAGAGAAATACTAACTAAACAGATGAATCAAGCATCAGTGCTGAGGGACAAGTTAGAATATATGGCCCAAATAAGAGTTCTATACAAATACACGGAGTGTAAGGAATAAATTAAGTGAACTGCGGTATAAATTCAAATTGGACATCATGACATTGTAGCCATTGCTGAAACATGGCTGCAGGATGGTCAGGACTGGGAACCAAATATACCGGGTTGTAAGGTTTATAGGATGGACAGGTAAAATGGCAGAGGGGGTGGAGTAGCCTCACTGATTAGAAACAAAATCACTTCACTGGTGAGGGAGGATATATGAGGGAAAGGCATCCAGTGGAGACCTTTTAGGTGGAACATAGGAAAAGTGAAAGATCTAAAACTGTCGGTGTAGTATATAGACACTGTTATGATGGCCACGGAGGACCTTTGATAGATATCCCCATGGGCTTCGTGCAGCATGAGCTTCCTTATTGAGTGAGTGGAGGCCTATCCAATGATGAACTGTCAGCAGGATTTTTCAAGCCTGCTGCTCCATTTGGACCAGAATTTAGGTCCTGAGATGTATTCTGTCTAGCTGTAAGCCACAAGCGTAGCTCTTCCTCTTTGGTGCACAACACAAAGTGTTTGGTAACAGCAAACTAGTATTTGGCAGAATCGCTATATTGGCGACAAGGAGAATGTTTTCCAGATAACCTCCGGAAGTCAAAAGTCTTCTCTAAGAATAAACTATTATGCCTCTTTTTGGGAAACTTGGACCCTTCAACACCAGTGGCGAAGACTGGGCCCAGTATACAGAGTGCATGCGTTACTTCTTCCATGCTAACAACATTGAAGGAGACAAAAAAGAAAAGATGATGTTGTTGATGACATGCGAGGCTCTGCCCTATCCAGATGCCCTGACTCAAAAACTTTTAATGAGCCAGTAGACTTGGTGAAAAAACACTACGACCCGAGGCCCTCGGTAATTCTCCAGAGACGTTGCATCAACGTGGCTGGGAGAGTTACTACGGAAACTGTCACTTGGCTAGGTTGCGGAAGTTGGCAAAATATTGAAAATTTGGACTGCCTCTTTGAAATGTTGCGAGGCAGATTGATATGTGGCATAAATGACATATCCACCCAGAATAAGCTGTTGGCCTTACCCAATTTGGACTTCATAATAGCCTCATCTGTTGAGAGTGCAGAAAAAAGGGGTTCCAGAACTATAGGAGGCATAAGGCAACAATGTTCTCCAACTAAGAGGACAGCTGGTGTAATCAGTCCTTGATGAAGAGCACTTGTGTAAATCAGGTGTTAAGGGGCCCCATTCAATATAGGAACCCGAATGTCACCATCAGACAATTAAAGAAAGGCAGTGACGATCCCAAGAGTATTAGAGAAGGTCCAACAGAAAGGTGCAGTTGCCAGACGACGGATTATTTATTACAAGCATTGTCAAAGGACGCAGCCAAGGTAAAGTTTCAGCAACAGGCAAAACGCGTGCTGCCTAGTAAAAAAGCTGAGGCCAGTACTTGACTATACCATGTCTGCATCCCCTCTTTCAGCGACAGGGACATTACAACTGAATTGGATCATTACAACCAAAGTTGCCCCAATAATGGTAGAATTACTGGCGAATGGCCATCCCTTGAAGAGCTGCAGTCTTGATGAGCCGAAATGGACTCTTGCTGCGCAGTAGGGATTCCTTGGTTCGATGGAGTTCAATGTAGCATTTGGAAGTGAAAGGCACAAATAAGCTCCAAGAATTTTAAGTTTAGTTAATGCTGACTTTAATGAGATGAGACAGAGACTCTACAGCAAATGGGAAAATTTGCTAATGGGTAAAACAACTGGTGAACAATGGAGATTGTTTAAAGAAATATTGGAATACAGTTTCCTGAGAAGGAAAAACACAACTTCACAGAAAAAAACCAGCCATGGCCAATGAAAGGGATAAGTGACAGCATAAAATTTAAAGAAAGGGCTTACAAAACTGGAAAAAAACAGCACAGATCCTGATGAATGGGAAAGATGCAAAGTCATGATGTGGAGATGCCGGCGTTGGACTGGGGTAAGCACAGTAAGAAGTCTCACAACACCAGGTTGGATATCCACTCCATCTGACGAAGGAGCTGTGCTCCGAAAGCTTATGGTATTTGCTACCAAATAAACCTGTTGGACTTTAACCTGGTGTTGTGAGACTTCTTAAAGATGCAAAGACCAGCAAAGGGCCATAAAGCAACTTAGTTGTGCTATGAAAAGGGATTATGAAAGGAAACTTGGAAGGATCATTAAAATCAGTAAGAGAGAATGACTGTTGAGGTGCCTGAAAATTGGAGGGTGGCAAATGTTGTGCCTTTGTTTAAAAAGGGCTGCAGGGAAAAGCCTGGGAACTACAGACCAGTGAGCCTCACATCTGTGGTTGTTGGAAGGTATTTTGAGAGACAGGATCTACAGGCATTTAGAGACGCAAGGATTGATTAGGGACAGTCAGCATGACAGTCAGTCATGCCTCACAAATTTGATTGAGTTTTTGGAAGGGGTAACCAGGAAGGTAGATGAGGGCAGTGCAGTTGAATTTGTCTACATGGACCCTTGACAAGGTACCACATGGTAGGTTGTTGCATAAGGTTAAATCTCATGGGATCCAGGGTGAGATAGCTAAATAGATACAAAATTGGCTTGATGACAGAAGCCAAAGGGTAGATGAAGAGGGTTGTTTTTCAAACTGGAGGCCTGTGACCAGCGGTGTGCCTCAGGGATCAGTGCTGGGTCCACTGTTACTTGTCACTTATATTAATGATTTGGATGAGAATACAGGAGGCATGGTTAGGAAGTTTGCAGATGACACCAAGATTGGTGGCACAGTGGACAGTGAAGGTTATCTCGGATTGCAACGGGATCTTGATCAAATGGGCCAGTGGGCTGACGAATGGCAGATGGAGTTTAATTTAGATAAATGCGAGGTGATACATTTTGGGAGATTGAACCAGGGCAGGACTTACTCAGTTAATGGCAGGGCGTTGGGGAGAGTTGCAGAACAAAGACATCTAGGGATACATGTTCATAGCTCCTTGAAAGTGGAGTCACAGGTGGACAGAGTGATGAAGAAGGCATTCGGCATGTTTGGTTTCATTGGTCAGAACATTGAATACAGGAGTTGTGACGTCTTGTTGAAGTTGTACAAGACATTGGTAAGGCCACACTTGGAATACTGTGTACAGTTCTGGTCATGCTATTATAGAAAGAATATTATTAAACTAGAAAGAGTGCAGAAACGATTTACTAGGATGCTACCGGGACTTGATGGATTGAGTTATAAGGAGAGGCTGGATAGACTGGGACTTCTTTCTCTGGAGCGTAGAAGGCTGAGGGGTGATCTTATAAGAGGTCTATAAAATAATGAGTGGCATAGACCAGCTAGATAGTCAATATCTTTTCCCAAAGGTAGGGGAGTCTAAAACTAGAGGGCATAGGTTGAAGGTGAGAGGGGAGAGAAATTTTTTCACACACAGGGTGGTGTCTGGAACACGCTGCCAGAGGTAGTAGTAGAGGCGGATACAATTTTATCTTTTAAAAAGCATGGGTAAGATGGGTATAGAAGGATATGGGCCAAATGAGGGCAATTGGGACTAGCTTCGGGGTTCAAAAAAAAGGGTGGCATGGACAAGTTGGGCCGAATGGCCTGTTTTCATGCTGTAAACCTCTATGACTCTAAGAATAAATTTTATACTTCAATAAGGGAAAGTGGGTAGTCAGGGGCAATATTGGCCCACAGAAGACCTAAAGTGGGAATATTGTCAATGATTATAGCTAAATGGCAGACATGTTTAATAATTACTTTGCCTCACTATTTATAGTAGAAAAGGAGGATAGCTTGTCGCAAGTCCCATGGAAACTAATAGTGGATCAGGGGCAGGGTCGAAATAAAATTAACGTCAGTAAAACACTGATAATGAGGAAATTAATGAACTGAAGGATGTGGAAGCGTTGGAAAGAGTGCAAAGGAGATTTACCAGGATGCTGCCTGGTTTGGAGGGTAGGTCTTATGAGGAAAGGTTGAGGGAGCTAGGGCTGTTCTCTCTGGAGCGGAGGAGGTTGAGGGGAGACTTAATAGAGGTTTATAAAATGATGAAGGGGATAGATAGAGTGAACGTTCAAAGACTATTTCCTTGGGTGGATGGAGCTATTACAAGGGGGCATAACTATAGGGTTCATGGTGGGAGATATAGTTAGGATGTCCGAGGTAGGTTCTTTACTCAGAGTGGTTGGGATGTGGAATGGACTGCCTGCAGTGATAGTGGAGTCGGACACTTCAGGAACATTTAAGCGGTTATTGGATAGGCACATGGAGCACACCAGGATGATAGGGAGTGGGATAGCTTGATCTTGGTTTCAGATAAAGCTCGGCACAACATCGTGGGCCGAAGGGCCTGTTCTGTGCTGCACTGTTCTATGTTCTATGAAGAGTTACAAATTCCCAGGACCTGATGGTTTCTATCTGAAGGTGTTAAAGGAAGTAGGGGAGCACATTGTAAATGATTCAGGAGTTGTCCCTCTGGATTGTAAAATTGCTCATGTCACGCCGCTTTTTCAGAAGGGTGAAAGAGGAAAACCAGGAAATTACAGATTAGTTAGTCTCTTGTGGTGGGGAAACTAGTGGAGTCTATAATCAAGGGTAGGGTAACTGAACACTTCAAAGTTTTTCAGTTAATCAGGGAGAGCCAGCAAGGATTGGTGACGGGTAAGTCATGCCTAACACACCTCATTACATTTTTTGAAGAGGTGACTAATGTAGTGGACAGGGGAATGTCTATGGATGTCCATTTTATGGACTTGCAGAAGGCATTTGTTAAAGTTCCACATGTTAACTAAATTGGAAACCCATGGAATTGAGGGCAAATTACTGACATGGCTGGGAAATAGGTTGAGTGGCAGGCAACAGAATATAGAGCTAATAGTTCGGGACTCAAAATTGGCTGGATGTGGCTTGTGCTGTCCCACAAGGATCTGTGTTCGGGCCTCAATTATTCACATTATTTATTTAAATCTTGGATAATGGCACAGAAAGCTGTGTATCCAAAATTGCTGATGACACCAAGTTTGGCAGTATTGTAAACTGTGTAGATGATAGAATAAAATTATGAAGGGATATTGATAGACTAGGTGAATGGATAAAATTGTGACAGATGAATTTCAATGTGAACAAATGTGAGGTTTTCCAGTTTCACCGAAAAAGGATAGATCAGGGAATTTTCCAGATGACATGAAGATAAATACAGTGGATGTCCAAAGAGACTTGGGTATTTAGGTGCATAGATCTTTAAAATGCCACCAGCAGGTACAGAAGAAGGTGAATGAAATGCTGGCCTTTATATCGACAGGACTGTATTAGGATGCAGAAGCTATGCTGCAGCTCTACAAAACCCTTGTTAGACCCCATTTGGAGTACTGTGAGCAGATGTGGGCACCACACTGTAGGAAGGTTGTATTGGCCTTGGAGGGAGTACTATGTAGATTTGCAAGAATGATACCTGGACTTAAGGGGTGAAGGTATGTGGAGATTATACAAATTAGGCCTGTTTTCTCTAGAATTTAGAACGTTAAGTGGTGGTCTGATTGATATCTTCAAGATAGCAACAGGAAACGAATGATAGGGTAGATAAAGATAAACTATTTCCACTGGTTGGAGATTCTAGAACTAGGGGGCATTGTCTAAAAATTAGGGTCAGACCATTCAGCCAAGATGTCAGGGAGCACTTCTACACACAAAGCGTGGTAGAGATTTGGAACTCTGTTCCACAAACGGCAGTTGATGCGAGATCAAATTGCTGATAAGTCTGAGATAGATAAATTTGGGCCAAAAGCAGGTATATGGAGTTAGGCCACAGATCAGCCATGATCTCATTGAATGGCGCGGAACATGCTCAAGGGTCTGAATGGGCTACTCCTGATCCTATATTCCTATGATTTCTGTGGGGCATTTGCTCTGCAATGCCCACTCCTCCCCCTGCACTGTGAACTTAACCACACTCACTCCCCTCCTTCCCAACTGACCACCTGAGCACCTCACCTCCAATCCGACCAGTTATCTTATAAACCAGCTTTTCAAAGTGATCCGACCTTTAAACTTACCTGTTTCATGGCTGCAAGTGCTGTAAAAAGGGGACGTGTCTTCCTTACCTCTGACTTAGTTGCTCTTGGCACAGGACCTATGGAACCCACTGAACTGCACCTTTCTCACCTGGTTTGAGTTGAAATGTTCAATGAGAAAAACGAGGCTTCATTTCTGGTTAAGTAACTTGGAACAGAGTGGCAATTTGACTGATTGTCACTCCACAGACGTTACAGCCTCATTATTCAAGACCAAAATTGAATCAGAGTACATTATATAAGAGCAGTAAAGAGCCAGACATCACATAACTTGAGAAAGTGAGGACATCCAATCCAAGTTCATTCTTAAGCTGACTTTACATAATAGGGTTGACTTCAATTCAGAAAATCAGATTGTTGAAGCAGTTTCGGCGGAGAAGAGAAATGAAAAAGGCAATAGGTCACTTATAAAACTGATGTATAGGGCCCCTAACAATACTCAGATGGCAGGACGAAGTATAAAGGAAAAAATAATGGGAGCTTGTCAGAAAGATACGACGATAACCATGGGGATTTTAATCTATATATGGTTTGGAAAAATCTGATGGACTAAAGTTGCCTGAAGGAGTTCATAAAATATTTTTGGGATAGTTTCTCAGAACTGCACATTATGATTCCACCCAGAAAGTAGGCACTAACAACCTGGTATGTATTTGTACAGTGAATTAAGATCAATTAATGACCTCAAAGTGAAGGCGGCCCAAGGTAGAAGCGGTCATAATCTGATTGAATTTTATATTCAATTTGAGATGAGTATTTTAAACTGAAGAGCAATTATGAGTGAACTGGCAAATTCTAATAAAGGATAGATCAATCAAGATGCACAATAGATACACTCCAATGTGGAAAAAAATTCTAAGGGCAGGACTCATCATCTGTGGTTAACTAAATAAGTTAAAGGTAGTATCAAAGTTAAAGTAAAAGCATAAAATTGTGCCAAGATGGGTGGCAGGTCAGAAGATTGGACATAATATTAAAAACAGCAAAGATAGGGAGGAAAACATTAGAGTCTGAGAGAAAAATAGCTAGAAATATAAAAAGTGTCATGATAGTACTGCAATTGATATAAATGTATATTTTTTATGTCAAGGGAAATGTTTAAAAATTCTGCTTTATTCTACAAGAAGTTGGTATGTTTGGTCGGAATGCAGATGCTGGGAGAGCAGGATAGTTACTCATTTTAGCCATGTAGTGTTTGCTTAGGATAGAGATAAGGGATATTTGTTTATAGATGGAGATTCCCCAGAGGTTTTTGATTCAGTTGACTGAAAGTGTCATGAATTATCCATCAGCTGCTGGTGTGGTGATGGGAGGAGCTAGAATTGGAGCAGAGAAAAATGTCAGGAGTTGCAGTTGCAGGTCTGCTGAAATCAGGCATGTGCAGGATCTTCCTGAGAAGGCACTCTCTTTCCACAAAATCTCTCTCTGAAAGCTTCAAGACTGTTAGCACAATTTATAGCAGGTCTGAAAGTTCTTTTGATCTATGCGTGAATGGGGATTATTTGGAACTGAAACAGTCATAAGCGAGAAAGTAAAGTTGAGTCTTTTCCATTTTAAATATTGTTCAACTGTTAATAGTTGCTTCATTTGTTGGAGTTCTAGTTAAATTGTATTATTAAATAATGTCGGTTTCACTAATTAAAATCCCTACTTTGTGGAATCATTTCTGGAAAGTAATACCCTCACAATGTCAAAAAAAATTGTTGTGCGTCATCTGGCTTCTGAATGTAACTAGGGGTTCTGGTCCAGGACCCTAACAAGAGTAAGAGTTTCCATAGATATTTAAAAATGAAAAGAGTTCACCAAATGTGTTGTTTCTCTAGAAAGTGGAACTGGGGAATTAATAATGGAACATAAAGAGATGATAGATGAATTGAACTGATATTTTGCATCAGCCTCTCAAAAGAGTACACAAATAACATTCCAGAAATAGTTGGAACTCCAAAAATTGTAGGGAGGGAGGAACTCAAGAAAATTGCATTCTCCATGGAAGTGATATGAAGTAATTGTTGAAGACGCAGGCTGATGAGTCCGTGGGTCTTGAGAGAAGTGGAGAGTGACATCGTTGATGCACTGGTTTCAACTTAAGTTCCTAGATTTGTGCAAGGTTCAATTAGATTGGAAAATGGCAACAGTTTATTCAAAAAGGGAAGGAGACAGAAAGCAGGAAACTACAGATCATTTAGCTAAACTTTTGTCACGGGAAAATATACGAAGCTCTTCGTAAAGATGTAAAAGCAGGGCACTTGGGGGAAAAAAACTGAAGGTAATCAGGCAGAATCATCACGGGTTTATGAAGGGGAAACCGTGTTTCACCACATTATTGGAGTCCTTTGAAGAACTAACTAGCTGTGGCGTCATGGGGAACCAATGGATGTGATGTACCTGTGTTTCCAAGAAGGTACTTGATAAGGTGCCTCATTGAAGGATACTGTGAAAATTAAGGCTCACAGTTAGAGGTAACATTGGCATGGATGAAGGATTGGTTAGCTAACAGGCAACAAAGAGCAGGCATAAAATGGGTCATCTTCCCTTTGGAAATTTGTCACGGGTTGTCTGCCATGGGGATAAGTGCTGTGGTCTCAACTTATTGCAGTTAAATGAATGGCCTGTTTGAAATTATGGTTGATACACAAGTAGCTAAGAAAGTAAATTATGAAGAGCCACATCGAGGATACAAAGAGACAAAGGTTGTGAGTGAGCAAAGATCTGGCAAATGGGGCGTGATGAAGGAAATTTGAAATTGTGCATTTCATCAGGAAGAATGAAAAAGAAGCCTATTATTTAAATGCTGAGATTTGTAGAACTCGGAGATGTGGAAGAATCTGGAAGTCCTGGTGCATGAATTGCAAAAACATTTGTAGGTAGATGCAGTAAATAATTTGGAAAGCTAATAGAATGTTTATTGTGAGGAGAATTAGAGTCATAGAGGTTTACAGCAGGGAAACAGGTCCTTCGGCCCAACTTGTCCATGCCGCCTTTTTTTTTTCCTCTAAGTCAGTCCCAATTGCCTGCATTTGGCTCATATCCCTCTATATCCATCTTACCCATGTAACTGTCTAAATGCTTTTTAAAAGATAAAATTGTACCTGCATCAACTACTAAGCTAGTCCCAATTGCCTGTGTTTGGCCGATATCCCTCTCTACTCATCTTGCCCATAAGACATAGGAGCAGAATTGGGTCACTCAGCCCATCGAGTCTGCTCTGCCATTCAATCATGGCTGATATTTTTCTCATCCGCATTTTCCTGTCTTTTCCTCATAACCCCGACCCCCTTATTAATCAAGAACCTATCTACCTCTGTCTTAAAGACACACAATGACCTGGCCTCCACAGCCTTCTGTGGCAAAGAGTTCCACAGATTCACCACTCTCTGGCTGAAGAAATTCCTCCTCATCTCTGTTTTAAAGGATTGTCCCTTTAGCCTGAGGTTGTGCCCTCTGGTTCTAGTTTTTCCTACCAGTGGGAACGTCCTCTCCACGTCCACTCTGTCCAGGCCTTGCAATATTCTGTAAATCTCAATAAGATCCCCCCTCATCCTTCTAAACTCCAATGAGTACACACCCAGAGTCCTCAACCGTTCCTCATACAACAAGCTCTTCATTCCAGGGATCATTCTTGTGAACCTCCTCTGGACCCTTTCCAAGGCCAGCACATCCTTCCTTAGATATGGGGCCCAAAACTGCTCACACTACTCCAAATGGGGTCTGACCAGAGCCATATACAGCCTCAGAAGTACATCTCTGCTCTTGTATTCTCGCCCTCTCAACATTAATGCTAATATTGCATTTGCCTTCCTAACTGCTGACTGAACCTGCACGTTAACCTTAAGAGAATCTTGAACAATGACTCCCAAGTCCCTTTGTGTTTCTGATTTCCTAAGCATTTTCCCATCTAGAAAATAGTTTATGCCTCCATCTCTCCTTCCAAAGTGCATAATCTCACACTTTTCCACATTATATTCCATCTGCCACTTCTTCGCCCACTCTCCTAACCTGTCCAAGTCCTTCTGCAGCCCCCTGCTTCCTCAATACTACCTGTCCTTCTACATATGTAACTGTCAATGCTTTTTCAAAGATGAAATTGTACCTGGTTCTACTACTTTCTCTGGCAGCTTGTTCCAGACACTCACCACCCTCTATGTGAAAGATTTTCCCCTCTGGACCTTTTTGTATCTCTCCCCTCTCACCTTAAACCTATGCCCTCTAGTTTTAGACTCCCCTACCTTTGGGAAAAGATATTGACTATCTACCTTGTCTATGCCCCTAGATATGTTAACTATCTAGCTGATCTATGACCCTCATTATTTTACAGACCTCTATAAGATCACCCCGAAGCCTCCTACGTTCCAGGGAAAAAAGTCCCAGTCTATCCAGCCTCTCCTTATAAGTCAAACCATCAAGTCCTGGTAGCATCCACGTAAATTTTTTCTGTGCTCTTTTTCGTTTAATAACATCCTTTCTATAATAGCGTGACCAGAACTGTACACAGTATGCCAAGTGTGGCCGTACCAATGTCTAGTACAACTTCAACAAGACGTCCCAACACCTGTATTCAGTGTTCTGACCAATGAAACCAAGCATGTTGAATGCCTTCTTCACCACTCTGTCCACCTATGACTCCACTTTCAAGGAGCTATGAACCTGTACCCCTAGATCTCTTTGTTCTATAACTCTCCCCAAAGCCATACCATTAACTGAGTAAGTCCTGCCCTGGTTCAATCTACCAAAATGCATCACCTCGCATTTATTGAAATTAAACTCCATCTGCCATTCATCAGTGCACTGGCCCATTTGATCAAGATCCCGTTGCAATCCTAAATAACCTTCTTCACTGTGCACTATGCCACTATGGTGTCATCTGCAAACTTACTAACCATGCCTCCTAAATTCTCATCCAAATCATTAATATAAATAACAAATAACAGTGGACCTAGCACTGATCCCTGAGGCACACCGCTGGTCACAGGCCTCCAGTTTGAAAAACAACCCTCTACAAGCACCCTGTCTTCTGTCATCAAGCCAATTTTGTATCCAATTGGCTACCTCACTCTGGATCCCATGAGATTTAACCTTATGCAACAAACTACCATGCGGCACCTTGTTAAAGGCCTTGCTGAAGCCCATGTAGAAAACGTCGACTGCACTGCCCTTCAAAAAACTCAATCAAATTCGTGAGACATGGTTTTCCACACTCAAAGCCATGCTGACTGTCCCTAATCAGTCCTTGCCTCTCTAAATGCCTGTAGAATCTGTCTCTCAGAATACCTTCTAACAACTTACCCACTGCAGACATTAGGCTTACCAGCCAGTAGTTCCCAGGCTTTTTCCTGCAGCTCTTCTTAAACAAAGGCACAACATTTTCCAGCCTCCAATCTTCAGGCACCTTACCTGTGGCTGTCGATGATTCAAATATCTCTGCTAGGGGATCTCCAATTTCCTCCCTAGACTCCCACACCGTCCTGGGATATACTTCATCAGGTCCCTGGGATTCATCTACCTTGATGCCCTTTCAGACTTCCAGCACCACCTCCTCTGTAATATGTACACTCCTCAAGGCATCACTATTTATTTCCCCAAGCTCCCTAACATCCATGCCTTTCTCAACAGTAAATACTGATGAGGAATTTTCATTTAGGATCTCGCCCATCTATTGTGGATCCTCACATAGGTGACCTTGTTCATTCTTAAGAGGCCCTACTCTCTCCCTTGTTACTGTTGAATAATTGAATGTAAAAATTGAGAGGTTAGGCTTCGGTTATACTCTGTATTGGTGAGACAACATCAGGGGTATCATGTACAGTATCGGTCTCCTTATTTAAGGAACAATGTAAATTTCTTGGAAGCAGTTCAGTAAATGTTTACTGGATGAAAATCTGGAATAGGAGCATTGTCTTTAGAGAACAGGTTAGGCAGGCTAGGCTTGTATCCGCTCAAGTTTGAAAGAGTAAGAGGTGACTTGATTGAAACATACAAGATCCTGAAGTGTCTTGACAAGGTGGCTGTGGAGAGGATGCTTCCTCTTAAGGGTGAATCTAGAACTAGGGGTCACTGTTTAAATACACGGGGTCTCCCATTTAAGCAGAGATGAGGAATTCATTTTCTCTTTTTTTGTCTTTGAGGGGGAATTTATTTTCTCTTGAAAGCAGTGAGCCTTTCGAACTGCTCCTCAAAAGGCGATGGAGCTAGATAGATTCTTGATAAGTGAGGACATGAAGGGTTATGGGGGTAGGTGGGAGTGTGGTGTTGAGGTTATAATATTGAATGGTGAAACAGGCCTGAAGGGCCGAGTAACTTTCTTGTGCTCCAAGTTCGTGTGCTTGTGTACTGACACCTTCATTTGTTCAGTCAAATGCACCCAGCTGCTTCTCACCATATTTTCCTGAAACACTCCAGCATTGCATGTGATGAATGGCAATACAGGTGGGAACCTGGGCATTAAGGCCAGCGTGGATCAAAAATCAAATATGGTTACGACTGTAGTCCACTTGTGGCTTGCAATTTTAACATGTCATGAGGTTAAACTGTAAGGAATTCCCTATCAGGTTGTTTTGCTGTTTCACAATTTGAGGGTGGAAGATGAAATGTTTAAATGTAGGTGTTTCGGGCAAATCTAAGTTATTTGTCGTTAAGTTGTCCTCAGTATTTTGATAAAAGACATTGTGTTTCAGCTCTGATGCTGTGTACTACGAGAAGTCACAGGACTGGCTTCTGAACAATGAAGATTTGATTCAACTAAGCAAACATCACGGAGCACTAGTGGTTGATCTGGGGAGGCACATGCTTTACAGTAAGATTGATTGACATTGGTGAATACATAGACCTGTATTAAAGACACTCTTTTTCCACATGTATCTTCATTAATGCAGCCATTTTACTCTAACTGTTTCTAATGTTCTTTCAGGTTTGGGAATTTTATTGCTTGAGCTCACTGGTGTAGAAGAAAATAAGTCATCCTGGCTATGAAAAAAACTAAGGAGATGTAATTGTGTTCTGTGATCCCATTGGGATGTGTGTGTCAGGCTTTTATCTTGAGGCTGCACCTTGATATTATTCCTACAGCATCCTTCCTCTTCACATCTTGAGATGTATATTGTAAGAGAATGAGCTTGAGCCATTTAGGAAAGCCAATGTAAAAACAATAGCATAATTATTACCAAATCTTAAACAGATGTAAAGGGCATGCAGCACAATATCCTGTAGCTTCCCTGAAAATCCCACATTGAGATTGCAGCAACACAAAAAGGGAGACTTAATAGAGTTGTCAAAATTGAGGGGTTTTGAAACTGTTGCGTGTGGCAAGATGATAGGCAGCCAGAAGTGATAAATTCAAAATAATTGACAAAGGAACTTGAGGGAAAATGAGAAGTATTTTGGCACAGAGTTGAGAAGATCTGAACTTAGCTACTTTGAGAGGGGGTGGAATCAATTCCAGTGGAATTTTGAAAACAAAATCAGACTTGGACTTCAAGAGCACTAATCTGCAGGGCTGTTGAGAAAGTGACGGGATGTGGGACTAAATCGAGCAGCTCTTTCACAGTCAAGATGGGTCAAATGACCTTTGATATTACATTATTCTGTGGGTAGGTTCTAGTCCAATTATGGTTCCACATGGAGAGCACTAGTTTCCGAGGACTTTTATTTGCTGTAACTAATTCCCAACCTTCCTTTCTGACAGATGCTACTTGTTGCTCAGCAATCATGTCAACCACCATCATGGCCTGCCTCCTGTTTCACAAGTACCGACAGGTAGGTTGTCTCTCTGATCAGTTAACTTATTTATATTACCAAAAGTACATTGCCTGAACATCTGAGAAGTTACTGGGAGATGAGCAGCTCTGATACTCCTACTTACTGGGTGAGCAGTTAACAAAGTAAATGTTTTACCTCTTTAAGTATCTTCTTTGTATTATGTAAAGCTGTTGACTTTTTAAAAATTATGTCTTTCTTCAGGGCACCTTCCTTACCACATTGGCAAAGGAGTTCTGCTGGTTAATGAATGAGGTTCTTGCAAGGCATTTTGATGTAGGATTTTCAGGGAAGCTACAGGATATTGTGCTGCATGCCCTTTTTATGCTGAGAGACTGTGTGATGTTGAGGAGCTGTCCACTGAAAAATCTCATTGTGATACCAAAGACAACCCGGAAAGCTGTCGATGAGCTTAGTTTTTGCAGCAATTCTATTCTCCCTGTTTTTATCTGTGAGGCTATAGCTGGTAAGTGACATGAGCCACTTGTTTTAAAAAGAACATTGCGGAAATGCACAGCATATTATGCAGCTTCTGAAAGAGGATAGAGGAACACTTTGGATGTGAAAGTTCATTCTACACCCACAACATTGGTGTTTCTCTCTTGTCACTCTGGTGCTAACCAATATGCTGTGCATTTCCAGTATTTACGATTGATTTGCAGCATTCTTCGTTTGTTTTTTGAAATTAGTTCTCTGTGATGCTGAGCCACACTTACGTTGACCAAAAAAGTGCCCAGGTTTTTCGTTTTAAAATTCAGTCACAACTTTGTCGGTTGTGTTTTTACACTGTTACACATTGTTGTTCATTGGGGATACTGTGTAGGTGTGAGCAGTTTCCACTTTGGAAAAGAACAAATCTTGGTACTACCCATGTCTCATTTTCACATCCTCCTGTTTGACTGCCATTAATTTTCCATAATCAAAGATGGCCTGTGTTTGTAGTAATTAATGTATGTATGTAGGTGTGTGTCTGTGTCTGTGTGTGCTGCATTGCTGTTAAATTCAACATTTAATGTTAACATTTTTGTCTTTCTTTTTCTTTCAGCCTGTGCTTTAAATTCTCTTTTAAAGGAAGTGGCTAAATACATGATGGATTGGGACTCCAATGCAGAGATTGCAATCAGCCAAGAGGAACTCATCTGTAAAATTGTTCAGCTTTGTCACTTACTGTCCAATGAGGTCTTACTTTTACCGGTAAGAGCAGTATCTGTTTATATTCAAAGATGGAAACAGATTTTAAATGAAGGAAATGAAAACGCTGACCCACGTCAATAACAAGAAAATAGTTGAAAGTAGCTGACATGAATTTCAAAAGGGACATATGTGCCTGACAGAGCTCAACATGAAGTCGATGCAGTAACTGCAGTATATTGACATTTTAGGAAGGACTTTGACCAAATCTCACAAGAAAGATTACTGAATTAAGGGTTCAGGAAATAGATAGAAGATGGC
The DNA here is from genome assembly GCF_964213995.1 of Mustelus asterias. NCBI lineage: Eukaryota > Metazoa > Chordata > Chondrichthyes > Carcharhiniformes > Triakidae > Mustelus > Mustelus asterias. The sequence goes on along the minus strand of NC_135822.1, from coordinate 63,990,883 downwards.
AAACTGGATTACAAATTACTCAAAGAAGAAAACATATATACATCGTGGTAGTGATTTGAATGGTTAGAAGTGGTTCATGGCATCCTTCAGGGTTCAGCTATGGGGCCATTTCTGTTCACTCTATATGTTAACAATTGGTTGATAGCTTTGTGGTGTTAAAGTGTGTAGTTGGTTCCAAAACCGGCAAAGTTAGTTCTTTCGACCCCAGAGTAGTCTTGGTCTCTAGGTTATAGGAAGAACTTTAAAGGTAAATAATACAGATTGAATCGGATGCTGTTTGCTGTGAGGAACTAAAATCTGAAGAAGTGAAATGTTGGATATTTTCTTGTTAGAATGATTCATATTATTCATCAAATTATTTAAAATTGTGAAAGGGAGGAATAGTTGAATGCTTCTAAAATCTGAGGGGTGAAGAAGGAGGGTCCATTAAATCTAAGGGATTACAAAAGATGGCAGGAGAAATTTATTTACAGATTATAATGAGATTGTGGAATTCATTTCCATGATAGTCGTCGAGGCAGAAACTATATCCGATGAACAATGAAAACAAAGGGATATGGGAACGAGGTGAATAAATGTGATTAGACTTATTATGTGATGGACTGAATTGGTCAAATGGCCTGTTGTTGTGTTGTAACTTCCACGTATTTCACATATGTTCCTTACCGCTGTGTAGTTCAAAGCAGGGTCAGAAGGTCAGGTTGACAAGTTACGAGAAGAAAATATTGCAGCCTTTAGTAATAATAGTCAAAGGACTCTTGGCTGACGAGAGAAGTGATTGGCCATTATGGTGAGACAGGAGACGTACCATGAATTCTTCCAGTTCAGCATTGAGAAGTTCAAAGCTGTCGCCTTCAGTGCCGGCACAACCTCCTTGCACTTGCCAGCAATTCCATTTTCCCACAGTTTTGGTGTCCTACTTGATTCTGAACTAAGCTTCTGATCCTATGTCCTCTCCATTACAAAGGCTTTCTGTTTCCACCTTCATAACATCGCTCTTTCTTGCACTGCCATCTGCTGCTGAAACTATTGTCTAAGCCTTCGTCATGATCAGATTTGACTGTTCCACTGCTCTCTGGATGGTCTCTCTAGCCTTCATAATTTTGAATTATACTAATGTTTTGTTAGTGTATCCAAACTTAAACCTCCTCCTGCACGCCTGTATCATCCTTGCCTTTGCAAACCTATGTTGCTCCAATTCCAGAATTTTAAAGTTCACAGCCTCATGTTTAGATCACTTCATGGCCTGATTCTTTCTTGTCTTTAAACATCTACAAGACAACTCCTTGCAAATTGCATTTTTTCAGCTCTTGCACGTCACCAATTCCTTTTGAGCCACTTTTGTAGTTTCAAAAATGTTTAAATTCCCTCCCTGAACATCTCTGCAAATCTTTCCCCTTAATAGCTCCCTTAAATTTCTGCACTTGGACTGAGCTTTTAAACACCCCTTCTACTCCGTCTTTCTTTGACTAGGGATACACTTTGTGTTCGATACTTGCATGAAGCACCTTGAGACTTTTTTCAATGGTAATACGCGATATGAATCCAGTTTGTGGCATGTGGAGTGGTTCTACCAAAATAGAATGGGCTTCTAAGGCATAATGGTCTTTTCCCATTTGTAACAATTCTCCATGAATATATTTATTTTCAATTGATTCCCCATTTTATACTATAATAGTCTGTGTTTTGCTTGAATTCCTTGCAGCCCTGCCAGTCAGTGTACCAGTTTTCACAGGAAGCGGTGGACAAGTTGATGTATTGTGAGATTCTCATCATGGAGGAGGTGAGGGCATTTTTCTGGTGCGAGTGGCAGTAATTTTGTTTGGGGTGATCATAAGAATTTTTGAATTCTATTATGGTCTTCAGCAATATGAAGAGCTCCTTCCTGAGGTGAAGCAGATAACCCCCTTTTACCCAGAGCAATCATCTGATATTTATATATGGCAAGACAGAGGAAATGGTTAATAAAGCACATGGAACTTCGTCTTTATAAAATAGGGCAGAGCGTACAAAAGCAAGTAAGTTATGATTAACCTGTATAAAATGCTGATTCAGCCACAATTGGAGTATTGTGTCCAGTTGTATGCGCCACATTTCAAGAAGGAGCTGATTGCATGAGAGAGGGTGCTGCAAGATCATGAGAATGCTTCCGACAGGAGGAACTTCAACTATTCAACTAATGGTTGGAGATTGGAGAAGATGGGGTTGTTCTTGAAGGAGAGAAGGTTAAGAGGAGATGAGATCGAGAACCTGAGGGCACTGATTAAGGTGACTGGCAGAAAAACCAATAGTAATACATGAAAATAGATTTTTATATCTCAAGTTGTTCAGATCTGGAATGCACTGCCTGAAAGTGTGGGGTGTGGGGTGTGGGGTGGGGGGGGGGGGGGGGGGAAACGAGATGTATTCAATTGAAGCCATTAAAACAGAATCGGATAATTATCTGAAAAGAAAAAGAAATGCAGGACGGTGGGGAAGTAGGACTCAATAGGTTGCTCCAGAAGCTTGCACAGATATGACGAGCCAAAAAGCCACCTCCTCTAACCACCTATGGTTCCATAATTTGTCTCCATAAAAAAAATGCTACACTGAAGGATGCGGTATGTGAAGTGCTTTGGGATGTTTGGAAGAAATTATAATGTGTCTTTTTACCTTCTGGCATTTATTAATTGTAGCCACCTGAGAGACAGGCTTGAAACTGAGGGAATTTTGTGTGTGAAGTCTATTCCATTGAGTGAGTTTGTATTTGGGGATGTTAATCTTTTGTTATCCAGACTGAATTTAAAACCAGATGTCAAATAATATCTAATTGGTATTTTGTTTGTAAAGAGAATCAGACAATTGAAGCAGCAGTATTATTGTAGATTCCACAGGCTGTTTAAAATAAATTTGGTGGCACAGTGGTTAGCACTGCTGCCTCTCAGCGCCAGGGACCTGGGTTCGATTCCCGGTTTGGGTCATTGTCTGTATGGAGTTTGCACATTCTCCTCGTGTCTGCGTGGGTTTCCTCTGGGTGCTCCATTTCCTCCCACATTCTGAAAGATGTGCTGGTTAGGTGCATTGATCCGAACAGGTGCCAGAATGTGGCGACTTGGGAAATTTCACAGTAACTTCATTGCAGTGTTAATGTAAGCCTTACTGGTGACTAATAAATAAACTTTACTTTAAATAAATTAGTGACAGTTTGTCACGATAGTCAAACTTCTTGGGCCATAAATATGACAATCACCAATTAATCCAATAGGGAATTCGGGAGGAACATGCTTACTCAGTGGTTGGATTGTGGAATTCATCACAAGAAGCAGCTAGGGCAAATAGCATAAAAACATTTAAGAGAAAGAAACAGAATGTCAAGCTGATAAAGTGAGATGATGTAGAGTTGGAAGAGGCACTTGCGGAGCATAACAGTGGGATGAATTTGGCTTGTGGCTGTGTTGTAAATGCTATTTAACACCTTTTTGTATGCAACATCAAATCGGCTCATCTGATGCTTTGATGATGAAGCACAGTGCTGTGCGGCTCCACATTTTCTTCCTGTTGTGAGCTGAGTAGCTGAAATCATTGTAACACTGATCCAAGCACCCTTGAGCTTAGGACGACAAACATCATACAAGATTGCTGCTGTTGGAATCTAATATGTTATCAGAGGGAAATGGATGAGGATTTAAAAGAAAAAATATTTCTTTGGAGGTGGGCCTTGCTGGCTAAGCTAGCATTTATTGCCCATGCCTAATTGCTCTTGAAGTGGTGGTGAGCTGCCGCCTTGAACATCTGCAATCCATGTGGCATAGGTGCACTCAAAGTGCTGTTCGGGTGTCCCAGGATTTTGACCCAGTGACAGTGAAGGAATGTCAATATAGTTCAAAGTCAGAGTAGTGTTTGGCCTGAAGGGGAACTTGCAGGTGGTGATGTTCCCATGCATCTCCTGCACTTGTCCTTCTCGGTGGTAGAGGTTGCTGTCAAAGGAGCCTTGGTGATCACTTCCTGCAGAGATGTACTCCCTGGTTTCACACTTGTATGACTTCTGAGGCAAGATGCTGCTCTCTGTACTATGAAACTTTGTTCAAACTGACTATCAATTTAGGCATGAGAGATTTTGGCTGGTGCATGTTTTATTTTGCAGTTTGCTGTAACATTTGTTTCTGCATAAGTGGTTTGAAATTCCTGCTTTCCCCACTGTTGGTAGAATGAGAACAAACAGCCAGCATGTGACACATGGCAGAAGCGGTTTGCCAAGGAGCTGACGTGGAAGGTGATGGATGATTTTGATGACTCCGAAAGTGACACTGATGAAGCAGTCTGGAAGTGTTATTTCAAGGTATACTGACTCATTTAGAAGTCTTGCTTTTCCACAATTAAGTTTTGATACTAGCTCCGAAAGGTTTAAATACTGTACAGAGTAGTTAATGATGTAACTGAAACTCATAGATAGTTCTATTTGTTGAATGACTCATCATTCAAGTAAGAAAGAACTGTGTTGAATAAAGTTGTGGTCAGCTTCAGTTCACCAAAGTTGCAGAATGATGTGAAGACTCAAGATGTCGATTTATAGCATTAGTACAGTTGTACAGATGCAGATGCTGCATCTTTGAAATTAAAAACAGAAAGTACTTGAAAAATTCAGCAGTTTTGATGAAAAGGTTATTGGACTCGAAACGTTAACTCGGCTTCTCTCTGCACAGATCCTGCCAGACTTGCTGAGTTTTTCCTGCACTTCCTGTTATATAAATCTTCACCTAAGTACATATTGCTGGGACAGCAATAAATCGATGATTGGTATAGAGCATTTCATTTTTGGCCATTTGTTTCTGTTGTTTAACTCACCTTTGATAGGAGGTGCCTGATGTGTTGTCATCTTATTTCCAGCTTGGCCGAACCAGGGAAAGCCACACATTTTTCCTTTTTCTTTGTAGTCTGCTGCAGCCTGTGTTGAAGGCATACGAGGCAGCAGCGAGTTTGCTCCACAAATTTGACTTGCCAATAGAAGGTATGTGAGCGTTAAACCATAATGATCAGATTATGAATAAAATAAAGGTGTTCAGAACTAGAAGTAGAATTCTGTATGTTTCATAGAATGCTGGACTCTTAGATTGTGTAAATCCATCAAAATGGTAGTGTGGCAAGCAGGCCTCACCTCTCTTTTCCTCTTTATTTTTATGTATTTTATTTTTATGATTTTGGAATGTCACTGATGGCTTTGTGCATTGTGGGCTTTGCCAGGGAAGCTGTGGAAATGCCCGCTTTGGGACTTAGACTTGGATCTTTTGTTTTCCTTCTTCATATTAACAATCAGCTCAGTGCTGTGCCCATTGGGTAAATCTGACTGTGAAGCCCAGAGTGGCTGAGTAAATGAACCCCAGTCTCCAGTATCTCTTTTTTGGACTCAACTGTTTGATGCAGCTATTTTTTTGAGAAGCATTCTGTGAAGCTTTTCATTCTCCACTTTCATTTGATCTGATTTTGATTTGATTTATTATTGTCACATGTATTAACATACAGTGAAAAGTATTGTTTCTTGCGCGCTACACTAACAAAACATACCATTCGTAGAGAAGGAAAGGAGGGAGTGCAGAATGTAGTGTTACAGTTGTTGTAGGGAAAAATCCCTGACCAGCACAGAATAGAAGCCGAGTCGCAAATCAAGGTTCAAAGCGTGTCTTTATTGTACAATTTACTAGGATCCTAGGGAGACCCCCGTAGCCAGCTCAGAAACAGTGGCTTGGCCACGTTGATCTCAATTGGATTACATCAGCCCTGGATCTTTATAGGGCTCCAAATTTGAGCGGGAACATTTGATTATGCATCTTTTTACAATATGTATAAAGTGGTCTGTCAGGTCAGGAAGTTCTCTGGGAGGCTTGTCAATTTGCATTTGTATGGTGTGTGTTCGTGTTAATGGGATTACTTGGTCCTGCCCCGGTGTCTAAATGCGTTTCCCATTATCATCTTTATGTGTCCCCTTATTTGAATTTGATCCTATTGTCCCGTGTCTGTGTTTCCTGCTTGTGAGATTGAGTGTTAATGTTATCCTGTCTTGTTGGATGTCTGGAGTACTTCATTCTAACCTTTTATTCTTATATCTTGGTTTATCAGATTTTTATGTCTGCCTTGGCCGAATTAGTAATGTTTCAGTGATAGCTTGGTTTTGATAACCCACTCTGTGTCTCGTTTCATAGGGATCTTGATCGTCCTTGACCAGTTTAAAATGCAGCTACAGGCTGTTGCTAGGCAGATTAGGGATCTCCCGCAGTTTCTGAAATTCGTGAGTCTCTCAGCTGTACAGGGGGGGACCCGATCGAATATCCATCCGGGGGTGCCCCTGTGCATTGTTGGCCCGTTATGAGTGGTGCCAATTAGTCCAATATGTAAATATGTTTGACGATGTAAAATATGGTTTTCTGTAAGATTTTCTCCTTCAGTCCCTCCTCTCGTCCAGGGGGTGCCATTCATGGCTGGCCCCCCATGGACGACCTTCAGAGGAACAGTGATTTGTACAGCTGTTGTCCTTGTCGTTGCTCCTCTTCTTCTGTATCGTTGTTAAGTTCTTGCATCTGGATACTGGCAGTGGGTAGCATTCTTGATGTAATATTTGCACATATCACTTTAATACAGGTTAGGCCAAGGCAGACTGTGAACAGGATGGCTACTACTAGGATTAATCCCTTCATAATGTATGCTCCCCAAACGGTGTTAAACAGCCATCCTAACCACCCATCAGTCCCTGTTAACCCCTGTTTAAAGTTATCCAATTGCTTTTGTATCCCGGACATGGCTGCTGTTATGTTTAGTGTCTCGTCGTGTACGTATGTGATGCATTTGTCCTTGATGATGGTGCATACCCCCCCTTGTCTGGCTAGCTGATAGTCCACCGCATATCTTGTTTGTTGTGTGTATAGTCTGAGTTCTGCGAGTTCTTGGTCAATTGCGCCTAATGCTTGTAGGGTGTTGTTTCCTAAAATGGTCAGTCCACATATGAAGAAGTTCCTATTACTGGCACTGATCACCCCTGCGGCGCCTCCCAGGGATAGTGTCCCCAGAAATCCATATCCTAAAGAAGACCCTAGTGTGACAGGGGCCTGCCAGTCGGAGCAAAATTCTGCGCTGATGGCCCTGGTCACTATGCGTTTCTGGACATGCCCCTCACTTGGGCATGGAACCGTGAGAGGTCTGATTGTCCCTACGGAAAAGAACCTTGGAGGCCTGTCTGTGGCCGTCATGTATACATTTTTAAATAAAAACACGTACCCGTCTTTAACCCGATAACATGCATTTCCCCGGGGTCGTTTGACCGCATGGCCCCATCTTGTGGGACCTTCCCTCCCCCTGGACTGTCCACTTGATTGTACCTCTTGGTGAGAATCAAATGGATATGTCCCTGAGGCTGAGCTTACGTGGGTGCCGTTGCACTTGCCACACATAAGCTGCCTACCCGCGGTGACTGCAATGCATTTCTGTTGCTTGCAGTCACAGGTGAAGTGTCCTTCCCGGACCCGGCACTCCTGGAGAGCACAATGTGCCTCAGCGCACGAATCATTTTTAGGGACAAAGGCATGCACGCACCCCCATCCCTCTCCCTTAAAACATTGTGGGTAGTTCCCATGTGTCTCCTCCGGTTGGGGTCCCGTCCCCCTTAGAATTCCCGGCTCAGTGAGCTCTACACACCTTCCTTGTATCCCTTGCTTAAAGTACCCAATATGTTCTTTGCAGGGTGCCCCCGATGTGTCAATAGTGAATAACTCTTGTGGGAGCCACCCTGGTGTTGCTATGAATAGGGAGTTTACTGATCGCGCTGAGGGGTAACAAGCGGTCCTATTCCCATAGATCTGGATGTGTGTTTTCAGGAATAGGTTTCCTTCCATGATTGGTGGTTCTGCTCCCCTAACCCTCGTATGCTGGAGTGTATTTACAATGGTCAGGGTTATTATCAGATATGTCCCTGTTCCCATATCGCTCTTTTTTTTTTTTTCAACAGTATTTTACAATTACAGTATATACAAAAAATAAACAGGCAATCAAATTAAAGGTAGTTGGTTCCGACGTCTTGATAGTGGATCTGGTCCTGGTTCCTGTGGAAGTTGAATGAGCAAAACGGTATTTTTTTAGTTTATTTGTCCTCATATAGTTTTAATTGGGTCCAGTGTTTCCAGACCCCCTGTCCTCTTATATCTATACAGGCACAGGTATCTCCGCTAATAATGACCTCGTAAGGTCCGTGCCATCTTGGGGCAAATCCTGGTTTTGCAGGAAGCACCTTTGTTAATACCCGGCTCCCAGCTTTTGGGACTTCTGGTAGTATTTCTGAGTCCCCCTCTGCGTCGACCTGTGCCTGATTAGAAATTACGGACCGGCGCATCCCCTTCAATTGGGTGCTAAGGTCTCGGATGTATTGTCGGATCCTATCTTTTATCGGACCCACATCTGTCCAGCCTGTAATAATGTTTTCGGGCAAGTGCATTGCTCGCCCGGTCATCAGCTCGTATGGAGTCAAGCCGGTAGTTCGATTTGTGGTCGCCCTAAGCCTCATCAGGACTGCAGGTAGGACTTCTGTCCAATTTCTACCTGAGGATTGCATTGCCTTTGCCATTGTTGTTTTTAGAGTCCGATTCATCCTCTCCACCATCCCGGAACTTTGTGGGTGATAGGGGATGTGAAATTTTTGTTTTATTCCTAATAGTTGGCAAATGTTTTTCAGAACCTTTCCTGTGAAGTGTGTTCCCTGGTCCGAATCAACTTGAATTGGCATCCCCCACCGGGGAATGACTTCTGCTGCCAATATCTTGGCTACTGTTAGGGCTGTACAATTGGTTGTGGGGAATGCCTCTACCCACCTGGTGAATTGGTCTACTATTACCAGGCAGTATGTTTTCCCGTGAGAGGGGGGCAGTGGTCCGATGAAGTCCATTTGTATCTGTTCCCAGGGTCCCTTTGGTCTGGGTTGGTGTCCCATCTTTACCTTTATGGGCTTCCCGGGGTTGTGCTGGGCACATATAGTGCATCTGCGGCAGTATGTGGCCACATCTCGTCCCAATCCTTTCCACCACCACTCTCTCTCCAGGCTCTGTATCATTGCATCCCTGCCTGTATGGGGAAGCCCGTGGTGTAGTTCCAGTAATGTGTTCTGGATACATCCTGGTGCCAATACTCGGTTATCTTTTCTCCACACCCCGTCAGTCCCTTTAACTGCGCCCAGCTCCTCCCACCTGTCTCGTTCTTGCTGTGTAATGTCCCCATGTAATTTCTGTATGTCAATCTCTTCCTGTTCTATCGTTATTGCTGCAAGGGGCATGCTTTTAATGTCACTGTTTTCTAGTGCTTGCCGTGCCGCTGCGTCTGCGGCTTGATTCCCTTTGAAGTGAATCCACCCCGGGGTGTCCCTCCCAGGTTCCCGCTGGTGGGCTTTTATTTTAATTACTGCGGCCTCTGTCGGTTGTTCACTAGCTGCTAGCAGTGCTCTTATCTGCTGTTGGTGTTTAATGGGGGTACCTCCTGTTGTGATGAATCCCCTTCTCCCCCATGCTGGCATGTAATCGTGGATCACACCAAATGCGTATTGGCTGTCTGTATACACATTGACTGTTTTTCCTGCTGCTAATCTTAGGGCTTGGGTGAGGGCAACTAATTCTGCTACCTGAGCGGACTGACCCCCGTCGATCCTTCCTGATTCTAGGGTTTCCAGGTTCTGGTCCACTACTGCCCACCCTGTCCTTGGGGATCCGGATACATATTTGCGGGACCCATCCACATAGACGGTCTTATCTGCTGTTGGAAGGGGTTCATCTCTAATCTTTCCTTCCTCGTCATTTTTGTCAGTTTCTCCACAGCTGTGTGCCTCCCCAATATCTAAAATCCCTTCCGCGGGATTTTCTCCCGTGTCCCTTACGATCGTGACTGACTTGTTAGGCGGTAGGAGTGTGGCCTCCCACCTTGCCCTCCTTATATTGGAGACTGTTTTGAGTTTGCCCGTGTTTAGCATCTCTACCAATGTATGTTTTGTGTGTAGTACAATATCTCCTGTCATGACAATGGGCTCACTTATCCCTACAGCCCATGCTGCACAGTCTAGGGCGGCTATGCACCTGGGCATCCCGGTGACTACTGGTCCCTCAGCCGTTGAATAATACCCTACGGGTCTCTTTCTATCTCCATGAGTCTGTGCCACTACGGCAGAATAGAAGCCGTCCCGGTTGTCGCAGAAGATGTGAAACTTTTTGCTTCCATCGGGCAATCCCAATCCAGGGGCTGAAACTAACCTTGCTTTCAGTTCTGCGTATGCTGTCTCTTGCTCTTGTCCCCACTCTATCCTTTCCAGGGCTGGCTTTCCTCCCTTTACTAATCTCTGAATTGGTTCCGCGATCCGTGCAAAGTCAGGGATAAAACTCCTGCTATAATTGAATAGTCCTAAAACTTTCCGGACCCCTCTTATTGTGACTGGTCGTGGCATTTCTTTAATCGCGGTTTTGCGATCTGCGGGCATGTTTTTAACTCCCTGGGAAATTAGGTGTCCTAAGTACAGGACCTGGGGTTTTGCAATTTGTGCCTTATGTGGGCTTATTTTCAGCCCGGCTTTTGCCAATCCTTTTAGTACTGCATACAGGGCTGCCTTGTGCCCTTGTTCTGTTTTGGACGCTATTAAGACATCGTCCACATATTGGAGAACTGTATTGTCCTCATGCAATTTCACCCTACTTAGGATGTCGCTCATCGTTCTGTGGAATATGGCAGGACTGTTATGAAATCCTTGTGGGAGACGGGTCCATGTGTACTGTTTTTCTCCCACAGTGAAAGCAAATTTGTCTTGGGATTCTGGGTCTAGTGGAAGGGACCAGAATCCATTTGCGATATCTAGTACCGTGAAAATTTTGTGGTCTTGTGCCAATCCGTTTAAAATAGTCGAGGGGTTTGCCACAATGGGGTGTAATTTAGGTGTTACCTTGTTCAAACCGGTGTAATCGATGGTGAGCCGGTAGCTCCCGTCAGGTTTGATGACTGGCCATGTGGGGGAATTGGTGGTACTGGTGGTTTCCCTGAGGATTCCTTTTTCTATTAAACCTTTGACTATTTCTACCACTGCCCCTTTCGCTTCCTTTTTGATAGGGTATTGTCTGTGGGGCTTGTGCTCTGGTCCTGGGACTTTTATCGGTTCTGTGTCGGTTAGTCCGGTATCTAATTTCGTCCTAGCCCAGGCTTCTGGAATAGAAGCACAGATGGCTCCGAACCCTTCTCGTTCCTGGTCCCAATCTCGGGCCACGACAGTGGCTACCCCAACCATCCCCAGGTGGTTGGCTAGTGTCCCTTGCCTGGTCTTTCTACCGTCAGGTTGTGGCCAAATTAGTTTTCCTTTCCCACAATCTATCAGTACCTGGTATTCCCTCATTAGGTCATTTCCCATGATTGTGCCCTCATTATTTTGACAAACGTAAAATTGCATTGGAATGTACTTGTGGTTGATTTCTACTAGTGTGGTTTCACTAAGATAGGCGGGTATTCTCTCCCCTCCTACCCCGGTTATGTGTATTCTTTTGTTGGTCAGTGGCAGGGGTAGGTTTGTAACTGATATGGCTGCTCCCGTATCTACTAACATGTGGCACTCCCTACCCCCTACCACGGCATCTACGTATATTCTCTCCCCCTCTTTCCTGTTTTGGATGGGAGCTACGGGTTGTGAGATTTTGACCAATGTTGGCCGATAAGTGGAGTGGACGGACACCGGCTTTTGTCGGGATTCACAGTCTTCTGTGGGCGTGGCTACACTAACCCTCTCTCTTCTGCCATCTCCCTGGCTTAAGGTTTCTCCTAGTCACCCTGGTGGATTCCGGGAGTGTGGTGCCCCCGGGGTTGTTCCATAGTTGTCCTGGGGTCTCCCATGCTTCCCCCAACATGTTGCCTCAGTGTGCCCTGGTTTATGGCAGTGGTCGCAGCGAGGCCCGCCATTCTCAGGTTTCCCTTTGACTGGTGTCCCTCTGCAGAATCTAGCCGTATGCCCTGGCTGGCCACATGTGTAGCAGCTGAACCCGGTTCTCCCCCTATCTCCGTTATGGGGGGTTACAACTCTCTCTCGTCTGGGCTTGGTTTGGGCAGCCTTCTCTTCTCTTATCCCGCTAGCCCACTCGACTAGCTCGTCATAGTCTTGGGATGCTATCACCCCCATTTTAAGGATCTCTTGGTGTGCCTCTGAGAGCCCGTCCTTAAATGCCTGAACAAAAGCCCTGTCCCTCCTATCCGCGTCGTCTCGTCCTGAACATTCCATATATACCCCGAATAATCTCTCTCCAAATTCCGATGCACTTTCCCCCCGTCCTTGTTTAGTGTTTGTGATCCTGCTCCAATTAGTGGGGGAATTCCCTAAGACCCGTTGGACTTCGGTCTTGAATAATGTAAAGGGTGCCTGCTGGTCATCTATCTCAGCCGTTGTAGGAACGGCATGTGTCCACCTTCCTCCATTATAGTCCTGTGCTGCTTGAGCCGCTGGCCCTCCTGCTACCAACCTCCATTTATCCGCTGGACAGGCTGCCCTGACCAGCTGGTGTATGTCCCTTAAATGTAACTGGTGTCCTACCCAGAGCGAATCTAATTCGCCCCAAAATTCCAGGTTTGCGCTTCTGGGTTTTAACTTCCCCAGGGATGCCATAATCTGCTGCCTTTCCCCTGGCGTAAAAGGCTTATAGGTTGCCTTTGGTTGTGCTAACGTCCCTCCTCTCGTGACTGGCGCTAGATTATAATTGTCTATGTTTTCTTTTGATGCTGGAGTGGCTGTATGTTTCTGCACTGACTCGTATGGGCGCCGAGGGTCCGTTTCCTCTGATCTCTGCGTTATCTCCGCAGTGTTGTTTCTGTATTCTAACTCCCTCACTCTCTCCTGTAATACTTTAATTTGTTCTGTCTCTTTGTGTCTCTCCTCCATGGAGGCATTTACTTCCTCAATTAGTCCAGCTAACTGGGTCACTAATATTACTCCCATTACTTTTGTTTTGTCCCGTTTAACTCCGTCTACCCACTTTCTTTGATCTTCTAAAGTTTGTGATGCGTTCCACCCGTTCCGTTTCATCTTTGCAACAATCGCTTCTCTGGCTAACAGATACTTTAAAATGAGAGCTACTGCAGTTTCTCCCTTAACAACGTGGTCTGCCATTTTTCTGTCTAGCAGTCCTGCAACCCCCGTATGCTGGCTGCTACAGTAAAAGTGCCTCAACTCCTGTCACTGATACTGCCCCAGCACCGTCTGTATTGCTGTAGAGCCTCGTAGTGAGGTTCCAGTGGGTCTCTTTCCCCTGGGCTCCCCCAACTATTCCTGACACCTCACGCTTGGACTATTTTGTGTTGTCTTATTGGGATGTGTGCTGGTTGTTTAGTGGGTTTGTCCGCCCCTGTTCCCAGCCCCTCTAAGTACAACGCCTCCCGCTCGGCCACCACCCCCACTAGCAGGGTTGATCCGTTACCCCAAACCCGGGTATCCTGCTATGGGCTGTGGTGTTCTCTACAGACGAACAAGGTTATCAAACTCCGCCCGGGTCCCTAATGGATCCTCCGTCGTCGTGTCTCTTGGTCAGGATGGATCGGGTCCACTTTTCCTCAACACTTACACACCTGTACTCTGTTATCAAAGCCCCTGTTATAGTTAGTAACTGTATCGACTCTGAGGTTGTTCGTCCCTTCAGAGTCAGTGTTGTTACCCGATTTACACTGTCCGTGCCTTGCACCTTGAGTGCCTGTCCCTCTTAGCGCCCGCTTCAAAACCCAACCTTAGCGTGGGAGATTTCTCCTCTTAACGTCCAGTTTAGGGTAGGGCACCTTGAGTCAAGCACTCCCTTGTCCTATTGCCTTGGCACAGACAGCGGTTTCATTTACAATCCTGGGTTAGTTACACCAATTAGTTCTGCATGCGGTACTTATCTTTATATTAGTCTTAATTCTTTGTTATCAAATAGCCCAAAACCTGTTATCTTTACCTTTGGTCCTTTACTCCTATTAAAGTTAACAGTTACTTACCTTCTTCCACGCGGTTGTTCTGACCTGTACCTCTTTAGTGCGGACTTCTGTTTCAATTTAAAACTTAGGCAAGATTATACAGTTCTACAAGACAACAATACTCAAAACAGACAAACCCTAACCCTTAAAGGTACCTCACTTTGAACGGAGACCTGCACTCGCCTCTGACTGCTCTGGATTTGTATCAGATTCGTTTAAATTTGATCCCGACTTTCAAACTGTGGTTATCAGTCAGAAGTCAGATATCAAATCCTGCTGTGACTACGCCATTTTGTTGTAGGGAAAAATCCCTGACCAGCACAGAATAGAAGCCGAGTCGCAAATCAAGGTTCAAAGCGTGTCTTTATTGTACAATTTACTAGGATCCTAGGGAGACCCCCGTAGCCAGCTCAGAAACAGTGGCTTGGCCACGTTGATCTCAATTGGATTACATCAGCCCTGGATCTTTATAGGGCTCCAAATTTGAGCGGGAACATTTGATTATGCATCTTTTTACAATATGTATAAAGTGGTCTGTCAGGTCAGGAAGTTCTCTGGGAGGCTTGTCAATTTGCATTTGTATGGTGTGTGTTCGTGTTAATGGGATTACTTGGTCCTGCCCCGGTGTCTAAATGCGTTTCCCATTATCATCTTTATGTGTCCCCTTATTTGAATTTGATCCTATTGTCCCGTGTCTGTGTTTCCTGCTTGTGAGATTGAGTGTTAATGTTATCCTGTCTTGTTGGATGTCTGGAGTACTTCATTCTAACCTTTTATTCTTATATCTTGGTTTATCAGATTTTTATGTCTGCCTTGGCCGAATTAGTAATGTTTCAGTGATAGCTTGGTTTTGATAACCCACTCTGTGTCTCGTTTCATAGGGATCTTGATCGTCCTTGACCAGTTTAAAATGCAGCTACAGGCTGTTGCTAGGCAGATTAGGGATCTCCCGCAGTTTCTGAAATTCGTGAGTCTCTCAGCTGTACAGGGGGGGACCCGATCGAATATCCATCCGGGGGTGCCCCTGTGCATTGTTGGCCCGTTATGAGTGGTGCCAATTAGTCCAATATGTAAATATGTTTGACGATGTAAAATATGGTTTTCTGTAAGATTTTCTCCTTCACAGTCATAGCTAGAGTGTAGAGAAAGGTCAACTTAATGCAAGGTAGGTCCATTCAAAAGTCTGACAGCAGCAGGGAAGAAGCTGTTCTTGAGTCGGTTGGTACGTGACCTCAGACTTTTGTATCTTTTTCCCGACGGAAGAAGTTGGAAGAATGTCCGGGGTGCGTGGAGTCCTTAATTATGCTGGCTGCTTTGCCGAGGCAGTGGGAAGTGTAGACAGAGTCAGTGGATGGGAGGCTGGTTTGCATGATGGATTGGGCTACATTCATGACCTTTTGTAGTTCCTTACGGTCTTGGGCAGAGTAGGAGCCCCATACCAAACTGTGATACAACCAGAAAGAATGCTTCCTATGGTGCGTCTGTAAAAGTTGGTGAGAGTCGTAGCTGACATGCCAAATTTCCTTAGTCTTCTGAGAAAGTAGACGCGTTGGTGGGCTTTCTTAACTATAGTTTCGGCATGGGGGGACCAGGACAGGTTGTGTTATTTCAAGATTTGGACACCTAAAAACATGAAGCCCTCACTAACGAAGGTGAGATATACAGGAAGTAATAGAGTCCTTCTGACAAGATTTACAGACTCATGCATCTGATGTGTTTTTGCTTTCAGAGCCACAGTGCGTGCTGAAGATGTTTAACCTTTTGCAAGCACAGTCAGAGGAACAATATGGTGAGTCAATGAATGCAACACAATGATTTCAATCAATGAATTGCTCAAAAACTACAGCAAAGACACAGGAAAAAATGAATATTGGTTCATGTCATGTTGTCATGTGCTATGGATGAGAAAAAAATCAAATGTCTTAACTTCTAGTGGCACTGGGAGCTTTTTATTGTTATAGTTTTGGGTGTGGGTATTATCCACTCAACAGCACCACTCTGACTGAGATCCAGGATTCAGAAGTGTTTCGGAATTTTATTGTCCCTGTGTTTTAATACCACTTTCTGTTTGGAGAAAAGAAAGCCTGAAGCATTTGTAACTGTCTTCAGCCAGAAGTGCTGAGCGGGTGATCCATCTGAGCCTCCTCCTTAAATTATCCCATTATCATAGATGTCAGCAGTCTTCTGTCAACTTGATGCACTCCACTTGATATCAAGAAATAGCTAAAGGCACTGGATTCAGCAACGGCTGTGTGTCCTGACAACATACTGGTTGCAGAACTGAAAACCTGTATACCAGAACTCGCTGCATCCTGAGGCAAGATGCTCCAGTGCAGCTGCAACACTGGCATCTGACAATGTGGAAAATCACCCAAGCATGTTCTAACTTAAGAAAGCAGGACAAATCTAATGTGGTCAATTACTGTTCCACAAGTTAAACCACCAGCAAAGTGACCTCCCCATGACATTTCTATTGCTGAATCCCCTACCATTAACATCCTGCGGGTCACAATTTACCAGTAACTTGATTGGAATAGTAAATTAAATATTGTGGTTACAAGATCAGGTCAGAGGCTGCCAATTATTTGATCAGTAACTCAGATCTTGATTCTCCAAAACGTGTCCACCAGATGTAAAGAGTGTGATGGATCACTCTCCACTAACCTTAATGAGTGAAGCACTATCAACACTTAAAAAGTCTAACACCATCCAAAACAAAAGCAGTCAGTTTAATTGGCACCACATCGACCAGTTTCAACTTTGATTCACTCTCCCAACACCATACGACGCACTGGTGTTTTACTATCTCCAAATTGAACTGCAGCAACTTGCTAAGGCTCCTTTAACAGCACCTTCCAAACCTGTTACCTCTATCACCTAAAAGAATAAAGTCCAGAGACACTGAGACTTCAGCATGTTTTGTCTCCTGATCACATACCATTCTGACTTGGAACTATCTTGATGTTCCTGTACTGTCACTGGGCCATAAACCTGGATCTCCACCATCAAACCCCTCCATCCCCAGGCCCTGCAGTTGTTCTGTGGAAGTACCTATACAACATAGACTGCAGAAGTCAAGAAAGTGACTCATGACCACTTGCACAAGGATAATTAGATATGGACCATATGTATTGGCCTTGCCAGTAACTGCCACATCCTAAGAATATATTTTTTAATTACCAATGTGGCATATTTTTGAGAATACAAATTGGTTTTGAATGCATGGATCAATGAGACTTGAGCTACTAATCTATGTTTTAACATTTTACAGAAAGTGCCACACTCTGTCTTGCCAACAGTGCTATAAAGACCTTCAAGGAGTTGGGGGTAAGTAAAGTTCTTATTATTTGGGACTTTGTTACCATTTTTTTTAATGCCAAGTTTATTCAGCAAACAGCTGAACCCTGGGGATTTCACCACCTGTTTCTGTTGAGTGATATTTTATATTTCTGCTGGAGACTCCTGCTTCGAAGCTCAACACAGTGATTCATCATGGTAGTGTATGTGGACAGTCATCAATTTAGAATGGGTTGGCTAAGTTGCTGTGCTCTGTGGGGCTGAGCAACAAGCTCGTACTCAGTGTCAGTGGTGTAATCAGTCAAAGTCAGCATAGATTTACAAAGGGGAATTCATTCTTGATGAATCTATTGGAATACTTTGAGGATGTAACGAGTAGAGTTGACTGAGGAGAACCAGTGGATGTGGTTTATTTGGACTTCCAGAAGGATTTCGACAATGTCTTGCATTTCAGATTACTATGTAAAGTTAAAGCACACGGGATTGCGGGCAATGTCTTGAGATGGATAGAAAGCTGGCTAGCAGGTAGGAAGCAAAGAGTTGGCATAAACGGGACTTTTTCTGATTGGCAGTCAGTGACTAGTGCGTACTGCAGGGATCTGTGCTAGGACCCCAACTGTTCACATTATATATTAATAATTTGGACGAGGGAACTAAATGTATTATCTCCAAATTTGCAGATGGTACGAAGTTGGGTGGGAGGGTGAGCTGTGAGGAGGAAGCAAAGATTTGGAAAGGCTGAGTGTGTGGGCGTATGCATGGCAGATGCAGTATCATGTGGATAAATGTGAGGTTATCCACTTTGGTAGCAATAATAGGAAGACGGATTATTACTTGAATGGGCATAAATTGAGAGGGGTGGCTACTCAACGAGACCTTTGAGTCCTCGTGCATCAGTCGCTGAAAGTAAGCGTGCAAGTACAGCAGGCAGTAAAGATGGCAAATGGTATGTTGGCCTTCGTAGCGAGAGGATTTGAGGGATAGGGATGTTTTGCTGCAATTGTATAGGGCGTTGGTGAGGCGACACCTGGAATATTGTGTGCAGTTTTGGTGTCCTTATCTGTGGAAGGACATCTTTGCTAAAGAGAGACTACAGTGAAGGTTTACTAGGCTGATTCCCGGGATGGCAGGTCTGTCAAACGGGGAGAGATAAGTCAGTTAGGTTTGTATTCGTTGGAGTTTAGAAGAGAGGGGATCTCATAGAAACTTATAAAATTCTAATAGGGTTAGACAGCATAGATTCAAAAAGAATGTTCCCAATGGTGGGGGAATCCAGAACTGGGGCTCATTGTTTGAGAATAAGGGAAACCTTTCAGAACTGAGGTGAGGAGAAATTGCTTCACCAGAGAGTGGTGAATGTATGAAATTCACTACCACAGAAAGTAGCTGAGGCCAAAACGTTGTGTTATTTAAAGAAGAAATTAGATATAGCTCTTGGGGTTAAAGGGATATGGGGGGAAGGAGGATCAGGATATTGAATTTGATGATCAGCTATGATCATAATGAATGGCGGAGCGGGCTCGAAGTGCCGTACGGCCTGCTCCTGCTTCTAGTTTTTATGTGTCTGTATATTCATGCAGAATTAATAGCCACACAGCTAAGGTACTGAAGGTCATCTTTCATGTAAACCATGTCCAGCAGTAATTGGTGCAGATAAGGCTGAGGGAAAAGAAAGCATTGCAGTCCTCGCTGATAAATGGGCTGAGATCAGTGCCAGGTAACTTGGAAAGATGGAAGTTTTACAATTTGAGCTTTTTTGATGTACTATTAGTCAAATAATTTGGCGTTTGATTGTAAATGTAAAGTTTAATGCTGTAATTTCTCTCTCTTCAATTGATTTTCTGAACTTTCTTCAGAGTACCTGTGTATCAATCCTTGACATGTTATGTAGTAGGAATGAAAATGAGTAATTATTGATGAAGTAGTAACCCAAACCATTTCCTTTCACTTGTAGGTTTTCAAAGAGGAGGCTGGAGTGGAGGGGCCCTTGCTGAAACTCAGTGAAACTTTTCAACAATCTGATAATTTACTGAAGCTCCAGCAGTATGTTCAGCAATTCTCATGTTGAAAGTATAAAGGGGTAAACAGTTCTACTTTTTCATTTGGTTCATCCAGTTTACATCTGGATTCATGGCATGGACTCTGAGATGCCTAGCTCCAACTGACATCGGCTTGAACTTCTCCAGTCCTTCTGATCTGGGCTGTTCTCCTTCCTGATTCATGGATTAACCCATTATTGTGAATGAGACGTTCAAACAATGTGGTTTTTCACCCTGCAACCCGAATGGCTGGGGCATCAACAGGAGTTACAGACTGGAATCATAGTTGAGGGGGAAACCCTTACCTTTACTTTCATGAGGAAATTCTTGAAGTTCATGTATAACTTTAGCAAAAGAAAGGAATTTTGTTTCAGTTTAAATGGAAAAATCAGCACTAATTTTGTTCAGAATTCACGTTATTTTTTTATTTTGTATTGGTTAGGTGGATTTTGTTGCCTTGTACTGCTCAGTGCTTAAATAAAATTAGGTGAGCAATGCGTTAGACCGACTTCAGTGTCTGCCTTTAATGGAAATATTGAAGTTGAAAACTCTGCTATGTTGCTCTAGGGTTTATGTTGAGTTTTTAAGTTCTTGAAAATTGTGACCTTTGAATCAGGGTAACCAGTGCACAGCCTATTAGAGGATATATATAAGTCAGCAATTCTAGTGTTCCTGCAAATTTAAAGTTGATTTTATATTTTATCACACTCCTTCCCTTGAAGGTAGCAACTTGCATTGCAGTATATTTTCCAAGTTTCAAAATTCTGGTTTCTCGCTTTCTTCATGTACGAGCTGAAATGGTGAATGTCTGCAATCTATTTGAATGTCGAAGGAGGGCATCAGGGTTGGGGAAACCTTCGAGCCAAGGTTACTGTAATTTGGCCTAAAGCTGATATACCAGCACATTGTAGCATGTTTCAGTGGAACAAAAACCCTGATTGATTTTTAAAAATTCTTTCATGGGATTGGGCATGGTGGGCAAGGCTGGCATTTATTGCCCGCCCTTAACTGCCTTTGAACTGAGTGGCCTCCTCGTCTATTTCAAAGAGCAGGTAAGAGTCAACCATGTTTCTGTGGACTTGCAAGTGCCAGACCAGGTAAAGATGAGTTTTTACGATAATGATAGCTTCATGGTCATCATTACTGGCACTAGCTTTCAATTCCATATTGTATGAATTGAATTTAAATTCCACCAGCATGTAGTGGTGGAGCCCCCCAGAGCATTAGCTTGGGCCTCTGGATTACTGATCCAGAGACATTATGACTATGCACCATCTTACACACATACTCACATGCATTCCACACACGAATGATGATTACTTGCTATCACTGATGCTGAATTGCTGCAATGAAGTTGGGACCATCCAGTTTAAGTGTTCCGTACCACAACAATTGATTAAATTTAACTACCAAATCATTTTTAAAACTTTAATTTTCTTTAAAATTCTCCAAAACACAGTAGAATCCAAGTGTACCTAGTTACAATGAGTTATGCTCAGTGATGGCATGTCTTGTTCATAACTTCAAACATGGACTTAGTTTGAATGGAAGCTTCTGGATCTCTCTCTTATTATAATAGACACCAACATGGTGGCTGAGTGCCAAAGGTCATGTGACTTCTGCAAATACAGCAGACAGGTTATCTTAAGATTCTGGGAAGTTCATAATTGGGGGCCTCTCCAAATACAGAAGGAAGCCAACTATGGGATTCACACCTATCATTGTTTGTAGTTTAATCCAAACTCAAAAATCATTGGACTTTCAAACTTCATGTCTTCCAAATTTTCAAAAAACAGTTAACCAGAAGCAGGTGTGGATGACCATCATCTATTTACATTGTAAAGCGATGGCTTTTAGCTTTAAACCATTCTGATTGGACAATAGTTGATCATTTGACCAAAACTGGCTTCTGATACAAAAGTTCTTTATTATCTGAAGAATGAAAAAGAAACAGTCTGCAAAGAACACAACTGCAGACCAAAGGTTTTTCAACTTGGAGGCTGCTGTATCTTAAGCCTCCCAGCCTAATTCCTATTCCAAGTCTATCTGTAAAGAAAGCTGATTATTAAAAAAAAACAAGACGCTAACTTTATGACCTGAACATCCATCTCCCTGAGAGAATCCTGCAATAATCCTGAGACACGATTTAAGCAACTGAAACCACTCTTTAGTGTGAAGAGCCTCTTAAGTGGGCCTGCAATGACTCTTTTCCTCCAACAAGATGATAGACTGCTCTTTTGTTCACAACTGTAAAAGTGCACTTTTCTCTTTGACTGGACCTTAAGTAACAGAGCATTTAGATTTTTGGGATGAACACATGAAAAAACAATCCTCTTAATTTTAACCAATGCAAGTTTGCTGCTGTTATTCAAATTGACTGTACACTCATGGGGGCTAAGAAACAGGCCTATGTCTGCCTTTTCCTGAAAATACACTAATTATGGACAGTAAGGGACAGCATAAAGATTTTCTGAGCTCTTTCTTGTCCCTGTTTGAACCTGTGTTCACTATTGCCTTGTAGACACGTTACTCACATGAGGTGGTTGAGCCTGGCAAGCATCAGTGAGAGTGGCTTCAGTTTGTAAATGCATCATAGAATCATAGAATCCCTACAGTGCAGAAGGAGGCCATTTGGCCCATCGAGCCTGCACCGATAACAATCCCACCCTATCCCCGTAACCCCATGTATTTATCCTGCTAATCCCCCTGACACTAAGGATCAATTTATCATGGCTAATTAACCTAACCTGCACATCTTCAGAGTGTGGGAGGAAACCGGAGAATCCGAAGGAAACCCACGCAGACATGGCGTATTTAGTTACACACTGGAAGTGCGTCAGAACCTTCAAGATGATATGAATTACTGTGAAAGAATTCTTTCTTACCTCTGGTATTGGGTGCCGCCTTTCATCTTCCACGAAGAAAACTATCTATCTATCCAAGGTTTCTGGCTGAATTGATGATGTTGCTCTGGTATTTTATTGTAACAGGTTCAGTAATTCTTTAGTGGATGTCATGTACTTTTTGAAGTTCAAAAGTGGAAGGCATTTCAACCAATCTCAGTACAGTGGCCCTAAAATCCTTCCATTGCTGGATCCAATCATTGCTTAACAATTATAGGATTTAATCTATTATAGCTGGATGTTGTTTCATATGTTGTGTGAAGACCATCCTGAAAACAGTACAAATTTGTATTTGGAGTTTCAACTCTTAGCCCTCTAGGGGATTAACTTTTTAGATTTATCTCTTAGATATTCAATCAGAAAATCTTACAAATCTCAAAAGATCAACCATCAAGTATACCAAGAGACCGTACCGGACCAAGGTAGAGTCCCAGGCTAGCCACACAAACATGCATTATGGCACTATCTACATGAAATTACAGCCGACAAGGTAAAGACGTGTCGAATCGGCGGCAATAATATGCCCTACCCGATGAGCTCCTATGCCCATTCTGAGCAAGAGGTCAGCGAGAGGACGTCATCAGCTCCGGAAACCTCGGTTGAACTGGTATCTAATGCCACCATCGCAGACTGAATCAGCCTTCTTGAAAGTTAACCCTCAGAGAGCGGCTGGCCTGGATGGGATACCCAGACGAGTGCGGACCAGCTTGCGGGGGTATTTGCACACATCTTTAATCTCTCCTTACTCTGATCTGAAGTCAGTACCTATTTCAAGAAGACGACCTATTTCAAGAAGACAACCTTGCCACAGCAACCTCTGCAAGACGTGCCGGATCATCGACACGGATGCCATTATCTCACGTGAGAACACCATCTACCAGGTACACGGTACCTACTCTTGCAACTCGGCCAACGTTGTCTACCTGATACGCTGGAGGAAAGGATGTCCCGAGGCATGGTACATTGGGGAAACCATGCAGACGCTACGACAACGGATGAATGAACACCGCTCGACAATCACAGGCAGGACTGTTCTCTTCCTGTTGGGGAGCACTTCAGCGGTCACGGGCATTCAGCCTCTGATCTTCGGTAAGCGTTCTCCAAGGTGGCCTTCACGACACATGACAGCGCAGAGTCGCTGAGCAGAGACTGATAGCCAAGTTCCGCACACATGAGGACGGCCTAAACCGGGATGTTGGGTTTATGTCACACTATCAGTAACCCCCACAGCTTGCCTTCTGGACTTGCAGAATCTCACTGGCTGTCCTGTCTGGAGACAATGCACATCTCTTTAACCTGTGCTTAATGCTCCCTCCACTCACATTGTCTGTATCTTTAAGACCTAGTTGGCTGTAGAGATTCGCATTCTAATCAGTATTCTGTAATTTGATTTTGTGTCTCTGTGCCCTGTTTGAGAGCAGATTTCCACTCCATCTGACGAAGGAGCAGCGCTCCGAAAGCTAATGGCATTTGCTACCAAATAAACCTGTTGGACTTTAACCTGGTGTTGTTAAAACTCTTCCTGGGGAGTGACAGCTGAAATAATAAGTTAGGGGGAGGATACAGCTTCTATTGAAAAGGGAAGGCTCTGGTGTTCACAGAATTGGCTTTGCTGTCCAGAATAAAATTTTGGATGCACTGCCAGAATTCCCCCATTGTAAAACTGAAAGGCTCAGGACATATTACCTACAGCTCAACTATAATTAATAAGCCACCATAAACAAAAGGCCACTGTAATCGGCGCTTATGCACTGACTTTTAACTCCAGTGAAGCTGTCGAGGAAATGTTATGACTTTGATTAAATCCTCACTGCCATCCCAAAAGAAAGAAGCATTATCCTTCTGGGGAACTTGAATACAGAGTTGTCTGTGACTCCCAACATTTGGAGAGGAACCATTGGGAAAATAATGTGCAAAAGACAGTGCATATAGTGTCCTGATGACATGCTCAGCATAGCCTCATTATAACAAACATCCTCTTCTACCAGAAGGACAATTCTTAAAAAATGGAGGCATTAGAGATCACACAACTGGCATGGCTGGATTACCAAAGATTTGCGGGATATCTGTTTCACTTGACACATGCTGGTGATGATGCCTGCTGGACAGATCATTGACCTCTTCAATCAGTGATGAACCAGAATTCTTGTAGGAAGATGATCAATATCTCAGCTCAAAATCAGCCCGACCAAAGAGAATTCCACATGCAGCTCACAATCAATCTGGCAAATCTTCACACATTCAGAACAGTGGAATCAAATGAAGTCAGCTGCATGCAACTTCTGTGTCTAGACTATTGCATTTGAGCATCGTTGTCATCAGAATTAGTTCCACAAAAATGATGCCGAGACATGTGATTTGAAACAAAAATGAGCAATCCTCATTGCTTTGCAGAACAACTCAAGTTTAGAAGATAAGGAGGCAGCATTCCATCAGCTCAAGGCTGACACCCAAAAACAAATCTAGAAGATAAAGGACAAGCGGTGTAAGAGAGGCTGAGATTCAACAGAATGCTGACCATCATGACAGGCAAAATTGTTTTGAAGACTCGAGGACCAAAGTCAAATGGACTAAATCCCCATTGCTCACAGGATGGTGTCTATTTTAAGCTGACAGCAGCACTAGAAAGAACATATTCACTAACTCCACAACCGTAAATCCACAGTGGCAGCTGATGCACTGCAGATTATCCTCCAGTACCTGTGGTAGAATCGATGGATGAACCACCATTGATAGAAGAGCTGTAACAAGCAATGAAAATTAAGAAAAGCAACAAAGCCTGCAGCTCTGGTACTTCAGCTGAAGTCTTCAAGCTGATGGGCTTTTGCTCACATCAAGACTCCATGCATGCGGTCTACAGTTTTGGGAGGAAAAAGACAATTGCAATTATCTTCATGAAGGGAGATGCATCATGCTGCGGCAACTAGTTAAGTATTTCCCTATCCTTTGTCCTTGGGGAAAATCCTGACATGTATTCACCTGAATTGCCTAATACCTGCAGTTGAAGAAATCCTCCTAAATGTAATGTCACTTCAGACTTTCCAGAGGAACCTTTGACATGTGCTGAGGGATTGTATGATCCTGTTGATGGCGCACCCTGGCGGTGAGGGGTGCATTCAACAGGAAAATACATTGACAAAGGCAGGACCATAGGAACTGCTACCAGCGAATGGCCTCCCGTCACCACGATACACTGCAGAGGGGGAGGAAAACTCCACTTCTGGTTTCAAAGCCAGGAAAAATGTTGAAAAAGACCCAGAAACTCACCATTGCATTCGCTGATCTGATCCAATTATTTTAAATAACAAGGCTCTATGGATTGTACTACCAAAATGTATATGTTGAAGAAACTTCATCACGATAGTGAAATGACTGCAACTGTCTTGTGGGAGATCTGAAACAGACACTTTCAAAATCCAGACAGTGGTCAAGCAAAACTGTGTGATAGGCACTATATTATTCACAATTTACCTGTGATGGTTTTTTAAATTAATGATTTTTATTTTTCTTTTGCTCACAGCATACAGATGCAAAAGATTAAAAGGGTTAGAATTGTACATTACATGAATTATCAATGCTGTTGACAAGTATAAAAGAAACAATGGGTGGGAAGTGGTCTTATCGGTGTGCTGCGCACCGCATTTCACTCACACTGAGTGCACTGAAAGAGTCGTCATGTGAATAATGCTGTCTCGATGTGCATGACTTGCCCGAGTGGCCGCAGCTGTGTGCCGTTAACAAGGAGCAGCTGCTTTCAAATGTTTCCGCCATATTCATAGCCAGTCATGCCAGGAACATGGCACCGTGCAAACCAGTCCCACAGTTTTTGGAGAGAGAATTTGGATGGCTGATGAATGCTGTGGAGGAGAGGCGGGCTATCCTGTACCTTTGGGAGGGAAGATGGCACAGGAGCAGGGACGTGGTAGCCGCGACAGTCAGTGTCCGCAGCATAACACGCAGGACCAGGGCAAAATGAAGGAAGAAGATGAACGACCTCAGTCAGGCTGCAAAGGTGAGTATCTACCCATCTCATCCTGGCATCAGCTTGTCCATCACATCAGGAATATCTAACTCAACTAACTCTCAACACTCGGCTGTCCAGCACCTGAACTCCCCAGCATCCACCTGAAATTCTTCTGACATTCCCTGTCACAACCACTAGTTGGTGAGGCATGGTGCTGATCTATGCCACCCATTCCCACCTTACTACCACTCCCTCCTAAACAAGCCCTCAATCATCGCCTTATGTCTCCACATGAGAAGATGGCCTGTAACAGCAGAGAGCAGGAGAAAATCGGCAGCATAACCCCCAGACTGCATCTCCTGACCTCCTCTGAGAAACGCGCGATGGAGCTTGCCTGAGAGGGTTGTGAGCAACTGTGAGGTCGAGGTGTGTCACAAGTAAGTGTTGAATTGCCCAGATACTTGTCCCTTCCTCGCACTTATCCACGTGTCTTCTCTTGCAGGAGCAACACCAGATGAGGTCAAGCCCTCCGGAGTCGGTGTGACCCCCCTGAATCCCCCCACAGATTCCCCCCCACTCGTGACCGCTGCAAGCACCTCAGAGGAAAGCCCCAACTAGGTGTCACAGGCATCACCCAAACCATCTGCCTTCACAGAGATACACACTTCGGTGGGCAGAATCAGCAAAGGCACTTCGGGGTCACTTTCTGGTGAGCACTACATGGCTGCTGATGCACATTGGGTGGAGGCAGGAACTTCCGTTGGATTGGGCAGGCGGAGGTCTGCTGGATCCAAGGACATAGCTGGCTCCAGCCAGATGACAGGTCACTGAAAAAGGTTCTGCTGTTGGGAATGCAGAAGCAGAGCCAGAGACCGCAGGAGGAGATGTTGGAGACATACCAGCAGCTGCAAGGCTATTCTGAGGAGTGCAACAGCCTTCAGGTGTTGGAAATGGTGCCAGCATTACTTATACACAATAAGGCACTGCGAAGGTGGTAGCCATAGTGGAATGCCTGGAGAGCGAGACGGTATCTATGAGTTGCAGGGTCCAAAGCACGACTGTGTCGCTGGGGGCCTTGAGAGCATAGCCGAGTCACAGAGGGCACTTGCTGAGGGGCTTCAGGCTTACTCCAGACTTGGTCCAGAGGGCCATTGTTGAGGGCTCGCGTACCATGGTGCAGACGCAATTGGGCCTCCAGGACAGGTGACGCAGAGGCTTCTGGAACTCGATCCAGTAGCTCAGCTGTCCCATGGAGTGTCCTGGGGCCCACTGTAACTCCTATAATAAGTGCTAGTGTTCTGGATCTTTAAGCCAATCATATTCACACTGAAGATTTACATGACATTTCTTGTGTTTTGTGATTTTCTAAAGACCCTTTGTGTGAAATGTTTGATGAATGCCTTCTGGAATTTTGATGCGACATATTCAAAGGTATTCAAGTGTCCACTTGGGATGTCACTTCACAGCATTAAGAAAAGCAAATTCCACAGGCAAATCGGGTTTGTTCATAATGTAGCTGGCATCGCAACATAAGCAATTGACTAATAAAGGGGCTGAATCTTCATGTTAACTGACCAGGTGAAATTTTAAAAAGCCCAATTCGAGGTTCAGCAACCACCTGGGGCATAATATGCCTCAAACATTGTACAATTTGGGCAGCACAGTGGTTAGCACTGTTGTCTCACAGCTCCAGAGACCTGGGTTCGATTCCCGGCTTGGGTCACTATCTATGTGGAATTTGCAACTTCTCTCCGTGTCTGTATGGGTTTTCTTCAGGTGCCCCGGTTTCCTCCCACACTCCAAGATATGCGGGTTAGGTGCATTGGCCATGCTCAATTGGCCTTTAGTGTCCTGGGATGCATAGGTTAGAGGGATTAGCGGGGTAAATATGTGGGGTTACGGGGATAGGGCCTAGGTGGGATTGTTGTCGGTGCAGACTCGATGGGCCGAATGGTCTCCTGCACTGTCGGGTTTCTATGATTCGAAGTTTTAAACCCTGGCAGAAGAAACAGGAATGTGTGATTGCTCCCATCAATTTACAACAAGTATTTTGTTTCTTCACAAAATATTGTTGAAAGTTGCTGAGTTGAAAAAAGCAGGGGATATGGTTCATGTTTTACTTCAGAACATGTACATTCTCCCAGCAGCACCATACATTGTACCAGCATGCTTTTCCTTTTAAACTGTCAGATGGGAATGTCGGTCAATTCCATCATGAACTGTGACTGAAACCCATTGGCTAGTGATGTTCTGGTTCTCATATCGTACCTTCAGTCATTTTATTTTTATCAGGCAGTTTCTAGCTCTCTAATTTCCATTGCAACCTCTCAGTTGCCTTTCATAGTGAATCCGCACGATGTGGACCACATGTTTATAATGATTTGTTCACCAATTAACTTATCTTTGGGTTCCCAGCATCATAAGTTCTTTACTTATTTATTAGTGTCACAAGTCGGCTTACATTAACATTGCAATGAAGTTACTGTGATATCCCCTAGTCGCCACACTCCGGCACCTGTTCAGGTACACTGAGGGAGAATTTAGCAGAGCAAATGCACCTAACCAGCACATAATTTGGACTGTGGAAGGAAACCGGAGCACCCGGAGGAAACCCATGCAGATATGGGGAGAAAGTGCAGATTCCACAGACAGTGACCCAAGCTGGGAATTGAACCCGGGTCCCTGGCGCTGTGAGGTTGTAGTGCTGACCACTGTGCCACCCTGCTTTACATTTCAAAGTCTTACCCTGCGTGCAGCCTTTTCAGCACACAGTTCCCACCAAAGTTAGAGTCTGATGAGTGATTTATATTTTCTTTGGTAGCTGGAAAGAGCAGCTTTAAAATCACATTCTTTGGTCCTGCTTGACTTCAGTGCTAACGTTAAACCAAGAGGTGGGGGAAGGTTTGGGTAAAGGAAGATTTAGAAATCTGAAGAGATACATCGAGGCAATGGAGGAATAGAGCAATGTTGGTTAAAAACAAGCAGAATGGAAGCAGAAGGATTAGAGAGTTTAACAAAAAAATGTATATGCAGGAATAAGGTCATTTTATTATCTGAATGCACATGCAATAATATAGCTGAACTGGTAGCACGAACAAAGACAATGATTTAGATCTCATCTACATTCTCGAGAATTTGTTCCAAGGTAATCAAAATTAGGAAATAAATATTCCAGGGTACACAGTATTTCAGAAAGCAAATGAAATGGCAAAGGAGGAAGGGTAGCCTTGATAATAAAAGATCGCATAAGGATTTTGGAGAGAAGGAACCTAGAAGATCAGAAGATCATTCAGTATAATAGGTATAGGTAAAAATTAGAAATAGTATGAGTCAGAAAACACCAGTGCTAGTACTTTATAGCCCCATCCCCCTCCCCAACGGTAGTTGTCCCATTGGACAGAACATTTTAGAAAAAGTAATTGGAGCTTGTAACAAAAGCAACAATTATTGTGGGGGACTTTAATCATTATATAGACTAGGACAAACAAATTGGCAAGAGTAGTCTACAATATGAGTTTGTGGGATGTTTTTGTGAGTTTCTTCGACCAATAAGTTTTGGAACCAACTGAGGATGAGTGGGAAATTGTGATCGTTCTATCATTGAATTTCAGGTTAAATTTGGAGGTGATATACTCCCATCAAAAACAAGAAACTTAAACGTAAAGCCAATTACATAGGTTTGAGGGGATATGTGGCGAAGTTAAATTGGGTAAATAGACTAAAAGGTGGGGTTGTCAATGAACAGTGGGAAAAATTTCAACATAAAATAAACAATTCAAGATGTCCAACAAAAATACATTCCAAGGTAAAACAAACACTCAGCATGAAAGAAAGACCCATCTGTGGCTCATTTGGGAAGTTAAGGGGGCTTACAATATTGCAAAAAATAACATTAACCAGTCTGAGTATTGGGAGTGTTTTAGAAACCGAAGATTGATGAAAAGGAATAAAATAGAATAAGGGAGTCAACGAGCCATATATAAATATAAAAACAGATTGTAGGCCTTTTCAGTACATAGAAAGAGAGTGGCTAAAGTTAAGATTGGTTTGATTTATTATTTGTTAGTATACAGTGAAAAGTATTGTTTCTTGCGCTATAAAGACGAAGCATACCGTACATAGAGAAGGGAAGGAGAGGGTGCAGAATGTAGTTTTACAGTCATAACTAGGGTGTAGAGAAAATCAACTTAATACAAGGTTGGGCCATTCAGAAGTCTGATGGCAGCAGGGAAGAAGCTGTTCCTGTGTTGGTTGGTATGTGTCCTCACTCTTTTGTATCTTTTTCCCAATGAAAGAAGGTGGAAAAGAGTAAAGTTTATTTGTTAGTCACACGTAGGTTTACATTAACACTGCAATGAAATTACTGTGAAAATCTCCTCGTCACCACACTCCGCACCTGTTCGGGTACACAGGGAGTATTTAGCATGGCCAATGCATCTAAGCAGCACATCTTTTGGAGGAGGAAACCGGAGCACCCGGAGGAAACCCACGCAGACACGCGGAGAATGTGCAGACTGCGCACAGACAGTGACCCAAGCCAGGAATCAAACCCGGGTCCCTTGCGCTGTGAGGCAGCAGTACTAACCACTATACCACCATGAAGCTTGACTGATGTGGAGTGTATGAACAGCCAACTCCTAATTCGTGTGTTTGCAACAGGGAAAACGTTGAGGTGTGGGACCAAATTGGTAAACTCTTTCAAAGAACCAGCACAGGCACAAGTTCTTCACTACAAATTCACCAATTCTGGACTACATGAGGTCCTTAATTATGCTGGCTGTTTTGATAAGGCAGCGGGAAGTGTAGACAGAGTCAATGGATGGGAGGCTGGTTTGCGTGATGGATTGGGCTATATTCACGACCTTTTGCAGTTTCTTGCGGTCTTGGACAGAACAGGAGCCATACCAAGCTGTGATACAACGAGTAAGAATGCTTTCTATGGTGCATCTGTAAAAGTTGGTGAGAGTCGTAGCTGAAATGCCCACACCTCAGGAAGGACATACTGGCACTGGAGCGGGCACTGGAGCGGGTCCAGCGGAGATTCACACGGATGATCCCAGGAATGGTAGGCCTGACATACGATGAACGTCTGAGGATCGTGGGATTATATTCATTGGAGTTTAGGAGGTTGAGGGGAGATCTGATAGAAACTTACAAGATAATGAACGGCTTAGATAGGATGGACGTAGGGAAGTTGTTTCCATTAACAGGGGAGACTAGGACGCGGGGGCACAGCCTTAGAATAAAAGGGAGTCACTTTAGAACAGAGATGAGGAGAAATTTCTTCAGCCACAGAGTGGTGGGTCTGTGGAATTCATTGCCACAGAGGGCTGTGGAGGCCGAGACGTTGAGCGTCTTCAAGACAGAAATTGATAAATTCTTGATTTCTCGAGGAATTAAGGGCTATGGGGAGAGAGCGGGTAAATGGAGTTGAAATCAACCATGATTGAATGGTGGAGTGGACTCGATGGGCCGAATGGCCTTACTTCCGCTCCTATGTCTTATGGTCTTATTTCCTTCGTCTTCTGAGAAAGTAGAGGTGTTGGTGGGCTTTCTTAACTGTCTTGTCAGCATTGGGGGACCAGGACAGGGACAAGGTGCCAAAGACAGCAACAAAATGAATGATTGGCTGTATTTTTGCTGATGTTGGTTAATGACCCTCAGCTGGGGTGATATGTGCCCCATTCATCATTGAGTCTGTCTATAATTTACTGGATGGCATTCTTGCTTCTGAGTCCAAAGGTTATGGGTGCCAAAGCCTGAGAATAAAATCTAGAAAGCATCTTCAGTGTCATATTGAGAAAGTGGGTCCTTGATTATGCTGGCTGCTTTTCCGAGGCAGCGGGAAGTGCAGAGTCAATGGATGGGAGGCTGGTTTGCTGGTGTTGGACTGGGCTTCATTCACGACCCTTTGTAGTTTCTTGTGGTCTTGGTCAGAGCAGGAGCCATATCAAGCTGTGATACAACCAGAGAGAATGCCTTCTATGGTGGATCTGTAAAAGTTGGTGAGAGTCGTAGCCCAATCTCCTTGGCCTCCTGAGAAAGTAGAAGCGTTAGTGGGCTTTCTTAACTATAGTGTTGGCATGGGAGGACGAGGGCAGGTTGTTGATGATCTGGACACCTCGAAACTTGAAGCTCTCAACCATTTCCACTTCATCCCCATTGATGTAGACAGCAGCATGTCCTCCACTACGCTTCCTGAAGTCAGTGACTATATCCTTTGTTTTGTTGACATTGAGGGAGAGATTATTGTTGCCGCACCAGTTCACCAGATTCTCTCTTTCCTGTACTCCATCTCATCATTTTTTAAGATCTGATCCACTATGGTGATGTCATCAATAAACTTGAAAATTGAATTGGAAGGGAATTTGGCCACAGTCATAAGTGTATAGGTAGTAAGGGGCTGAGGACACAGTAGGGCACTGGTGTTGAGGATGATTGTGGAAGTGGTGTTGCTGCCTATCCTTCATGATTGCAGTCTGTGGTCTAGGATCGTAGAGGGAGGAGCCAAGCCCCAGGCCACGGAGTTTGGAGGTGAGTTTTGTAGGAATAATGGTGTTGAAGGCTGAGCTGTAGTCAATAAATAGGAGTCTGACATAGGTTGTTATCCAGGTGTTCCAGGGTTAAATGTCGGGCAAGGGAAATGGTGTATGCTGTGAACCTGTTACGGCGAAAGGCTTACTGTAGTGGATCTGGGAGGCTGGAATTGGTTTGTGCCATGACTAACCTTTAGAAGCACTTCATAGTGGTGGATGTCAGAGTCACCGGGCGATAGTCATTAAGGCATGCTGCCTGGCTTCTTGGTACAGTGATTTGGTACATTCCATGAGAATGAGACACAGAAATGATCATGGGGAATGAGGAAATGGCAGAGGCATTTAGTCTTCAATTCCCAGGCCCTCATGGCCTGCACACGAGGATTCTAAAAGAGATAGCTGCAGAGATAGTGGATGCGTTGACTGTGATTCACTGGTTTCAGGATTGTTTAGAACAAGTCAATAAATTTTCCCAAAGTGAAATCCTGTTCTGTGAACTTATTGGAGATTTTTGAGGGTGTAACGAGTAAGGTAGATAAAGAGGAACAAGTGGGAGTAATATATGGGCTTTCAAAAGGCTTTTGATGAAATATCACCCAAAAGGTCAGTAGTCGAGGTAAATGCGCGTGGAAATAAAGGTAATATGGTTGAAGGAAGCGGCGAGTTGGGATGCATGGGACATTTACAAATTGGCCGGTAGTGAATAGTCCAAAGATTGAATACCACAAGGGTTGTTGTCTCAACTCTTAACAAACTCCACAAATGATTTTGATAAAGTGACCAAGAGTAATGTACCTAAGTTTGCTAATGTGCAAAGATTGGTGGAAAGCTATCTTAAGCTAAGTTAAATGGATAGTAGAAATATCTAAACCTTAACACTTGCAACGTGTCGAGGTATATTTCTTGTCTACAGATGATCTTCGGTTCAATAATAGAACAGTTTTAATTTTGAATTTGCAAGAACGTTTAGCTTCAACAGAATAATGAGAATGTTGGAGACAGTTTGTATATCTAATACTCGGTGATAGAATTTTTTTATTCCTATACCTTGTTTGATGACCTGAGTGTCTTAGTCCATTTCCCATCCAACAAAATATTTTTGAAATGCGACTTGTTGTAAAGTTTGGAAGCTAATTTGTGCACAGTATAGTTGCACAAATGGTCAGTGACCAAATAATGTTGTTTTACTGTTGGTTAAGTGATAAAGGTCAGCCAGAACACCAGGAAAAACTCAGTGCACTCTGAATCGTGCTTTTACATTTACAGAAGAGGACAATGAAGCCATGCTCGACTCTCATTCAAAAGATGTTAAACTGAGGTCCCAACTGCTATCTCAAGTGGTCCATACAAGATTCCCAGTACATTAATTTCTATGTCATCAAATGATGTGGAAGTTTACTGCATCTGCTCCAATGTATTTTTCTCTATGATCACGAATGGAATTCCTTTATTCAAATGCAGGAGAGAGAATTAGGAACTTATATTTACAAAAGCTCTATGTGCACAGCAATGTAGCAAAAACGTTTATTTTAAGATAGCATTTTATTCACCGTGCATTATTAATCTTTGAATCATGTGATTCTGAATGTTTCATTTCTCATCAGAGTCCACGCTTTCATATCATTGCACAATCAGACTACTTCCTCCTCAAACAAGCCGTCCATTTCAAGTAATCTATTTTCTCCTATGTTCTGGCCAATATCCACAGAAAGATGTTCCATATGGCCAGACAAATCAGCCTGCAAAACAAATGTGTTTCTGACATTTAAATTTGTGTTTCAATTTATAATGCAAATTGCTTCTGATTGTTTTCTTTGAACAGTTTGTAGGGAATTGAAGACTAAATGCCTCTGCCATTTCTACTTTTACCGTGGATATTTGTTCCTTTGTCTGGCTCCCAGCTGATGCCATTTAAAATGTTATGTTAAAACGTACATAAACTAAATTATGAATGATTTAAACCATAATTAGCATTATTTTTAGCTTTACTCTGTCATGGGGAAGAATATACCATTGAACAGCTAAATCTAATTCCATTTGTCAGCTGCTTCTTAAATTGAATTGAAATTTCCATCTCATGATGCAGAGCATCCCAGCTTAACACTTTGAGCCACCTCCATGGACTCAAACATTGATTAAGTTTCACCACTTTGCAATGTTTAGGCCTGTTTAACACTGAATGACTTATTCCACAACATTTTCTTGAAATAAGTAACAACTAGCCTGTGATTGTTGTGGCAATTTCTGCCAAAATTGACAAAAACCAGGTCTAATGTGCAACAATTCTGAGTTAGAATTGAAGTAAACATCGAATGAGCAAAGACCATTTCTCTCTCAGTCCATGTACAATCTACCTCTTGTGAACTCTGCTCCATCCATTAATCTGAGGAAAGGTTCTTCATCAGTTCTCATAGGCAATATTCCAGCAGCAGCTTATATCTACATAGAACATAGAAAGCCACAGCACAAACAGGCCCTTCAGCCCACAAGTTGCGCCGATCATATCCCTACCTCTAGGCCTATCTATAGCCCTCAATCCCATTAAATCCCATGTACTCATCCAGAAGTCTCTTAAAAGACCCCAACGAGTTTGCCTCCACCACCACCGACATCAGCCGATTCCACTCACCCACCACCCTCTGAGTGAAAAACTTACCCCTGACATCTCCTCTGTTCCTACCCCCCAGCACCTTAAACCTGTGTCCTCTCGTAGCAACCATTTCAGCCCTTGGAAATAGCCTCTGAGAGTCTACCCTATCCAGACCTCTCAACATCTTGTAAACCTCTATCAGGTCACCTCTCATCCTTCGTCTCTCCAGGGAGAAGAGACCAAGCTCCCTCAACCTATCCTCATAAGGCATGCCCCCCCAATCCAGGCAACATCCTTGTAAATCTCCTCTGCACCCTTTCAATGGCTTCAATATCTTTCCTGTAATGAGGTGACCAGAACTGCGCGCAGTACTCCAAGTGGGGTCTAACCAGGGTCCTATAAAGCTGCAGCATTATCTCCCGACTCCTAAACTCAATCCCTCGATTAATGAAGGCTAGTACTCCGTACGCCTTCTTGACCGCATCCTCCACCTGCGAGGCCGATTTAAGAGTCTATTCATTTATCTCCATTATTTAACTTGGCTTGACTGTCATCCAGACATTCCCCATCCCTTCCAGTACTTTTGGGTAATATTCAAATATTTGCCATTAAAAATTATTTGATACCTTCTGCAATCTGAAATTCTAAATGATCGTGTTCTTTAGGGTTCCAATTTCATCTATTTCACATTCCACTGTGTCTCCACTCTGCAAGAAATTCAACAAAATGAGCATGTTTTATTTATTTCAGCTGGTGACACTTCACAGAGTTTGTAAATATTACAAAATTAAATAAACTGACAGATTACAAATGGATTGTAAAATGACAGGTTTGATCACTGTCATTATGCTGTAGAATCCAGGTAATTTTGAACATTTTTGTCAGTCACCCCACTGACCTTTCAGTCAGTATTTCCAGGCTGTGTGTTCACGAAACCAATGACACCATCATCCTTTCATTCAATTATAGGATTTATTCCGAACATGCTTTTGGGAGGCATTTCAGATTGGTCACTGTTGTTTCAGTCACTTTCTCTGCCCCAATATCTGACTTAAGGAAAACCTTCCATGAATAAACTCCAAAGTGAACGTAAATCATACTCCATCACCATGCATTTATCAATTACTGCGCCTATTCTAGGTCTTTTGCAAAGGGACTGTCATCAACATCATCCATCTCTCTAGATTTATGATAGAAACTTTGCCCAGCATATTGTTCCTACACTCACCTTCTCAAACCTTCTGTGTCCTTGTGAATGACAGGTGGCAAGTGCTGTTCATATATTCTTTTGCTTCAAACTGCATACCGACCTTAGACCTTGCTTGTGTTCCTTGTTAGCGGAATTTATTTTGCTTCAGATGTTAGTTTTCATACTTCCATCTATCTTCTGGAGCTAAATGTTTAATGTATTCAGACTTTCTTGCCCTCCTTGTGGACAACTGGCCAGATCTCTCTCCAAGACTCACCTTCTGATGTTGTATATCAAGTCGTATAAGGAGGTGGGGGTGTGATGAGTGGTGTGCAAGGCGGTTTTGGGACTGCTATCTTTGAACAGTTTTTGCACGAGTTCCTCTAGGAGATATTGTTGACCCAATCAACTTCAGCTGCTTCGCAAATGATCTCTCCTCCATAACGGAGCTTCCAAAATCATATCTTCAAGTTGTACATTATTCTGACTTGCCACATGCCAACAACCTTTTTTTTAAATGATCTGGTTAGCTAAAGGACATTACAATTAGCATAATTCATTCTCCTTGGCAAGAGAGAAAAATCTCAGTGAGGATTTTGGATCTCACTGTGATCCAGAGACATTGCTGGAAAGTGCCCACATGGACATGAGATGTTGATAGCATTATCCTCTGCCATGTTGGTCCCGTTTGTTAAATAGACCACTGACATTCAAAGCACATAAATGATTCATGGTCATTTGGATCAGATAGCAGAATATGGAACATTGTGTACTGATTATTGAATATGGAATAGAAACGTTTTTTTGGTGTTGAAGTGGAGAGATGCTTGAAACATTTTTACTGTGCTTCCCTGCACCTCCCAGACATGTTTTAAAGCACTTCATGCACAATGACTAATTGAAATCACTGTCATTATTTAGAAGAGACAAGAATTAACACGACTTACTTTGAGGAACACCGGTGGTTTTCTGAAGACTCCAACGCCAGATGGTGTTCCAGTTAAGAAAACATCTCCTGGATACAGGGTCACAAACCTAAAGAAATTAATTGGCAGCAAGTAGAAACAGAAGTGGTGTTCTGGTAACAAAGGAAACAATCTAGTTCAAATGAATTTTTTCCCACCTCACTGCTAATATTGATCAGGTGACCATATGAACCAAATACCATCAGCAAAAACCCACTCATCTGGAGCATTACTTTTTCTCATCTATTTACTGATCACTTTGTGTTAGGGAGGAAGAATTTTTAAAGGTGAAATTTAGATATTTGTGATTACTTCCTCTGATGTTGAACTGTTCATGTTCTTCCTTGGCCTGTCTTTAAGTTAAGGTTATTCTAGTTTTCTGTGGAAGATTGAAACGAGGGACTTGGCCAGATGGGTGACTTACCAAGTTGTGGTTGGTGATGTTTGCAGTCAATGACTTAAAATTGTGACTGCGGCCATCCCAATTAGACTGTCACCCACATACTGAACTCCTGCTCTGAGAGATTGATTTCTGGTAGCATCATAATCATTTAAACCTGGAGCCCTGGATGGACTGTTAACCTCAGCATCAAACAATAACTACATTCCAGGCATACAAAATAGCACCTACTCTCACAGCTATTCAATTCAATTATAACAAAATAGCTTTCATATCTCTATGTTGTGCCAAGGCACTTCACAGTCAATTGATTACTTATGTAATGCAAATTTGTGTTGTTTCATCAGACTGCAGTGAATGCCAGTTTACTGAACTTCCTTCATATTCAGATTTTTAATGTATATTCAGTAGTATAAAGTGCGACTGGACTCTTTGTTGTCATCTATCTTTGATGCACTGTAAAATACGATGGTTCAGAAATTTTAAGAGATCTGTATCATTGTAACAGAACACCTACCTGAGGGACTTGTAATGAAATTTAAGAACAGTAGATTTAAACATGAGAGAGAAAAAACACATGTAAGGAGAGATTAGCAGCTCTATGAGCAGTGGCCATGATATTCTGAACAATGTGTTGTGCTTAGAGAAAACTTGAAAGAAGCAGAGTGAATCCAAGCCAGCATCACAGAGAAAAGTGTTTTTCTGCAAGATTTTGATACAAATCTTGGATTTCCATTATTGCATGAGAGAGAGAGAGAAGCCATGTGAAGTAATTCCCCAGTAACAGCAGTGGATATCTTGTGATAATCTTACTGGGATTTTTGTACATTAAAAATAAAAAGGGACTGTTGCCTGAAAGGGGGTGTTTAGCTGTAAACTTAACGAAGCAGAAATCTTTTGGGAAATGTTTTTATAACTACTTCTAATTGTGTAAATGTAATCCTATGTGTTTAAATTTTCTTTTCTCATTAAGTGCCAGAAGAAACCTGAAGAGCTAAAGGGTTTTTTTGTGCCTACATCTTCCCAAGTTACTCACATCACTTATGGGCATCGTAAACTAATTGCTTCTTAAATTCTACAAATCGTTTCTTCATATTTTTCCACTTTTTTTCTTATTGTAATGCAAGATCAAAGTCATTTATACCAAATAATTTTTCATGCCAGCTACATCGATAGACTATTCGATAGACTATTCCTAGCAACACTGAAATTTGCTTCCATGACTCTTTGCTGTCACTTATGTTTACAGATAACTCTCCCCAAACTATTGCTGCCTTTACCCAAAGGCCATATACAAGCTCTTAACCATTCTAAATTACTTCCAACATGGATCATGTCTTCTGGCTGTTCTCTTTCCTCCAGCAGAATGTTCTTCACCTGTTCCTCAACATCCTCTACCCTGGTAGCAGGGACGCAACATCATGTATTAAAAGCAGTGCAGAGACAGTTCACGAGGGATGAGGGTTGTCTTTTGCAGAATGGTTGAACAGGTGCAGCTGGTAATTCACTGGAATTTAGAAGAATGAGAGGTGATTTTATTTAGATATTTAATATTCTGATATTTTCCCTCATGAGAAAATCTAGAAATAAAGGGCATAGTTTCAAAATCAAGGGTCTCCCATTTAAGAATGTATTTGATGCTGTACTTTCTTCCTCAGTCTTATGCCTGACAAGATCATGGTTCCCCTGTACTGCTTTTCACAACAAGAGCAATGGGGGCAAGTGATCCATAGAACCATAGAACATTACAGCACAGAAACAGGCCTTTTGGCCCTTCTTGCCTGTGCCGAACCATTTTTGTGCCTCGTCCCACTGACCTGCACCTGGATCATATCCCTCCACACCCCTCTCATCCATGTACCTGTCCAAGTTTTTCTTAAATGTTAAAAGTGAGCCCGCATTCACCACCTCATCTGGCAGCTCATTCCAAACTCCCACCACTCTCTGTGTGGAGAAGCCCCCCCTAATATTCCCTTTAAACTTTTACCCCCTCACCCTTAACCCATGTCCTCTAGTTATTTTCTCCCCTAGCCTCAGTGGAAAAAGCCTGCTTGCATTCACTCTATCTATACCCATCATAAATTTTATACACCTCTATCAAATCTCCCCTCATTCTTCTACGGTCCAGGGAAAAAAGTCCTAACCTATTCAACCTTTCTCTGTAACTCAGTTTCTCAAGTCCCGGCAACATCCTTGTAAACCTTCTCTGCACTCTTTCAACCTTATTAATATCCTTCCTGTAATTAGGTGACCAAAGCTGCACACAATACTCTAAATTCGGCCTCACCAATGTCTTATACAACCTCAGTAAGAAGTTTAACAACACCAGGTTAAAGTCCAACAGGTTTATTTGGTAGCAAAAGCCACACAAGCTTTCGGAGCTCTAAGCCCCCTGAGGGCTTAGAGCTCCGAAAGCTTGTGTGGCTTTTGCTACCAAATAAACCTGTTGGACTTTAACCTGGTGTTGTTAAACTTCTTACTGTGTTTACCCCAGTCCAACGCCGGCATCTCCACATCATGACTACCATCGACACCGCAAACTGCCGGCTCCAAGTGGAGAGGATCGCCAAAGAAGGGACTTAGAGCTCCGAAAGCTTGTGTGGCTTTTGCTACCAAATAAACCTGTTGGACTTTAACCTGGTGTTGTTAAACTTCTTACTGTGTTTACCCCAGTCCAACGCCGGCATCTCCACATCATGATTATACAACCTCACCATAACATTCCAACTCCTATACTCAATACTTTGATTTATAAAGGCCAATGTACCAAAAGCACTCTTTACGACCCTATCTACCTGTGACGCCACTTTTAGGGAATTATGTATCTGTATTCCCAGATCCCTCTGTTCTACTGCACTCTTCAGTGTCCTACCATTTACTTTGTATGTTCTACCTTGGTTTGTCCTTCCAAAGTGCAATACCTCACACTGTCTGCATTAAACTCCATCTGCCATTTTTCAGCCCATTTTTCTAGCTGGTCCAAATCCCTCTGCAAGCTTTGAAAACCTTCCTCACTGTCCACTACACCTCCAATCTTTGTATCATCAGCAAACTTGCTGATTCAATTTACCACATTATCATCCAGATCATTGATATAGATGACAAATAACAATGGACCCAGCACTGAACCCTGTGGCACACCACTAGTCACAGACCTCCACTCAGAGAAGCAATCCTCCACTACCACTCTCTGGCTTCTTCCATTGAGCCAATGTCTAATCCAATTTACTACCTCTCCATGTATACCTAGTGACTGAACCTTCCTGACTAACCTCCCATGCGGTACCTTGTCAAAGGCCTTACTGAAGTCCATGTAGACAACATCCACTGCCTTCCCTTCATCCACTTTCCTGGTAACCTCCTCGAAAAACTCTAATAGATTGGTTAAACATGGCACAAAGCCATGTTGACTCTCCCTAATAAGTCCCTGTCTATCCTAATATTTGTAGATCCTATCTCTTAATACTGTTTCCAATAATTTACCTACTACTGACGTCAAACTTACCGGCCTATAATTTCCCACATTACTTTTTGAGCCTTTTTTAAACAACGGAACAACATGAGCTATCCTCCAATCATTCGGCAACTCACCCGTGGATACCGACATTTTAAATATATCTGCCAGGGCCCCTGCAATTTCAACACTAGTCTCCTTCAAGGTCCGAGGGAATACCCTGTCTGTTCTGGGGATTTATCTACTCTGATTTGCCTCAAGACAGCAAGCGCCTCCTCCCCTTTAATCTGTATAGGTTTCATGGCCTTCCTACTTGTTTGCCTCATTTCCATAGACTCCATGCCAGTTTCCTTAGTAAATACGGATGCAAAAAATATCTCCCCCATTTCTTTTGGTTCCATACATAGCCGACCACTCTGATCTTCAAGAGGACCAATTTTACCCCTTACTATCCTTTTGCTCTTAGGCGGCACGGTAGCATAGTGGTTAGCACTGCTGCTTCACAGCTCCAGCGACCTGGGTTCGATTCCCGGCTCGGGTCACTGTCTGTGCGGAGTTTGCACATTCTCCCCATGTCTGCGTGGGTTTCCTCCGGGTGCTCCGGTTTCCTCCCACAGTCCAAAAATGTGCGGGTTAGGTTGATTGGTTAAGCTAAATTGCCCCTTAGTGTCCCGGGATGCGTAGATTAGAGGGATTAGCGGGTAAATATGGAGGTTAGAGGGATTAGCAGGTAAATATGTAGGGATATGGGGATAGGGCCTGGGTGGGATTGTTGTCGGTGCAGACTCGATGGGCCGAATGGCCTCTTTCTGCACTGTAGGGGTTCTATGGTTCTATGGTTCAAATATACCTGTAGAAGCTCTTAGGATTATCCTTCACCTTGTCTGCCAAAGCAACCTCATGTCTTCTTTTAGCCCTCTTGATTTCTTTCTTAAGTAGTTTCTTGCACTTTTTATACTCCTCAAGCATCTTATTTGCTCCCTGTTGCCTGTACATGTCATACATCTCTCTCTTCTTCTTTATTAGAGTTCCAATATTCCTCGAGAACCAAGGTTCCTTATTCTTATTCACTTTGCCTTTAATCCTGACAGGAACATACAAACTCTGCACTCTCAAAATTTCTCCTTTGAAGGCCTCCCACTTACCATTCACATCCTTGCCAGAGAACAGCCTGTCCCAATCCACGCTTTTTAGATCCTTTCTCATTTCTTCAAATTTGGCCTTTATCCAGTTTAGAACCTCAACCCGAGGACCAGATCTATCTTTATCCATGATCAAGTTGAAACTAATGGCATTATGATCACTGGAACCAAAGTGTTCCCCTACACACACTTCCGTCACTTGTCCTAACTCGTTTCCTAATCGGAGATCTAATATTGCATCCTGTCTAGTTGGTACCTCTATATATTGATTTAGAAAATTTTCCTGAACACATTTTACAAACTCTAACCCGTCTAGACCTTTAACAGTATGCCATCATCTCACGCGAGAACACCATCCACCAGGTACACGGTACATACTCTTGCAACTCGGCTAACGTTGTCTACCTGCAGGAAAGGATGTCCTGAGGCATGGTACATTGGGGAAACCATGCTGACGCTACGACAACGGATGAATGAGCACCGCTCAACAATCACCAGGCAAGACTGTTCTCTTCCTGTTGGGGAGCACTTCAGCGGTCACGGACATTCAGCCTCTGGTCTCCGGGTAAGCGTTCTCCAAGACACGACAGCGCAGAGTTGCTGAGCAGAGACTGATAGCCAGGTTCCGCACACATGAGGACGACCTCAACCAGGATATTGGGTTCATGTCACACTATCTGTAACCCCCACAACTTGCCTGGATGTGCAAAATCTCACTAGCTGTCCTGTCTGGAGACAATACACATCTCTTTAACCTGTGCTTAATGCTCCGTCCACTCACATTGTCTGTACCTTTAAGACTTGATTAGTTGTAAAGACTCACATTCCAATCATTATTCATGTAAATTGAGTTTGTGTCTTTTTGCCCATGTTTGTGATCAGAACTCCCACCCACCTGACGAAGGAACAACCTGTTCCAAAAGCTAGTGACTTTTGCTACCAAATAAACCTGTTGGACTTTAACCTGGTGTTGTAAGACTTCTTACTCCTTGTATATGGGCATGTTTCAGAAAGCATTCGAAAGATTGAGAGAAGAAGTTACTCAGATGAGGAGTAATTTCTTCTCTCAATCTTTTGAATTCTTTGCTCCAGGGATTCAAGGCTGAGTGAGATACATTTTTGATCTGCAAAGGAGTTGAGGGTTATGGAGGACAGGCAGGAAAGTGGAGTTGAGGCCATGATCAGATCAGCTATGATCATATTGCATGGTGGAAGAGACCAAATGATCTATGCTGCTCCTATTTATTCTGCTTGTCTTGATTAAGAGCGCTTGGAGCTCCCAGATATCATAATCATGTCCCTTTTGCCTGCAAATGCCAACTGAATTGGCAGGTAGCTGGAACATAAGCAGGCTCTTGGCTGATGAATTGGCAGTCATGCACTACAGCAGGATGTTTATGGTTGGGTGAGGCAGAGGGTGGTAACTCTGCATAATTTGAAAGCTACTTTACTGCATTTTGTGGCATGGTGAGCAAAGACCACCAGTCACAATGTATTTTATGCTACCTTTGCAAATAATGTTGCAGGTAGTTTCAGGCCATTATCATGTGCTAGTCACAGATTTAACTGTGTCTTTATCTGGTCTCACTGGTTAGTCTCTTGCACAGAATGTTTTTAATAAACTTCAAACTATTGCTTTATGGAATAGGCAATATTTTCCTTTTGCTCTGTCTGGTTGCCTCTGATTTTCTCTCTCCCTCCCAATCTTTTCACAAAATTTCTGACTGATCTTGATTCCATGATAGTCACTGCTAACTTAATGTTCCTCCTCATCGACCTTCTCGAACATTTATGTTTTTCTT
Organism: Mustelus asterias; assembly: GCF_964213995.1. Classification (NCBI taxonomy): domain Eukaryota; kingdom Metazoa; phylum Chordata; class Chondrichthyes; order Carcharhiniformes; family Triakidae; genus Mustelus; species Mustelus asterias. The sequence goes on along the minus strand of NC_135822.1, from coordinate 63,946,637 downwards.
TTTCTTTGCCACAGGACAGGACTGCTGCTTTCTGAAACATGCCCATATACAAGGACATCACTTGCCCCCATTGCTCTTGCTGTGAAAAACAGTACAGGGGAACCATGATCTTGTCAGGCATAAGACTGAGGAAGAAAGTACAGCATCAAATACCTATCCATGTAAGCAGCTGTTTAAATGTTGATGCCATATGGGATCAGAGGTGAGCTGGCAAGGTGGATATAAAACTGGCTCGGTCAAAGAAGCCCGAGGGTAGCAGTGGAAGGGTGCGTTTCTGAATGGAGGGCTGTGACAAGTGGTGTTCCTCAGGGATCAGTGCTGGGACTTTTGCTGTTTGTAATATATATATATAAATGATTTGGAGGAAAATGTAACTGGATTGATTAGTAAGTTTGAGAACGACACAAAGGTTGGTGGATTTGCGGATAGCGATGAGGACCATCAGAGGATACAGCAGGATATAGATCAGTTGGAGACTTGGGCAGAGAGATGGCAGATGGAGTTTAATCCGGACAAATGTGAGGTAATGCATTTTGGAAGGTCTAATACAGATGGGAAATATACAGTAAATGGCAGAATCCTGAAGAGTATTGATAGGCAAAGGGATCTGGGTGTACAGGTACACAGGTCACAAAGTGGCAATGCAGGTGGAGAAGGTAGTCAAGAAGGCATATGGCATGCTTGCCTTCATCGGCCGCGGTATTGAGTTAAAAAATTTGGCAAGTCATGTTGACGCTTAGTTAGGCTGCAAGTGGAATATAGTATTCAATTCTGGTCGCCACACTACCAGAAGGATGTGGAGGCTTTGGAGAGGAAAAGATTTACCGGGGATGTTGCCTGGAGGGCATTAGCTATGAGGAGAGTTTGTTCTCACTGGAGCGACGGAGGTTGAGGGGAGATCTGATGGAAGTCGACAAGATTATAAGAGGCATGGACAGAGTGGATAGTCAGAAGCTTTTTCCCAGGGTGGAAGAGTCAATTACTAGGGGGCATAGGTTTAAGGTGCGAGGGGCAAGGTTTAAGGAAGATGTACGAGGCAGATTTTTTACACCGAGTAGTGGGTGCTTCGAACTCGTTGCCGGGGGACGTAGTGACTTTTAAGGGGCGTCTTGACAATAGGATGGGAATAGAGGGATATGATCCCCGGAAGGGTAGGGGGTTTCAGTTAAGTCGGGCAGCATGGTCAGTGCAGGCTTGGAGGGCCGAAGGGCCGGTTTGTGTGCTGTAATTTTCTTTGTTCTTTGTTATATTTATGTTTTATTAGGAATTTGATTTTCACTAGTATACAGTATTACTCATAATCCTGGTATATTACTCATCCTATACAACTCTGTTTCACAGTGGAGAATAACTGGAGCTGTAAGACACAGTTATAGGGCCTGTGTTCTATTCCTTTGGTTTCTCTGTCTCCCAAAATCACCTCAGCATGACCCCTCACTCTCTCCTTTGAAAAGTCACCTAAAAGCTTCTCCCTGACTGCAACATTAGTTTCTTCCCTAAATTATTTTTTCCTGTTGGATGTCTACTTTCTTCCACCTTGTAAAGTGCTGTAAAATGTTTGCAGTAGCAATGCAGTTGTTTTAATCCTGTGACATTTCTGAAGGCCAGATATATCAAATTAATTCCAATACAGTTCACAGTAGCAAATAGGGACATTATATAATCACACTTACTGTGACACCCAAGCGACAATTGCATCTGTTTTAAATATTAGCTGATTGGTATTGCTGTCCTGCATCACTTCTCTATTAACCCGGCAACGAATCCCTAGGTTGTGAGGGTCTGTAACATAAAGTGTTTGGCTGAGCTACACAATCAAGCTGGACATGAAAGATCACTTTTTTCTTAGCTGAGAATGAGTAAATGTTGGAGAGAACAATGCAGAGACCAGGTACAGTCCAAGTTGTCGTGGTCTCTACTTAACCATGCATAAAAAATAGATAATTAAATGGAATCCAGATGATATTAGGACCAAGAATGGACTGATGGTGGTAAACTATCGACCAATTTATAATGGAATGGAAGGAGAGGGGAAATGTGGAGGATACAAAGATTTTACAATATTTACAGGACACATCTTTTACCCAGCAACAAGAACGCAGTCACTGCAATCTGGTGATGGAAATGAGCTGGACCAGATAAGAGAAGTGAGCATAGGGGAGCATCTTGACAATTGCAATTAGGTTTCAGATAATGTTTTGGAATGGCCAAATTGATACCAAGAAAGCTAATTATGAAGAGATGAGAATGTAATTAAGGAGTAAAGGAGATGACATCCAAAAGGGAATGTTAAGAGCTTCGGAAAGGAGTTAATAAAAGAATATGTGAGGCAAAGAGAAATCGCAACACGGAATTATCAGAATATATAAAAAGATTTGTTAAAGTATACTATATACATAAATGGAAAATTAAGATGGGACTAAACCCACCAAGTGAAGCACAAGATAAATTCATATGTAATTACAGTAAAACTTCAAAAATGTTGGACAGTTACTTTGCCTTAAGTTATACCAGGGAGGCTAACATCAACATGCATTTATTAACACCTTAAAAATAATAAAAAATAGCTAAATATTTCATTGGAGCATGACTGGACAAAATTTGACACTGAGGCAAATTAAATTCAAGTGACACATGATTTGGTTGAAAAAATACATTTTAAGTCTAAAAAGAAGAGAAAGGTGGAAAGGCAGAGATTTGGGAAAGTAAACCAGAGCTTAGACTCTAGGCATCTATAGACAAGATACCAGGGTGGGGTGAAGGAAATAGAGGATGCACTAAGGCACTAGAATTGTCGAAGTACAGAGATCTCAGAAGATTGTAGGGTTGGAAGAGATGACAAAGGTAGGGAGGATGAGACCATGCAGCAATCTGGACACAATGTGGTGTTTCGACCCCAGCTCATGTTACCACTAGACAGACAGGTCCCCATGTGGAACATCGGCTCAATAGACTGTAACTTTTCCTTTTTGTTAGAGGTGCAGATGAAGAGAGTTGCAAGACTGCCGATTAACTTTTAACCAAAAAATAAAACATTTATTAAACAAGAAAAGATTAACTATAATGCACTCCTCCCTCACTCCACTACACCTTTACTCATGTACACAGACTTTTAAGGATAACACAAGTAAGAAAATGTATCTTTTACTGTTCTCAGTAAGTACACAGTCCATGTAAACAAACAGGCTGTGGTCAAATGCAACACATTCTGAAACTAAGTGGCAGGTGCTACCCAAACAAGGTTTGTGGATTTCTCATAAAATCCCCCCCAGATACTTGTCACACTGTGAGCCAACTGGTCTGACTGGAACTTTTAACTTCCACGTGAGAGTTTCCAAACACGAGCCTCAAAAAACCACGCCTTGAATTTTCTCCCAAACAATTTCTCTCAGATGCCTTCACCAAGGGTCCATTTTCAATCTCTAGTGTCTCACTACCTTGGATTGCCACTTGCATTGAAACTTTCACACAATTTCTCAGGTACCCAGCCATTCTGACAAAATATTGCTGCTTCACAAGCAGTATTAAAATGTCAACAAACTTGTGATATACTTCTGATGTCTGGCTCCTCACTTTAAATCTGATTCTTTAACTCGGAGCAACAGGACCTGTTGGATGGTCCTCATCCAACAGGACCTTGTTCAACTTCTTGTTCTTTGTTCCTTTAACTGAACTGTCTTCCCAACATTCTTTTGTCCCCAACTCACTGGTTTCGAGACTTTTCTTTGTTCTTTTGGGAAGTTGTTTTTTTTCCCCCAGCTTCCTGGTCCTGTCCAGCTTCTCCTGAGTCTAGTTTAAGAACTAAACTCAAAAGATTTTCTAACCTTGGGTGGCCCCTGGTTGCTGAGCAAAAATCTAGTTTTCCTTTAAACTTTGTTTGCTTTCAGGTCATAAAATCGCATTACCAGATAGGCATCTGAAACCAAACTGAAGTTATTCACCTTTTCAAATACGGAACCACAAAAATTAAACTCAATTAAAGCTATGCCTTATTTGTAATACCCACAAATACAAATATTTAAAGCTGCCTCTGTTTCCTGACAATTGACATGACATTTGAAGAAAAGATCTGAAAATTCATGAGGACATCAAAAATCAAAAGAAAGAGAATTGATAAATTGGATAATGCTGGGTCTGGATGGATTGCATCCAACTAGGTCCAAAGAAACTGGGGAAAATATATCAGAGGCACTCATACATATTTTAAAAATCAATTCAAAATAAAATAATAGAGAATTGGTGGCTAACTGATATTATTCTGAGGACAAGAATTAAAAGCAGAGTAGGAGGAATGCAGAGAATTTGAAGAGTTGTTGGGGAGGAGGAGGAAATTATGGAGATATGTAAAATGAACTATGTAGGGGTTTGAAAACAAGAATGAGAATTTTTAAATCAAGATATTTTGGAATTGAGTGTCAACGTGGGTGAGTGAGCATCGGGATGATATGCCAAACAGTTCCATTGTTATTCCATGGTCACCCTGTGTAGTTACAGATGCAGTGCTCTATGAGTACCTGAGAGAGCGTCTCTGGTGACTATCGCTGGTCCCAAAGGACAGAATGTGTCAAACGTTTTACCCAAGAGCCACTGCTTGCCATTTCGCTTCATCTGCCAGTCACGCGCACTGACATCATTTGCGATGGTGAATCCAGCCACATAGTCCATTGCTTCTTCTTTCTATGAGAAGGGTATGACATATTTATTGGCAGCCCAATATTCAATTCACAGTACTCATTGTCTGACATCCTCAGGTGCCAACTGGTCACCTGGGACCTCACAATAGAATTTTGAAATATTGAAAACTGAGGCGATGATGATAAATATCAAGATGTTGAGATTTCTGCTCCCATCCTGGCCTTACTTTCATGTAGTCACCAATGCCACTCATCTATTCATCAAAGTTTCCGACCATTTATGATATTATGTTCTGAAATCTGACCCTAGATAGTCTGATTCACTGTGAATTTTCCATTCCTAACAGTAGTATACCTACAGATAGACTGCAGCTGTTCGGCAAGGTGGCTCACCGCTACCATCTCGACGTGAATTAGGATTGTGCAACAAACGCTGACTCTGTGCTAGTGACACTGACATCCCATGAAAGGATAAGAAAAGGGGGCTGTGTCTCTAAAGTACGATTTAGAGCTGGTCTGCTTTTGCCCTGGTGTTATCTCTCTTGACACCCAATCAATGTACAGAACATCTGCCCAAATCTGGAGTGGAAACAGTGCTATTCCCTTGGTACTCATTCATGCTCAAATCCAGCAGGATTTAGGATTTTATCTGCCAATGAGGAATGCAGAGCTGAGAGAGGTATGCTGCTGGACTTGGAAATGTGAAGAGATTAAATCATTTTTCAGAATATTTTCAATAGAAGTTTTCCATTTTAGAATTGCCAAAATGCAACAAATCCCCAACATCTATGCAACCGAGTACAGTACAATGACCATTATTCCACATAAATGTACAGAAAAGACCAGTAAATATTCATACAAATGATTCCAATTGTCAATCATCGTAATTATCATCTCCTCTCATGCGGATAAAGTAAGACAAGTGGGGGATCTCAGGATACAATCATGAGCACATGATTGTGCACACCCTCCTCCACAGGATAACAGAGACAAAACTACATAATATATGGGATCCCTTGTGGGATAATATACAAAATATTGAGACCCAACCCAACATCCCTCGACCTCTAAGGAATCAAAGGATAACTCAGAAAAAGGGGATCCTCAGGATACTGCCTTCGGTATAGTATGTGGCATGTCAGTAGACTTTCTCATGCACGGGAACCAGCAAGCCAAGGATTTGTACACCTCATCTCGCAACATTACAATCCTCCCTCCTCTCCAGCTGTATCAGAGGGACTGATCATTACTGGGGAACTGAAATCATTTTCCATCAAGGAAACGCTACGGGAGGAGTTGACATGACATCCATCAACAAGGTATCTCGGGGAGATGCAACTCTCCTCCTCCCAACAAAACAAGGCAAATCCTCCAGGGTTATCAATAATAAATCAGAGTCTATATCAACACCACCCACCCAGATAAACAAGGAAAGCTCCAGAGAGTGAGGAGGATCAGGATTATCCAGTGATGCCAGACATAGTTTTTGCACATACACTTTTGCAGGAAGGATACCAAGAACAGAACAGCACAACCTCAGAAGCAACAGGATACTGCCCCCAAGAGGAGCCCAAATCTAGACAACAACAAACTGGAAGTCTCCATACAAGACCACACGGAGGAGGCGACCTACTACTCCAACCAGCCTAATCCCCAACCAAAGAGAGACTCCAACACTGCTGAACTGAGACTCCCAGATGCGCACTAAGGCCCCGCAATCAACCGGATTCCCCCAGGAGTAATCAAGTCTTGAGAGATAACAGTCCAAGAGCCCCCAAAAGGGATCAACTTGGGGGAAGACAATCTACTCTCCCGGCCAACATATCCTCCACTGCTGTCCTAACCTGCTCAACGACAATCTAAAAGAAGGGCCAACAAGCCAAGAATACTCTCATCACTCCTATATATTGGAAAAAGCAAACTAACCCTTTCTCTAGCTACCCCAAAAGTGTCATTTGGGCCCTGCTATCAGTAAGATTCAACCCAGTTCCCCCCCCCCCATCAGAGAAACCCCAACAACCGGATACGTCCACCATCTCTTCCAAGCCTCGAGCAATCAAACAATCACTGCCACTAGCTGCAGAAACCAAAATAGAGGATCAACCTCACAAGGCTAGACATCCAAGGGTAAATCAGCTACGCGTGGGCGTGCATCAGAACATAATTCCCCCACTCTGACAACACCTGAGACACCCAACAACAAAAAAAAGCTCCGTCTTCTCCAGGATACATGATCTGTCTTTCTCAGGAAACAAGCAAAGATGACCTAATCTCAAGACAACAAAAATACAAAAGAAAAATGCACCCCCATTAGTTCTAATGGGAGAATTTTCCTCACCCACAGCGAGGACTTAAGGCCATACTAACCATCTCTACACCAAAGCACTCACCTGCCACCCTACTGTGGCGCTACTCATGTAGGAAAAAGGGTACTAAAGTTGTACACTCTGTGTAAATGCAAGGATTACAGCACAGAGAAGAAAAAACAAACCAGATAAATATTGCACAACTTTGATGTCAACTGACTTGGTATACACCCCACTGGAAGAAGGAGACCTACAAGCAATTAAACTACGGGCTTTCTTGTCAAAAAATCAAAATAGATGGTCCTGATTTTCGTAATGTAACAGGATGACAGGCGACAAATGCCTCTGTGCTTGACAGATTCATAAAATCAGCATTATAATCTCAAGGGATCAAAGTTCAGGATTACTGTTGAACTGCAGGATAATTTAACTATCCATGGAGCTTGAAAAAGTTAAATCAATGACAGGATCATTGAGCAACATCCAGGGTTCATCCAGAGTTTCACTGAAGCCTCTGCAACTCCACTTTGTCGTTGCCCTGAAGTCTCGGCCCCGGCGAGTGATAAGGACCCAACATGTCTAGCCGCCTCCAATCCTTCTCGACAAACACGGAGGATAAGTCAACGTCAGACCAGTGGTCAGAGTCTTAGACTGACACCAAACCTCAAAGACCAGATGCAATATGCTTCATCGAACTTGAGACATCCAGCCTCCAAATTGAGAATGTGAAAGCATGGCAGTCAATTCTCAAATTTAGCCGGGAATTCATCCCCAGAACCTTTTGGGAGACCGGGCGCATGGATACTCCTTATCTGGTCCCGAATCAGCCTGGATATACGACACACCATGCAGCAAGATTTCCAAGAACTGAAGGTGAGTTTTCACCAAGGAAACTGCCCTCTCCATTGACAGTATTTTTTTCTCTGCTTCATCCATTCTTTGCAGGATATTTCGTAGTTCATCAAAATGAGCACCAAAAATCTGCCGGGGAGCCACGATCGTCGTCCACACCATCACTCATCATGGCGGCCATCACCTTGACTCCAATAGCATCCTTGTTTGATCAAGGCAGTCAGAGATAGCCAGGGTAGGGCTCAGTTCACAGTGGCAATTTCACTGGTGAGCGGGCCTATGCTACCCGTCCAGTAGAATTAATCTGTTCGGGGATCACATGATGTAAGCGCGGAAGTGGCTCTGTTTTCACAATCCGCGCATCAGTGAAATCGCCACTGAACTGAGCCCTACCCTGGCCATCTCCGACTGCCTCGATCAAACAAGGATTTTCTTGACTTAATGTGGCTGCCCTTTGTCAAAAGTTAATCAGATTATACACATCAGGACCGGATAAAGATGGGTTGTGCATCAGGTTAAAATTCGGATTAAAAGATGAGTAGTGCCACAGGCAGTATTAAGTTCTGGTTTGCTTGCCAGTTTATAACCTGGGAAAATAATGAATAGATGTCAACATGGACAGACCTTGATATGCTTCCCTTTCTTCCCAATGACAAACGCTAGCTCCACTTCCCAGTCCACTTCCTGCACAAGGGATTAAAACACAAATGAGAACAATTGTTGATGAATATTGTAATAGGCAAATAACTCATATTTACAGTGATATCTGCCTAAATGAGGAGGAATTGAAAATCCAAAACTTTTTTCTGCCTACGTGTAAAATAAATGCTGAACTGCCACAAATTCAGCTTACTCGGCAACTGAAAGGGAAATACATTTTAGGTGGATCACCAGAATTCAGTAATGGATCTGGAGTAAATGTAATGTTGTCTTTTCAAGTGTATGTACCTCAGACTACAAGTAATCATTTACTGTACACAGTGTAATCTCAGTGGACCAAGTTTAAAGTTTACCACTCACCTTAAATTGTTGACAGGTAATATTTTAACCCTTTCCAACAGCAATCGAAGAGGACCTTGTCCTCTCCTCTTCCTCCTGTGAACCTCCCTCTCGTCATGTTAGATCAACTGTCGCACACGACCCCCCCCCTCCCCGCCCTCCCCCACCTCCCCCAACCAACCAACTATAGAATAAAAACACACTCACATTGCTCTCTGCTGGGTAAATGATGTCGCTGCACGGTCCCACTATAGAACTACCAAATTTGCTGAATATAATTGGTTCCTTGGGGATTGGCACATTCTGCTCCAGGCAGTGATCCATATAGTTCATCCCAACACACACCACTTTGTCTGGGTTAGTTACAGGTGACAGAAGTGTAATATCTGAGTGACGAAGGGCATGCTTTCCACAATGCAGGGCTCTGTAAACAGAAAAATCCTGGGACGGTGACTGTTAAATTAAAAGGACCAACATTGCTGGTCATATTGACCAACAGACTCACAATAACCTGTTTTAATGTATAATTTGTTCACATGGTACCAATATTTACAAACATACCCTATTCTCAACTTGTTTCATTCATGGAAGGAGTGACATTGCTATGTTCAGATACTACCAAGCATAGGTATAACGAGAATGGGAAGCACTGACAAAGGAGAAAGCTAAGTCTTACCTAAATCACTCACGTTGATTTTCTCACGAACTTTGTTCTCATTAAATTCAAAATGTTAGCACTGGGGAACTGAACACTTGAGGCATGAATCAAACACTTTGAGGTCAGTTACAGCTCAAGCTAGACACAATTAAAACTTCCTGTCCTCCAGGATTTTAAACTCGTTTGAGATGTTGGGCCTGATCAGCCATCCTGGTATTTGACAAGTTATATTCAATGAATGTTATTAAAATAGAAATAGATGAAGATAAACTATGTCTATTCCATCAAAACCTTCAATAAATTATGTTAGATCTAAATTATGTCACCCTCTTAATCTTTCAACAGAAATGAAATACAGCCTGTTTATTCCTTCCTGATAGGCACAACATTGTATTTCTGATATCATCCTGTAAATCTCTTTTCCAACCTCTCCAGTGCCTCTATATTCTTTTTGCGATGTGATACACAGAACTTTACACAGTATTTTAAGTATAAATCACCATGGTTCATTACAGATTGAATATAATCCCTCTATTTTTCAATTCTATCCCTCTAGAAGAAAATCCTGTCATTTTTTTATGGCCTTTAACTTGGGTCAATAATTTTATTAATTTCACAATTTGGATTTCCATCTCTCTTTGCTCATTTACCCCATTTAGACTCTTATTTTCCCAATGAACATAGAACCCACTTTTCTTACCAGGTATAATGCCTTGCATGTCTGTGTTGAAATTAATTTGCAATTTATCTGCCCATTCTTCAAGTTTATGAATTTTGCCTTGTAATTTGGTGCAGTTTTCCTCCAAATTGACTGCCACCTCTCTATACTCCTCACCCAATGCATAATCCTGCCAATTTGAAGTTATCTGCAGATTTAGCTGGTTAAAAACTCTCACGTCATTAAGAGGCAAGTTGCATACTGTCATTAACCTAAGCATTAAATCCTCACTTCCATTAACTGGTAGTAATACTTATTGTGATGTAGAAAATAATTCATAAAAGAAGCAGGCTTTGCAAGAATTTTGAACTCATGTCTGCGATCATAAAAATTAACCATCCACATAGGCTTATGAAATGCTCTAACTAATTTTATTTAGTTACACTCACACATGAAGCATATTTACAGACTCAGGTCGGTTTGTGCAACCAAAATGTTTCCTGAAAACTGAAAACACAATATTTGTTTTTATTCTCCCCTTCAACTTAAAAATTATGTTCAAAATCAGGAGCTATTATCTCACCATTTTGGCACCAACAAACACAAGATGATTTCCTCCTGACAGCACTTCGCAAACTACCATCTGACGTTACCAAGCAGCAAAAAACAAAATAATGCAGATGCTAAGAAACTGAAATAAAAACAAAATGCTGGAAATACTCAGCAGGTCAGGCAGCGTCTGTGGAGAGAAACAGAGTTAATGTTTCAAGTGAATGACCCTGCATCAGAAATTGTGGTTGGGATTTTCCAGCCCCACCTCCTCCCCACCCAATGGATGCAGCGAACCATTCAAATCCCCACTGACTGACTTCATCAGGACAAAAACATTCCACCTGTGGGAGGGGCCGGAAAATCCAACTGCTGTTTCTCTTCACACACACACGCTGCCTCAACTGGCGAGTATTTTCATCATTTTCTGTTCTTACTCAGCCAAATAGATAGCTTGGGATGGTAATTTAGCCAATCATACTTAAAATATTTAACAAAAACACTATAATGTAAAGAGGATCTCTCACTTTTCATCCAGTTACTGAATGTGATACACAGTGAAACAATTTTAATAATGAAAAAATAATGAACAAAGATAAAATACCTTCTTGCAGTTTCCATGGCGATATCTCCCTTTTCCAGAAACTCCTTCATATTTCTTGGTAGGGAACTGTCAAATGAATTCAGATCAATAACATTCCCTCCACCCTTTTCTACTCCCACTCTCATTCCATTCTGTTCGCCAATTGTCAGGAATTGGACGAGCCTCATCCTCCAAGCTTTGGATCCAGACAGATGCCTCAGTTGAAAACAGTAACGGTGCTTTGAGCAAATGTTCCCAGGTCTGGCTCGGACTAATTGTAGAATTGTGGCTGCTTGAGCAAGAATCTGCATTATGAAACTGAATGTGATCATTTATATTACTTTGTCAGAATGTCATGAAAGCAAAATAGCTTTTTATTTAACTTTCATATTTTTCAAGACACTGATTAAGTTGGAGAAATTACATATATCCCATTATAGGAACTATGTCACAGCTGTGGATAAGATATAAGGAAAGGTTTTAAATTAGATGTGGTCCATTGGTTTTCCATTCATTTTCAATGGAACAGAGAAGATCAACAGAGAAATCTCTTTGGAGTTTTCACACTGAGTAAAACTGGTTACAATTTTGACTTCCCATTTCACCCAAATTTCAAATTCTAGCCCCATGTGCTGTCCGTCACAAACTCCACCTAGTTTCACCTCTGACATCACCTGCTTTCACCTCTACCTCAGCCGACCAGCACTTAAACCCTAATTTATACCTTTGTGACTTACAGACTCAAGTATTCCAATGCTTCCTTGCCTGAACTCCCACTCTCCACACACACAGTCAACTTTGAAATGTACAACATTTATGGTACAGAAGAAAGCCAGCAGCCCATCCTGTCAGCTCAACCAAAGTTCTGCTACTTATCCCCAATGAAATATGACCCATCAACTGTTTCACTGACCGAAATTAGTTCCTCATTCCCAACACGTCAAATTCAAAACACCCATCCTCATTTTTAAGTTCCTCCTCTGGCCTTGCTGCTCCTCCTCACCTCTGACTTTCCTTAGCATTACAATTGCACCCAAACTTTCCATTCCTGTGACACCAGCTTATTCAAAGTCCATATCAATGATTTGGATGTGAGGGCCAAATGTAATATTTCCAAATTGCTGACACAAAACTAAGTGAGAATGTATCTTGTAAGGAAGATGCAAAGGGGCTTCAAGCTAATTTAGACAGGCTAAGTCTAAAGGGCAAGAATGTGGCAGATAGAATATCATGGAACAAATGTGAAGTCATCCAGTTTGGTAGGAAAAACAGAAACGCAGGGCATTTAAGTGGTGAAAGATTGATAAGTGTTAATGCTATTAGGGACCTTTGTGATCTTGTTCATCAGTCACTGAAAGCTAACATGCAGTTGCAGTAAGCAATTAGGAAGGCAAATAATCTGTCAGTCTTTATTGCAAGAGGATACCATGTCGGATATACTTGCCTTAGAGGGAATGCAATTAAGATTGATTCCTGGGATCGTGTGATTGTCTGATGAGGAGAGATTATGGAGATGGGCCTCTACTCTGCAGAGTATTGGTTCCCAGAGAGATCTTGGGGTCCATATCCACAGATCTCTAAAGGTTGCCACTCAAGTGGATAGAGCTGTGAAGAAGGCCTATAGTGTGTTAGCTTTTATTAACAGGGGGTTGGAGTTTAAGAGCCGTGGGGTTATGCTGCAACTGTACAGGACCTTGGTGAGACCACATTTGGAATATTGTGTGCAGTTCTGGTCACCTCACTATAGGAAGGATGTGGAAGCGCTGGAAGGAGTGCAGAGGAGATTTAGCAGGATGCTGCCTGGTTTGGAGGGTAGGTCATATGAGGAAAGGTTGAGGGAGCTAGGGCTGTTCTCTCTGGAGCGGAGGAGGCTGAGGGGAGACTTAATAGAGGTGTATAAAATGATGAAGGGGATAGATAGAGTGAACGTTCAAAGACTATTTCCTCGGGTGGATGGAGCTATTACAAGGGGGCATAACTATAGGGTTCGTGGTGGGAGATACAGGACGGATATCAGAGGTAGGTTCTTTACGCAGAGAGTGGTTGGGGTGTGGAATGGACTGCCTGCAGTGATAGTGGAGTCAGACACTTTAGAAACATTTAAGCGGTTATTGGATAGGCACATGGAGCACACCAGGATGATAGGGAGTGGGATAGCTTGATCTTGGTTTCAGATAAAGCTCGGCACAACATCGTGGGCCGAAGGGCCTGTTCTGTGCTGTACTGTTCTACTCTATACCAACCTTTTCCTTTATGCAGACCACCAGATTGTCATCAAAAGCTTTTTCAGACCACAATGTATGCAGCCATTTTAAACATTTTTTTTAATATAGCCTATGGCTGATGCGAGTCAAACCTATTTTTGTCAATGAGTATAAAAAAATGCAGCTATTTCTTATCATTAGGGATAACTTATCAGGTAGGGATATGTTCGGCACAACTTGTGGGGCCGAAGGGCCTGTTTTGTGCTGTGGTTTTCTATGTTTCTATTTATAATGCACACTCACAAATACATTGCACTCGTCATAGCACTTCACCTGCAGTAGGCCGACCAGTGGAAACATAAAGCTTAACTACTGAGAAGGCCGATGTTGTTTCGTGGTATTGTCACTGGATTAGTAATCCAGAGACCCAGGGTAATCCTCTGGGGACCCAGGTTTGAATCCTGTGACGGCAAATGGTGAAATTTGAATTCAATAAAAAAAATCTGGAATTAAAAGTCTTATGATGACCATGAAACCAAAGTCGATTGTCAGAAAAAACCATCTGGTTCACTAATGTCCTTTAGGGAAGGAAATCTGTCATCCTTACCTAGTCTGGCCTACATGTGACTCCAGACCCACAGCAATATCCTCTAGCCAGCCACTCAGTTCAAGGGCAATTATGGGCAACAAATGTTGGCCCATCTAGTGATGCCCACATCACAGGAACGAATTAAAAAAAATTGGAGCTCTGGTTCAATGTTAAGTTCATTCTGATATTTGGCCTTCAATGTGACAAACACTGGAAATCCAACTTCGTAAAGGTATGTTAGAGGAAAAGGCATCGGAAACTTTACTGCCTTGTCAGACAGTTGTGGGTATTTTGAAGCAACTTTAAGCCAAAAGACACGTCGTTCTGAGAAAAATCCAGCTTTGAAGCATTGTCACAGGACAGTTCCACAAGATGTCTTGCTCTCTTGAGGTCAGGCTTGTGGGAATGTCATCACCAAGGCTCGCAAAGCGATTGCAGATCCTGCTGAATTGTCGGGAACAGAGAATTATCATTTGCGCATCTGTGTTTTCAAACTTTGCAGGTGCTCTCTGATGTCATAGAATCCCTATAGTGCTGGAGGCCATTCGGCCCATCGAGTCTGCACCGATCAAAATCCCACCCAGGCCCTATTCCCGTAACCCCACATATTTACACTACTAATCCCCCTGACAGGGTTAATTTAGCATAGCCAATCAACCTAACCCGCACATCTTGGGATTGTGGGAGGAAACCGGAGCACCTGGAGGAAACCCACGCAGATACGGGCAGAATGTGCAAACTCCACACAGTGACCCGAGGCCGGAATTGAATCTGGGTCCCTGGCGCTGTGAGGCAGCAGTGCTAACCACTGTGCCGCCCAATGTCGATTTCAGCTGATGCAGGAGAACTCAGTTCCCAGGAACTTCCATCAGATTTCTGTATAAAGCGACCACAACAGGGCTCGAACCTGCAAGCTTCTGAGATCATCACTACAAGTCCCGAAGTCAGATGCCTTATCCATTAGGACTCGCACTCAGCTCACCAAGTTTCACATTGTTTGGAAGCTGCATTTTTGCCATGGCCAAAACATCTGACAGATTCGTGAAAGAGTCACAATTTGACTGCTCAAGTCGTTTGGCCCACATTTTCTTGATCATAGCATCTATTTTGTCCTGCACATGAAAAACTGTCATTGATTTTCCCTAAAGTCTCAGACTGAGACCATTTAAGTGATCAAAAATATCTGCCAATTTGGCAAGCCACTGAAAATTACTGAAGCGTTGTGAGAGTTCAAACTTTGAGTCAAGTAAAAAAAAACTCTCACTTCATCATGCAACTCGAAAGGACATGAATACCTTTCCTTGGGAGAGCCAGCAGACCTCGGTGTGCAGAAGTAGTTGATGATGATTAACTGCCCATTGCATCACATAGAGTTGCAAATATTAGTGAATTCGGTGGACAGGTCTTGATAAAATTTACTGTTTTAAGTGCTTCCTTCAAAAAGATCATGAGATCAGCAAACATTTTCTTTGCAGCTGACGCCTCCTGATGGATGCTCCAGCGAATGGATGTTGCTAACAACCCCACTGTGTTGGCCTAATGTCGCACGGACCCCATCTGTGCTAACTGCTACACATTTTGACCAATCAATCCCAGTGCGAATAATGTAACATCGATTGTGATACATCAGAGGTACAAGTAATTGTATTTTTTTTCATGGACCACCTGCAGTAACCTCACGGACCACCAATGTCCGCAGACCACAGTATGGGAATTTAGAAGAATGAAAGTTGGCTGCATTAAAACATGCAAAATTCTTAATGGACTTGACAGAGTAGATGCAGGGAGGATTTTTTCTGTGGCTCATGTGTGTCTCGAAGCAGAGGAGACAATCACAGAATAAGAGGAAGAGGTACGTTGTTTAGGACTGAGATTAGGAGTATTTTCTTCACAGACAGGAATTAATCTTTGGAATTTTCTACCCCAAAGGAGTGCAGAGGCTCAGTTGCCAGGTGTATTCAAGACAAAAAAAATTAGATTTTCAAATATCAATGATACTAAGAGATATGGGGATAGTGCAGGAAAATGGTATTGATATAGAAGGCGAGTTGAATAGTGCAGCAAGCTTGAGGGGCTGAATGGCCTACCCAGCACCCTATCTTCCGATGATCTTGGTAGAGACCAGTGATGTTTTGGAAATGCAAAACCCAGGTCATTGCAAAAAGAATTAAGCCACAAGATTCACTGTTTAAAACAAAATAACTTTTGCACACAAAAATCAAAAAAGGTTAATACAATCACGTTCTATTTTAAGTAGTTTGTGACATGAAAGATATTAAAAGTATGATGAACTCAGTTGGTTATACTATGAAATGAACTTTTAAAACTCAAATTTCTAATACAGCCATTTGATTTAAGCCTCCAAAAAGCAGAAGTTAGATACTTATCAGAAATTGGAAGAATAACCTAAGTACTGTTTCAAAAATTTGCATTGGGGTTTAGATTTCTTGGCCCTTCTGCTCATTTCAGACAAGGTTGTCCCTTCAAATTTCCTCCGGCACCTCCACTGTTGTACACTCCCAATTCAACAAAGGTGTCGCTAAGGTATTAAATGTAGCTGCTTCGGCCCAGAACTCACTTTATTTTAACATTCTTTTACTCTGGATTCTTACATCTGAAGTAGGCAATTTTCCAAAAGCCATATTGGCACCATTCATAACGTGCCTACAATGCAGAGGGGAACACCGGATGGATATTCGTTCAAACCCCCTCTGCACAGCTGAGAGACCTTTAAATTTCAAAGCCAACGAAAGACCCTTATTCTGCCCAGCAACAGCACGAAGCTGCATTTTAAACCGGCCTTTGGCCAAGGAAGATCGGGAAATCTGCGAGTCAAGACCGAGAGTGGGCTATATGGCATAACCAAACTATCAATAAAATATTACAGGAATAAAATGGCCAAGGCAGGCAAAGAAACTTAACAAACTAGGGTAAAAGGAATAAAAGATTAGATTAAATCTCCCTACACACAGCAGGACAAAATGACATTAACACCTAATCTCGCAAGCAGGGAACACAGACACAAAACAATGAGGTCAATAGATATAAGGGGACACATAGAGGGGATAATGGGAAACACATTAAAACACCGGGGCAAGAACAGGTAGTCCCATTAACACAAACACACACCATACAAATGCAAATTGACAAGCCTCCCAGAGAACTTCCTGACCTGACAGACCACTTTATACATATTGTAAAAATGCATAATCAAATGTTCCCGCTCGAATTTGGATCCCTATAAAGATCCAGAGCTGATGTGAAAGGATTGAGATCAACGTGGCCAAGCCACTGTTTCGGAGCTGGTTACGTTGGTTCTCCCTGGGTTCCCAGTAATTGTACAATAAAGAAAAACGCTTTGAACTTTGCCTTGCGACTCGACCTCCTTGAATGCACTGGTACAAGGGATTTTTCCCTACAACACATCCAAGAACTCTCTCTTCTCAGCTTGGCTATTCCAGAATTCCAACTCACTGGCCCAATTCTTTGAATTTCCAAATCGTTGGGAGCCTTTCAGAAGTCCTGACATGCTGACCTACCTGTGAATTGCCCAGAAAATTTCAGCTTCAGGTGAATTACAGTTGGAGACATTGGACAGTTCCAATGTACCTACCTGGATGGTTACCCAGGAAACGTTAGCCTAAATTCTCAGTAACTACAGAACTGACCACCCAATCATTCTGACTGACCCTCATAACCTCCCACCCAATCACTCCCATGGCCCTGCCCAATACATTCCGATCTGGCTACCAGCTCACCAATCAATGTAACAATACTGTGCCTTTAAGAAATGTATTTTCTGTCATATTTCTTGTGAAGGGAATCTTTTAAACTTCAGCTCTGATTATAGTGCTGATTTGTCTGCTCCACGTGCTGAGAATACAGAAGAATAATTGCTCCGAGTTATTGGGGTGTTTGCTTTATTCTGAGTTAACTCAGTTTTGTTACTTTTTTGGGTTGACCCATGGGGTTTCAGAGTAGCGTTTAATTAGGTTGATTGACAGAAGTGTGTCATGCGCTAATGGGAGGAGCTAGGCTGACAGAGAGGCAGGCAGTTTTCTGTTTGGATTTGTAAGAAACAGCAGCTCTTATCTCTCACTGGAGATTGAAGTCTGGTACTGGCAAGAAAATAGATATCTCTCTCCAGTGGTATTAAAAGGCTTGAGGACTGGAAATCCACGTAAGCCTGTGTGTTTTTGCTAACTGATTTTGGAGAGTTTATGTTTATGGGGAAAATTGCTTAAATTGGAACTAATTGAGATAGGCTAGCAGTTCAGAATTATATTTTGGCATGTTTAAGTATTTCAGTTGGTAAAAGTTATGCTAATTCCTTTTGTTATAGTTAAACTGTATTGTAAATAAAGTTTATTTTAATAAAAGCTTCCTAGTGGGTCAATAGAATCACAGTTGGAGTGCAACACCTTATACTCACACTAATGCCTAAATCAAAAACAGCTGGGGAAAGGGTCTATGCTAACTTCATAACATACCTTGGAGTTTCTCAACTCGTCCCAACACCTATCCACTCAACCTACTCTTCTCACCCACCCTACTCCTCTCACCAACCAGCCACACTTCCCATGTGCCACCTCTCATCTACCTGGTCAACCTCAGCAACCCTATCTGCTTACCCCTTTACCTCAGCCAATTACACACCCTATAACCCTTTCCAGTCACTCATTCACTACTCATCCACTGAGTCGCATTCAAACTTGACCTTAAACTTAATATTTGGCAGATAGTGCAGTAATAAGTATATGTGTGTGCTGTCTGCACCCTCCCCCAACCAAATATAATCCGCTGTGACGGAGCTCTGAGGAATGCTGTGTCCACATTTCCAGAAAAACAGGTTTTGAAGATCCTGGAATAAATTCATAGAAATCATAGAAATGTGGAGCATAGTCAAAGGAATGTTTGGTGTTGATTGCCACTCCTCGGAAGATCAAGACCACTGTTGGTAGAGTCCTTCAGTTACCAAGTGTTTTAAACTTTTACCATCAGCAGTCAGATTCCAACTGATTTGTTCAGATTTTCTCTGCAGCCAGCTTGTTCCAACAGCTAAGCTGCTTGGAAACCGAACCACACACAGGAATTTGCTTCCCTCTAATCAGCTTCTTGTTTACCCTTTCGTTGACTATTGGTCATCTCTCAGGCAGCTTGATCACATTGTTGGCTTTTTGCAAAAGAGCTTCTTCCAGAGAAACCTCGTTCTTAAAAAGGACCATCGCCCTAACATAAAATTTGTGTTTTTCAAAGCACATGGACCATCACATTGTGTATCATCTACCCATTTCCACCTGACTCTCTCCCCTCCCCTCCCCCCCCGCCCCCCAACCCCCAATTGACAGCTGCCTAAGCCAGTTTCTTTCTTCAACCCTGAGCTTTTGACATTTCTTTCATCCTTTAAGACCATCCTTAAAACAAACTACTTCAACTGAGCTCAATATCCTCCAAGCCCCATTAGTGGCTTTGTGTTCATTTTTTGTCTTGCATCTCCTTGGGATACCTTGAATTTTTCTGCTACATAAATACATGTTGCTAATAGAAAAAGGTTGTTTTAATTGAAACCGAGTATACTACAAAAGGAGGCTGTTGGACCCATCTGGCCTGTTCCAGCTTTTTCAGAGAGGAATCTCATTGGTTCCGTTCCCTTGTTCTTTCCCCATATCCTTTTTTTTCCTTCTTATCCAACTCCCTTTTAAAGGACACGATTCAATCTGTTTCCACCACCCTCTCAGGCAATGCATTCCAAATGCTAATAATTCCCCGGATTTTAAAAAGTTTTTCTCGTATCACTTCATACAAGCTACTTCCAATCACCTTAAATCTGTTGCAGTGTTTACTGATCCTTAAACCACTGGCAACATTTATTTTTTTTACTTTTATCCAATGTTATGGACAGGAGGTTTAATTTGAACAGCCCTGATTTCTGCTTTCAACGCTCATCTGCAAACTTAAATATGTTTTGATTTTGATTTCCCCCTTTGTAAGCAGTGGAATATTTCCCAAGCCCTCAATTTTGATGTGATCCACTTTCTCTCAATAATGCCACAGCTAACTCAAGATAGGGCAACTTTAGTTTATTCGCGTGCACGCAATTAGAGGACATAACCTCCCTTTTCACTCATGCAAGAAATGAGAGGGGATAGGGAAAGATTTACAGGGCAAAACCCACAGAACAAAGAATTTATTGTTTCATGTGAGTCAGAGTTCAATTGTGTAATCTTTCAGAGGTCGAAGACTGATGCTGAATAATTCACTTTTACAGTGGAGGTGACTTCCACAATGGGATAGGCACTTAGAGATGAATTAGTCTTGTCGGCGAAGGTATCGAAGATCAGAAGTGCAAGTAAAAACAGGGGAAATGGGGGTTGGGCATTCACTTGGACCAAGCCCTTGGTCTGAGCTGCTACTTACCAAATGGAAGATGGCAGACTGTTTTGCATTTCCACATGGCAAAATTACAGATTTCTCCATGTCACATGACTCCCACCTCGCCAACTTGGCTTTGAAAAGGGATGTATATTCCTTTGTCTGGATTCTTGAGATTGTTAATGTTCAAACCATTAAGAATTTCCAAGGAGGTTATAGGGTCCTTTGTTGAAGCAGACTGGTAGATTCAGGTGGCTTATGAAATGCAGATTGCTTTCATAGAATTCCCTGAAATTTGATCTCTGCAGCCACAGGGGTTGATAATGCATCTTCAGAGACAAGGTGCTGTGATACTGCCCAACAGCTCTTATTGTTTGAAAGTCACAACCAGATATGGCTTCAGTCATTGTATGGTCTTTGTCCAGTTTTTAAAATTATAGAAATTAGCTATATAAATTTCAAAAAATAAAGTGCTGTCTTTACTTTGTAATATTAAATCTTAATGTTTTCCAAACACCCATATCTAATCTTTTCTTGGCCTTCTCTGCTCCACGGCGAACAATGCCAAGTCTATCCATGTAACTGTAATGCCCTCATCTCTGGAATAATTCCAGCAAATCTCTTCCGTACTCTATGTAAAGCCTTGACACCTAGCATAAAGTGTGATGCCTAGAATTTGGCACATTACATCCGTTGGGGCCAAAAGCGTATTCTATATAGGCTTGGCATAACTTCCTGACTTGTAGTCTATGGCTCTAGTAATAAAGCCCAAGTTCCCATATGCTTTATTAATTGCTTTATCAACTTGTCCTGGCACTTTCAAAGATTTCTGCACAAATACTCGACAAATGTCTCTATTCTTGCAGTCCTTTTAAAGTTGTACAATTCAGCGTGTGTTATCTGACCACTTGATTCCTCATGTATTTCTGCTTTAAAGCTGAAGCCTCTGGCTGGTGAAATGAGAGGACAGATGTCCTTTTGAAGTCCATTACTATTTTCACTTCATTACACTTCCAAATTTTACGTCATCTGAAAGTTCTGAAACAGTGCCCTGTGCTTTCAAGTCTTAGTCATTTGTGGACATCCAAAACACCAGTGTTCTGAGTACTGAATATTGGGGAGCTGCATTATGTACTTTCCTTCTGTACAAAAAAGGTATGTAATTCACTTTCTTATCCCTCAGCCAATTTTGTAACCATACTGCTACTAGCCCGTTAATCCTATTTATTTATTTCCCTTTTTTCACTGCTCTGTACTTTAGATTCACCCTATTGTTATGAAGCTGATGTGAGATATGTTCCCTTTTGCTGCAGCATGCCGTTTTCTAAGTGCTTTGTCATCAGAGAGGTCTGTGCCTTTGACTGCTTGCCATTTTCCCTTGGGAGAAGTTACCTAAACAGGACTCAAATCATCTGCACTTTAAAGCTGCACATGGATCTATTATATTTCTGTCTGTCACTCTTTGAATGGGTACATGCCTGACCCGAACTCCTGAAATCGTGCTAGAAGACATTGAGTGTGCAATGTGGCACCTTCGCTCAATGCATCGGTTGGCAGGCACGAGCAGGAGTCAGAAGCTTGCCCGTTGACAACTGAAAGGACAATTCAGCCCCTTAAGCATACAGTTGACCCAATTTTTACATAGCCATGTGCTATTATGCTTGGCACACGGGCCAATCGGCCAGGTGACAGTCACATTTTTTCACCATTCTAGATTCAGGGTGGGTTAAAATGTCCAGGATGAAATAAAAGAAAAGAAAATATTTCAGCATTGAGGTATTATATGTTCTGTTGACAGTTGTTTGATCATGCATGATAGGGAGACTTTGCTGTGTTTCTTGGGTCCAAATGTCATTGGAACAATATTGCAGCTCCCTCAGGCAACTGTCAACCTTCAGGGAGCTCATTGGAAACGCTTGTCTCCACCATCACTTGTCCCGGTGCCTGCCTTCTTCCTGCCCTCTCAGGCAGTGTTTGGCCTTCCGGCTCCAGGGCTGAACATGGCAGCTTCTGGACCTGCTGAGTGCACTCCCGAAGTTAACGTGGTCAGATTTCTCTTCAATTCATTGAAATTAGCCAGCATCCAGTGAACATAAGAAATAGGAGCAGGAGTAGGCCATCCAGCCCCTCAAGCCTGCTCCGCCATTCAATAAGATCATGGCTGATCTGATAGTGGGTTCAGTTCCACTTACCCGCCCGCTCCCCATAACCCTTAATTCCCTTAATGGTTAAAAATCTATCTATCTGTGACTTAAACACATTTAACGAGGTAGCCTCTACTGCTTCATTGGGCAGAGAATTCCAAAGATTCACTACCCTTTGGGAGAAGTAGTTCCTCCTCAACTCTGTTCTAAATTGACTCCCCCGTATTTTGAGGCTATGCCCCCTAGTTCTTGTTTCCATTGTAAGTGGAAATAACCTCACTGCTTCTCCCCTGTCTAGCCCCTTCATTATCTTATATGTCTCTAGAAGATCTCTCAACCTTCTAAACTCCAATGAGTACAGGTCCAGTCCACTCAATCTCCCCTCATAAGCTAACCCCCTCATCTCTGGAATCAACCTGGTGAACCTTTTCTGTACCCCCTCCAAAGCTAATATATCCTTTCTTAAATAAGGGGAACACAATTGTACACAGTACTCTAGGTGCGGCCTCACCAGTACCCTGTACAGTTGCAGCATGACCTCCCTGCTTTTATACTCCATCCCTCTCGCAATAAAGGCCAACATTCCATTTGCCTTCTTGATTACCTGCTGCACCTGCAAACTGAGTTTTTGTGATTCATGCATAAGGACCCCCAGGTCCCTCTGCACAGTAGCATGTTGTAATTTTTCACCATTTAAATAATAGTCCATTTTACTATTATTCCTTCCAAAGTGGATAACCTCACACTTACCAACGTTATACTCCATCTGCCAGATCCTTGCCCACTCACTTAGCCTATCCAAATCTCTCTGCAGACTATGTGTCCTCCACACAATTTGCTTTCTCACTCATCTTTGTGTCATCCGCAAACTTTGTTACCCTACACTCGGTCCCCTCCTCCAGATCGTCTATGTATATGGTAAATAGTTGAGGCCCCAGCACCGATCCCTGCGGCACGCCACTAGTCACTGATTGCCAACTGGAAAAGCACCCATTTATTCCGACTCTCTGCTTTCTGTTAGATAGCCAATCCTCAATTCACGCTAACACTTTACTCCCAACTCCATGTACCTTTATCTTATGCAGCAACCTTTTGTGAGGCACCTTATCGAATGCCTTCTGGAAATCTAAATACACTACATCCACCGGTTCCCCTCTGTCAACCGCACTCGTTATATCCTCAAAAAATGCCAGTAAATTAGTCAAACATGACTTTCCCTTCATGAATCCATGCTGCCTCCGCTTGATTGAACCATGCTTTTCCAGGTGTCCTGCTATTTCTTCCTTAATGATAGATTCCAGCATTTCCCCAACTACAGATGTTAAGCTAACCGGCCTGTAGTTACCTGCCTTTTGTCTACCTCCTTTTTTAAACAGTGGCACGTTACATTAGCTGTTTTCCAATCAGCTGGCACCTCCCCAGAGTCCAGTGAATTTTGATAAATCACAACTATACGGGGTATCGATGTTTCAGTAAGAGTAGGGAAGGTGGTAAAAGAGTGGTGGAGTTGCATTGTTAATCAAGGATAGTTTAACTGCTGCAGAAAGGCAGTTCGAGGGGGATCTGCCTACTGAGGTAATATGGGCTGAAGTTAGAAATAGGAAAGGAGTGGTCACGTTGTTAGGAGTTGTCTATAGGCCCCCAAATAGTAATAGAGATGTGGAGGAAGAAATTGCAAAGCAGATTATGGATAGGTGTGGAGGTCACAGGGTAGTTGTCATGGGTGACTTTAACTTTCCAAATATTGATTGGAACCTTTATAGGTCGAATAGTTCGGATGGGGCAGTTTTTGTACCGTGTGTGCAGGAGGGTTTCCTGACACAATATGTGGATAGGCAGACAAGAGGTGGGGCCTGATCTACATGATCCAAGCTGATAGTGCAATGCCTGCTCCATTCTCCAAAGCTTGATCTCATCTGCATCTTAGCCAAAAGGCCTAGATGCCACTTTAAAAAAATTGCTTCAACTTGAGCTTCAGTGCAACCAAGTGCAGGATGCCAAAACTATACTTGATCTTAACCAAATGCAGTTTAACACCACTCTTGCAATTATTTAAACTAGGTTATATGAAGTCGTTGCTGCTTTATGCAAAATGCAGCTATCTCTTTCCATGAGAATTGCTTTCCAAAAGCCTCGGAGGGCAAAAGTCAGAAAATAAACCAACTTGATAACCGTATTCCACACAAATCCCGGGAAGTGACAAAAACCTATCGCTAAAATGTCGCTCAGCGCCCAGAATCTTTATCGCCTGTCATTTCCACCCTCAGTACTGGGCCCACAGTTTACCTGTGTGCTGATCTCGCGAACTCATCAGGGTGCGTGTGTGTGGCCAAGCCTCTGATTGACAGCAAGGGGAAGGACATCGTGACAGTCACGGGAAGGTCCGGCGCTGCCACTCAGGAGGTGCTGGAGGCGGGGGGGGGGAGGTCAGCCAGTCAGACGGAAGCAGAGGCGGGATAATGGGAAGGACGGCCTGGATTCGGGAGGGGGACGAATCGGATAGGCCAAGGTGGTGCTGCCGTGGGAGCCAATTAGGCCGGAGCGCGAGTGGCCTTACCCAGTTGACGGTTGAGTTTGAAGTGGTTGGAGCTGTGCGACGATGGCGAGCTTTCAGTTGGGGTGAGCGCGAATACCTTCACCGGCTGTGCAGCAGCAAGCCTGGGCTTAGATTAGAGCGCTGCTCTTTATGCTTTGGTTAAAGTTTCATTTATTTTTACGTTATGCGTTTTCTGTTTATTAATGTGTTACCCTGTTTATGATGTGGAGATGCCGGCGTTGGACCCACTTCCAGAATCTTCACCCCCACTTCCAACAATGAAAGAATAATAAACAGGGCAAGTAAGAAGTCTCATCACACCAGGTTGAAGTCCAACAGGTTTTTTTTGGAATCACCAGCTTTTGGAGTGCTGCCCCTTCACTCACCTGATGAAGGGACAGCACTCTGAAAGCTTGTACTACCAAATAAACCTGTTGGACTTCAACCTGGTGTTGTGAGACTTCTTACTTGCCCTGTTTATTATTCTTTCATTGTTGGAAGTGGGGGTGAAGATTCTGGAAGTGGGTGCAGCGGAAACACTGAATTTGGGTTCTGCTGGTACTGAAGTGCACACCTGATACGAGTTTCTTTTGGGTTGTCGGCATTCTCTTTCAACTTTTTTTTACCCTGAACATCAGCAGCACAGAAAAGGCAGATTGTTTGGTTCTTGATGCATTGCTGTTTGTCTACATTACACAACAGTGACTCTGTTTCAAAAGTGCTTCATTAATTGTAAAGTTTGAGGTTGTGAAAGGTTCAAAATGTGAGGGGGTCTGTACAGGGCAGTTAGGAAGAAATTGTTCACATTGGGGATGGTTTGACAGCCAGATGCAATGGTGATCTGCAGAGCATTTTTGCACAGCAAGTCGTTAGGATTTAGAATGCATTGCTTGAGAATTTGTTTGAGAGCCAGCATGGACAGATGGTGGGCTGCGACCCGATCTGTCAATTTATAGTGAAATCATGATGAGGCAAACACCAGGGGATCTGCCCACTTATGTGTTAAACCAAGCTTTGTGATAGCCCCATTCTCAGGAATGAAAATGCCAACAGGCAGAAAATGTTTGTTTTTTCTTTGCTATTTTATCCAATTGCCCCTAATCCAACTTCATGCAGGAGGTTATCAGGAAAGATGCTAAGGCTTTTTTTTCTGGAAAAGAGAAACTGAGAAGTGACCTGATAAATAATCATTAGGATTATGAAGAGACATTATTTTCCACTTGTGGGGGGAGTTCAGAATTGGGCGCCATCAATGTAAGGGAGTCACTAAGAAACCCAATTGGAAATTCAGACAGTACTTGGTGGTGTGAACATGGAACTTGTTGACATGAGTCATTGAAGTGGATGGCATAGATGCACTTGAGAATGGGGAATGGGGGTCTCTCATATAATGGCATGAACATATCTCCACGCAACCCAAAATGCCGACAAAAATGCCTGTGTCTGCGGGTTATTTTGTACTATCTTGAGGGACAAGCAGGAACATTTTCCCTTGTGTGGAATTGAAGAGAAAATGCAAACTTAAGTTAATTTGTCTGTTTCTCTACAGGTGCTGTGTTTCCAACTTTTGCATTTTACTTTCATTTTTGAATCAAAAGTGCCTTGTTAATATATTCATTCACGGGACATGGACGTCGCTGACTGGCCAACATTTATTGCCCATCCCTAGTTGCCCGAGGGTAGTTGAGATTCAACTTCATTGCTGTTGCTCTGGAGTCCCATATAGGCCAGACCAGGTGAAGATGGCAGATGACCTTTCCTAAGGGACATTAGTGAACCAGATGGCTTTTTCCAACAATGGTTTCATCTGTAGATTTTTAATTCAATTTTATTGAATTACAATGCCACCATCCGCCGTGGTGGGATTCGAACCTTAGTCTCCAGAACATTAGCTGAGTTTCTGGATTGATAGTCTAGTGATAATACAACCAGGCCATGGCCTCCCCACATCAAATAATTTGGAGTTTTTGGTGGTATTGTGATGTCTTTTGCAGTAGTCAAGTCTTTGAAGGTGGGGGCATGGAAGGAGAGGAGATTGCAGAAGTGAAATCTGGTTTCATTTTACAAGCTCAGTGCAAGAGAACTCTGACCACAAGCTTTCAGATTTGAAAGCAACCTTTGGAAGCAAGAACTTGAGGTTTACTTTTTGTGGCCTTGTCCTCTTGGACTTATCCTGCGATAAACTGCAGCACAATCTTTCTACTTTAATTTGGAGGAAAGCACGTGCTGAAATGTCGGTTTGCCTCTCCCAAGTGATTTTTATTAATGGCTTGGACTTGAGAACAAGTAATTCTGTCAAAACGTTGCTGTGGAAGAATGCAACATATTACACTAAGGTGTTAGAAAATTTGCAAGCTGCTCAGTAAAGTGCAGGATGACCACCGCCATCTGTATTTTATGGGATCGTCCTGTGATTTTCCGATTTGCCTCATGTTTGTCAGTTGGCTTTCTGGGATGCCACTTGTGTTGTATTTTTTGCAGCAGTGACTGCTTTTTTTTCTCCCCTATTAGTTACTGAAACTTTAAGAAATGTTGAAGCAAGTTCGGCTTTCAGGAATACAGTTCTTCAAGGACTAATTATATAATGTTGATACTGTAATGGCCTCATTACTCTGCACAACAGTTAACCAAGTGGCGGGTGTGACATAGCTACTCTGAGATGGTGCCTGATGCAACATGGTTGGTTACCTTTATTTCTGCAAGTTTTTTGTGGAGTAAAATAAAGTGTCATCTTTCTTGGCGATCAGTTTAGATGCTAGTCTCTTCACAAATGACTTTGCAAGTTTAGTTTAAAATCTTGAATAATTTCAGGATTGTAGCCTTGATGTGCAGCTATTTATTTACCTTAATAGTAATTTACTTCATTCGAGGTTAGATTGCCCACTGCACATATGATTATGCTATCTTGTTCAAAGACAGTGCTTGTTTACAGACAAAGTAAACTAATGCTATCTCTAGAAGTTGTAGATTAGAGGGCGTGAATGCTATTTAATTTGGCCCATCAATTATTGCTTTTGGTTGGTTCACTGTTTCTATTCTGCACTCTCCCTCTGTCGCTCCTGCGATAACATTTAAATTGTCACGAAGGTGGACGGGTGTACAAATGTTTTTTTTTGCTCAAATTGGCTGCATTTATCCATTTTCAGTGGCTACATTTCAAAATAAATCATTTGTGAAGTATGTTAATGATTGAGGTTCAGGCCAAGGGAAGAAATCATGGTGCTTTTCCTGTTTCTGGGCCCCTCATTTCTCCTCCTCTTCAGTCATGCATGATATTTTTCCCCTTTCAAGGTTCACCAAACAATCACAGGTCCTAGTAAAATGATACCCCTTGGCATTTAGTTGCAAATAACATTTGATTATATGTGCAACATAGGCCTTAATATTAAGAACGGCAGTGATATTATACTGCAGTTAGTTTGTGTGCACCCTTTTGGTGATTTCGCTTTATCTAAGGAAGTCCAAATTTTACTTGAACACCATTGTGCAATGTTGTTAATTTCACAGGAGAATACTTGGTTTGAAAACACTGGGCAGATGCTAACACTGATTTTGTTGACTATCACAATCCTCATTAATATGTTCTGCACATGCATCGTGTGGATACGGTAACAGTGAACTCAAATTTGGGGGCAGGTTTCAATACTTGGAATACAGATCGGCTGTACAAGATTTATTCCATTATGTTGAAGACATTTGAAGTAAGGGGTGCAATTGAATTCTCATCAATTAAGAAGGTCAATGGCTTCTGAGCAACCAAGTGGAATGAGTAAACATATGAATCTTCACTGTGTTGGTGAGAAGAGTTGGAGACCTCTGGTGTCTCTATGCAACACAATTTGAATGGTTTGCAAGTCTGTATTTTCTTGATTCGCATGCCTAAAGACTGCTGCTTCTCATCAAAGATATTTTCAATACCTACAATGCAGCACCATTTTATTTTGACACTTGCATACCTCAAAAAAACAAAGCACCAAGGTAGTTGGATAATGGGTCATAAACAAGATTGAAGTCAATGGAAAAGACTGTTGAGAATCATGTGCAGTACAGAATAGGTTACTGATTCACTGTAAACCCATGACACACTTCTGTCTTGGCATTCTTACCCAAAAAGATTGCTCACAGTAAACATTCGTTAGCAACAGTAATACAACTCCAGCCATGATTCCACCCTCTGTTTGCAAGATAATTATGGATGACCAAGGCCGTTGAGTCTACATCCCCATATCCACTGCAGAATGACATACAAACATGCGTATTATCAGCAGGAATAATGTTATTCAGCCCCTCAAGCCTGCTCTGCCATTTGGTAACATGATGTGGAGATGCTGGCGTTGGACTGGGCTAAGCACAGTAAGAAGTCTCACCACACCAGGTTAAAGTCCAACAGGTTTATTTGGAAGCACAAGCTTTCAGAGTGTTTCTCCTTCAGGTGAGTGAAGAGTTGTGAACACAACTCTTCACTCACCTGAAGAAGGAGGAACACTCTGAAACCTTGTGCTTCCAAATAAACCCGTTGGACTTTAACCTGGTGTTGTGAGATGACTTACTGTAATTTAGTAACATAGCATGCATTATATGTTGGGAAAATTGGGCCTTTTATTTGAGGGTTGTGAAGCAAATATGTCAAGGATGTTGCCTCTTATCTGCCGCACAGTCTGTTTTAACCCTTATACGGTGGACAAATAACTACGAGTAGATGTCTTATTAGTACAACCAATATTTATTTAAACCCACGCAATCAATAATCACCCACCCAACCAACGATAAGTTATCTTACAGGAAAATACTAGAATTCAAGTCCAATATAAGACCTTAACTTAACTTTGCGTGACTGGCAAATACCCAAGCAGATATTGGCCTTTATCTGTGCGTTGGTCTCGGTCATCCTCTGCATAGTCTGGTCCTTTGGTTTGGTCTGGTCTGGAACTCTGGCTTTGGTCTTCCTTCCTTCTCGGGTGTGGTGGCTCTCCTCGTGCTGGTCGTCGCTGGCGATGTTCACTGTTGTTGTAGCTCGTTCGTGGGGTCAGAGAGCGAGAGAGAGAGATTGATTCCTGGTTGCGCAGCACCCTTTATACCCCGTTGGGTTTCACGCCCCTTTTGGCCATTGCCAATCAATCGATCAGGACTTGATCACTCTGATCGATAAGAGTCCAATCAGGTGTTGCCACACCGATCTCTGGGTGTGTCCCCAACGGCCATGTCTGTCGGTGCTGGAGGCACATGGGTCATATACCTCCCTCCTAAATAAGGGGTCACGGTGCCCTTATGTCTGATAAACAACCCAGTGTGACCATAAAGTCTCTTTCATCCTGGAGATGACCCATATCCTGTTTATTCACTCGTCAGGGTTGCAGCCTGTTTGTCTCTGTCTTTTAAACTGCAGCTTGTCATTTTAGTTCTTGCTCAATTGTCCCAGAGTGCTTTGCAAATCGCCATTTTAGATGGCCCGTTTGGCCAGAAGGGACAGACAGGGTAGGTACAGGTAAATTGTTTCCCCTGCTTGAGGATTCTAGAACGGGGTACGATTTCAAAATAAGAGGGAAGCCACTTAGGACTGAAGTGCAGAGATCATTTTTCACTCAAATTGTGAATCTATGGAATACTCTACTGTGGAAGCTTAGTCGTTGAGTATGTTTAAAGCAGAGATTGACAGAATTATAAATACAGTGAAATGCAGGGTTAGTGTTGAGGAAGAGACATTAAGTGATCGAGCCATGATCGTATTGTATACCTGAGCTAGCCCGACAGGCAAAATGACTTATTCCTGCTCCGGCGTTGCTGCTCCAGAGACTGCAATTTGATTTAATTGGCTGTAAAATGATTTCGGACATTGAAGCATGCTATAGGGTCCTGTCTTTCTTTCATTGCACTTGTATTAGTTGGGCAAAGGGACTATAATAGTGAAGCTGATTGCTCTTTCAATTATTAGAGAATGAGCAATCAAATTATGTTACGAAAGTGGCTAAAAAATTTTTTTTTACAAACAATCCAATTCTGGAGCTAACTACCTCACAACATACCTTCCACCCACGTTCAAACTCTTCCCCATACACATACATACACACAAACATAGCATCCAATTGGCTGTAAAATTGCAGGGGTAAGGAAGAGTAATGTCTTGATGTTTGGTGCACAACAGTTGACCTTGGGCAGAATTAGCTTTCTGGTGAGCTTCTCACAATAATAATAAGACCCACAAAGCTGTCCAAATTTGGAAGCAGCCGCAGGTGTTGTGCCCACTGCACAGTCTGTTTTAACGCTTAGACGGTGGACAAAGAACAGCGAGTAGATTTCTTGTTAGTACAATAATATTTATTCTCACACAATTATTAATCACCCACCCAATCAATACTAAGTTACCTTTTCAGAGTACTAAAGTTCAAGTCCAATACTGGACCTTGACTTAACTTTTGCGTGACTGGTAAGTACCCAGACAGAAAGTGGCCTTTATCGTGTGTTGGTGTCCGTACTCCTCTGCGTAGTCTGGTCTGATACTCTGCCTCTGGTCTTCCTTCGTGCTGGTCGTCGCTGGTGATGGTCACCGTTGTTGTGGTTCGTTCGTTGGGTGGGGAGAGAGATTCTTCTGTTGTGCAGCACCTTTTATATGTCTTTGGTTTGCGCCCTTTTTGGTCATTGCCAATCAATCGATCAGGGCTTGATCACCTTGGTTGATAAGAGTCCAATCAGGTGCTGCTGCCATACCGATCTCTGGGTGTGCACCCAATGGCCATGCCTGTTGGTGCTGGAGGCACGTAGGTCACATACCTCTCTCCCAAATAAGGGATTAAGGCGCCCCTGTGTTGAGTCCAACGCCGGCATCTTTACATCTAGTAAACAACCCAGTTTGACCAGAAAATATCCTTTGTCCTTGAGATGGCCTATTTCCTGTGTATTTGGTCATCTGAGCTGCAGCCTGTTTTATCTCTGTCCAATTTCTTTTGAGGCTGCAGCCTGTCCGTTTCAGTGCTTGTCCAATTATCCCAGCATGCTCTTGCAAACTGCCATCTTAGGTGGCCCATTTGGCGACACAGGAAATCTCTGGGTCCGTTTTTTTAAAAAGCCGGTTTGCATGCAATTGTGGTGGTGCACTGTGGATCGTGAGCAAATGTGGGCGAGAATGGAGAGCGGACCATATAAATATCCACACACTTGAACTCAAATTGTCTTAATTCAAAATCATAGTCTTATCATAACGTATGACAAACATATAACCATCTGCATTTCACTCCAGTCGTGACTTGCTCCCAATACTCGCTGCAGACACAACCAAGTTGGAAGAGGAAGTAAATCTATAATTTTTGTCCTGAGTATTTTTGAGTTTAAATGAAAATTCTGTCTCCAGAATCACTCCCTCCATGTTAGTTTGTAAAAAGTTGCTGCAAGTAATCACTTCCTGAATGCAGAAAGTTGACACTTCAAGTTTGTTTTTGTTGGTCAAATGATTTTGGGTAATTCCAGAAGCTACTCTAATGAAAAATAACTTTTTTATTTTGCAGAGTTCCTAACTTATTCTTCACAACTCAGTTACAAGCCGAAGAGTGAGTATAATATGATTGATGTTGTCTCTTGTCTGAATTGTACTTAACATTTCTTTTTGGAATTTATTATTTCATTAATTATGGACGAAAGCACCAAATTCAAGTTAATAGCACTCTGACGTGCAGTAGCTGTTTGATGTGGGAGCTGGCAGATCCCATTGAGAGTTGCAGTGACCACACCTGCAGCAAGTGTTGGTTTCTTGAAGAACTTCGGCTCAGAATTGATGAGCTGGAGTCTGAGCTTGAGACACTGTGGCACATCTAGGAGGGGGAGAGTTACCTGGACACTTAGTTTTGGGCGGCAGTCACACCCGTGGTCAGGGACAACAGGGTGTGACTGCAAATAAGGCAGCAGAGGGATCCTGAATTCAAGAACAGAGGAGCCTCTCTTGACCTGATCCAGCAAGTATGAGGTACTTGCTATCTGTGTGAATGAGGAAAAGGGCTGTAGGGAGGTTGGGATGGTCTTCACCTGAACCGATCTGGGACCAGTAGTGGAAAGGATAAATAGGGTGGTGACAAGGACTTTAAGCTAGCAAGTGGGGGGAGGAAGGGAAGGGTAAAAGTACAGGAAGTATAATGGTTAATGGGAAGCAAAGCAGCAGATTAGCACGTGGGAGGAGGTTTCAAAAGGAAGGAGAACTCAGGAGATGTTATTAATGAAGGTATCAGTATTCGAAAAGAAAGTGTAAAAACTAGCACAAGCACACTTTATCTAAATGCTTGTAGCATTTGAAACAAGGTAAGAGTTGATAGCACAAATCATCGCAAATGAGTATGATTTAGTGGCCATTACAGAGACATGCGGGCAGGGTGGTCATGACTGGAAGTTAAATATCCAGGGGTATCAGACTATTTGGAAGGACAGACAGACAGGGAGGTGGTGTAGCTCTGATATCCAAGGATGACATCAGGGCAGTAGTGAGAGATGATAAAGGTTCTGTGGAGAAAAAGGTTGAATCCGTCTGGGCGGAAAAAGTCACTGATATGCATAGTCCATAGACCGCCAAATAATCACATCACAGTGGGGCAAGAAATAACTGATGCATGTAAAAATGGCATGGTAATTATCATGGGGGATTTTAATCTACATGTTGTTTGGTCAAGGCAGCCTTGAGGAGGATTTCATAGAATGTATCTGTGATAGTTTCCTTGAACAGTATGTTTAAAATGTATTGGAACCTAGGAGGGAGCAAGCTATCCTAGATCTGGTCCTGTGTAATGAGACAGGAATAATTAATGATCTCACAGTTGGGGATCCTCTCAGAAGGAGTGATCACAGAATGGTTGAATTTAAAATACAGATGAAGCGTGAGAAGGTAAATCCAATCTGTGTCTTGTGCTTAAACAAAGGAGATGGGATGAGGGAGCAGTTGGCTAAGGTAGACTGGGAGCAAAAACTTTATGGTGGGACAATTGAGGATCAGGGGAGGACTTTCCAAGCTATTTTTTTTTTCACAGCAAAAGTATATACCAGTGATAAGAACTGTAGAAAAAGAAATAATCAGCCATGGATATCTAAGAAAATATAGGAGGGTATCAAATGGAAAGAAAATGCAGACAAAGTGGCAAAGATTAGCGGGAAACTAGAGGATTGTGAAATCTTTAAAGGTCAACAGAAAGCCATGAAAAAGCTATAAAAAGTAGGATTGTGAGAGTAAACTAGCTCAGAATATAAAAACATATCAAAAGGTTCTACAAATATAAAATGAAAAAGAATGGCAAAGGTAAACATTGGTCCTTTAGATGCTGAGAAGGGAGATTTAATAATGGGAAATGAGGAAATGGTCGAGGCATTGAACAGTTATTTTGTGTTGGTCTTCACAGTGGAAGACACAAATAACAACATGCCAAATATCGATGACTAGGAAGCTATGGCAGGTGAAGACCTAGAAGCGATCATTATCACGAAAGAAGTTGTGTTGGGCAAGCTAATGGGGCTAAAGGTAGACAGGTCTCCTAGCCCTGATGGAATGCATCCCAAGGTATTATGGCGGTGGAAATAGCAAATGCACTAGTGGTAATTTACCAAAATTCACTGGACTCTGGGTGGTTCTGCCAAATTGGAAAACAGCAAATGTGACGTTACTGTTTACAAAAGGAAGTGGACAAAAAGCGGGTAACTATAGGTTGGTTAGCTTAACTTCTGTAGTGGGGAAAATGCTTTAACCTATCATCAAGGCAGAAATAGTGAGGCATCTGGATAGAACTTGTCCCATTGGGAAGTCGCAACATGGGTTCATGAAAGGCATTTCATGTTTAACCAATTTACTGGAATTCTTTGAGGACATTGCGAGTGCGGCGGACAATGGGGAGCCAGTGGATGTGGTGTATTTTGATTTCCAGAAGGCATTCGACAAGGTGTCATACAAAAGGCTGCTGCATAAGGTGCACGGCGTTATGGGTAATGTATTAGCATGGATATAGGGTCAGTTAACTAACAGAAAGTGAACGGTGGGGGCAAATGGGTGATTTTCTTCTTGGCTATCAGTGACAAGTGGTGTGCCTCAGGGATCAGTGTTGGGACCGCAATTGTTTTCAACTTGCATAGATGATTTGGGGTTGGGGACCAAGCATAGTGTGTCAAAGTTCACAGATGACACCTAGATGAGTGGTAGAGCAAAGTGTGCAGAAGACACTGGACACCTGCAAAGGGACATAGATAGTTTAAGTGAATGGGCAAGGGTCTGGCAGATGGAGTAAAATGCTGGTAAATATGAGGTCATAATAACAGCAAAATGGACTATTATTTAAATGGTGAAAAATTGCCGCATGCTGCTGTGCACAGGGACCTGGGTGTCCTTGTGCAAGAATCACAAGGAGTTGGTTTGCAGGTGCAGCAGGTAATTAAGAAGGCAAATGGAATTTTGTCCTTCATTGCTGGAGGGATGGAGTTTAAAAACAGCGAGGTTATGTTGCAGCTGTATAAGGTGCTGGTGAGGCCACACCTGGAGTACTGTGTACAGTTTTGGTCTCCTTACTTGAGAAAGGATATACTGGCACTGGAGGGGGTGCAGAGGAGATTCACTAGATTGATTCCGGAGTTAAGAGGGTTGGCTTATGAGGAGAGACTGAGTAGACTGGGGCTATACTCATTGGAATTCAGAAGAATGAGGGGAGATCTTATAGAAACATATAAGATTATGAAGGGAATAGATCAGATAGAAGCAGGGAGCTTGTTTCCACTGGCAGGTGAAACTAGAACTAGGGGACATAGCCTCAAAATAAGGGGGTGCAGATTTAGGACTGAATTGAGAAGGAACGTCTTCACCCAAAGGGTTGTGAATCTGTGGAATTCCCTGCCCCAGTAAAGCAGTTGAGGCTACCTCGTTGAATGCTTTTAAGGCAATGATAGATTTTTGAACAGTAAAGCAATTAAGGGTTATGGTGAGTGGGCGGGTAAGTGGAGCTGAGTCCACGAAAAGATCAGCCCATGGACTTGAAGGGTGCAACAGGCTTGAGGGACCAGATAACCCACTCCTGCTCCTAGTTCTTATGAAACTGTAAGTTGGCCCCCAAGTCGACCCATAATTGCTGAGAAAGATCGCACTTTACATTTCCATGTGTGGGGGCTGATGGGGAGAGTTGTGGAGCATGTGGAGGGGAGAGGAAGATGCTCATTTCCTCCGCAGAAACATATTCATTTTTTTTTTGTTTCCTGGAAATATTGTTTTCCTCCTTTTATATTCTGCATTTGGTGCACCCTGATTCAGTATGGTTTAGGCTTTTTATTCTAACATTGCGCATTCTTTTCTTTATAACTGGCTCTTGATTTACTTGAGTGATTGACTTTCAACTGAGCTAATATTTGCCACTCGGGCATCTAACTCGGTCGATGTTGAGAAAATTCTGGATTTATTATTTGTTAATTCTGGCAAGTACAATTAACCATGGCACTAAATTAGGCATTTTTTTGATGTTCAGGCCAACCTTTGATGGTGTTGTCTTGGTAACAAACACCATTGGCAAGCTTTCTGGAGATCTGCAACGTTTGAACGTTCCACTTAGCCACTACAAATCAGTAAGTACATATTATGCTCTGTTCACAACTGTTGTTTGCACTTGGCATTCATAATTGCCATGTTGGGCTGAGTGAGACTGACTGATCAAACTGGTTAACTTATCTCATATCCTTGAATGTTGCTGTTGAAACATCGAGTATCATGTTCTTTGCATTGTACTTGCATTTATGAGAGGAACAGAACAGCAATCTTGCATGCTGTGAAAATTGTTCTGATTAAAAATGCTTGTGAAGCTATTTCAAGAAAATGGAGAGGGGAGCAAAATGCAATGGCACTTTTTAACATGGTAAAACATTGAGTTGCACTTCACAGAAGTGCTATCGAACGCAGCTTAACAGCAGGCCGCATGAAATTTTACAATAGATAACCAAAATCTTGGTCAAAGAGGGAGGTTATAAGAAGCATCTGATCTAGAGGGGGCTTTTAGGGCTTAGACAGTTGGAGGTATGGTTGCCAATAGTGAAGCAATTTAATGCAAGGTCTACCCATAGTGCAGAATTGGAGGAGTTCAGAAATTTGGAAAGGAACATGCGAGTCCATGGACTCGATCCATCAATGAAAAATCAGGCAATTCAGGATGGAGTGTCAGTGTAGGTAGGTAAGCACAAATAGTGATCAGTGAATGGGACTTAGTGCAGTTTAGGACCCTGGCATCAGAGTTTTGTTTGAATTTCAATTATGGAAAGTGGAAGATAGGAGGCTACCAGGAGAGTACATAAATAGTTTGGAGAAAATAATGGCATGGATGAGGGATTTGACAGCAGATGATAGAGGGCAGTGGCAGAGTCGGGAAATATGGCGGTACACGTAGGGTGCATCTTGTGGATAATACATGGTCAGAAGCTCATTTTGGTGTCAGCTACGACACCCAAGGTTGTTAGTGCTCTGGTCTAACTGTGGAGTTGCCGGTGGAAGGGATGGAGACGGTGGCTGGGGCATAGAGTTTGTGGTGGGGCGCAAAGATGAGGGGTGGGATTTTCCGGTTGTGCTCGGCCCAAAGCCGGAAAATCCTGCCCGAGGTCAACGGATCTTCCCATGATCTGCCTCCTGCCTGCTACGATTCCAATGGCGGGTGGAATGGAAAAATTCACCCCAATGGCTTCAGTCTAAATATCTATTTGGGTAAGTTCTCATCCAAATCTGCATGTCAGCCACGCTATGTTACAATTTAGACACGG
Source organism: Mustelus asterias (assembly GCF_964213995.1). Classification (NCBI taxonomy): domain Eukaryota; kingdom Metazoa; phylum Chordata; class Chondrichthyes; order Carcharhiniformes; family Triakidae; genus Mustelus; species Mustelus asterias. The sequence continues at coordinate 63,908,812 of NC_135822.1, read as the reverse complement.
AGCATTTGAGGGAGTTGGGGTGAGAGAGCTGAGCATGTTCAGTGTAGATGTGGAAGCTGATGTCTTCAGATGCTGTTGCCGATGGGCAGCATATAGATGGAAAAGAATGAATGGGTGCTGGGAGCTATCCTTCAGTGTTAGAGGAAATATGAGAATAAATTTGGGAAATTGCAACACATTAAAGGCTGTTGGAGAGGAAAAGTAAGTTGGAGATGGGACTTCAGTTTGAAGGACAAAGTGGTTCTTTTTTTTTTACAAGAGTGATGATTGTCTCAGATTTCAAGGGAAGTACACAGTACCTGAGAAGAAGGAGCAGTTAATCATAGCAGGTAGAAAGGAAAGTTGAATGGCCAGCAGTTGTCAAAGAATAAAATTTAAAGTTTATTTTATTAGTGTCACAAGTAGGCTCACATTAACACTACAAATCCCCTAGTCACCAGACTCTGGTGCCTGTTCGGGTACACTGAGGGACAATTTTAGCATGGCCAATTAACGTAACCAGCATGTCTTTCGGACTGTGGGAAGAAACCGGAGAACCGGTTGCAGACATGGAAGAACGTGCAGACTCCGCACAGACAGTGACCCAAGCCGGGAATTGAACCTGGGTCCGTGGCGATGTGAGGCAGTATAGGCTAGTAGGATAAGGATCGAGTCATGTGGGTAAGTGAGCTGAGAGAAGGACGTGAGGAGGTGTAAAATAAGTAGACTAAGGTCAGTGTAAGCTCACAAGATAGCTTGGGCTATTTGAAAGGAGAAAAGTGACAGAAGAAGTTGCTTATTAAGTAGCCTCCATCTTAGTATTGATAAATTCCATGTGTACTTTGCATTGAGGGTGGTGGGAGTGAGGGGAGTCGATGCAAGTGTCGGTGGTGAACTTATCTTTGCATTCCAGGATCATCTTAGAGCATGAAACAGATTTGGAGAGCAGGACCAGTAGCACTTGTATTGTCCAGCCAGACCTGGTGAAAAATGGCTAAATCAGTTGTTAGCCATACATGTTGATGCTCATGCAGCATCTATGGGGCATAAGAATTAACATTTCAGGTTTGTGACTTTCCACCATGATGTTTTCTTCACTCCGCAATTGCTGCCTGACATACTTAGATGAGGACCGTACCAGGGTAAATGACCAGGATAAGCGAGAGTCATGTTTTTTTATGAGCACCAGGACATCGAAGATAGAGTCAGGAGTGTGACTGAGCAGGACAGTAGCTGCTGAAATATGGAGAATAGGTGACTAGATGATTGTTGGTTGGGAGTTTGAAAGTGCATTTGCAGATTACATGGAAGGGCTTTTTTTTTTTACCAGGAATGAACATCAAAATAAGTTGAGTTGGGAGAACGCAGATGTAGAGTGGTACTTGTAGGTGATCTGAGTTAACCTTGTCTACATATGAAACCATATGGCTAGCACAGGGCACGTGAAAGATCATGGTTATGGATGAAGAAATTTCTCCTCTATTCGCACTCCTAAATGACTGACCCCTAGTTCAAGACTATACTAGCAAGGGAAAACAGCCTTTGTGCATACGACTTGTCCGAATCTTCTTTTTCAATGGTATTAGCTCACATTCTTCTGAACTCCAGAAAATATTGGCATTCTCAACTGGATATCTCCTCATGGGTCACTGCTGTCACCCCAGGAATCCAATCTAGGGACCCCTTGAGGCAAGTATATTTTTCCTTGGGTAATGACATCATACTCCCAAATGCAATCTCACTAAACCCTTGTATAATTGCAGCAAGAATTAATTGCATTTCCCCCCATGAAGTAAGGGTAAAATGCTGCTTAAACTCAGAATTGCTTGTCTGATGTCCCAACTAGCCGTGGCTGCTTCTACTTAACTTTTCTTCGATGCTTAATTAATGATTGAAATTATTGTCTTCCAGATTGATGCTTCATTGGAGCAGGAAGTGGTATTGGTTCATGCTCCTGATTTTCCAGGAGCTAGAGTGGTGAGTGACCTTATTAGATGGTGACCGTTCTTTTCGCATAAATTGCGCAACATATTCAAGGGTCCCAGCTGCCAGCATTGTAACTGGCTCAGAATTTTGTTTATTGTTTGAAACAGACTGGCCATACCATAGAATAGAACTCGTGTGGTTGGATGAGAAAAAGGACAGAAATACATGGTTCCCATTCAAGATCAGCAAACTGAAGACTTTTGTTTGTGTTGTTATGACCTCACAAACATGTGGATAAACCTTTCCCATTCTTCTTGAAGTGTACAGATGAAGCTTATTTATTTTTCTTTTCCAATTTGGCATTCAGATTGTACAACTTGCTTCATGAAGGAACATCTAACTAGACACTAAAAACATAAAATGATTATAAATAGGGATATAGGAATTAGGAGCAGGAGTAGGCAATTCAGCCCTTCAAGCCTGCTCTGCCATTCAATCAGATCATGGCTGATCTCTTTCTGGTCTCAAATTTACCTCCCTACCTGTTCCCCATATCCCTTTAACCTGTTTTTAAAAAAAATCAGAAGTATATCTATCTCCTCCTTGAAACCATTTCATGATTCAGCCTCCACAATGGTATTGGGCAGTGAGTTCCACAAATTCACCACCCTCTGCGAGAAGTAATTCCTCCTCCTCTCCGTTTTACATCTACTACCTCTCAACCCATACCTGTGACCTGCTGTTCTATTTGGATTCACAAGGGGGAACGTTTGACCTACGTTTACTTTATCAATCTCTTTTAGTATTTTATCTAGATCAGATCTCCTTGCACCCTTCTAAAATTGAGTGAGTATAAGCCCAAACTGTTTAATCTCTCCTCGTACGTCAACCCTTTAATCCCTGGAATCATTTTGGTGAACTTCCTCTGAACTGTCTCTAATGCCACCACATCCTTCCTGAAATAAGGAGACCAAAACTGGACACAATACTCCAGATGTGGTCTCACCAACACCCTATGTAAATGGCAGCATTCCATTTGCCTTCTTTGTCATATGCTTTACCTGCATGCCAACTTTCTGCGATTCATTAACAAAGACACTTTGATATCTCTTCACAGGTGCACTTTGAATCTGCTTTCCATTTAGATAATTTGCCTTTCTATTTTTTTCGGTCAAAATGGATAATCTCTCAATTATCCACATTAAACCCCATCTGCCAAGTTTTGGCGCATTCTCCGAGCCCCTCTATATCCGTCTGTAAAAATGTTTATTTCCTCTTGACTGACTGCTTTCCCATCTATTTTAGTATCATCCCAAATTTTGCGATTTTACGCTCTGTCTTGCAGATCATTTGTAGAGATTGTAAACAGTTGAGGTCCAAGGACTGACCCCTACCGCACCCCACTAGTTACAGTTCGCCAGCCAGAGAAAGAGCCATTATCCCGACCGCCTGCTTTCTGTCAGTCAGCCAATCCTCAATCCAATCTATTACTCTACCCCCAATCCCCTGTAATGTCACCTCCTGGATCAGCCTTTTATGCGGCACCTTCTGGAAGTCTAGATATATCGCATCCACAGTTTCCCCATTATCCACTTTGCTGGTTATGTCCTCAAAGAACTGGAGCTAGTTTGTCAAATATGACTTGCCCTTCATAAATCCATGCTGACATTGGTGGATTGAGCTTTGTTTTTCCCAATGTTCAATCATGTCCTCCTTGATGATTGATTCCAGGAACTTCTCCACCACAGAGATTAAGCTAACCAAAGTTTCCTACTTTGTGCCTTTCCCTTTTTGAATAGGGGTGTCACATTAGCATGTTTCCAATACTCCGGGACATTTCCAGAATCCAAGGAATTTTGAATATCACAACCAATGCATCACTATCTCTGCTGCCACCTCCTTTAATACCATAGGGTGCAGGCCATCAGGTCCCGGAGACTTATAAGAACATAAGAACGTAAGAAATAGGAGCAGGAGTAGGCCATCTAGCCCCTCGAGCCTGCCCCGCCATTCAATAGATCATGGCTGATCTGACGTGGATCAGTACCACTTACCCGCCTGATCCCCATAACCCTTAATTCCCTTACCGATCAGGAATCCATCCATCCGCGCTTTAAACATATTCAGCGAGGTAGCCTCCACCACCTCAGTGGGCAGAGAATTCCAGAGATTCACCACCCTCTGGGAGAAGAAGTTCCTCCTCAACTCTGTCTTAAACCGACCCCCCTTTATTTTGAGGCTGTGTCCTCTAGTTTTAACTTCCTTACTAAGTGGAAAGAATCTCTCCGCCTCCACCCTATCCAGCCCCCACATTATCTTATAAGTCTCCATAAGATCCCCCCTCATCCTTCTAAACTCCAACGAGTACAAACCCAATCTCCTCAGCCTCTCCTCATAATCCAAACCCCTCATCTCCGGTATCAACCTGGTGAACCTTCTCTGCACTCCCTCCAATGCCAATATATCCTTCCTCATATAAGGGGACCAATACTGCACACAGTATTCCAGCTGCGGCCTCACCAATGCCCTGTACAGGTGCATCAAGACATCCCTGCTTTTATATTCTATCCCCTTCGCAATATAGGCCAACATCCCATTTGCCTTCTTGATCACCTGTTGTACCTGCAGACTGGGCTTTTGCGTCTCATGCACAAGGACCCCCAGGTCCCTTTGCACGGTAGCATGTTTTAATTTGTTTCCATTGAGATAGTAATCCCATTTGTTATTATTTCCTCCAAAGTGTATAACCTCGCATTTCTCAACGTTATACTCCATTTGCCATATCCTCGCCCACTCACTCAGCCTGTCCAAATCTCTCTGCAGATCTTCTCCGTCCTCCACACGATTCACTTTTCCACTTATCTTTGTGTCGTCTGCAAACTTCGTTACCCTACACTCCGTCCCCTCCTCCAGATCATCTATATAAATGGTAAATAGTTGCGGCCCGAGTACCGATCCCTGCGGCACGCCACTAGTTACCTTCCTCCAACCGGAAAAACACCCATTTATTCCGACTCTTTGCTTCCTGTCGGATAGCCAGTCCCCAATCCACTTTAACACACTACCCCCAACTCCGTGTGCCCTAATCTTCTTCAGTAGCCTTTTATGGGGCACCTTATCAAACGCCTTTTGGAAATCCAAAAACACCGCATCCACCGGTTCTCCTCCATCAACCGCCCTAGTCACATCTTCATAAAAATCCAACATGTTCGTCAAGCACGACTTTCCCCTCATGAATCCATGCTGCGTCTGATTGATCGAACCATTTCTATCCAGATGCCCTGCTATCTCCTCTTTAATAATGGATTCCAGCATTTTCCCTACTACAGACGTTAAGCTGACCGGCCTATAGTTACCCGCCTTTTGTCTCCTTCCTTTTTTAAACAGCGGCGTAACATTAGCCGTTTTCCAATCAACCGGCACTACCCCAGAATGCAACGAGTTTTGATAAATAATCACTAACGCATCCACTATTACCTCTGACATTTCTTTCAATACCCTGGGATGCATTCCATCCGGACCCGGGGACTTATCCACCTTCAGTCCCATTAGTCTACCCAGCACTGCCTCTCTGGTAACATTAATTGTATTAAGTATTTCTCCTGCTGCCAACCCTCTATCGTTAATATTTGGCAAACTATTTGTGTCCTCCACCGTGAAGACCGACACAAAAAACTTATTTAAAGACTCAGCCATATCCTCATTTCCCACTATTAACTCCCCCCTCTCGTCCTCCAAGGGTCCAACATTCACTCTAGCCACTCTATTCCTTTTTATATATTTATAAAAACTTTTACTATCATTTTTTATATTAATTGCTAGCCTAGCTTCATAGTCTATCCTTCCTTTCTTTATCGCTTTCTTAGTCTCTCTTTGTTGTTTCTTAAATTTTTCCCAATCACTTGTTTCTCCACTATTTTTGGCCACTCTGTACGCAGCTGTTTTTATTTTAATACTCTCCTTTATTTCCTTCGTTATCCACGGCTGGTTCTCCCTTTTCTTACAATCCTTGTTTTTTGCTGGAATATATTTTTGCTGAGAACTGAAAAGGATCTCCTTAAAAATCCTCCACTGTTCCTCAGCTATCCTACCTGCCAGCCTGCTCTCCCAGTCTACCTTAGCCAATTCATCCCTCATCCTATCATATTTCCCTCTGTTCAAACAGAGGACACTGGTTTGGGACCAAACTTTCTCCTCTTCCATCTGAATCAGAAATTCGACCATATTGTGGTCACTAGACCCAAGAGGGTCCTTCACAATAAGATCCTTTAATTCTACCTACCTCGTTACACAATACCAGATCCAAAATAGCTCGTTCCCTCGTCGGTTCCGTAACATGCTGTTCAAGGAAACTATCCCGACAGCATTCTAAGAACTCTTCCTCCATTCCACCCTTACCGACTTGAGTCTGCCAGTCAATGTGCATGTTGAAGTCCCCCATGATTATTGCCGTTCCGTTTTTACACGCATCCCTTATCTGCTTGTTTATAGCCCTCCCTACCTCAACATTATTATTTGGGGGCCTATTATCTGCCTTTAATCTCATTTGTTTATTCAATAACTTCTCCCTAGTGATGGTTATTACACAGAGTTCCTCTGCATTAACTGCATTTTTTGGAAAATTTTCATTATTCTCTACTATGAAGACAGGGGCAAAATATTGGTTCTGTGGTTTCCCATTATTACCTCACCAGTATCCTCCTCCAAAGACCAACATTTACTTTAGCTATTCTCTTCCTCTATATACTTATGGAAGCTTTTGGTATCCATGCTTATGTTTTCTGCTAGTTTCTTTTTGCAGTGCATCTTCGCTGTTTTGTTTTTATCTTCAATAGCCTTTGATGAACCTTTCCTATCCGCCAGCTTACTGCTAGCTTTAGCAGTGTGGTATGTAAATGAAGGAAACTAATTGGGTGAAAGAATACATGTTTCATAAGCTGTATTTGAGCATCTTTCATTATTTGTTGTGTTGTTAACTGGGGTTTTTCAGTGGATGTGAAACTGTCTAATAGTGTGGCTGCAGTAGACAAGTTAGAAGAGTTCTTGAGTGTTTAGTTATTCGCACTGTTGCACATTTTTGGAAGTCCGGTCAAACACAGCAACTTGAATTAGCTAATTATAGACTGGGATGATAGTACTATGAAGAGCACAGAGCAGGAGGAATTTCTGAAGTATGCACAAGAACTTTCTGAATGATCGTGTGTGCAATGCAATGATGAGAACATGGTCCTAGATTTAGTACTGAGGAATGCAAGAGAGTATGTTTTGGTGTTGGAGCATTTTGAAGACAATCTCGGCTTTACTAAAATTATGGAGAAGGGCAAATAATTTAAATGGAAGAATATTTAACTGGAGAAGGGCGATGTCAGTGAGATAAATTAGGATCTGGTCCATATGTTATGAAGAAACTGATAAGCAGAACAGTTGAGCAATGGGATTTTTTGGGTACAGAGCAGAAGAATGAGTAGGAAATAGAGTATCAAAAGCTAAAGTTCCCTGGGTGGTTGAGATCTAGACAAAAATGAAGCAGAACAAAGCTCAGACAAATATAGAGAGCCAACTTGAATGCAGCAGATTTTAAAAAGGAGTCAGATAATATTTCAACAGCTAACATAAAAGGGAGTCTAAAAGTCTCAAACCTAAAAGAACAGATTGTGTTGATCATTACCTTGTGGAAGTGAAGGACAAGGCTACAGCATGAGATGACCATTGCATCTGTCAAAGGCTTGATGCCAATGTTGCAGTAAAGGAGGAGCTAGTTGTGATATTGGGTAAGATAAAAAGGGTAAGAGAGTCGCATTGTTCACTAACATTCACTAAGTTCCAATGGGTAAGATCTTTGCTGACTGACTGGAGCAAGAATGGGAATTGGGCAGGCAAAGGGCGTAATCTTCCAGTCTTCCTTAGATATCCGGATGGTAGCAGAGGACTGAAGAATTTACATGTTACCTTCTTGATCAAAACTGATTGGAATAAACCCAACCATAACAGGCAAGTTAGTCTAAAGTCAGAAAACTCCAGAGAAAACAACTGGTCAAAAAAATTGGCATTTGTACAAGTACAAACTGATAACGAAGTCTGCATGAATTTCTTGAAGACAAATCATACTTCACGTATCTTTATTTTTAAGTTATTTGATTAAGTGGAGGTCATTAGGGGAAGTTTATCGAGGCTTTGGAGAGGATGGAGTAGAAACTTCCAAGTATGGGACTAGAATGGGAGACCAATCATGAGATTAGAGAAGGTGGGGCTGTTCTTGAGAGCAGAGAAGCTTAAGAGGAGATTTGATGGCAATATTCAAAATCATTGGGCTTTGGTGGAGGAAACAGGAATTTTTTTTCCTTTTGTAGAAGGCTCACAAATCGGATACGATGTAGAGTGATTGGCAAAAGAATCAGATGTGATGTGAGGAAAAATAACCTGCGTGAAATTGAGCTGATATCATCTCCCTGAAAGGATAATGGAAGCAGATTCGAGAGTAACTTAGAAAAATAATCTAATAAGTACCTGGAGATGAAAGATTTATAGAGAAAAGGGTAAGGGGTGAGATGAATTGCATAGTTCTAACAAACTGCAGGCATGATTGGTCAAATGGCTGCCTTCTGTGATCATTCTATTATTCTGTAAAGGAATAGTACCAGAATTAAGTTGGGCATGAGTTTTTCCAACAAAGATAATTGATTTGCACAAACTTCTTTTTGTACAGATATTTGCGCCAACTGGGCCCCTCAACAGGGATTACGATGATGTGCGGAGATTCAGTGATGCGGCTGTCGTTGGCATCAAGCGGTATGTGGTCCAGTTCATGAGCAACATGTATCTTTATCTCTTTGTATGTTTCCCTTCTTCAGTAAGAAGTCCTGATTGTTCTGAAGTCTTAGAATGATAGTGATGTATTTTAAAATAGTTTGCTAAAGTAGCAAAATAATTGTCGCGAGTTGGATTAAACATGCATTGGTTTGTGTTTTTTTTAATGTTGGAAACGGGACCGTGCAATGGTGAGTATTATTGGTAAGGTTGCCATTTCAACTTCTGACCACGCTATAATCAGACTTAGTAAAATGAAAGATCGTGATATGGAGTGAGTTCTGCCTTGCATGAAGCCCATACTAGAATAGTACAACAAACCAGGAAGAAGTCCATGTTGATGATCTGTGATGATAAACATTTTTTCTACGTCTGCTTAGGAAAAGTCTGAAATGTTGCATTGATGCTCACGGATCTTTTTGCTTCCCTCCCCTCACCTCAGTGCTTTGAAGGCTGGCATGGTGAAGCCCATCTTGGTTTGTCCTCCTCAAGAGTTTTTCAAAGAAGCCCCCTTAGCAACTTTGCTTGGAGCGCTGCATGCTTTGTATGTGGTGAGTAGAGTATTGCATTCCATAATCCAAATCGTTTGTGATTCAGTTGGAATTGAATCAGTTTGAGGCTTTTCTTGCAGGACTAGATTCGACTGATCACCATCAAGTCACTTCAACCTGCAAGGGCAGGTTCCAACGGACAGAGCAACTACATGGCTTAACATATGTCGTGAACACTAGGCTCACTCACCTCCTGCATTTATTTTGTGATATTTGTTGAAGGTTCAGTAGGTAGGGCGCAGTTGATAGCTTGTGGAAAAGAGAAATGTGGGAGGAATGGTTGTAAAGGAGTACTGAAATAAGTAAGGAATAAAGGACTTTTAATATTTTAATCTTGTGTAAGTGATTATGCAACTTCTTTGGCGCAGAGATAGCATCTACCTCTGGGCCAGTACAAAGAAAGGTACAGCACAGGAACAGGCCCTTCGGTCCTGCTAATCCATGTAGATCATGATGGCCTAACTAAAGTAAAAAAAATATTTTGCCAATACTCAGTCTGTATCCCTCTATTCCCTCCCTATTCATGTACCCATCCAGATACCTTTGAAATGTTGCTAATGTGCCTGCTTCCATCACTTCCTCTGGCAGTGTGTTCCAGGCATCCAGCACTCTCTGAATGAAAACTTCCCTGCACATCTCACTTAAACTTTCCCCCTTGCACCTTAATCCTGTGCTCCCTTGTAATTGACACTTCCACCCTGGGAAAAAGGCTCTGACTATCTACCCTGTCTATGCCTCTCATAATTTTGGAGCCCCTATCAGGTCTCCCCTCAGCTTCCATCTTTCCAGTGAAAGAAATCCGAGTTTATTCAACTTCCCCTCGTAGCCAACTCCCTTGAGACCAGGCAACATCCTGGTGAACCTTCTTTGCACTCTCTCCGAAGCTTCCATGTCCTTGTGGTTGTGTGGTGACCAGAATTGCATGCAATACTCCAAATGTGGTCTCAGCAAGGTTTTGTATAGCTGCAACATGATTTGCCAACTCTTGTACTCAATGCCCCAGCTGATGAAGGCAAGCACGCCAAATGTTTTCTTAATCACCTTGGCCACCTGTGTTGCACTTTTGGGAAACTATGGACTTGCATGCCCAGATCCCCCTGTACGTTCATGTCCCTCAGGGTTCTTACAGTATAATTCACACCTAACTTTGATCCTCCAAAACGCATTTGTCCAGATTAAACTCTATCTGCCATTTCTGTGCGCAAATCTCCAATCTATCTGTATCCTATTGTATCCTTTGAGAATCCCCGGCACTACGGACAACTCCACCAATCTTTGTGTCATCTGCAAACTTCAGACCACCCACATTTTCCTCCAGATCGTTTATATATACTACAAACAACAGAAGTCCCAGCACTGATCGCTGCAGAACACAGCTAGCAATAGATCTCCATTCTGAAAAACACCCTTCCACTGCTCCTCTGTCTTCTATGACCAAGCCAGTTCTGTATCCATCTGGCTAGCTCACCCTGAATCCCATATGATTTTAGTTTTTGTCCCAGTCTGCCATGTTGGACCTCGTCAAACACCTTACTAAAGTCCATTTAAACTACATCTACATCCCTTCCCTCTTTGTCACCTCTTCAAAAAACTCAATCAAGTTGGTGAGACATGACCTTCCCTGTACAAAACCAAGCTGCCTGTCACTAACTTGTCCATTTTCTTCCAAATGTGCATCTATCCTGTCCCTCAGTACCTTCTCAAAGCTTCCCCACCACAAACATCAGGCTCACCAGCCTATAATTTCCTGGATTATCCTGGTTTCCTTTCTTAAATAAGGGAACAACATTAGCTATTCCCCAGTCCTCTAGAACTTCACCTGTGGTCAAGGAGGATGTGAAGATATCTGTTAAGCTATCTGTTAAGCCCAGCTATTTCTTCCCTTGCCTCTCGCAGTAACCTGAGATAGATCCCATCCAGACCCAGGGACTTGTGTATCTTTACAATTTAGGATACCCAACACTTCCTCCTTCGATTATATTGACATTCTCCAGTGCAATCATACACCCATCCCTGACCTCAACATCTGTCATGTCCTTCTCCTTGGTGAATACCTATACAAAGTAGTCATTAAGGATCTCGCCCACTTCCTGTGGCTCCACGCATAACTTCCCTCCGTTGTCCTTGAGTGGATCTACTCTTCCTCTTACTACCCTCTTGCTCTGACTATAAAGAACCTTGGGATTCTCCTTGACCCTGTGTGCTAAAGACATTTCAAGGCTTCTTTTGGCCCTCCCAATTCCACGTTCAAATTCCTCCCTACTTTATACTCCTCAAGGGCTTTGTCTGTTTTGAGTTGCCTAGACCTATCTATTGTATACTTCCTTTTTCCTTTTGACTCAGCTTAAAATTTCCCTTGTCATCCATGGTTCCCAAATCTTTTATTTTTGCAGGGACATACATGCCCTGCACTTCAATCAACTGGCTTTTAAAAGTCTCAATGTGGATTTCCCCTAAAAAACTGCTCCCAATCCACATTCCCCAGATCCTGTGTAATTTGTATGCAATTGGCTCTCTCCCAACTAAGCAACCTCACCCAAGGGCCACTCTTGTCCTTATCCATGACTACCCAAAATTTTAGGGAATTATGGTTGCTAAGCCCAAAATGCTACCCCACTGAAACATTGATCACCTGGCCCAGCTCATTCTCCAATACCAAGTCTGGTATAGCCCCCTCCCTGTCCCTCCTTTAACCATGTCTCCATAATATATAACATCATAATTCCATGCTGTAATCCAGGCTCTCAGTTCATCTGTCTTACCTGTTATGCTTCTTGCATTGAAGCAAATGCACTCCAGACCTCCAGTCATGCCGAGCTCCGTGACCAGTTTAAACCCTCCCTAGCAGCACGAGCAAACTTCCCGTCCAAGATATTGGTGCCTCTCCAGTTCAGATGCAACCCGTCCTTCTTGCACAGGTCCCAGAAGCCCTGGGTTTTCAGGACTTTATGGCCACGGTAGGTGGCAACAGCTTGATCTTTCAGCTTGCAAACCCTTCCAATATGCCTGACAGCAGGTGATAAAAGTAGGAGAGTTTCTTGGTCAGCCATTCTGCAGAAGGCAATGGCAAACTATTGCTCTAATTTGCCAAGCATGGCCCATGGTCGCCAACATCCTCTCAGGGCATGGGACCTCAAGGAAAAGAAGTGTATTGAGTGATTTTGATCCTAATCCCAATTAAAATGATCTTGGCAAGTCCCAACTGGCCAGCTAAGTATTTCCATTATTGATGTCTTGCAGCCATTGGAGATTCGTGAAAGATACCCGGACAAGGCCACTAAAGTGGATTATCTGGGTGTATGGGCCTCAAGTCATGAGGAGGGGGCAAAACTCGTCCGACTGTCATCAGCACTAGAAAGAGGCCGGTAAGGACCAGTTGAGGGTCATGCAGGTTTGAAAACTCACTTACGTCTGAGCAAAGTTAAGTCTCCGACATTGTTGTGGACCCAAGTAACTTTAATGTGAGTTTCCTTCACATCTACATTATTTTGAAGGTTGCCCTACCCTGTTTAGAAGCCCAAGTTTTTTTTATCCTTGTTGTCATCTGTTTTGAGCAATAACACTCTCTGCAATGCTACCTCTGTACTTGTCATGTTGTTTTCCCTATCCAAAGTAAAATTGTGATTGCAAGAAAAAATGAGAACCGAGAGCAGGAAAATTATAGGACTGGCAGATCAGAGATGAGCTTAATTCCTGTCAAGTTTTTGTTTAATCACTTCACTGCTACTTAGCATGCACTATCTGAGCTAAAATCATCTGTCTTTCCTTTTCCAGAACTGTATGCAGAGATATTGGTGGATCTGACCCAGAGCGAATGGCAGCTCCAAAAGTGGCTGACTACGTTCAGAGTATTTTCAGTAATTCTGTTGTCTCTGTAAGTGCTTCTTTGTTTTATGCAACTTCAAAATGCTACTTCTGTTTTCCATGTACAGTATACACTTCTGTTGAAATTGGCATGAAATACATTTTTAGGACGATAGGGCACTGCAAGCAACCCCAGTCATTCATAGCATTTTGAAAATTCATTTACGGGATATGGGCATTGCTGGCAAGGCAGCATTTATTGTCCATCCCTAATTTCCTTTGAGAAGGTAGTGGTAAGCTTCTGCCTTGAACCGCTGCAGTCCCTGTGATGTCAGCACACCCACAGGGCTTTTGGGGAGGAATTAGCAGGATTTTGACCCAGCGACAGTGAAGGAATGGTGATACATTTTCAAGTCAGGATAGTGGTGGCTTGGCAGGCAACTTCCAGGTAGTGGTGTTCTCATGTGGCTGCTTCCCTTATCCTTGTGGATGGTAGTCGTCTTGGGTTGGTAAGCTGCTGTCTGAGGAACCTTGTGAGTTTCTGCAATATATGTTGCGGATAGTGTGCACTGTTTTTCACTGTTCATCAGTGGCAGAGGAAGTGAATGTTTATTGATCGGACGCTGATCAAACAGGCTGTTTTGTTTTTGATGACGTTTAGCTTCTTGAGTGTTGTTGGAGTTGCACTAAGTGCAAGAGTATTCCAGCACACTCCTGACTTGAGCCTAGGGAGGCAGGATTCCTAGCCCTTGACCTGCTTTGAGTATTTGTATAGCCAGTGCGGTTCAGTTTATAGTCAACGGTCAACTCCTAGATGTTGATAGTGCGGAATTGAATGATGGTAATGCCATTGAATGTCAAGGGGCGATGGTTAGGTTCTCTGCTGTTGGAGATGATCATGACCTGATATTTTTGTGTCACGTGACATTTCTGTAGTACACAGGAGCTGAAGCTGGAGATTGCCCACTCTTGCTGCATAAGGACATGATTCAGTATCTGAGAAGTTGGTGGTGGAGGGAGTGGATGTTTGTAGATGTGGTGCCAATCAAGTGGGCTGCTTTGTCCTGGATGGTGTCAAGCTTCTTGAGTGTTGTCAACCAAGCAAATGGGGAATATTCCATCACACTCCTGACTTGTATAGATGATAGATAGGCTTTGGGGAGTCAGGAGGTGATTGATTCCAGTTTTGCTAGGGCTCCTTGATGCCACACAGTTGAATGCCCTTTATGTCAAGGGCTCTCTGGAATTTGGCTCTTTTGCCCATGTTTGAACCAAGGCAGTAATGAGGTCAGGAGCTGAGTGACCCTGGCAAAACCCAAACTGGCCATCACTGAGCAGGTTGCTGCTTGTGCATTTTAATGTTTTTCACATAAAGCAGGATTAATGAATTAATTTTTAACAAATAAATGCTGCAAGCCATTTTGAAGAAAGCATTGAAGAATGTTGTGTTTAAATTCATATCTTCAAATTTTTTGAATCCCATCAATGCCAAAACGCCAGTTCAAATTGCTGATCTTTTCTGTTGCTAGGTTTCAGTGATTAGTGATTTAACAACAATAGAAGAGAAGTACCCGTGCTTGGCAGCAGTCAATCGCTGTGCCAAAGGTAAGTTGGCGCATTGACTGAACTGAATTTTTCACTTTTTACCTAAAGATAAGTTATGTTACTGTCGACTTGTACCTCACCGGAACCTATTTGAATCAGAAGTGCAATCTTTGAGTTCTGTGTGTAAATGCTAATCTAGTTCAAGTCTTGGTAGCCTGCAGAATTTTCATGACCACAAAAATGTCTGCAATCTTTCTGGAAATTCCATTTTGTTTTACATCTATAACATGTCACCATTGCCACAGTTAATAAAATAAGCAAGATGAAGTCCTTTTGCTGACCATCATTGCAGTGAATGATTGCAAGGCTACTTAGCCATTTTTTTCCAGTTTGAAGTGAACTTGGTGTAGGACTCATCTGAGTGGATGAGGTTCATTGGCAGATAACCGCATTTAGCAAGCAGGTCCCTGCTTTTAATCAGTTGCTGTGCTATGTATTTAATATAAAAATCTAATTAATTAATTTGAAGTGGTTATGGGTTTTAAATTCACTCTCGCTGAAATGGATTTTCCAAGTGTTTTTAATCTATCTTTTCAGTCATTTAATTTAATTCAGTTTGTCTATTTGTCCTCACTGAGGAATGGGACGTCATGTTATTTGACCTACATTGTGCAAAGAATGGGAACCCACCTTGATCCATGTGACTCACAGTACTGAGCTATGGTTCACTTGCACCAACAGTTTTGACCAGTGCATGCAAAAGTGTTGACGTAATTTCATATATATGGGATTTAGTCAAGGGGTTATTGAGTCCTTTTGGTTAGATGGATTGTTGTATTCATGTAGTGCTATATTCCACATCTCCATGCATCTTTGAGCTGAGGGATTTATCCAAAATTCAAACTAATCTATAGTCTTAAATATCAGAAATTGACAAAACTAGAAATGCACAGCACGACAAGATCTGCGAAAATTGAATCCGGTCTGTCAGGTTTCTGGTCAAAGGATTGCTCTGCTCTGAGGAATGGTCTTGCATTTGAAATGTTAATTGACTTCAGTTTCTGCAGATATTCCCTGACCTTCGGACTTTTTCTAGTTTCATGTTTGTTTTCAGATTGTAGGCATCAGAAATATTTTTTCAATTTAGCTTAATTCTCTGGATACTTCGCTAACTTGAACTAGTCATGGTGGGATGCTTTACACTGAGAGGCATGATTGGCAACTGCTTTTCCTGCACCCCCAAAATAAAATTTACAGTGTCTGGCTTTGGCCCAAATGGAATGATGCCCAAAATAAGGCAGCTGGCATCAGTTAATATTGCAACTGAACAGTCGCTATCTCAGTTCAGCATGTTACTAGTTGATGATCCTCCCCCCAATATTTTGTGTATTGCAAACACTTGCATTCATTACCTAATTCTCCACCATCGTATCCCCCAAGTGTATGGGAATTCATTACTGGGCAGGAACCAAGCCCGAGGTCTTCCTGTTAAGTAGAGTATATTTGCATGCCTTTCTGCAACAGTTTCCACCTGATGCAATGTTTAAAACAACAGAACTATAGTTCTCATCTGAACTTGGAAAAGCCTGTGATCCAAATTAGATGCTAATTCTATCACCACCTTCCTGCTCCTGATTTATATGGTCTGCGTTTGATTGTTTTGCCAGACTAAATACTGATATTATTTCCCCCTCAAACCCCTACAGCTGTAGAGCGACACCAGGCACGGGTTATTGAATTGCAGTACACAGGACAGGGTACCATTGACAAAACACTCATGCTTGTTGGCAAGGTAAGAACATAGTAATAAAGCTGAGAAATAGCTTACGCTTCATGTGGTGAGGAAGCCTGATTTTTGTATTCGATCTCTGTATTTTGCAGTGATTACATGCAAATTTGTCTCCTTTTGAAGAATTTAACCTTGATTTGAAATTAATTGTATGTCATAGACTGAGGCTCAATGTCATGATCCAGATCAGAAACTCCAATGTGTTTTATGAAATCATTGTAAAACATAAATTGTTTGCACTTTGACTTTGGGAAGGGGCGCTGCTTTTTTAGTGCAGTGGGCTGTGGGACTCTTGTGGGGGCCGTTTCGCGGGCTCCCTGCTGGGCGCCCGGGCCTGAGTGTGTCTCCCAACGCTGGATTTCTGGCGCCGTCAGTTCCATGCCAGAAATCGGTGCGGACCTGAATAAATTATGCAGCCCCTAATTTCAGTGTACATTGAATGCAATTAGCAGGCCCGGGACTGAAACCTCCAGGCCCGCTAACATCTCTTTTACCCCCCACTCCCTGCCAGGAGTATTTTGCTCCAATATAGCTCCCCACTAGTGGGGCGCTAACAACCCGAACCTGCTGGAATGAAGCGGGGGAGGGGGAGGGGGGGCAATTGAGGCCCCCTGAGAGGGTTGGGTGCCAGAGGGTTGTCCCCTGGGCATTGGCATCTTGGCAGTGCCAGCCTGGGGCCCCTGGCACTGCCCAAGGGGTGAAGTGACAATGCCCAGGCAACACTGGCACTGCCCCCAGAGGTGGGGCCTATTGGGGGTGGGGCCTCCGGAAGGATGCACAGTGGGGTTGGGGGGGGTCCAGCTGCCACTCTGCAATTGGGGCTGGCCATCTGGGATGGGGTAACGGGGGACGGGCAGGGTCGGTATCGAAGCTGGCCTGGACATGTCCGGGAGACCAGCATGGGGTGGTCTCACGGCTGGTGTTGCGGGGGGGGGGGTCGTGGTTCTGGCCAGGTGTGGCAAATAGGACCACTGCACATGCGCCCCAATCGTGGTGCTGACAGATTGGCGCATGCGCAGTGGCCTGCTCAGTGCTGTGCTGCCAGCCTCTCGTGGGGATATAGGCCTGACCCACTGATTTTAACGTGATTCACGCTGGTGCACTCTGCACTGCAGAATGTAGGAGATTCTTTTTTTAAACTCCTGCTGAAAAAAACAGCATGATTTACTCCAGTTCTTAGTTCGACACTTAGAATTTTTGGGGGAGAATTGCCCCCAAGATGTTTCACTCCAGGTATGAATCAAACGTTATATGAGGGAGCTTTTATTGAACAAAGTATTTCAGAAACAGTTAACACACATTAAAATTAACAGTATCTTTTACCAATTACAAACATGAAAAAAATCATATTGTATAAACCTTAACAGGTCACTGTACTGTTCTCACACCAAATAAACACTCTTGCAACCATACACCCGTCCCAGTAGTGGCTCTATATCTACCTTGAGGTATGCTGGGAGTTCCAGGATGGGGAAGTCAGAGTTTCAATTCTCCATTCAAAGGACTAATTCACAGTCGGTGACGCAAAACTGCAAGAGCAAAAAATGTATGCTCACATGATGCTGGTTCTGGCAGTTTTGCGTCACCGACTGTGAATTAGTCCTTTGAATGGAGAATTGAAACTCTGACTTCCCCATCCTGGAACTCCCAGCATACCTCAAGGTAGATATAGAGCCACTGCTGTCCTCTAGCTTTTATCCAGCAAACCTCTTCAAGAGACAGAGGCACTCCGAGCCAATAGTTACTAGCTAGCCAGCCACCAAGAGCCAAATTTGCAATAACAGGAGAGAGAAAGAGAGACATAGAAATATTGCTTGCAGTCTGCAGTCCTAACCGCTTCTAACTAAAAACTCTGGATTTGTCTATGAAAAAAAGCTGTCCAAAAGCATTTGACCTATTCACAGTCTTCTGCCAACAATTCAAAAGGGTCGTAGAATGTTCACCAGGTTGATACCGGAGATGAGGGGTGTAGCTTATGAGGAGAGATTAAACAGATTGGGTCTGTACTCGTTGGAGTTTAGAAGGATGAGGGGCGATCTTATAGAGACATATAAGATAATGAAGGGGCTGGATAGGGTAGAGGTGGAGAGATTCTTTCCACTTAGAAGGGAAACCAGAACTAGAGGGCACAGCCTCAAAATAAGGGGGGGCCGGTTCAGAACAGAGTTGAGGGGGAACTTCTTCTCTCAGAGGGTAGTGAATCTCTGGAATTCTCTGCCCATTGAAGTTGTGGAGGCTTCCTCGTTGAATATGTTTAAATCACGGGTAGATAGTTTTCTGATCGATAAGGGAATTGGGGGATATGGGGACCAGGCGGGTAAGTGGAACTGATTCGCTTCAGATCAGCCATGATCTTGTTGAATGGCGGGGCAGGCTCGAAGGGCCAGATGGCCTACTCCTCCTATTTCTTATGTTCTTATGTTCTTAACTGCAGGACATTGCAGTAGGCCAAAATAAAAAATACACAAGCCTATTATGTGACTTTAGCAAGACTAAAAAGACATCGGCTCAAACAGCTTGGGCCCATGACAAAAAAAAAGCATTGCTTACAAACTACAGAGAACACTAATAATACACTTCTTAAAGGTATAGTAGCTTCACACTCAGCATGTCCAAATAACATGGAGCTGCAATCAACAAAGCCCATCGGATATTGACCTACATTAGCTGCAGTAAAATTCATGGTTGTACCATAGTATGGTTTGTATATTCCGTTCCAGTCAGCAAGGCATTGAAATACTGATAGCTGTGCAGTGCATGGGAAAGAAATGCATTAAGATGTGAGTTAAATAATCTGAAAATGTTATTGTTCTTCATACAGCTGGTACAGAGCAACAACTGTCATGTAACATTGTGGTCACGTCAGGATATTCTGTCAACAGTGGTGTTCCATTTCATTGTAGCACCTCCTTCGTATTTGAGTTGGGCATTGAGTCATTTTGCATTCCATGGTTTGTTATGGGTGACGACAGTCATGCTCACAATAGAGTTTTTAATTTTCCACTTGTGCACAGTTGTCCACATCTGCCCAGGTTGTACGGATTCAGTTTCGGGATGCCTGTAAACTTTGTGGGAGGTCGAAACGAGGAACCTTCGATATTGGGTCTTTCATGATGAGTTTGTTCCTTAGTCCTCTAAGTCAGACTGTGGTCATGTCATACAAAGTTGCTGCAGAGGGCCATATTGGGGTGTATTTCGCATTCTTGATATCAAATGAAATGCCACAACTCTTTTGTGTTGTTTGAGTCTTCATTTCTGGAAGTACTGAGACATGATGTTGAGGCCCCTATTCACAGTGGATTCAGAGTTGTCGAATATGGCAGTGGCTATTTGTGTTGTCGGGCAAGATCATCCCGCTGTGGAAATTTGTGTCACTTTGGTGGCAGCATTGCACTCCATGTGGATGTTGAAAAGCATTATTGTCTGTACTGATGGTTGTGGCAGTCTATTGCTGAGGGATCATGCCAAGTCCAGATGGGCATGTATCCACCTCTTGCTCTACACTGTACAAAGCAGGCATGTAGTTTTGGGGCAGTGAATGATCCTTGCAAGTTTCAGCATTGGGCCTTGAATCCAGACCATGTCACAGGCTGTAGACAGATCTACGAACTTTGAGTTTCATCTGGAAACTGACCTCTGAGTTGAGGGCAAGAGCTTGGTTGCAGCAACTATCTTTAGGTTGGAAGCCCACTTGTTCTTAAGGGAGCAAATGTTTAATTCTCCATAGAATCATATGTTCTGCGATTTTAAGTCATGCACTGAAGTAATGTCGGCCATTAGTTTGTTGGATCATCTATTGGTTTGCCAAGTTTCGACAATGGTCAACTGACCATTGTCTCATGCCATGCTTTAGGTAGTGCATTCTGTTTCCATTGCTTTGCTGAACAGTCTTGCAAGCCACTGGAATGCCTTTGGGTCTAATTGGAATCATTTTGTGGAAGGATAGAATCTCTGCCAACTGTCTTCAATTTAATTGCTGCTAGTGCTTCCTTCACCTTATCTATGTTGATGGTGATGGCTCTTGAGGAGAGATCATTGTCCAGCATAGTTGACAAACTATTGTTCTTGTTGGGATTTATTTCTGTCAGCATTGGGTGTGCGCTGGACCTTTTGAGACCTGGCTTTCCTTAGGATTAGTGGCTCCTAGAATGTGTGAAGTTCAGGCCTTCAATGCACTTGATCCATTGCTTGCATGTACAGACTGAAGCAGAGCTTTTACAACATGTAGGTTGCCAAATTACTTGTATTGCATGAGCACACCGTGGGTCTCCTTTGTCCAGCAGGGAGTTTTGTCCTTCCCTGAAGCCTCACGCGATGCTCTTTTTGGCGGCAGCAGTCAGAAGGTCAACCAACCAATGCTAACATTTTGGGCTCTCGGGGGTTCAGGTCACCACTTGATTGCAGAGATTAGGGTACCACTTAATTTTAGGGTAAGCGGCAATGTTAATAGAAACACCTTTCAGACAGTGGATTTTGTTCTTAACTGCCTGAACTTGCAAATTCTATAGTGCTGGTGAAAATGTTGGAATCATTTATCAACTGTGAGGAAGTAGAGGTGTTCTGGATCAATCCAGGAAGAGCAATTCCTCTGAGAATCAGACAACTTTATTGAAAAGAAATTCTTACATATTTGTTAACTTTTAGCTGTAGCATTTGCTTTTATCAATGCAAGTGTTAGGTTGAAGTCTGATATTGCCCTAATTTTTGTTTTGTCTTCAGGGGGTAACTTACGATACTGGTGGTGCAGACATTAAAGCTGGTGGTATAATGGCAGGAATGCACAGAGACAAATGTGGAGCTGCTGCCGTTGCAGGGTTCTTTCAGGTATTTTTCCAACTGCCTTTTTCCATTTGAGTGCACATCTGTTTATTTAAGTTATCTGTAACTTGGCTCAGACTTGCTTCTTAACTTCTGATCTCGTGTGTTGTTGTGAGCCCTGTGCAGCAACAAGGTGCTGGTTCGATCTCTTCCTTCCAGAGAGAAGCCAATCAATTCAGTTGTCTGCAGGAAGGGCATTGACAGCCATTCACAAACAGTGTCAACTGCTTGACAAGCCCAACTTTTGAAAGTGGAGTTGTGGAGTGCTGTACTCCAGTGGTTCCCAAACACTGTATGCTGCAGGAAGCTTGCTAGTGTGCCACAGCATACTGTGGGTTTTCCTCACTTACGTTTTTTCTTTGGTTGCTCTCCTGTCAATCTGCACCCAGTTAGTTCATTCACGTGGAGCGATTATCGTTTATTTCAGGCTCTGATTTCTCTTCCAATAGCTGCACTTGTACAGTGGCTAAGTTATGGAATACCTTGCCTCCTGAATTGCTGGCTAGAATCACGGAGCACATGTGTGTGTGCTGGGATGGGAGAGACAGGCCAGCATTTTACGTGTAGTCTTTTCAGAGGACGGTTCTAGCCAGATGTTTGCATCTAGGCCAGATATTGGGGGGGGGGGATCTGCTGTCCATTTCCGCTGCTCTTCTTCCGATTACACATTTCAAAGCTTGTGTCTCAAGAGCAAATCCTCGCCTGCCAAAATGTATTAGTTGCAAAACACAAAATACCATGGATGCTGGGAATGTGAAATCAAAACAGGAAATCATGGACGTACAGAAGTCAAGGAGCTCTTGATTGCAAACACATGTAAAAATAGCATTGCCAAAAAAAAATGTTCTGATAACTGTCACCTAACTTCTATCTTGAGTGGAATAGTCTTATGCCCAGGAGTTAGGTCACTGAAATAACCAAACGAAGAATTATTATAACTTAACTTTTTTATAAACTGTTGCATAAATGCATGTTTAAACTGTTGTGCGTTGTCTCTATTATCCATCAAGACAAACCCAGAACTTGAAATCAACTGATATGTACGGAAACAAATGTTTCAATTTAAAAGATAAATACTTTGAGCATTCTTTCACAGAAACTTTACTTCTGCCAATTGGTAAGCCCTTTCAACTGCCAGTGAACAACTGCTGAAAAACATGTCTTACCAGACTCTGATGTCCAGTAGTCAGACAACCAAGTTATGAACACTAAGTAGGGCCATTTTTAATGCTTCCTTATTAATATGACCTTTCATCTACTGAGTCCATTTCATAGAATCATAGAAACCCTACAGTGCACTCTTCTAAACTCCAGTGAATATAATCCTAACCAATTTTAGTCTCTCCTCACATGACGGACCTGCCATCCAGGAATCAGGGCTGCTATTCTGTCATTGTTTCTTTTTTTTTCTCTACTCCCTACTCTTTCTTGCTCCCCCCACAATCTCCAACCACCACCACCACCATTCAGGATACATTTTACTTTTCAACATGAGCAGGGGCACTTATTAACCTCCCCTGGTGGGCTAAACTTGCATATCTCAAAGACGTCTCATCAATTCCTCCCTGAGTCAAAAGGCTCTGTGCAGACCAGCAGCCCCAGGTTTTCCACTAACCTGGTCAGTTGATGTTTAATCAACTTTGTGTTTTACTCTGATCCATTGAATTTCAATTATGTTGGAAACCTTTCTCGTAAGACCGTAACCATAGCAAATGTAAGTAAGTATGACATAAATAAGCAATCATCTGAATAAATGTACGCACTGTGGAATTGTTTGGCCCATTGAAGTGTGCCATCTCACTGAAAACTACTACTGTAGTCAATAAACTGAAGCTGCTAACTTGAGATCTTGGTTGTTTGACTTTGTTCAGCTAGATTCTACAGCACCTAAATTGAATATGTGTTTGTTGTTACAAGTATGCTCATGTGAGTAGTATGGGTGTTCTTGTCTTTTGATCCCAACATATGCTGTGCAATATTTCCTACCTCAAAACGTCCAGTCTAACTTGTACCGAGTTGATAATTGTAGCTGCATCTTGTTCAAAATTGTGTCTTGGTCTTACAATTGGTGTTGCCTCTTTCATGTGCAATATTGCAATTGCAGGGATGATGTGCCCTTTTTGCGACTGTATGCACTTAATGTAGAAAATAGAAAAAGGCGTAGGCCCTTCGAGCCTGCTCCACCATTCATTTTGATCATGGCTGATTATCGAATTCAATATCCTGATTTTCCCTTCACCCCATATCCCATGATCCTTTTAGCCATGAGGGCTATATCTAATTTCTTCTTGAAATGAGACCATGTTTGTCCTCAACAACTTCCTGTGGTAGTGAATTCCACACATTCACCACCCTCTGGGTGAAGAAATTTCTCCTCATTTCTGTTCTAAGAGGTTGACCCCCCCCCCCCCCCCCCCCCCCGCCTTATTTCTGAATCTACCCTGTTAGAATTTTATAAGTTTCTATGCGATCCCCTCTCACTCTTCTAAACTCCAGTGAATATAATCCTAACCGACTTAGTCTGTCTTCATATGACAGAACTGCCATCCCAGGAATCAGCCTGATAAACCTTTGCTGCACTCCCTCTGTAGCAAGGACACCAAAGCTGCACACAATACTCCAGGTGTGGCCTCACCAACGTCCTAGACAATTGCGCCAACTGGAATAAACAACTTCTGGTCGCTCTTCAAATGCCTACCATTGTCTTCCACTGTTTTTTTTTCTCTTAGTAATAATTTTCTATCCATCAAGGCCAATTCATGCCTCCTACTATTGTAGTTTGACAGCCATATCATGTTGCGAAAGTCAGTTTGCTCTCTGGATTTTTTCCTCATTTGAACTGAACAAGCTCCCTTTGACTGTTTTCGGTAATATTTAAATTTTGGTGAATGTTAATTCTTCCTGAAACAACCTGAGATTTTTAGTATGCTAAGGTGTTGCATAAATGCATGCTAAATTCAGAAAATGCAGTTTTACTGATTTGAAATTACCTTCTAACACAGGTGCTGTCCGTTTTGCAACCCAAAGGAATAAAAGTAATTGGTGCAATGACAATGGTTAGGAACAGTGTCGGTTCAGGTAATGAGAAACTGAAAAATACAGTCTCCACATGCGTGCCATTTCTAGAGCGGTTCTGCCTTTTTGCTGTTCTAATTTTCTGAAGGGGTGTTAGGTTTGCGTGTATCAGGAGCGCCTCACCACTCGAGTACTGTGCTATTTCACCACAAGATCATCGTGAAAGCATGATGAGCCAAGTTCTTGCGGTGAAAGCAGTTCTGCAAGTTGGCAAGATAATGGTGCTCTCATTATGCTGTACATTTCAAATTAAGCAAACTGGAGCCAGAATGAAATAGTAGGTGGCAGCAGTATTTGCTTTTTGCTTACTATCTGTCTCGAGATCCCACTGAACTGATTTGAGGTATATGTCACTGTTCAGTCACTTGAATGTTATCTGGATGTGGTGGTGTTTTGATGTCTGAACCTTGTGAATTTGCATTTTATCTAGATTGTTATGTCGCAGATGAGCTGATCACATCTCGTGCTCAGAAAAGAATTCGGGTTGGAAATACAGATGCAGAGGGGCGGATGGCAATGGTGGACTTGCTGTGTTCCATGAAGGAAAAGGTGTGTGTTGTCTTGTTGGTATTTATTTATTTTTTTATTTATTAGTCACAAGTAAGGCATTTATTAACATTGCAATGAAGTGACTGTGAAATTCCCCTCGTCGCCACACGCTGGCGCCTGTTCGGATCAATGCACCTAACCAGCACATCTTTCGGACTGTGGGAGGAAACCGGAGCACCCGGAGGAAACGCACGCAGACACGGGGAGAATGTGCAAACTCCACACAGTGACTCAAGCCGGGAATTGAACTCTGGTCACTGGTGCTGTGAGGCAACAGTGCTAACCACTGTGCCGATAAGAGAATTGTGGTTTATTCCTTTCAAGTTCAAAAACAAGTAAGAACTTTCACTTGCACTTGCTTACTACAGAAGACCTTTTGAAATATATTGTTTCTTCAATGGAATGGGGAGAGATTTTTCTCTCCCAAAAGTCTTGGTTTTGTGGAAGACTGTTCTGTAGTTTGAAACATGTACTGAAGACTGGGACAAAAGAGGGGAGGAGGAATGTACTCAACATTTTACATAAATCTACTGACAAGATCAATATTGTGGAAGCATTTTCTGTGAGCTGGTGACCTTCATACAATCATAGAATCCTTACAGTGCAGAAAGAGGGCATTCAGCCCATTGAGCCTGCACCAACAGCAATCTCGCTCAGGCCCTATCCCTGAAATGCCACATCTTTGCTCTGCTAATCCCCTGACACTAAGGAATAATTTACCATGGCCAATCAACCTAACCTGCACATCTTTGGACTGTGGGAAGAAACTGGAGCACCCAGAGGAAACCCATGCAGACATGGATTAGAACATGCAAACTCCACACATGCAGTCACCCAAAGCTAGAATTGAACCTGGTCCCTGGTGCGATGTAACCACCACTGTGCCACCATGCTGCTAACATGTTGATGTTAAACCTGAACCAGTTTTTTTTTTAAGGTGTTGTTGTCCATTTTCACAATTAAGACCGAATTAGCATTTGTTCACCTGAAGGATATATGCCACATATTCCCGTAACAGTTATTTCATGACCAAAAATACCAGACTTGTTTTAACTTGTAAACAGTTACAGCTGTAAATCACAGCTAAGTATTTGTTTAATTATGTACAAGTTACCCTGGTTCTTTCAACCTCTTAACAAGCTTAAGGGTTTAGTTTCTTGACTTGGCAGTGCAGTACATCAGTGTCCTGTTGTCAAAATGCGGTCAAAGCTCAGGATTGAGATTGACAACGTGGATCAGTATAAAACATCGCAGTTCTTCAGTGTGGAAACTGTCTCCTTGCAATTTATGAAATTTATCAAATTATGCAAGTGATCATATGATTGCATTTTACATTCATTTTGAGAGAAGATTGGATCCAGCACTCATAATAAAGTTAAATAAGGACAGTTCTGAAACAATTGCATGCAAGCAGTGCGAGCTAAAGTAACTAGCAATTTAGCTGTTGGATAGGTCAACAGATGTGGTGGCAGATATTTAAGGAGATGTTTCAGAATACAGACAATAGATACATTCCAAGGAAAGAAAATTTCCAAGGGGAACACCCACCATCTTGATAACGAGAAAAACACTACAGTTGGTATCAAACTTAAAGGAAAAACATACTATGCAAGGCTAGGTGACAGATCAGAATATTTAGATAAAAACAAAGAAATAGATCAATAAGGAGTAAAAGTTAGAGAATATAAAACCAGATAGATCTTCAAAAAAAGAGCTAAGTGAGCGTTGGTCCTAAAAAGAAGTCTGGGGAACTAATAACGGAAAATAAGGAGATGGCAGATGAATTGAACAGGTATTCATTAAAGAAGATAGAAATGACATCCCAGAAATGGCTGTAAATCAGAAATAGGAGGGAGTAATTCAAAATTACAATCACCAGGGAGATGGGATTGAGCAAATTGCTGGAGCTGTGGACAGATAAGTCCTTGGGTCCTGATGGGCTTCATCTTAGGGTCTTAAAATACAAGTGGCTCATAAGTTGGTTGATGTGTTGGATTTAATTTATCAAAATTGCCTAGATTTGGCTAAGGCCCCATTCGATTGGAAATCGAGGATACAACCCCTGTATTCCAAGTGTGGGGGGAGACAAGGGAGACAAAGTGTTTAAAGTTTGTTTATTAATGTCACAAGTAGGCTTACATGAACAATGCAATGAAGTTACTGCGAAAGATCCCTTGGCCGCCATACTCTGGCGCCTGTTTGGGAGAATTTAGCATGGCCAATGCATCTAACCTGCACATCTTTCAAACTGTGGGAAGAAACTGGAACACCCAGAGGAAACCCACGCAGACACTGGGAGAACGTGCAAACTCCAATGACCCAACCGGGAATCGAACCTGGGTCCCTGGCGCTGTGAGGCAGCAGTGCTAACCACTGTGCCGCCATTATTTGAATGGGGAAACTACAGGCCAGTCAGCTTAACATCTGTCCAACGGAAAATGTTGGAAGCATTTTGAAGACATCTTGGGCCACTTGAATAAATTCTGTGTTATCAGGCAGAGTCACCGTGGTTTTGTGAAAGGGAAATGGTGTTTCACTGACTTATCAGAGTTATTTGAAGAGGTGATATGGATAAAAAGGGATCCAGTAGATGTACTGTACTTAATTTTCCAAAAGGTATTGATGTTACCACTATGGCACTTCTAAAGATTATTGCAGAAAATGAAAGCTCATGGTGTAGTGGGTAACATATTGGCATGAATTGAAGACAGCCTTGGTGACAGGAAACAGGAGAGTTCTATGCTGCAGCGATCAGTGTTGGAGCCTCAACTTCTAACGATTTTTTTCAATGATATGGATGAAAGCATCAATGGTATGGCTGCTGAATTTAAAGGAAATTAAGTTGTGAAGAGGGCACAAGACTTCAAAGGAATTTCAACAGCTTAGGTGAGAGGGCAAAGATGTGGCAAATGGAACATAATTTGGAAATTGTTAATTTTGGCAGGAAGAATAAAAAGAAGCATATTATCTAAAGTGTGATTGCAGAGCTGAGATGCCGAAGGATCTGAGTGTCCGAGTGCGTGAATCACAAGAAAAAAGTATGCAGCTCCAACAATTTGCTCAGTCCATTTCCCTGGTACAGAAAGTACTATTAGAAGTGTCTTCTGTTACTAACCTCTCTGCCATGAGACATAGTTTGCTCTTTCAAAATCTTACATAATTTTGAACAACTAGCAAATCTTTCTTTCACCACCTCTGCGTTAAGGAGAACAAACTCAGTTTTATAAGAGTGTAACTGATTTTATCTCTAGCACTGGCCACCTTTATCACCTCTGCACTCTTTTGAAGGCCGAAAGTCTCGTGTATAGAATTGACCAAAATACAGTAATTGGGTCTTGACCAGTGTCTGTTCAAGGTTAAAGCATAACTTTACTTTTTCACTTTTCCAGTCCATGCCCCTGTATATCAAGCCAAGGATTCCATGTGCCTACTAACCATCTTAATTTAGCTTGCCACCTTTCAGAGGTGTGTACTGTACCTGCTTGAAAATTGCTTCAACTCCGTTTTTCTCTCTATCCATTTAGTTCACTTGCCTGACAAAAATCTATTCATTCTCAATTTGGAAAACTCCAAATGTCTGCATCCACAGCCTTAAAGAAGCCAGTTTCAAATTTCTATGACCCCCCCTGGTGGTTGGCAGTGGTAGTCAATGCTCCCTTTTGATTTTTTTTTGCTCAAATTGGAAGATGTTCTCTGATACATGATGTCCATCACCAAAGGAATTAGGTCTAAGAATCTACATTACTGAAGTTTTTGAACTCTTTGATCAATTAATCCCTTATTTTTCTTTCCTCCCGAAGAATTGATAGAGATTATGGTCACTTCACTAAAGGATGTAATTGCACTCTGGGTACAGAGGAGATTCACCAGGATGTTGCCTGGGATAGAGCATTGGAGCTATCAGGAGAGACTGGATAGGTTTCTATTTTCTTTAGAGCACAGAAGCCTGGAGGGGATATGTTTGAGGTGTATAGGCAGGGTGAATAAGAAGCAGTTGTTCCCCTTGGATGAGGGGACATAGTTTTAGGGTGAAGGGCAGGAAAATCAGAGGGGATTTGAGGGAGTTTTTTCACTCAGAGGGTAGTGACAATTTGGAATGTACTGCCTGGGAAACTTAAGTAGAAACTTAACAACGTTTAAAACATATTTAGATGAGCATTTGAAATATCATAACATTCAAGGGTATGGGATGAATGCGACTTTGGTGGTAGTTATTGTCGGTGCAGACTCAATGGGCTGAAAGGCCTCTTCTGCGCTGTATGACTGTAAAGGGCAAGTTTATACAATCTTGTCATAATTTAACCCTTTGGAGCCCATTACAATCTTGTGAATAATAAATACTAAAATTGCTTCATTCGATAGCTTTGCAGAGGATCTCGGCAAGGTGGTGAAAGTGAAAAATATTCAGTTGTGTGAAATTGGACCATGTTGCATATTAGACATGACTGCGTATTGGCTTTCCACAGACTTAACTCTTTCGGACCAAACCAGGATGTATTCTTGCCCATATCCCCAGAGCTAGTTTCGACTGAAGTTAAAATTTGTTTCATAAACTTTACTGAACCAGCAGCTACAGCAAAATTGGTTACTGGTTAATTTAGTTTACAGTGAGCATCGTACAGAAATTATCAAATTCTGGATGCGCATTCATCCATCTGCAGGTCATATTCTGTCAGCAATGGATGAATAGTTTTTGTAATTTGAGAGCTGTGGATGACCAGATCCCACCATTGCAGCTGGTGGAATTTAAACTAAATTAATAAAATCTAGAATTACAAGTTAGCTTCTGTAATAGTGTTGTTGATTGTTATAAAATCCCTTCTGGTTCACTTCTGCCCTGCGCTATTCTGGCCAACATGCAAAGCCAGGATCCAAAGTAATGTGGTTGACTCTTTACTGCCCTCTGAAATGCCTTTGCATGCCACTTGTTCAAGGGCAATTAGGAATTGGCAACAAATGCTGGCCTTGTCACCAATGCTCATCTTTCATGAAAACATTTGTTTAAAAATGAAAAGAGGATAACGAGTGTAAGCATTGACTGGTAATATTTTGTACATGTTAGCGCGAGTGGGCGAATACGACCACTACGGACCCAGAGTCAGGTTCAACAATGGCACAGCTTTATTGCTTTACGTCGACGGAGGTACAATCAGGACATGCATACAATAACAGTCGCGAAGGTACTCTGAAGGCCCGCCAAAACGGGTTATATTTATAGTCATATTCTGTAGTTGATGTGTGAATGGTTTGTATATGGTTTTCTGCTATGGTCATCCTGTTTAATGGGATTTTAGGTGCGGAGTTGATGTGTTAAGTCTGGTGATTGCCCAGTCTAGGGAGGTGAGAATTGTCTGAGATCTCCGGAGTTTCTTATACAATAGGTGTTTAATTGGATATCAGGAAATCTTCCAGGTCTAGGAGACCTTCTGAAGTGTTCGATAAGGGCTTCCTGATATCCTTGGAGCCAATTTAATTAAATGGAAGGGTATGCTAATGTGAGTTCCTGAGTCCTTTTGTCAGCCTTGTTTCTGCGTTTTAAAAGACCTGCTTTTCTGTTCACACTTTGTGCCTGGGTGCTGCTTTGTCCTGTTTCATTTATTTGATTTTGTTAGAAGAAATATTTAATCTAAGGAATCACAGAAATTTGTGTCCGCTTACAAACATAATGTTCATTCTTTTTGCAGGCTATTGAAGGGTATGATGCTGACCATGTCGAACTGTTCACTATTGCTACACTGACTGGCCATGCTATTCGTGCTGTTGGCTCCAACTACTCAGTGAGTTCAATGTAATGTACAATGGCCTCAAATGGCCTGATACTATAACAGATAAGCCAATAAATCTTTCAGTATTTTTCTTTTTCCAGGAGGAGATACTTTAAGCCAGTGTTGTAGGTAAAAATACCTCCTGAGTCTATTCGTTGGTCAAAATATAGTGGTTTATTTGCACAATTGTGGGAGACTGTCCGATGCTTAACATGGCCTCAGACTTCTCAGCAAATACAGGTTAAGAACATACATTTATACCCCCCCTGTCACGTCCGCAGTTTCCCAGGCCTCGCAGGTTCCCAGGCTGTGGCTTGTCTTCCATCGTATGAACCTTGCTGCCTTGGCGGTTTCTTCACGGTTATCCCAAGGCCGCGAGTGTTGTTGTTCTCTGAGCACAGGTGGGGTATCTTACTAGGTATAAGGTTACAGTCTCACAAAAACAAGTTAACTGGCTTATAACAATTTAGATATGTACGTAGGTACTTGTATAATGTATATCGGTACAGGTTACGATGAGTATATATGAATGCATCATTATACGATCACTGAAGGCCTACATGTAGGCTTCTACTGTTACACAGCAATACATAATTAAAGAATACAAAATGGCGGGTTAGCCACATTCTTGAACAGATTAGCCGGGAACAGCTGCTGCTCTTATCTGTTCTTGGATACATGAGCATGAAAACACACTAACATAAACATGAGTTCTACAGTATTTCTCTCTCAATCTCTAAATATCAGAGTTCACTTTGACACTTTGAGTATTAGAGTTCATTAACCCATTCCCGTCTTCACCAGGATAGTGTTCTTTCTTTGTTTGGTATACAATATGCCAGTAAACTGTGCTGCTGCTATAGCTTGGTTGTGAAAGCTCAAATGAGTTCCCAGTGATCAGAAATATCATTGCTGCCAACTAATTTGCCTTTGATTGTGTAGAGTTTAACAATTTTCTTTTCCTTGGCTTGGTTGGTATGGAAGGAAGAACCCTGACAAACATACCTGTCCTGACAATTAAGCATGTAATCTAAACTGTTACTTTAGTGCTGGCGGAATGTTACACTGTCTGACCTCTTGCTTTTCTGATATCTAAAACTAAGGCTCTGATGTAAGTAAAAGATTCCATGGAAGGGGCAGCAAAGTAATGCCAATGTCTTGGTGTAAGGGGGAAAAATCCTCTTGAGTTGGAAAAAATTTTAAACCATTAGACACAGACACTGACAGAGCTATCAGCATTGAATCAAATGACTTTAACACCGACTTATAACAAGAAAGCAATTTACAACTCGTATGAAATGCATTAAGAGATTTAAACAAG
Source organism: Mustelus asterias (assembly GCF_964213995.1). Lineage (NCBI taxonomy): Eukaryota > Metazoa > Chordata > Chondrichthyes > Carcharhiniformes > Triakidae > Mustelus > Mustelus asterias. Next base: position 63,876,883 of record NC_135822.1, on the reverse strand, counting down.
TGATTATGATTTTAAAAGCCCATGCTGATATTTTGAATGTATTAATGTATTTTTAAGAATCATTGTTCACTTTAGCCAAAGGCAGATTGCTGTAAAACATCACGGTAAAGGACATTAGTACAAAGCCGTATTCTAAGGGAATGCTGAAACTTGGAAATAGGCAAGTTTTTACCAGCAGAGTTTCCAACGGTAAGAACATTCAGAACACTTAATCAAACTTCATGAATAGGGTTTATTCACTATCCAGATAGGATGGATGCATGCCCAGGCATGGAATCGTGTGTTAATTTGGTTGGGCAGTGATCTGTAGGGGAGCTATGGGAACGTTCACTTTGAACTTCGTGGCTCGCATCTGAGGTTACTAGGCAACAGAGGAAGCTGTTAGCCAAAAGGGGAGGAAGCATCCAGATTTGAAGGACAAATGAAATGCCACTGTGCCAGAGGGTAAGATGCGATTGGCTAAAGTATATGACCGGTATTATTGTTGATTTATGTATATTCAAGATGATTGATTTAAAGCTAATGAAACATGGGAGTAATTGATAAAGTCTATAATTGATCTGTTTTGAATTGTATATGTCAGAATGCATTGGAGAGGTCTAACTGCTCCATCTGGGGAGCTGCCCCGACCCTTAGATGATTTCTCCTAGCGGCCGTTGGTCGAAATAAAGGTTACGTCGTTAAACTGAGACACTGGCTTCGTGAGTCTTGTATTGTCTGAAATTTCTGACAGTACCCGCCACCTCAAAAACCCACCAACACTTGGCCAACGTTTTTCCTTGAGTAATGGCACAAAACAAGATGATCTGGTCACCCATACAATTTCTGTTTATGGGGCCTTCACAATGCAGCAATATTTACACTTCTTTGACTGTGAAGCATTTTGTGATGTAATGGAAGCATCTGTATAAAATTGTTATGACCAGCCCTAGGTGGGGTTAACAAAAGCTATTGATCTGGACAAGACCCCTTGATTGTCACTGTCCGGATGGGATACCCCTAATTGTCACAAATCTGGTGAAGAGGGATGACTGGCTCCATGTCCTTATTCAACCGTCCCTCTGCTGGAAGCAACAAAAGTTTAATCCAACAAGGTTCTCTTCCCATTGGGTGTCTTTCCCTGACTCAATAGTTTAAGAAGGAGCCAATTCAATCAGGCTTTCTTGAGTTAGGATAGAGGAACTTTACTAAAAATGGGGAAGGAGAAATGGGAAAACACATGCATCTACATTCATATAGATTATAAATAGATAAAAACAACTCTCTGCTGGAAGACGTTCACATGGAGGGCAGAAGAAACGTTACAAAGCCACACTCGAGGCCTCCCTGAAGTCGCTTGACATAGACACGACCACCTAGGAAACGCTGGCACAAAACTGCCCTACCTGGCGCTGCCTCATCCACAAGGACTGTCAAGCTTATGAAGCAAGGTGCAATGCTGAAGCACAACTTGAGCGCGAGTTGTTGTTAAAAGAATGCTAGCCACGAAGTTCAAAGTGAACGTTCCCATAGCTCCCCTACAGATCACTGCCCAACCAAATTAACACACGATTCCATGCCTGGGCATGCATCCATCCTATCTGGATAGTGAATAAACCCTATTCATGAAGTTTGATTAAGTGTTCTGAATGTTCTTACCGTTGGAAACTCTGCTGGTAAAAACTTGTTGTTGTTGTGCAAGTCCAGAGCTACCAGCGCAACAACTACAGCGCCTACACAAGTTTGCCCAATATGTGCCAGGACATTCCGTGCCCGAATCTTCGGACACACCGCATCCAGCCTCATAATGACTAACGGTGTCGAGGTCCTCATCAACAACGATGGACGAACAACAAATTGATAAAAAGTTACATCCAAGTACTTGAGTTGCGAAGGGCAGATGAGCTGTTGTGGCGGTCAAGAATGAATTTTCGTTTAGTTGGCTTCTGTTGGCAAATAGTTGATTCTTTGTTTCAGGTGTCCTGATGGGGAGACTTCAGTTCTTTTTCCAGCTGCAATCCTTTGCAGGCCCTGTCCTGACCACTGGTACTTTCAGTTTGTGTGACTTTCACTTGTTTCTCAGCATGCACGCACAAACAAACAGAGAGAGAGAGAGGCAGAATCACAAAAGAATGCCCTTGGAGGCAGGTAGCCTCGCTTTTAATTCTAAGATGGGGATTGATATGTACTCGTCTGTCTTCGGCCATTACAGCCAGGGACTTTGAGATGAGATAGTCGTTATGACCAGTATTTTTCAGAGAAGGTAATCAGACTTGGTGTTTTTACAATTATTTTTAATTGTCTCGACGCATAGGAAGGTGTCCCATTGTTCCATAGAGACCCCCTGCAGCCATTCGTGTCAGCAGCTATTGGGACATTCATCAGCCTCCTTTGGTGTATTGTGTCCATTTGCTAAAATATATATGACTCTGATCCTTTTAAAGTCCAATAGATATTTCCATCTATATCATCGTAACCAAACATAGGCTTTGCCTCAAACTTAAAGTGAACCACTTCAAAACCTCAAACTTCTTTGAAATAAAAATGAGCTTCAAGTATATGTGCTCCAATGCAGTCTGAAAGTTGAGAGGTAACTGTCTATTCTGCTCTTCAGCTAAACTGGAAGATGTCTGGTTCATAGCCTTGTCTCAGATTTTGGTATGAAAATTCATTGCTCTTACATTTTGACATACCTTGAACTAGCATTGTTTATCTTTTGGTATAGATCATTATGGATAATGGTCCTGCTCAGTGGGCGAAAACTGCTCAAGAACTTCAAGCAGGTAAGAGTAATTTGGTCCTCCATATCTCTGAGGTGTGGGCACATTGGGCATTCTGATTGAAGTTTTGAGCAAGTGACGCTATTGAATGTCTAAAATGTCCTGCTTGGTCCTTCATGATCATGAGATGTTTTTAAGCAGCTTTGTGTGCTTTGGTCACGGTACATAAATGCTCTAGGTAATCTGATGCTTGAAAGACATATGACAAACTTGTGATATTTGCTTACCAAGTAGCATGTGGACCAAGATGACCCAAAAGTAGCCCAGTAGTTCAGGAGGGAATTGGGTTGAAGCATAATGATCAATGCTGGTAGTTGGGACTGCAAAAGTGCAGAGCCAGAAAACGGTGAGCCCAGAAAGATGCTTGGAAACACGAACCAGGATATTTGTGAAGTCTGTAAAAATACCTCTGAGGCTAGTCTGAGTCAAAATACAGTAAGGCTTTATTCTCACAAACTTGCGGGAGAACCTGCCCCCTTGAAAGCGGAAGCCAAAGTTCTCCCTGAACACAAGAAGCGTGGACCTTTATACATCAGGGTTCCCAATACAAGCCATAAAGCAAAGTCCAGTTAACAGTCCTTGATCATAAATTATAGTTCCTTTAACAGCTTCTGATACGCTCTGGTTTATGGTTAGAGACTATCTGGTATCCTCGGGTCATAAAGCACAATTCTCCTGGTAGTTGTAGTCAAGATGCAACCTCTGGTCCCCCCTGCTCTTCCCGCGGCTTTTCCTTTGAAGTGACTGTGTGCGATTGCAGCTGTCCCAGTGGGAGTCCTCCTTCAAGCGGCCATTCTTGCACTCTACCATTTCGTAGCTGCTTCCTTTGTTTAAATCATACACAACCCTACGGGAAAAGTAAGACTTATAACCCAACATTTATATTTAACTGTCTGTTTTATCAGAATGATATAAACAAGTGAGGGAACCATGAACAAATGGCTTATACTAAAAGTAAAAGATGAAACCAAGAACAAATGGCTTATACTACTACCAGAAGCAATATAAACAAAGGGGGGACTAGCCATAAGGAAGGGTTATGTTTGTGATACATTCCAGGTACAAAGTTCAACCTTTTAGGTACAAAATACATTGAGTACAAAAAAACATTAACCTTTTCCCTTCTTCTTTTGTTTCACTGCGTTGGGTTTGGTGTTTAGGTGTTTAGGAACCTTCTTTAGGCATCCAATATGAATTTGGAAGAAATGTTTTCAGCCATAGAGCATTGAGAGTGCAAATGGCTCCCTCAGTGAGTGGTTGAAAGAATTGCATAGATGCATTTCAGGGGAAGCAAGATAGCAGAAGTCAGCCATGGGAATAGAGAGCTAGGATGAGAGATGGGAGGAGGCTTGAGCCAACTGAAATCATGTGCTGATTGAGCCAACCAGCCAGATATCGTATATAAATGTACATAGTACAACGTAGACTCATAATGCTTGGCAAGGAGAGCAGTAAATACTCAGATCGAGAGTTCATAGTGTGAAGTGGGGGCAGAAAGCTTTGGATACTCCTGATAAAGGAAAAACTGTTGGCAAATTCTAGTTCCTCTCTTTATATGTACCTCGATACGGTATTGTTAAGGATGCGCTGGAATTGAGAGACCACAAATTTTAAGTGAGGCCATGGCTTTGTTTCCTGTCACCTGGCTGTGTTTTCGTTCTCTTAAGGAAGGGCTTGGTTTGCATCTGGTTTTAGGTCCGATGAGTTACTGGGGTATGATTTCATTCTGAGGAGGGTTTACTTATTATGACCCAACATGTTTATCTAAAGTTTTTTTTTCTACATTTAATGTTGTATTTTTCCTGTTAGCTGGTCATGAAGTGGCTGATCCTTTTGAAATCTCCACTATTCGGCGTGAAGACTATGATTTTCACAAAGGGAAGTCGGAGTATGAAGAGATTCTTCAGTGCAACAACCTGCCATCCAGTGCCACACCCCGTGGACATCAGTCACCTGCAGCTTTCCTCATCATGGCTTCCGGCCTAGATAAGGTAGCATCCCTTGCTACGTGAAGATTCTAATAGTGTTAAATAGCGTTCAAATTTTATGCTGAATAGAAGTGACCAGTTAAGAGCTTTTAAATTGAAAGTGAAGGGTCATCTAGACTCAACGTTGGCTCTATTCTCTCCCCACAGATGCTGTCGGACCTGCTGAGATTTTCCAGTATTTCCTGTTTTTGTATGACACTGTTTAGTTGGATGAGAGAGATTTAGTAATCTCATTACTGAGCAGACATGGCAAAAATTCATCAATACGGTGGCTTCTTCCTTAATATACCAGGTAGCTTGTACCCACAAGCCTTTGTTCATTCAAAGATGGCACAGTGCCTGGATATGTTGTTTTTGCCTGCGGAGATCAGGCCCTGTGTTTGAATACAAGTATCTTCCAGATGGTGCAAGAGAGCCACATTGAGAGGCCGACAATGATTTTAAGTTTGTTGTTAGTGTGCTTTGTCATTTACTCATTGGTTAATTGTAGAATCACATTTCATGTTCCTTTTATTTTCTGAGTTTTGCAAGCTTGCAGGCCGTTTTGAGTGCAGTCAGTATTTTTCCTGTTACAAACAGCCAAAAGGATGTTCTGTTTTATAGAATCTAACTGTCATTAATCATTATCTGTATGCATGGGCACTGAAATTTGTGAATTTGTATGCCATGTTACTTAGTTGTGTGTAGACAGAAGTTTTAACTTGAAGATAGCATTGTGTTCGTGGAAAAGAACACTTGTGTTGTCTGGATACTAGCACGGTGACGCTATGGTTAGCACTGCTACCTCACAGCTCCAGGGACCTGGATTCAATTCCCGGCTTGGGTCACTGTCTGTGTGGGTTTTCTCCGGGTGCTCCAGTTTTCTCCCACAGTCCAAAGATGTGCGGGTCAGGTTGATTGGCCATGCTAACTTGCCACTTCATGTCAGCGGGACGAGCAGGGTAAATACGTGGGGCAATGGGGATAGGTGCTGGGTGGGATTGTGGTCGTTGCAGACTCGATGGCTTCCTTCTGCACTGTTGCGATTCTATGATCTGTTGCTCAGATTTTCAGGATAGTGTAATGTTGGGTAATTTGAGGCAAGCTGGGCACTTTTGTGGTCTGCAAGTGGTGACCTTAGTCCCATTTGTGTACGATACACAGAGAGCAAGAATCTGATCATGGTGGCTATTATCCTGCAGGATTTTTTCATCTAGCTTGCATGGTGAGCATGGCTCAGGCCCTATTTATGTGGAGCTGTAGAAATCCCAATGCATGTATTAACTGATGAAGGTAGGCTTGAGCTATGAACTAGTAAAGAGCCCAATAGTGGATTTCTAAACAAGCACATCAAGGAAACTGGACTGCTTCATTTCAAAGGGTTGATTGTGTGTGGGATGGAAATTTTTATATGTAATCTCATTCAAATAGAGCAAACTTAAAACTACTTTTGCATCGACATGGAAACCATTTTCACTAAATCAAATCTTCTCTCTTTCAGCACGGAATGGATTCTGAAAAACCTCTTCGCTATTCTCATATTGACATAGCTGGATCTTCTGGCCCATTTCCTGGGATACCAACTGGATCACCAGTGGTTGCCCTGGCAGCAAAATATGTACTAAATCGCATTTGAATAGCTGAATTAAACAATATTGTCCGAATGAGCACTTAGGAAGGTTGTAATCAACACTCAGACAAGGCAATGCTATAGGAGATCTAATTCAATGAGCTGTTCATCTTCACCTTGACTCTGAAGGAAATATGAAGTTATTAAATTTGGTGTGGGTCAGTCAGTGCGGCATTCATAAAACTGGTTGCAGGCGTGTTAATCAGTATTCCAAACTTTCTCAGGTAAGCTAATGAATGTGTTAACTATCTTTTAAAATTAAATTCTTTAAGTGTTTCATTTGTGTAACATAAATACATGAACAACTGTAAAGTTTCCAAATTAAGTTGAGCTTTTTTGGGGAAAAACTGTTGAAAAGGGCAGTCAAACTATCGGGTGCAGGAAATAGGGGATAAAACGCTTTCAGCAAGTTGAATTGTAAGATTCAAAAGTCAATAAAACTTGACAAATATGCCATTGTTTGGGAAGATTTTATTTAAAAGTTAAGGCCAATAAATATAGATGAAATCACTGTTCACTTGGCAACTGAGGGTTGACGTTTACTTGCAAAAGCTGGTTGTAGCTGTATTCGTAACCTAATATTATGATTTGCCTTATGATTATCATTTTAATATGTGTTTGATACAAACCTAGCAAGCAATGTTTTCCAAACTGCTTTTTTGGTGTGACTGAACTACATGCTTAAGTACTGGACAGTTCTTAGCAGATATTGCTCAAGTCAGAGACTTCTGACTGAGGCATGTGCAACCCTATGACTGAAACATACATTTGAGACCTCGGTGCAGTGATTTTCTGTCATTTGCCTGAAATCTCATATAGAATTCCACAGTGCAGCACTTGAGTTATCGAGCGTTACTGGTTTGAACTATTATTAATTAAGGCAGCTATTGAAATGGTCACTGCAACAGCACCTGCAGAACCTAATCTTTCTGGGCTCTGGTGAAATTTTAGGTTTTCAGTCAACAAAAACTTGCATTGATGTACTGCTTTTAATGTCGCAAAACATCCCAAGCCAGATCACAATTGTAATGTATATCTTGCGCTTTCATGAAGTTTTTCCAAAAACGTTCTGGGGGGGGAACAGGTAAAGTACATCAGAACTTTTGCTGCAACCTTCTGAGTTAATGTGTCGTAGTGTTATCCATTGAGTGCGCGCTGCTTTCCAAAGCAGTGCTGATTTCGATTGTCTCAGCCAGAAGCTTGGCAAAATAACAGTGGACCCAGCACCGATCCCTGAGGCACACCGCTGGTCACAGGCCTCCAGTTTGAAAAACAACTCTCTACAACCACCCTCTGGCTTCTGTCAAGAAGCCAATTTTGTATCCATTTAGATACTTCACCCTGGATCCCGTGAGATTTAACCTTGTGCAACAACCTACCATGCGGTACCTTGTCAAAGGCCTTGCTAAAGTCCATGTAGACAACATCAACTGCACTGCCCTTATCTACCTTCTTGGTTACCCCTTCAAAAAACTCTATTAAATTTGTGAGACATGATTTTCCACTCCAAAGCCATGCTGACTGTCCCTAATCAGTCCTTGCATCTCTAAATGCCTGTAGATCCTGTCTCTCAAAATACCTTCCAACAATTTACCCAACACAGATGTGAGGCTCACTGGCCTGTTGTTCCCAGGCTTTTCCCTGCAGCCCTTTTTAAACAAAGGCACAACATTTACCACCCTCCAATCTTCAGGCACTTCACCCGTGACTCTCGATGATTCAAATATCTCGGCTGGGGGACCCGCAATTTCCTCCCTAGCCTCTCACAACGACTGATGCGAATAGCAAGAGGTTGTCTTCTCGTAGTACCAAATACTTCTGAGCTGCAGTTGCCTTCTCACAGCACTATGTTTCTGGTAGTGACTCTACAGCTTGGAGGTCCAGTCTGGGTATAGATCAGCAGCTTTCTTTACATCCAATGTGCTGCAGTGATCACAAGAAGAAATGATCGATGCCTGGCAAGCGCTGCTATGCTGAGAAATGGGAACATCATGGAGGTATGTCTGGCCATCGGTACTCCTCGAGGTCCTCAATTTGTTTGTGTGCTATTTGGCAATATCTACATGAGAATCTGTTTCTCAGGATTTGGGTTACGAGACAAGTGGTTGCCAAATGATGCCACTTCTTGCAAAGACAGCTACATCTCCCACATGTGCAGGGATTGTAATACGTTATTTTGGACCTGCTGCCTGGATGTGCCCCTTTCCAGCAACACTCCAGTATGGAGTTTTGGGATGGCATTGGAGACCAGCAGAGTACAGCCTTACAAACCAGCATCTCTTGCAGCCTTATTTCCAGTTAAAGGCACTCAATGAGGGGGCTGGGGCCACATCTCCTGTTCACTTGCAGATTTGGGTTAGGCTAAAAGGACCCTTCCCCTTCACTCTGACTTGTTATTTAATCTTTCACCTCTTCAATGCTGGCACATTTTGTTGATCATCTAACAATGCCTCTCTGGTTCCCATACAAGATAATCAAGCTCAAAAAAGAAGTTGAGAATACACTTGGTAAATTGATGGAAAAGGTCCTTGGAGATGGGATTTACGACCATTTAGAAAGATGCGGATTAATCCGGGATAGTCAGCACGGATTCGTGAAGGGCAAGTCGTGCCTCACAAATTTGGTAGAATTTTTTGAGGAGGTAACTAAGTGTGTTGATGAAGGTAGGGCAGTTGATGTCATATACATGGATTTTAGTAAGGCGTTTGATAAGGTCCCCCATGGTCGGCTTATGATGAAAGTGAGGAGGTGTGGGATAGAGGGAAAGTTGGCCGATTGGATAGGTAACTGGCTGTCTGATCGAAGACAGAGGGTGGTGGTCGATGGAAAATTTTCGGATTGGAGGCAGGTTGCTAGCGGAGTGCCGCAGGGATCAGTGCTTGGTCCTCTGCTCTTTGTGATTTTTATTAATGACTTAGAGGAGGGGGCTGAAGGGTGGATCAGTAAATTTGCTGATGACACCAAGATTGGTGGAGTAGTGGATGAGGTGGAGGGCTGTTGTAGGCTGCAAAGAGACATAGAATGCAAAGCTGGGCTGAAAAATGGCAAATGGAGTTTAACCCTGATAAATGTGAGGTGATTCATTTTGGTAGGACTAATTTAAATGTGGATTACAGGGTCAAAGGTAGGGTTCTGAAGACTGTGGAGGAACAGAGAGATCTTGGGGTTCATACCCACAGATCTCTAAAGGTTGCCACTCAAGTGGATAGAGCTATGAAGAAGGCCTATAGTGTGTTAGCTTTTATTAACAGGGGGTTGGAGTTTAAGAGCCGTGGGGTTATGCTGCAACTGTACAGGACCTTGGTGAGACCACATTTGGAATATTGTGTGCAGTTCTGGTCACCTCACTATAGGAAGGATGCGGAAGCGCTGGAAAGAGTGCAGAGGAGATTTACCAGGATGCTGCCTGGTTTGGAGGGTAGGTCTTATGAGGAAAGGTTGAGGGAGCTAGGGCTGTTCTCTCTGGAGCGGAGGAGGCTGAGGGGAGACTTAATAGAGGTTTATAAAATGATGAAGGGGATAGATAGAGTCAACGTTCAAAGACTATTTCCTCGGGTGGATGGAGCTATTACAAGGGGGCATAACTATAGGGTTCGTGGTGGGAGATACAGGAAGGATATCAGAGGTAGTTTCTTTACGCAGAGAGTGGTTGGGGTGTGGAATGGACTGCCTGCAGTGATAGTGGAGTCAGACACTTTAGGAACATTTAAGCGGTTATTGGATAGGCACATGGAGCACACCAGGATGATAGGGAGTGGGATAGCTTGATCTTGGTTTCAGATAAAGCTCGGCACAACATCGTGGGCCAAAGGGCCTGTTCTGTGCTGTACTGTTCTATGTTCTAGAATGATATTGAACAGCGCTATGAGATACAGGAAGAGGTAATGGCAACCTCCATTGCCAATGTGGACTGGTTTCAGTGTTATCTTTATCTCCAGTCCATTACAATTTAATGGAACCAATGTAAGGAATTTTTGATGAATTAGTGGCAATGATTTTCCTATTATGGGTTCAGTTTGCTGTCATGCTGAATACTATCATCTGATTTTGTATTTTCTTCACATCCTACAAAAATGGGTTTTGATTGTCTAAGAATTGTAGCTTTCTCAAAGTTGCTGCTTTACTGAGATGTTACTGATGAAGTTGGTGTTGAAGAAAGGTGAAAATAGACTCGTATGGAGCATAAACACTGACCTGACCAAATTTGGCCAATTGGCTGTTTGTGTCTATTTTCGGAGGAAGGAAAGTGCACGAACCGACTGGTCAGCTTACCGGAATCTCACTTCTGTCTCTATAAAACAATTATCCAGCCCAGCAAATTGTTAACATGGTACAACAGGCAGATTTTGTGTTGTATCTTTTTAGGACCTACGTTCTTGAGAGCATATTGTTCCTCACTTTCGTTGCAGTTCCTTTCAATATCTGTAGAAGATTTCTGAATTGATGTTTCTCTTTTTATTGCCCAGCCATATGAAATTCCTCTTCTCTGTTCTCATTGCTTTTAAATTGATTTAGACCCACTTTCTTCCTCTAGTGTTGCAGTTACCCTTTCAGAGCATAGGTGGATAATAATGCAAATAGCTTTGTACTCAATTTTCCAGTAAATTTGCAAGAGATTTGGGTGATTTTTAACCAATGCAAGCCAAACTATACTTGATGAAAATTGGCCTAAATTCTGAGAATTTATACCTGAAACCTGACTATCTTTTTGGTCATGCACCCAACAGGACATCTTGAGTCAGGCTGACATAATGTGGAATAGAATCTGTATCATGCAGATTCTATACCAACTCTCCAAAAGAGCATCCACCTATTCCCCTCGCTCTATCCCCATAATTCCGCACACTGAACCAGTGGAAATCCATGCAATCAGTCATCCAAGACTGGAATTGAACCCGGCTCCCTGGCACTGAGGCCGCACAGTATGCCACTGTGCCACCCAGTGAATAGTGAAGAATTGTATGAGTCTCGGTATGCTGAAGAGTTCTATGAAACGCATAGATGTTGCTATTGGAAACTTCAACATTGCAAAACAGATGTAATCTGTTTTCAAAGATGTAGATTCAAATTACATTCTTTTCTTTAAATGTTGATTTATTCATGTCACAAATAGGCTTATATTAACACTGCAATGAATTTGCTGTGAAAATCCCCTATCACCGCATTCTGGCACCTGTTCAGGTGCACCGAGGGAGAATTTAGCATAGCCAATGCACCTAACCTGCACGTCTTTCAGACTGCGGGAGGAAACCGGAGGAAACCCACGCAGACACAGGGAGAACGTGCAGACTCAGCACAGGCAGTGACCCAAGCCAGGAATCGAACCCATGACCCTGGTTCTTTGAAGCAGCAATGCTAGCCACCATTCCTCTGCAGATTATGTAGCATTTTAACCTGAGTGTTATGCTAATTGATACAAATCCAGTTGGACGTGTGACTATGCCATTTAATGGTTGGTTTAATTTTATCTTGAAAACAAGGTGCTGGGGAAAGGATTTTCATTTTATATAGCACTTTTCAGAATGGGCTAGAGTCATGAAGTGCTTCATGGTCAATAAAGTACTTTGTGCAGTGTTGTCACTAATATAGCAGGTGTTTTCAACTTAATTTATGATTTAAATTAATTTCTATTTGCCATGCTCAGTTTGGTCTCTTAACCCTTTCCCTTACCAGGAAATGGTGGTGTCGTGGTACTCTCACAAGCCAAAGCCCTCGAAAAATTGTGTGTAAGTGCGTGCACTGAATCAAAACGTTGACTGCTAATTCTCCTCTGAAATGTGTCTCAAGCCATTCAGTTAAGGGAAATTAAGAATGAGCAACAAATATGTAAGTTGCTAGTCACATCCTGTCAATGAATGAGCAGAAAAGGATGGTAACCGAGTCATTTCAGTACAACTTGGAATTTGTGACTTTTAATTATATTAAACGTGCATATCATCCTGACTTGGAAAATATGTAATTGTTCCTTCATTGTCACTGTGTTAACATCCAGGAATTCATTCCCTATCAACACTGTGTGTGTACACTCCATCCACTGATGGGTAATAAATACTGAGCTTGCCACGCAGCTCCCAAATGTCATGAATGGTTGAAAAATCCTTGCCCTGATCCCCACTTTGTTGTGGACTCAGCTATTCTGATTTCATTGTGCCCGAGACAGTAGCCCTGGTCGACCTCACTCATGTGAAGCTGCAGACTCTGCCCAACATTTCAGCCTGCTCCCGTCATTCATATTTTAATAGAATTCCCAGGCCGTGTCCTACTTCTTGAAACTATTAAATTAATCATTAAAGGTTCTGCTAATGTGTAACTTGGACCAATGAATACTTCCTTAAAACTAATCATTGCTGATATTCTTTAGCTCGCAGTCCCCCAGTGTCACTGATTTAAAATTCACATCCAATTCGCTCTCGCCCCATCATATCTCTTCAACTTCCTTAAACCCAACAGCCTCAGCCCGAGAGTAAAGTATGCAGTGCAGTGCCAGTAACACTGTTGTTTTTTTGTACATATTTGTGTCTTGGGCTATGGGATACTGCAGAGCTGTAAAGTGTGGTTTAAGCACATGGGCCGCAAGAAGGTTCCTTTTCTGCACCAGCAACAAAACTGTAATGTCAAGGGAAAGCATAATTCCAAGAAACAACTATTTACAATGAATATTCACCATTGATGCTCCAGATCTCTGCTGCAGTCAGGGCCTCTGCTCCTCAGTCCAGTACTCACCAATTGCATTCAGGTGTGTTCTGTTGCCCGGTTATTGGCCCGTCCGCATTCTCAGACTCCAAAGTGATGCCAAGTCCTGGATTTGACCTGACTGCTTTCTCGCCTGACGGCATCTGGCCCTGTCCAAAGCTACCTGCTGCCTACGGTGCCGCCATATGCCAACTGCCTGAGGTACCATGCAGCAATTATATGTATCATAATGGTGATTGTTAGCAATTGAATGATCATAGTTCATATTGAGCTGTGTTTGCATGTTTGAATCAACATTTTTTTTTTATGCAGTACTGATCGAAGCAAATGGTAAAAGTTGAATGATATCTGGCATTCAGTTGACACAACCTCTTCAGACTGTCATCTATTCTGGCACTTTCAGTGGGACCCAGGCTTGGAAATGGATCAGCTCTATAGGTTGGTCACGTCTTCTGCGATTGTGATCGGTGGCATTTGTTGCTTCACCTACAGCCTCACGGTCAGTCATCTCTACACCATCTTCCAGTCATGTAGATCTTCTCAGAGTGAATATACCACCTCTGTATGCAACACACAGATCACCTGGATTCCCCGTTGCTATTCCTGTCCCCCTGCTCTGCTCTGCCTGCCAACACTTAAGGTTTAATGTTAGCCACTCGCCTCTGAACCACTTCCTGAGACAGCCCTCTAACTCCACATTCCACAACTGAAGTGTAACCTGAGTATCAAGCAACTTGATGACATTCTGGGGTTCAGGTTCCCAGACCTTCGGGATCTTGCTCCTGGTATGTTTATGCCTGAGGAGTACTCCAGCTTTGATTTGGAAGGTCCACTAAGTCGGCCTTGTGATGGTGTAGTGTTTTTCTTTGTAGTGCTGCTTTCTTTGTCCTCTTGGATGCCATATTAAATATCTAATTTAGCTTCTCATGATACTCAGCAATCCACTCATCAACTTGGTCATCTCTGTCTGAATATGTGGTGAGACACAGATGATCCATGGGAAGAATCTCTTACAAGGATGTTGTGTGAAAAGTAACCCGTGGAAGAATGTGGGGTATTATTGTAAGTATAGACTAGCAGTGGAAAATACTCAGGCCACCTCTTGAGGCAAAATGCATAAACGGCCTGACAGAGTATGATTCAATTGTTCACACTATCCATTCTGCACCAGATGATGGGGAGTGGTGTGGTTCTTGACAAGTCCTACAGCTTCCACACCTGCTGTCGGATCTTATTCTCAAAATTGCACCCTTTGTCACGATGGATTGGGCAGGGGACACTAAAACGCTGAACCAATCAGATACTGACACACTAGCTCTAGTTAAGGCCTTTTGTTCATGGGTGCTAATAGCCGGTTGTTACGAACTCCGCTCATGTTGCGTGTGAGTGCCCCAAAATTGAGAAGGGTAACTTGCAACACTGGTTCTTGTTTTTATACGTGGTTTTGTTTGGCATAAGGTGAGGAATGATGTCCAACCAGGGAGAAGCAGGCCCATTGTTTTGTGAACAATGAATAAAGAATATTTATGAACTTGAAAGAAAAACATATGACAGGAAGGACTAGAATACAATATGACACTTGGGTACGCTGATGACTACACACCTAATTTCACACAAAACTATCCCTTGGTTCAAACTACCTACATTACCTGAAACTCTGACACACCTTTTCCCAAACAACATCCAATATTAAGTAACTCGTTGATTTGATTTATTATTGTCACACGTATTATTACAGTGCAAAGTATTGTTTCTTGTGCGCTATACAGACAAAGAAAAGTACAGCACAGGAACAGGCCCTTCGGCCCTCCAAGCCTGCCCAACTGAACTAAAAACCCCCACCCTCCTGGGGACCGTATCCCTCGATTCCCAGCCTATTGTGTGTTTGTTCCGACACCCCTTAAAAGTCACTATCGTATCTGCTCCCACTCCCTCCCCTGGCAGCAGGTTCCAGGCACCCACCACCCTCTCTGTAAAAAAAAAAACTTGCCTCAACATTTTCTTCAAATCTTGCCACTCGCACCTTAAACTTATGCCTCCTCGTATTTGACTCTTCCACCCTGGGAAAAAGCTTCTGACTATCCATTCTATCCATGCCCCTCAAACCTTGTACACTTCTATCAGGTTGCCCCTCAACCTCTGTTGTTCCAGTGAGAACAAACCAAGTTTCTCTAACCTCTCCTCATAGCTAATGCCCTCCATACCAGGCAACATCCTTGTAAATCTTTTCTGTACTCTCTCCAAAGCTTCCACATCTTTCTGGTCGTGTGGCAACCAGAATTGAACACTATATTCCAAGTGCAGTCTAACAAAGGATCTATAAAGCTGCAACATGACTTGCCAATTTTTAAACTCAATGCCCTGGCTGATGAAGGCAAGCATGCCAAATGCCTTCTTGAGTACCTTCTCTACCTGCGTTGCCGCTTTCAGTGACCTGTGTACCTGTACACCCAGATCCCTCTGCCTATCAATACTCTTAAGGGTCCTGCCATTTACTGTATATTTCCTATCTTTATCAGACCTTCCAAAATGTATTACCTCACATTTGTCCGGATTAAATTCCATCTCTCCGTCCAAGTCTCTCTCCAGCTGTATCCTCTGATGGTCCTCATCACTATCCACAAATCCACCAAACTTACTAATCAAGCCAGTTATATTTTCCTCCAAATCATATATATAAATATATATAAAATATATATATTACAAACAGTAAAGGTCCCAGCACTGATCCCTGAGGAATGCCACTTGTCACAGCCCTCCATTCAGAAACGTACCCTTCCTCTGCTACCTTCTGTCTTCTATGACTGAGCCGGTTCTGTATCCATCTTGCCAGCTCACCTCTGATCCCGTGCAACTTCATCTTCTGTACCAGTCTGCCGTGAGAGACCTTGTCAAAGGCCTTACATGAAGTCCATGTAGACAACATACTCTGCCCTACCCTCATCAATCATCTTCGTCACTTCCTCGAAAAACTCGATCAAGTTAGTGAGACACGACCTCCCCTTCACAAAACTATGTTGCCTCTCGCTAATATGTCCACTTATTTGCAAGTGGGAGTAAATCCTGTCTCGAAGAATCCTCTCCAATAATTTCCCTACCACTGATGTAAGGCTCACCTGCTGGTAATTACCTGGACTATCCTTGCGACCCTTCTTAAACAAAGGAACAACATTGGCTATTCTCCAATCCTCTGGGACCTCCCCTGTACACAGTAAGAAGTCTCACAACACCAGGTTAAAGTCCGACAGGTTTATTTGGTAGCAAATACCATAAGCTTTCGGAGCACTGCTCCTTCGTCAGATGGAGTGGAAACAGTGCAAACAGACAAAATCAAGTTGCAGAATACTGATTCGAATGCGAATCTACAGCCAGCCAGGTCTAAAAGGTACAGACAATGTGGGTGGAGGGAACATTAAACACAGGTTAACGAGATGTGTATTGTCTCCAGACAGAACAGCTAGTGACATTCTGCAAGCCCAGGAGGCAAGCTGTGGGGGTTACTGATAGTGTGACATAAATCCAGGGGGGAGAGGAGGATGTCTGTTGGGGGGGCAGATGGATCCCCCCCTCCCCCCTCCCCTGGGGGGGAAGGGAATCCATCTGCCCCCCCCACCAGAGATCCATCTGCCCCCCCCACCAGAGATCCATCTGCCCCCCCCCCACCAGAGATCCATCTGCCCCCCCCCCACCAGAGATCCATCTGCCCCCCCCACCAGAGATCCATCTGCCCCCCCCACCAGAGATCCATCTGCCCCCCCCACCAGAGATCCATCTGCCCCCCCCACCAGAGATCCATCTGCCCCCCCCACCAGAGATCCATCTGCCCCCCCCCACCAGAGATCCATCTGCCCCCCCACCAGAGATCCATCTGCCCCCCCACCAGAGATCCATCTGCCCCCCCACCAGAGATCCATCTGCCCCCCCACCAGAGATCCATCTGCCCCCCCCACCAGAGATCCATCTGCCCCCCCCACCAGAGATCCATCTGCCCCCCCCCACCAGAGATCCATCTGCCCCCCCCCCACCAGAGATCCATCTGCCCCCCCCGCACCAGAGATCCATCTGCCCCCCCCCCCCACCAGAGATCCATCTGCCCCCCCCACCAGAGATCCATCTGCCCCCCCCCTCTCCAAGATGCATCTTACCCGCCTCCTTCCCCCCCGCCCCGCCACAAGACAATGATCTGGCCTCACTCCCTCCCCCTCCCCCCAACCAGACAACGATCTGACCTCACTCCCCTCCTCCCCCCTCCAACCAGAGAATGATCTCACCCGCCTCCCTCCTCCCCCCCACCACTGATCGGAGCCAGAGAGCCGTTGGAAGCACTGAACGCGTTCTTCAGAGGTTGGAGCACCCGACTCAGACTTTTATTTAGCAGGTCCTTAACAGCGCGGTTCCGGATCGGCGAAGCGGTGGTAAAGGGGGAAATGCCGATAGAGTTGGGCGGGCAGTTCATTAATTCAATTTAAATGCATGCATCGTCATTTTCGGCCAATCAGGGGCCCTGACTTGACTTAGTTTTGCCACCTCAAAACTTCATGATCGAGTTTCGATGGTCATTCTTTTTATGTTTGTGCCTTGGCGCCTGTATGTCTCATTTTTTGGATCAGGATATGCATTTGCTCTTTTGTTCTTATTGATTTTGTCTGATGCAGTATCTAGAGGTGATTGTTTCATCAAAGAGGGCCTGATTATTTCCTGAATTTATCGGGTGGTTTCCTGACTTTATTGCTTCATTAAGTTATTTTCATGTCTGCAACTGTGTTTTATGCATTGTTTTATTGTTTTATCAAGTCGCCACAGGGGCTATTGAGGGAAGGACTAATTCTCTATCTTATCTCTCCAGCATGCTGTGGTATATTGGCCAACCTTATGCTAATCTGTTTCATATAATTTTTACCTGGCTGCTACAGGGCTGCAACAGGCAATGTTGAAAATGTTGGAACTGTAGTTGGTCCTGTGTACTCATTACACTGTTTCGAATCAGCGTTTTCAGTTTATCTGAGCATGAGGTATCTGATTAAGTGAAACAGTAATTCTTAGCTCTTTTAATTTTTAGGCTCATTAGTTTATAGATTTTAAAAATGGATTGGGAGTTGGTAACTTTGCAGGAGAGAGGTGGAGCCCCACCAAAACTGTCAGATTAATTTGTTTTTAACATGGCAAAATAATTTCAACCCATGAGTGTGTTTTTAAAATGAACATAGGACAATGGTTTTTCTGATAAATATTCAAAACTAAAGTCACAGGAAACCCATGTCATGCCGTATTTCTCAAAATCATGATTTGATTGCACAATTTTCCAACATTTACTGACAGGGTGCATGATTTCTTGTTGCCTGCATGTACTATATGTTGCTTACATGAAAACTTGCCCAATATATTTGTCTTTCCACCACTTGTTAACTTCCATTATGAAGTGGTGTTAATTCAGACCTGTTACAAAATTACTACTTTTGAGGAGCATTTTCTATCGATATATTTCTCTCTTCCTGGTCCTCCTTGAATCATGCAGCACTTTATCTTGTGAGAATCCTCATATGTTCTCAGACCTTTGTCAGTCCTAATCAGAACTGGTCTCCAGATGGCACGTGAGAGCTGTTTGAGGTACTGGTTTGAATATGTATTTCCATTTCGCGTCACTTCATAGTACAAAACTTGAGTTTTGCTGAAAAAACAGACATGCTGTCAAAGTTTTTCCTGTTGCACTCGGGACAAATGCAGAAACATAAAATTTCTAAGGAAACAGCGATTTGTATTGCAGAGAAAAGACTAATGATTGGTTGACAAGTGGACTCTGGTTGAGGTGATGTATGGAGAATGCATCAAGGAACAGTTATCACCTCCTCTTTGGTTTAAATTCAAAAAAGGCGTTCTGATCAAGGTGTTAGGTTTGAGCTGTTTGCTCACGATGCAAGCTTGATGCCGAAATAGGGCGCATTAAAGCTGTTCTGCAGGATAATGACGACCCTAAACAGATCATTGATTGTTATATATTGCACACACTCATGAATGGACTAAGGCTAAGTGTTCAACCTAGCTCAAATTATCCTATGAATAAGCTGTCCCATAAATTTGAGCAGCAGATGAAGCTATCTGTTTCACGCTGCGACTATATTGTCACAATGCAAGTGGTGTTCTCCACTACCCAGGATGTTACCTTCAAGCCAACAAGATTCTTGCCACATAAATGAGTAAATGTATATGAATTTTGGTGCAGATGCCATTTAGCGATTGGACAGCACTTACTGAACAACCCCAGAGTGGGCTAAGAATTACCTTAACCATTGGAAAATTATCAGTCGGTCTTAAAATGTGGCTCACAATGTAACTTACATCAGCTTGCTGGAAGCTACATATCCATACATAGGACATTGTCCTCTGCAAACACACTGTCTCCAGGCATTGTGCCTTTTTCCGTCAAATAAAAACATGGGAAAGCTATTCCTTGATGTATTCCCCATGGCAATGCCTCCACCACATCTGTACCTTTTAAGACCTGGCTGGCTGTAGAGATTTGCATTCTAATTAGTATTCTGTAACTTGATTTCTGTGTCTGTGCACTGTTGGAGAACAGATAACCACTCCATCTGACGAAGGAGCAGCACGCTCCGAAAGCTTATGGTATTTGCTACCAAATAAACCTGTTGGACTTTAACCTGGTGTTTTGAGACTTCTTACAATGCCTCCACCAGTCAGAGTCCACTTGCCAACCCTTAGCATCATTTTCTCGTGCCGTATAAATTGTTGTTCCTTTTGAATTTAGTATGTTTGTGTCTGTCTTGACCAGTGCAAGACAAGAAGCTTCAACAGCATGCCTCTTCATTCAGCAATTCATCACTTCTGTTATTAAATACAACTTGTACTTAAATGGTGCCTTCAGTGCAATAAAAGACTTGAAGGAGGCACATCACAAGTGTGATAAGGAAGAATCTGACACAAGTGACATGTTATGGTAGAAGGCCGAAAGTGTGGCCAAACAGATAAATTTTAAGGAGCAAATAAAGGTAGAGGGGTTCAGGGATGGAATTCTGGAGCTTGGCATTTAGGCAACTGAGGTCCTCCTAGGTGGTGGAGCAACTGGGGATGGTCAAGAGTCCAGAATTGGAGAAATACATATATCCCAGAAAGTTGTGGGGCTGCAGAGGTTTGCAGGAACTGGGAGGGTTTTGAAAACAAGAATAAGAATTTTAAAATTGAGACATTGCCTCATCAGTCGTCATTGACTGTCAGTGAGCACAAGATTGATGGGTGAACAAAAGTTGGTGTGAGTAAGGGTATAGGAAGCAAAGCTTTGGATGATTTCAAGTTTACAGAGGGTAGAATGTTGGAGGTTGGCTAGGAGTGTATTGGAATATGAACTGTGGAGGTAACAAAGGTATGGATGAGGATTTTGGTCAAGGATGAGCTGAGGCAGGGTTAGAGTCAGGTTATGTTAGATAGATGGGAGTAAACGAGAAAGCATTACTTTTAATGCAGTAGGTCTTTGTTTCTTCCGTGCAAAAAACAACCATTTATTAGTCTCAGGTCATTGGCAAATGAAAACTTAGGTAAACTATTGTGTTATTGGTCTTGTTAATTATCGGAATCTTAATAATTTGAAAATCACTAGATAAAATTAGGCTCTTTCGACTTTGGGTTTCATCATTTTGTGCATCAGTATGCAAATAGTTTCACGGTTTGTAGCTGTAAAACAGCTTCATGGAATAATCTGCATGTATTTACTGTCTTAATCTGACAGCTCAAGGTGACCAGTTAGTTAATGATCTTGTGTTCTGGACTGGCCTAATTAAGGCAAGGAACATCTCACCTCTGTTTTTAGCTGTCCTTTGGTACACTTGATTCATGTGTCAGGCTGAGTGAAGGAAAAAGAATATTATCACTTCCCATGGTTGTAATCAAAGGCATGGCCAGCCATGTTCTTTGCCTGTCTTCTATATATTTCTGCCAGAGTACATACTAACAAGATTGCTTATGCAGCAAGTCCTCGCTTAATGTCGTCCTACCACAATATTGTTTCATGTTAACATCGCTCTTCGGTTAATACCCTACATATACATTTCATTGTTGCGTTTCATGTTA
Organism: Mustelus asterias; assembly: GCF_964213995.1. Taxonomy (NCBI): domain Eukaryota; kingdom Metazoa; phylum Chordata; class Chondrichthyes; order Carcharhiniformes; family Triakidae; genus Mustelus; species Mustelus asterias. The sequence continues at coordinate 63,855,752 of NC_135822.1, read as the reverse complement.
ACGTTGCTTGTAGATCTGAACCTGTATGGTTCGATGTTCCTGTGTATCTCCCATTTTGAGCTTATGAGAGCTGAGGTCAATTGAGCTGGGAAGCACACTACCTTGACGGGGGCTGTGAATTTCAGACAGACGAGAAGCAGACCAAATATTTATTCATTGGCTCTACTCTCTCTCCACAGATGCTGTCAGACCTGCTGAGTTTCTCCAGCATTTTCTGTTTACATTTCAGATTCCAGCAGCTGCAGTATTTTGCCTTTATCTCAATATTTATTCGTGCTGGGCCCAAGTCCCACTGTCCTATAGTGGTCTTCAGTGGCATCTTTGAAGACTGCTGGTAAAATACTTACCACCTTGTGTAGAGTGTCGGCCATGCCCATTCGTCCATCAACACTGAAAAAAGATGAACCACACAAAACAGCAGTTATCTCTCATGGCTTGGTTGTCTTAAACTGTAGTCATATTATTCATTTTACCCATAAAATTCACTCCTAATTAGGCAAAAACAGCTGTCGGCTAACAGCCGGCAAGCACAAATTGTTATTATTCTTTTTCTGCTTCACTTTGATGTAAACCCAGGTGTGATTGTGCTTTGATTCATTGATCAATAATGATATTATTAACCATACATGTGCTTTTCTGACAGCAAAGAACAGGACTCTCTGTATTAATATATGTAGTTTGAAGAGTGCGCAAATGCTTTACAGTGCGAGCCTGACTGACGATTTTAAACTGGTCATCAGTGTAATCTTTAGCACAAAGGATTATTTAGTCTATGTACAATCGCAGAATCAAATCTAACGTGTACACTTTTTAGTTTTGTAAGCATGGGCTGTTTGGGTACAGTCTGTACCTTTCCCTTTGTGAACAGGGGCAGGGACATGCTGTTTGATAGGATCCATCATTCTTTGGGATATACAGCCTGAAATCTAGCATCACACTGGCACTCAAATTTTTACGTCACATTACTCATTTGAGTGACAGAATGTCTTTTTGACTTGACAGCAGCACCCTTTAGTTGTGAAAATAACTTGTATTACTGCATAATAGCAGCGTGGTGCAGACAGCTTCACGTCTTTTGAGATACCTTGCCCTTCCAGGGTGATCTGAAGTAGCATGGACAATTTTCAGTGCAGAAACTGACGGCCTTCGGCACATTGTGAGTTTGCGCAACATCCAGTGTCAAGTGATCTTATCGGCATAGCCATTATCCTGCAGGATGCCTTTGCTGCACTTTTATTTCAGCATCAGGCTTGCATAATGATCAAATGGCTTGGATCCTATTGATGAGGCTGTCAATAAGGTCAATCTTATTGTGTTAAACTGTAAGAATCCCAATGTATGTATTGACCAGCGAAGGTAGGCTGGCAGTAGACCATGGTAGAGAATCCCATGTCAGATTTCTCAACTAGTATATCAAGGAAAAGGAGTTAATTTGACTGCTCCATTTTAAAGGTGAAGTTGAGTGCAGGTTAGAACCCATTAAGAAATGCAACAAAATGATTACACCCTGTTGCAGCTTTCAGTATTGCAAACATATCATCCACATATTGGAAATATGCAAGAGATAGGAGGTTAAATGTCATTCCATTGAAGACATGTTTCTCATGGATTCCAACAAAAGCTTCTGAGAAAGCTTGGTCTGGAGGCCACTGTTCACAGCAGCAATTTACAGATGTATCCAATCAATCCATGCTTGTAAAACTCAAACAGTATCCAGCATGAGATGTGATCCTGTAATTGGACATTTGCTGAATAATCCTCAGTGTGCTAAAGTTGCACCGACAACCAATTTAAGATTGTCAAGCATGGATTGTGGAGCATGGATTGCGTGCACTGAAAGCTGCATAAGTTAATAAGCAGGGTCCTGTTCTTTGCAGACAGAAAGAACAGGCACACACATTGCACCTGTTTCAGCTAAACAAAGTAAGTGACAGCCATTCACAGGTTCATGCCTCAGGGCGATGCATTGACCAATCAAATTCAAGCTGCCTAGTTTAAATTTTCCAACAATGCTTAGCAATTAATTGTCAGGCACCATTAACTGGTGCATTCACCATGGCAACGCCTCTACCAATCAGAGTCCACTTAACAACCAATCACCATTCTCTTCTCATGCAGTATAAAGTTGGTGTTTCCCCTGACATTGGCCAAGCAATTGTATTGATGAATATAAGACAAAAGGCTTCAACAAAATATTTTTTTCAGCAATACTCAAGTTCTTTACTGGCAAACATTTTTTTTTAAATGCTCTCAATCAAACCTCAAGCACTTCAAATGTTTTTGTGTTTTTTCCAGTTCTCCATCAATTCTAAATTTTCATCTGCAGCCTTGTCATAATTGTGGCAGAATTGAAGACGAAAGTTTGCATTCAGGAAATGTCGCATACTGACATGTGCAGCATAGTTAATCATTTATTTTCTCCCCAGCCTTTGGCGCAACCCTATCTGATTGAAATCAGATACACAATGGTTTGTTTGATGGAATTTGTTTGCAAGCCAGAATACTGCACCCTAAAAAGGACAACTCCCTATGCCAGTTTTTCTTTCAGTTTATACAATATTGATTTACATGAGCTTCACAAGCCAAATGAAATAACTCCTCAGAGGTCAGTGACCTTTCACCAGATTCTCTTTATTTACAGACTCTATGTCCATTCCTAAAGTGCTTCAGGTACAAAGTCAGAATCAGGAGTACCAGTGGATCTGACAGGTGAGGCTCCCTGATTGGGCAGGCAATTGTGACCTCAATCAAGGAACTCTTTTAGTGGTGACCTCAATCAGGGATATCTCTTTTGTGTACCAAACAAATAAACTCAAATTCACTTAGGGACAAATTAAAAGGGACAGCTCCCCAAAAGGAGGGGGAACAGCCCGAACCAAAATCTAAGCACAAAGGAAACTTAAAACATTAAATGACCTCAATCAGGGAGTTCATACTCCAAGAGCCCAACCTCCTGGATCTCGTTGAAGCCATTATACCAAGTATCTAATAATTATCTCAGTTTGAACAGTTATTTACTGTTAACATGTTACCAGGGGCGGCACGGTAGCACAGTGGTTAGCACTGCTGCTTCACAGCTCCAGGGTCCTGGGTTCGATTCCCGGCTCGGGTCACTGTCTGTGTGGAGTTTGCACATTCTCCTCGTGTCTGCGTGGGTTTCCTCCGGGTGCTCCGGTTTCCTCCCACAGTCCAAAGATGTGCGGGTTAGGTTGATTGGCCAGGTTAAAAAAATTGCTCCTTAGAGTCCTGGGATGCGTAGGTTAGAGGGATTAGCGGGTAAATATGTGGGGGTATGGCCTGGGTGGGATTGTGGTCGGTGCAGACTCGATGGGCCGAATGGCCTCCTTCTGCACTGTAGGGTTTCCATGATTTCTATGAACATATTGTTACAGGTGTTGGCCTCAAATTGGAGAAATTTTTCTTCTGCGATTCTTTAAGAGTCTGGTACGAAGCAGAACTCTACCTTGTTTTAAACATAGAATCTCCATTGTTCCACTACATGAAAAAGATACAATATATTCTGAATTTCTCAGTCTTCAGTTATGAAAATTAACTGGATTCTGAAAATTTATTTGGCTTAGTGAGGAGAAACACAGCTAACTGTCAATTGGAAAAATTTGAAGAGCATGCAAGGGGCTATGGTGCCACCATCTTATCTGTGTGCATTAATTTTAGTAGAAAGTATGTTAAATGTATTTCATGTGAATATTTGCTGATGAGACATATACCAACATTAAGTAAACAAGGAAGCGATTCAAAAACATGACTTACTTACCTCCTTCACCTTTTCAAGTTAAGTATGGGTGGGCAGTAAGTGGCAGTCTTGCAAGTCATGTCCACCTCTAGAGAAATCATCTGCAACATCACAGTGATCAACAGAGTCACAAATTTTGCTTCTGGTATTAGTAGCTTCAAAACAAATGCCCAAGATGTTTGTTAAAGTGTGCACATAGATGTTGTGCATATTAGCATTCACATCATGTGCAAAGATGGAGTCTATTACTCATTTAATCTATTAATCAGAAGTACAGTTAGGGCTCGTGGCTAATTGGACCACCACCCCATTGCTGGAGTACCACAAGGATGTAATTTGCATTGATATATTTGACAATTTATATCAAATGTTAAAGTTAAAAAAAGTAAAGTTTATTTATGAGTCAAAAGTAAGGCTTACATTAACACTGCAATGAAGTTACTGTGAAATTCCCCTAGTCGCCACACTCCAGCACCTGTTTGGGTCAATGCACCTAACCAGCACGTCTTTCAGACTGTGGGAGGAAACCAGAGCACCCGGAGGAAACCCATGCAGACAAGGAGAGAACGTGCAAACTCCACACAGACAGTGACCCAAGCCGAGAATCGAACCCAGGTCCCTGACGCTGTGAGGCAGAAGTGCTTGCCATTGTGCTGCCCGTTCCCTCATTTTAAAATGTTAAAAGCATGCAAAACTTGCAGTCACCTTCCGTGCATGCCAGGATTGTCTGATATGGTCACGCTAATCATATGAATTAGGATCAGGGTAGGTCACTCACCCCCTTGTGCCATTCATTAAGATATGTTTGAAACCTCAGTTCCTCATTCCCACCTATCTCCAATAACCCTTCAATTCTTTGGTTATCAAGAATTGATCTATCTCTGCTTTAAAAGAATTCAAACACATCTTTTGAGGAAGAGAGTTCCAAAGACTCAACCCTCAGAGAAAAAACAATTCTCATCTCTGTCTTAAATGATTTACTCTTTATTTTTAAACTGTGATACCTATTTCTAAATCCTCCCACAAGAGGAAATATTGCCAGCCTCTGACCTGTTCTTGCAGCTGAAGCAGTTGTGGTTGACTCAGTTCAGTTTCTGCCCCAGGATGTTGATATTGGGGGATTCATAGAACATAGAACAGTACAGCACAGAACAGGCCCTTCGGCCCACGATGTTGTGCCGACCTTCATCTGAAACCAAGATCAAGCTATCCCACTCCCTACCATCCTGGTGTGCTCCATGTGCCTATCCAATAACCACTTAAATGTTCCTAAAGTGTCTGACTCCACTATCACTGCAGGCAGTCCATTCCACACCCCAACCACTCTCTGCGTGAAGAACCTACCTCTGATATCCTTCCTATATCTCCCACCATGAACCCTATAGTTATGCCCCCTCGTAATAGCTCCATCCACCCGAGGAAATAGTCTTTGAACGTTCACTCGATCTATCCCCTTCATCATTTTATAAACCTCTATTAAGTCTCCCCTCAATCTCCTCCGCTCCAGAGAGAACAGCCCCAGCTCCCTCAACCTTTCCTCATAAGACCGACACTCCAAACCAGGCAGCATCCTGGTAAATCTCCTCTGCACTCTTTCCAGCGCTTCCACATCCTTCTTATAGTGAGGTGACCAGAACTGCACGCAATATTCCAAATGCGGTCTCACCAAGGTCCTGTACAGTTGCAGCATAACCCCACGGCTCTTAAACTCCAACCCCCTGTTAATAAAAGCTAACACACTATATGCCTTCTTCACAGCTCTATCCACTTGAGTGGCAACCTTTAGAGATCTGTGGATATGGACCCCAAGATCTCTCTGTTCCTCCACAGTCTTCAGAACCCTACCTTTGACCCTGTAATCCACATTTAAATTAGTCCTACCAAAATGAATCACCTCACATTTATCAGGGTTAAACTCCATTTGCCATTTTTCAGCCCAGCTTTGCATCCTATCTATGTCTCTTTGCAGCCTACAACACCCCTCCACCTCATCCACTACTCCACCAATCTTGGTGTCATCAGCAAATTTACTGATCCACCCTTCAGCCCCCTCCTCTAAGTCATTAATAAAAATCACAAAGAGCAGAGGACCAAGCACCGATCCCTGCGGCACTCCGCTAGCAACCTGCCTCCAGTCCGAAAATTTTCCATCCACCACCACCCTCTGTCTTCGATCAGACAGCCAGTTACCTATCCAATCGGCCAACTTTCCCTCTATCCCACACCTCCTTACTTTCATCATAAGACAACCATGGGGGACCTTATCAAACGCCTTACTAAAATCCATGTATATGACATCAACCGCCCTACCTTCATCAACACACCTAGTTACCTCCTCAAAAAATTCTATCAAATTTGTGAGGCACGATTTGCCCTTCACAAATCCGTGCTGACTATCCCGGATTAATCCGCATCTTTCTAAATGGTCGTAAATCCCATCCCTAAGGACCTTTTCCATCAATTTACCAACCACCGAAGTCAGACTAACCGGTCTATAATTACCAGGGTCATTTCTATTCCCTTTCTTAAACAGAGGAACAACATTTGCCACTCTCCAGTCCTCTGGCACCATCCCCGTGGACAGCGAGGACCCAAAGATCAAAGCCAAAGGCTCTGCAATCTCATCCCTCGCCTCCCAAAGAATCCTAGGATACATTTCATCAGGCCCAGGGGACTTATCGACCTTCAGTTTATTCAAAACTGCCAATACATCCTCCCTCCGAACATCTATTTCCTCCAGCCTATTAGCCTGTAACACCTTCTCTTCCTGAAAAACATGGCCCCTCTCCTTGGTGAACACTGAAGAAAAGTATTCATTCATCACCTCGCCTATCTCTACTGATTCCATACACAAGTTCCCACCACTGTCCTTGACCGGCCCTAACCTCACCCTGGTCATTCTTTTATTCCTCACATAAGAGTAAAAAGCCTTGGGGTTTTCCTTGATCCGACCCGCCAAGGACTTCTCATGTCCCCTCCTAGCTCTCCTCAGCCCCTTTTTCAGCTCATTCCTTGCAACCCTCAGTCGAGCCATCTGAACCTTGTTTCCTCATCCCTACATAAGCTTCCCTCTTCCTTTTCACAAGACATTCCACCTCTTTTGTGAACCACAGTTCCCTCACTCGGCCATTTCCTCCCTGCCTGACAGGGACATACCTATCAAGGACACCCAGTATTTGTTCCTTGAAAAAGTTCCACTTTTCATCAGTGCCTTTCCCTGACAGTTTCTGTTCCCATCTTATGCCCCCTAATTCTTGCCTAATCGCATCATAATTACCTCTCCCCCAATTGTAAGCCTTGCCCTGCCGTCCGGCCCTATCCCTCTCCATTGCAATAACAAAAGACACCGAATTGTGGTCACTATCTCCAAAGTTCTCTCCCACAACCAAATCTAACACTTGGCCCGGTTCATTTCCCAGTACCAAATCCAATGTGGCCTCACCCCTTGTCGGCCTATCCACATATTGTGTCAGGAAACCCTCCTGCACACACTGCACAAAAAGTGCCCCATCCAAACTATTTGACCTACAAAGGTTCCAATCAATATTTGGAAAGTTAAAGTCCCCCATGACAACTACCCTGTGACCCCCACACGTATCCATAATCTGCTTAGCAATTTCTTCCTCCACATCTCCATTACTATTTGGGGGCCTATAGTAAACTCCTAGCAACGTGACCGCTCCTTTCCTGTTTCTAACTGCAGCCCATACTACCTCAGTGTGCATATCCCCCTCAAAGTGCTTTTCCGCAGCCGTTAAACTATCCTTGATTAACAATGCTACTCCTCCACCTCTTTTACCAGCTTCCCTACACTTACTGAAACATCTATACCCCGGAACGTCCAACAACCATTCCTGTCCTTGTTCTACCCACGTCTCCGTAATGGCCACAACATCGTAGTCCCAAGTAGCAATCTACGCCCCAAGTTCATCCACCTTGTTCCGGATGCTCCTTGCATTGAAGTAGACGCACTTCAACCCATCTTCCTGTCTACCGGTACCCACCCTTGACCTTGATACCTTCCCCAATACCTCACCACCCTCAACACTGACTTCTGGACTACAACTCCTTTTCCCACTCCCCTGACAAATTAGTTTAAATCCCCCTGAAGAGCCGTAGCAAATTTCCCTCCCAGGATATTGGTGCCCCTCTGGTTCAGGTGCACCCCGTCCTGTTTGTAGAGGTCCCACCTTCCCCAGAACGTGTTCCAATTATCCACGTATCTGAAACCCTCCCTCCTGCACCATCCCTGCAACCACATGTTTAAGTGCACTCTCTCCCTGTTCCTCAACTCGCTATCACGTGGCACCGGTAGCGTACCAGAGATGACCACATGTTTTGTCTTTGCTCTCAGCTTCCAGCCGAGCTCCCGAAATTCCTGTTTTAAATCCCCGTCCCTTCTCTTACCTATGTCGTTGGTACCAATGTGTACCACGACTTGTGACTGTTTCCCCTCCCCCTTAAGAATCCGGAAAACACGGTCCGAGACGTCACGGACCCTGGCATCCGGTAGGCAACAAACCATCCTCGAGTCTCTTTTGCTGCCACAGAACCTCCTATCTATCCCTCTAACTAACGAGTCCCCAATAACTATTGCCCTCCCGCTCTCCTCCTTACCCTCCTGAGCCACAGGGACGGACTCAGTGCCGGAGATCATCTCACTGCGGCTCACCACTGGTATGTCGTCCCCCTCAACCGTATCCAAAGCGGAATACTTATTGCTAAGGGGAACGACCACAGGGGATCCCTGCACCGACTGCTTCTTCCCAGCCCCTCTCACTGTCACCCATCTATTTTCATTCCGCGGAGTAACTGTATCCCTGAAGCTTCTGTCTATGGCCATCTCTGCATCCCTAATGATCCTAAGTTCCTCCAGCTCCAGTTCCCTTACACGGTTTTGGAGGAGCTGCAGATGGATGCACTTCTCACAGGTATAATCAGCAGGGACACTGATGTCGTCCCTCACCTCGAACATAGTGCAAGAGGAACATTGCACTGCCTTCACACCCATCCCCTCTAGATACCTTGCCAGTACCAGGTAGAAACAGCAAAAAATGAATTAACTCACCCCTGCTCGCCCAAGCCCTGTGAGCCAAAGCCCTACAGCTTTCACTCTGCCTCCTGCTCACTCTGCTGCCTGCTCAAAAGTGCGGCCTACTTTTAAACCCTCCAAAAACCTTCCCAGACTCCTGCTGGGCCCACTTCCTGTTTTAAAAAAAACCTCCGATTTTTTACACAAATTTAACTTAAAATAAATAAATAAATGTAGTGAACAAACCAACTGCCTTCTCCTCAGCCTGGTCCTGTGGAACAATGAGGCTGAAAACTGCAAGTTAAGCACTTTTAAACCCTCCAAAAACCTTCCCAGACTCCTGCTGGGCCCACTTCCTGTTTTAAAAAAAACCTCTGATTTTTTACACAAATTTAACTTAAAATAAATAAATAAATGTAGTGAACAAACCAACTGCCTTCTCCTCAGCCTGGTCCTGTGGAACAATGATGGTAATTGCATTGAAAGTCAAGGGAGATATTTATGTTCCTACTTGTTCGAGATTGTCTTGCCAAGCACTTGTGTGGCATTAATGTTACTTACTACTTATTAGCCCAAGCCTGAATGTTGTCCAGGTCCTGCTGCATATGGATATGGATTGCTTCAGTATCTGTGGAAACATTAATGGTGCTGAACATTATGAAATCATTGAGCATCAACACTTCTGACTTTATGATGGAGGGAAGGTGTGAAAAGTCTGTAGGCATTTCACAGGGGTGTTATCAGACAAAGTTTGGCATCAAGCTCACAGAGGTATTAGGAGAGGTGAACAAAAGTTTGGTCAATGAGTTAGATTTTAAGGAGCATCTTAAAAGAGGCATGAGAAACAGAGAGAATGAAGGAGGAATTTCTGGACTTGAGGGCCTCAATCGCTGAAGGCCAAGAGTGGAGAACCTAAACACAAAGAATTAGAAAGGCAGGGAACCTGAAGTTTAACACTTGATTAACAGGGAATGAAAGGTTATCACTCTGGAGTCATCATGTTCTGACACATTTGATCAAGCTCTTCCTTATTGTTACTCGATAAGCAACATCTGAAATATGAATACATTTGATTAATGTTATTCAGTTCTTTTTCTGTTGCACTCTTTAGATTTATGCATATGCAAGCAGATTTCTCACTCTTGCATCATTTTTGTTTTCATTAACTGCTGATGGGAGCAGCTGCCGGCCAACAGATTATTGCTATGCTTCCATTTAAACAATTTTGAAAATCCATCATTTGCTGAAGTGAGCTCAAAGAGGCACTCAATACTTTGTGAAAAACCTAATCAAAAATTGAAGTGGAAATTAACATAATATATGAATACTTCTGGCTGCCCACACCAAAATAGTGCGAACACTTTGTGTTTAGAATCAATTAGATTGCTGCAGAAACAAAAAAATAGATGCGGCTGGAACTGACTTCGAGCTGATTTGAGTAAATTTGAAAATTAAATATCTATTTTGAAAAATTATGACACTAAACATTTTACATCGACACACACTTTCTGTTTGTCTTGTCTTGTTTCTGTTGCTCTTTTTGCATCAACTTTTTTCATTATAGATTCTTGGGATGGAAATTTGACTCAGGTCACATTTGGGCTTGAAATAGGCATTATGCATGGAGCAGATGCCCAAGCTGGAAGTCCCAAGGCTGGACTAAAATTTGGCCTTGGAGCTCATGAACATTGTTTGGTTGAGCTCATAGTACATTCTTAAGTAGCACCCGGATGTTGAAAAGGATGAATGTCAGATTGCATATCTCACTGGCCTGAGGATAAATCCTAGTAATTGAGGTTAGGATGATGATGATGATCACTTTCATATATTAACCACCTTTATGAAGGCTCAAGTAAAGATCAAAATGTTGGTCCATGAAATTAGCCCTCTCTGTTCCTATTTTATTTTGAGCATTCATCATAAATATTTCAACCCATCATGCTGTACAATGTGTGTACTGTGTTTACACAATTCTCCAAAACACTTTGACGTTTTCTTAATTACCAATTTTAAAACAAGAGTTGAAAAATTAATTTCAAAATCTCATATTTCTGAAGACATGAGTTGAGTATTGAAATCGGAATAGCAAGAATGAGGGTTTCAGCAGCAAGATGGAGACTGGTGATTATGTTCTGGAGGTAACAGCAAGACATAAAGTATAAGGGAGAACAAGTGGGACTAGTAGGACCATAGCAGAGAACAAAGCTCAGGAAGAGTTAGTGGGATAGGTTTGGTGAAGGGAGTAAGGTATTTGGAGAAGTGTGGATGAATGAGGGAGGGGGATAGGAAGGGAACATCTAAGGAGCATATTTCTTAGCAAACCTCACTCCAAATGCAGCCTTCAGCAGTTGGCGTTTTCTTTCTCCAACACACCGAGAAGGCAGCAGCTGCAAGGAAAGATAAAAAAACAAAAGCCAAATGAAGAATTAAAGGGATAGAGGCAGAGGAGATGAGAAACTGAATGGCAACCAGAGGTGAAAAAATAAACAAGGGCAGCAGAAACTGATGAGTGAAGTCAGTGATGGAGCAACTCAGGCAGAGTGTAAAATGGGTTGCCAATTCATTACCAACTCCTTTTTACACTCTTGGCACCAATTTCATCCCCCATCTTATCTGAAGTCCATTTCATAAGAAGCCCCACAAACAATGAGGTGAACGACCCATTAATTTGTTCTGGCAATGTTAGTCGAAGGCCGAGTGTTGTCCAGAATGCTGGAGAATTCCTTTATCCTCTGTAATGCTCTGTGATCTCTCAACACCTACCTCAGCAGAGCTTTGGGTGATCAACCTGTCCAAAAACTCAACACTCAGATGTTGGGGAACTTCATCGCTATGCAGTTAACTTGTACTTCATTCCCCTTTAGAGACCAGACAGAACTTTATCAGTGTTAAATCGGCCTTTATTCAAGCTGTAGCAGGGAAGTCTGACTCCACAATGTGGCATACAGCCTACTTGAGTGAAATATTGCATGAGCAATTATACTTTTGGTTATCTTACAAGTCATTTGCATATGCCAATCACAAGTCTTAATTTGTTCTGAATTAATTGATATCCAGTTACAATGAATAGTTCGGACTTCTTCACTTATGTCAGTATGCTTGCCTAATCATAATAATTAATTACTAATGAAGCACGCCTACATGGCTACACCATCCAAACATCCACAGCTGTTTTGGCTGGCTCCTTGTGGTTATCAGAGTTCCCATTCTTTTGTCCCTTGTGAACTTGTTTGTGCAGCCCATCTATGACTGTGGGAACGTCACAGAAATACCTTTGAACAGCTACTCAGGGAACTGTGCTGTACTCAGTTCAATTGTTCTGTCGCTCGACTCATCGATCAACAGTTCCGACGCGCCACAGCGAAAAACCGCACCGACCTCCTCAGAAGACAAACACGGGACACGGTGGACAGAGTACCCTTCGTTGTCCAGTACTTCCCCGGAGTGGAGAAGCTACGGCATTGATTAAGACGAACATCTCGCCAAGGCCATCCCCACACCCCCACTTCTTGCCTTCAAACAACCACGCAACCTCAAACAGACCATTGTCCGCAGCAAACTACCCAGCCTTCAGGAGAACAGTGACCATGACACCAGACAACCCTGCCACAGCAACCTCTGCAAGACGTGCCGGATCATCGACACGAATGCCATCATCTCACGTGAGAACACCATCTACCAGGTACACGGTACATACTCTTGCAACTCGGCCAACATTGTCTACCTGATACGCTGCAGGAAAGGATGTCCCGAGGCATGGTACATTGGGGAAACCATGCAGACGCTACGACAACGGATGAATGAACACTGCTCGACAATCACCAGGCAAGACTGTTCTCTTCCTGTGGGGGAGCACTTCAGCAGTCACGGGCATTCAGCCTTGGATCTTCAGGTAAGCGTTCTCCAAGGCGGCCTTCACGACACACGACAGCGCAGAGTCGCTGAGCAGAAACTGATAGCCAAGTTCCGCACACATGAGGACGGCCTAAACCGGGATGTTGGATTTATGTCACATTATCAGGAACCCCCACAGCTTGCCCCTGGTCTTGCATAATCTCACCAGCTGTTCTGTCTGGAGACAATACACATCTCTTTAACCTGTGTTTAATGTTCCCTCCAACCACATTATCTGTACCTTTTAAGACCTGGCTGGCTGTAGAGATTTGCATTCTAATTAGTATTCTGTAACTTGATTTCTGTGTCTGTGCACTGTTGGAGAACAGAGACCACTCCATCTGACGAAGAAGCAGCAAGCTCCGAAAGCTTATGGTATTTGCTACCAAATAAACCTGTTGGACTTTAACCTGGTGTTGTGAGACTTCTTACTCAGTTCAATTCACAGAGAAGCCTGCTGCGCTCAATGATTTTAACCTATGCATCAGGTATTGCAGTACATCCTCAATACTCTACTGTATTGAATTGTCAACCTAGGTTTTATGTTTTCAGGAGGGTTCTTAGTTGAACATTTCTTTGGATGTCGATCTTTAATGATCGATAAAATATTGACGTTTTGGTGATGAACTGTGATCAGCGATTTTTGTCTTACATTGTCTCGAGGATCAGAGAAGTCATGAGTCTTGATAGTGCTCCATTTACATTGTTGTAATTTCTGATTGCCCAAAGTAATGGGAGAGGAATGTAGTCGTTAAGGAAGTTCCACCCATTTTTAGTTTATATTTAACTTTACATTTTCCATATGCCATCCAAAAGTGAATATTATTTTGTTTTATTGCAGTTCTTGTGATAATGTCCTTGCAATGTGTCTACTAAAAATTTATGAAACTGTGATCATTTACCAAAATATCTCCTAGATACATGCTGCTTTCTCAGGGCAAGGTCTGGGGACCAGGGTTCAAATTCCACCATGGCAGATGGCAAAATTTAAATTCAATAAAAATCTGGAATTAAAAGCCGAATATCTAACTGAAGTACCAAATTGACTTACAGATTTGAATTTGAATATCCTGACATTATGTGATGCTGTTATGTTTGAAAGAAAGTGCTGCCAGAATTAATTTGGTGCATAGTGAGTGAAATGGATACAGATTGAACCTGAGTTTAATGCTAGTGCTGCTGACTTAGCTGAGATCCCACATTACATCTAGCACTCGCCTGGCTAACCCCTTATTCTGCAACTTTCAAATGTCTACTCATCTAACATAATTCTTCTTGTGTTCTGTCCCACTTGCCTATTATCTCTGTCCTGGTCAGAGTCAGAAAGTTTTACAGTGCAGTAAAGGCCCTTCAGCCCATCGAGCCTGCACCGACAGTAACTATCCCTAAAGTTGCACTAATCCCATTTTCCAGCACTTGTCCCATATCCTTGAATGATATGATATTTCAAGTGCTCATCCAAATCCGTTTTAAAGGTTGTAAGGTTTCCACCCTCCAATACCTTCCCAGGCAGTGCAATCCAGATTCCCACTACCCTCTGAGTGAAAAAACTCTTCAAATCCTCTCTGAATTGCTTGCCTCTCACCCTAGAACTATGCCCTCTCATTGACCCATTAACCAAGGGGAACGGCTGCTTCCTATTCACCCTGTCAGTTACATGGGTAAGATGGGTAGAGAGGAATATGGGCCAAATGCGGGCAATTGTGATTAGCTTAGGGGTTTTAAAAAAAAGGATGGCATAGACACGTTGACTCTATGACTCTGTCCATATCCCTCATAATCTCATACACTTCAATCATGTACCTCCTCAGCCTTCTCTGCTCTAAAGAAAGAAATTCAAGTCTATCCAGTATGATGTTAGTGCACCTTGAAGAGTTTTTAAAAAAATTTGTGCTCACAGCCTTAGGTGCTATCACTGTTGGAAGGAGGAAAAAACTGGTGAGGTCAGGTTCAGTTTGGGAGCTGAAGTGTTAGCAGCATCAAGCTGAAAAATAAGTCTCCCTGTTTTTAAAAAAAATTCTGTTGGTTAGCTGAAAGCAAGATCCTGCTTTTCTGGAGGGTGAAAAATCTGCTGCTGTTGGGGGCTGCACCAGAGTCTGGTGTTTTGGGAAGCTGTCTTGTCTTCAAACTGTTCTGAGTCTCAAGAGCATTTGACGACAGAATTCAGCTAACGGCCTCAATCCCAGAATTATGTGAGCCTTAGTCAATGCTGTGTTGAACCTATTTCAAGGGTTGTTTATGGAGGTTGGTTTGATTGGGACAGCTTATATATATTCATTCAGGGTTATACATTATTGTGGTTGTTTTGTTTTTGTTTGTAATTGTTAGAAGTTATTGCTAATTTTCTTTCCATACATGTTAACTATTCTTAAATAAACTTTGCTTCATAAAAGCTCCTTAGTGGGAGCTTTTGAGTCACACCTAAAGTGGAACATATGCTTATCCTACCTAAATTGAAGATGCAAAACTTATGATTCAGCTGGGCTTCAAAACACTTTGGAGTTTCTAACCTGAACCATAACAGCAGTCTATCCCTGGAGCTCTAAAGTTCCATCCCAGGTGAATCTCCTCTGTACCCCCTCAAGTGCAATCATATCCTTCCTATAGTGAGGTGATCAGAACTGCACACAGTACTCCAGCGGTGGCCCAACCAATATTCTGTACAGTTCCACTATTACCTACTTGTTCTTATGCTCGACTGATAAAAGCAAGTGTCCCATATGCCTTCTTAACTACCCTATTCACCTGCTCTCCACTTTCAGGGATCTGTGAATAAGTACACCAAAATCCACCTGTTCCTCCGAACCTCCTCGTGTTCTGCCATTCATTAAATACTTGCTTGTCTTGTTACTTCTTTCAAAGTGCATCACCTCGCACTTGCCAGGGTTAAATACCATCTGCCATTGCTCTGCCCATCTGACCAACCCATCTATATCTTCCTGTAACCTAAGACCTTCTTCTCTATTGACCACCTAACCAATCTTGGTGTCATCTGCAAACTTACTTACCATTCCCTGCTGTTTGATATTCTGTTCTGGTTGATCGTCATTGACTGGTCTCACCTCAAATTTAAAATTCTTATTTGTATGTTTATCTCACTTTGGAACCTGCTCAATCAGTTTGAGGAGCTCTGGGATTCAATTAAGATTGGGACTTTCAGCATTCCTCCCTCCCCTGCTCATCGCACTAAATGTTTTCCTCTCTCCAAACTGGAACTGGCATCTTTTTCTTATTTCTCCCCTGTGTTTCCTCATGGTCTGTCGGAACTAAGTTTTGTCCACGAAACTCACTCCTTCCTGCTCACTGCATGAACCCAATCACCACTAAACTACTGACCACCAATTTTTCATCCTGGCCCCCATGATAACTGATATTGTTCACTGTTTCTCACATCAGAAATTGTCATCTTCCTCAAGATATCTAGCCTGTCATTCTACTCCTGTATCTCTGACTTTTTCCACTTCAAGTACCTTGAATGTGTTTTTGTTTCCCAGATCTGTGTAAAAATCCATGTTTAAACCTCTCCATTTCTGTAGAAAGTACCAAACATCCATAATCAAAAGGACATTTTATGTGGACTGTGACAGAGTCATACAATACCCCTTCTGATGCTTTTGGAATTTGACAGAGTCGGCCATTTCCCTCTACTATCTCTTCTGCACTGTCAAGCAAAGCAGGACTGCCATCGCCTGGACCCCTTCTTCCTGATCTAGAATATCCTGCAATGCCCCCAAACTGTTACATCAAGAGTCTCGGTTCACCCGCAACCCCAACTCCCTCTAGTTCTCATCTACTTCATGCCCCTGACAACATAAGTCAAAAGTATGGAAGAATTGTGGTAGTATTGTCGCTGGACTAGTAATCCAGAGACCCAAGGCAAGATCTGAGGATGTTCAAATCCCACCATGGAAGATGGTGAAATTTAAATTCAGGAAAAGTCTAATGATGACCATTGTTGTAAAAACCTATTTAGTTCACCCAATGCCCTTTAGAAATGGAAATCTGCTGTCTTTACTTGGTCTGGCCGACACGTGACTCCAGAGCCACAGCAATGTGGTTGACTCTCAAATTCCCTCCGAAATGGAGGGCAATTCGGGATAGGCTGGCCAAGCCAGCAATGCCCATATCCTGGAAATGAATTTTTAAGAAGTTTCACTTGTGTGCTAAAGAAACCAGTCTTAGTTCTCCGGTATCTCTTCCAATCCCTTCACATCCTCTGTGTTCTCGCACTGCTTCTCTGACATCCCATCCTGGACGAGCAGAAAATTCCTCCCATTAAACATTGGTAAGACCAAGTCATTTCCTGTGGCACTACCACAAGCTTCATTTTATGGCTACTGCCTCCAGATAAACCAAACCATTTGCTACTTTTGTGTTCCATTTGACGCTGCGCTGCTTTTCTGACTTAGCATCCTTACCAGCAGAAAGGGATCACTAGCTTCCCCCTCTTTAATATAACTTTCTTCCTGTTCCTCCTGAAGATGATTTGCTGCTGAACCCACATACTTTTGGTTACATTCAGCGCTGCAGTGTTCTGTACAGCCTCCTGTCTTGAATCTTGCAATAATTTTAAAACACCCCTGATAACTTGCCCCATAATAGACTCATGAATAAGATCAGAAAATGTGGAGTCAGGAGACAAGTGGCAGAATGGGTTGCAAGCTGACTTCTGGATAATTTGCACCTGTATTCACAAAAGAGAGGGACACGTCGATTGAGGGTGTTTTGGAGGGGTGTGTATACCCTTTAGAACAAGTCATCATTACAAGGGAGGAAGTGTTAGGTGAATTAAAAAGCATGAAGGTAGACAAATCTCCAGAGACAGAAGGCATCTGTCCCAGAGTACTGAGGGAGACAAGAGAGGAAATTGCTGGGCCTCTAACAGAAATCTTTGTTTCTTCGTTGGCCACTGGTGAGGTACCAGAGGATTGGAGGATAGCCAATGTTGTCCCGTTATTTAAGAAGGGTAGCAAGGATAACCCGGGTAATTATAGGTCAGTGAGCTTGACATCAGTGATAGTGAAACTGTTGGAGAAGATTCTTAGGAATAGGATCTATAGACATTTGGAACCGAATGGTCTTGTTAGCGACACACAGCATGGTTTTGTATGTGGGGGGGAGGTCATGTCTCACTAATTTAATTGAGCTTTTTGAGGAGGTGACAAAAATGATTGACGAGGGAAGGGCTGTAGATGTTGTCAACATGGACTTTAGTAAGGCATTTGACAAGGTCCCTCATGGCAGGATGGTGCAAAAGAATAAATCTCATGGGATCAGGGGTGAACTAGCTTGGCCATAGAATACAGAGGGTTGCGGTGGAAGGGTGTTTTTCTGAATGGAGGTTTGAAACTAGTGGTGTTCTGCAGGGATCAGTGCTGGAACCTCTGCTGTTTGTAATATATATAAATGACTTGGAAGAAAATGTAGCTGGTCAGATTAGCAAGTTTGTGGATGATACTAAGATTGGCAGACTTGTGGATAGTGATGAAGATTATCAGAGAATACAGCAGGATATAGATAGGCTGGAAAATTGGTCAGAGATCTTGCAGATGGGATTTAATCATAGAAATCATAGAAATCATAGAAACCCTACAGTGCAGAAGGAGGCCATTCGGCCCATCGAGTCTGCACCGACCACAATCCCACCCAGGCCCTACCCCCACATATTTACCCGCTAATCCCTCTAACCTACGCATCTCAGGACTCTAGAACAACAAAGAACAAAGAACAATACAGCACAGGAACAGGCCCTTCGGCCCTCCAAGCCCGCGCCGCTCCCCGGTCCAGGATTGAATCCTGAATCCAGGATCCCCGCCCAATTTTCCAGCCTATCTACATACTAATATCCTATCCACCGAGCTGTCCCTCACAGCTACGATGCCTTGTTCATCACAACCTATTAACTCACCCCCACCCCCCCATTCCAGACCATGTGATCTCCAGGGAGAGGCGAAAACCCAGAGTGAAAACCCCAGGGCCAATATGCCTCTAAGGGGCAATTTTTAACCTGGCCAATCAACCTAACCCACACATCTTTGGACTGTGGGAGGAAACCGGAGCACCCGGAGGAAATCCACGCAGACATGAGGAGAATGTGCAAACTCCACACAGACAGTGACCCAAGCCGGGAATCGAACCCGGGACCCTGGAGCTGTGAAGCAGCAGTGCTAACCACTGTGCTACCGTGCCGCCCACTTGTGCTGGAAGTTCCGCCCAATCTGGACAAATGCGAGGTGATGCATTTTGGTAGATCCAATTCGGGTGGGAGCTATAAAATAAATGGTAGAACCATCAGGAGCGTAGACACACGGAGAGATCTGAGACTACAGGTCCACAGATCCTTAAAAGTGACAGCACAGGTGGAAAAGGTGGTGAAGAAAGCAGATGGCATGCTTGTCTTCATCGGCTGGGGCATCGAGTATAAAAGTTGTCAAATTATGTTAGTTGTATAAAACGCTGGTTAGGCCACATTTGGAATACTGTGTCCAATTCTGGTCACCACACAACCAGAAGGACGTGGAGGCTTTAGAGAGAGCGCAGAAAAGGTTTACCAGGATGTTGCCTGGTATGGAGGGTATTAGCTATGAGGAGAGATTGAACAAACTGGAATTGTTCTCCCTGGAGAGATGGAGACCGAGGCCTGATAGAAGTTTATAAAATTATGAGATATAGATGGGGTGAACAGTTGAAAGCTTTTTCCCAGTGCAAAAATGACAATTATAAGGGGGAAAAGGTTCAGTGGAGATGTGCGGGGGAAGTTTTTTACGCAGAGGGTGGTGGGGGCCTGGAATGCACTGCCAAGTGAGGTGGTTGAGGCAGTTACATTAGCCACATTTAAGACTTGATCAGCATATGAACAAACGGGGAATATAGGGATATAAGCGGTTGGTTTAGATAGGTAAACGTGATTGGCGCAGGCTTGGAGGGCTGAAGAGCCTGTTTCTATTCTGTACTGTTCTTTGTTCTTTTGAAAGAGTTGGAATAAAGGGTAGTCATTCAGAGTAGCAGAAAGTTTTCCCACCAGGCTCAGTTTTGGGACCCTGTTGTTCACAATTTCCATTAACAATTTAGACTTGAGAATCAAAATCTTCCGAGCTCCAGAGCATCATACCTAGTGGGGGTACCCCAAAGATGCGCAGTGAGACCACCCCCCTACAGGAAGGCCAAACTGCCATTGGGAAATGGCCCTGCAAGAATTAAATCCACTTCTAACTCTTGTGTAGCTGTAGCACTGACCTTCCACAGTACATCCCACCCCCCCCCCCACCCTCTATCCACAACTACCCCTGCAACTGTTCCCACCTCCTGAAACTGACCAACGCGCCCCCCCCCCCCCACCTCCCCCCAAATGATCACCTCTTATCTCATTCTCTGTGGCTTACCCTATGTTTTGCTACCACCACCCTGCCAATCCTCCCCACTTACCTTATTGGCTTATCAAAAAGACTGGACTTTTAAACCTACCTGCTTTATGCCAGTTCACACTGCAAAAAAGAGGCCTGTCTCTCTTACCTTTGACTCAGCTGCCCTCAACGCAAGGTGTCAGGAACCTGCTGCACTGCCACCTTTCTCAAGCAAAGAATGGCGACAATGTGGAAGTTGCTTCCACAAAGAGTGGTTGAAGAGGATAATACAGATGCACTTAAGGGAAAACTAAACAAGCATTGACTTGCATTGACACTGGTATAACATAGGATTGCACTGGAGATATTGCAGAGAAACAGCCCAGCCAGTCCATACCAGTGTTGATGCTCCATTCACGCTTCCTCAAATCTTTACTCATCTAAATCTAACATGTATTCCCTTCTATCACATACGCTTGTCATTATTGCATTCACGTTAGTGAAACCCTGTTCTGCGGGACCCTCACTGAGGCTAAAACATAGCAGGGGTGCAGAGGCAGCCTTCCAATGGCAGACTGGGTGGTGGAAGATGGAGAGTTGGTGCTTTCCCCACACCTAACTCTGCAATTGCTGTCGGGTCATAAATGCAGCTCTGATAATCATGACATTTTTAGGTGAAAATCTTTTTACTTCTTCTCAGAGGACAGTTCTACTGTGAAGTGCCTTCTCGCTTTCTTATCTGCATTGGGAGCTCTGACTGCACACTGTGGGCCTGTCAAACTTCCATTGCTATTGGACTTCCAACCTCGTTTTCTTTCAGCATATGTAAAAATTGGGATGTCTGACGGTGTAGCGTACTGGGTGTTGAATCTATACTTTGTGGTCTGGTTGGGACTTGAACACACAATCTTCTGAATAAGACAAGAATGCGAGTACTGAACAACAGCTTGAAATAAATAGACTTGAATCTCTGATTTAGAAGACTCGATGTTATTGCTACATGTATAATCAGCCCTCTTTTATCACAAATTCTGTCATTTGTGCGCAGCAAGTTCTACAAGCATGATAAAATAATTGAAACACAATGGAATGCTGCTAATGCTCTCTCAGCTGAGTGGGTGAGGAACTTCATAACATCAAAAGTTGTATTATATTTGGTTTCAAAATATCTATCTATAACTTAGAATCTCCAGAACTTTAGGGCTCTGTGTTCTACGTTGCTGTAATACGCACTGATCGATATTATGTCCAGATATCCCAAGCATGGGATAAAGGATGATTGAAGTACATTTCACCAGAAGAAGAGGTGCCAGCCAATTGCTGCTCCAGAGGGCTTTCAATAAGTCCTTGACTGGGAAGAGAATATGCTGAGTACATTGTCTGTCCTTGCAGGCAGCCTCCTGCCACTGTCAAGAAGTGTGGAGGAACATTGCTCTGACTTGGCAGAGGAGCACAGCGCAGAGCATGCCCCCCCAGCAGCTGCTGCTCCATTTCCCTGCCATGCTGCAGACCCTGACACATTTTTAATGCTGGTCTCATACTTGTTGCAACCTTCGTCTGGACGGATACCTACTCCTCTGCTATCCATGTGAGGATGTGGCAACAGCCTCTGACAAATGCACTGAAACACCTTTATAAGCAGGCTAGACTATGTTCAAACATTTGCAATGGAAAAGATTCTATTAATGTTATTTAACTGCAGTTAGGGTGCTTGGTCTTTAAGTAACGACACTGCAGGGTCCAACTTGCTGTTTCACACTTTTTTAACTAGATGTTAACTGATGTACAATTTTGCTATACTGGGATTGCATTCGTCAGTTCAGCTCTGTGCTATCTCGAAAACAAGCTGGTGATGTTGATCTCAGGGAGCACTATTTCCACTTGTTCTTCAATGCTATGTTCACATATGCAGCAACTTCCCCAAGTACACCCATATGATTGAAGAATGCATACAAGTTGTGAGGTGCAGCGCTACCGGCCCCTGAGGATTGATTCCTTTGACAGTAAACCTCGAGCAATGCTATACAAATTCAATTTAAATTAAATACATTGAATTTTATTAGCATGCAGCAGATTTCTACACAAACATATGTGCAGCAATATTTCATGCTAGCAGGATTCCGATTTGCAGCCCACTGTAAATGTGTTGAATACCTGTGGAAACAGGTAGCAGAGTGGTTTGGTAAACATACTTCCATCATGCAAAAGCTGAACTCCAACTCGGCTAACTCCCGTGGACTATGATTCCACCACCAAACATCAAACCATTGTTTGCCATACAACAATTGACCTCATCTCCGGAGAAAGTCCTCCAACGGACTTCAAACTTCCCATGGCCTTCCTTCTGTCCGAGGGTTGCATTGCTGCTCCACAGCGCCAGGGAGCCGGGTTCGCTTCCCGGCTTGGGTCACTGTCTGTGCAGAGTCTGCACATTCTTCCCATGTCCGCGTGGGTTCCCTCCGGATGCTCCGGTTTTCTCCTACAGTCCGAAAGACACGCTGGTTAGGTGCATTGGCCATGCTAAATTTTCCCTGAGTGTACCTGAACAGGTGCCGGAGTGTTGTGACTAGGGGATTTTCACAATAACTTTGTTGCAGTGTTTTTTATAGTTAAATAGTAGTGTTAATAAAAGCTTCCTAGTGGGTCAATCGAATCACGCCTGGAATGAAAAACCTTGTGCTCACACAGATGTCAAAATCAAAAATATTTGGGATCTAAGCTAACTTCATGATATACCTTGGAGTTTCAAATCTGATCTGTCATAATTTTCTGTCATTCAGGGCCTCAAATACTCCTTCCAGGTGAAAGTGATATAACTGTACATCTTTCAAGTTATTATGCCATTTTCTTTGCACACAATGTGGTCTCCTCTGCACTGGGGAAACCAAATGCAGTTCAGTGATAAATTTGCTGAATATCTCCACTTTGTCAGCAAGCATGAACTGATATTTTAATTTATTAACATTTCAAGAGCTTTGGATCATAATCACTTCTTATTTTTGTGTACAGGATGTGCTGGGAGTTGTTCTGCTGTTGCCATTTACAAGACTCGGGTGTTCAACCTTTTCACGTTTCAATGTTTTCTCACTCAGGAACGGGTAAGTAAATTTCAGAAAGACAAAGCATTTGAAATCTGATCTTGCATTAGAAATGAATCAGGACAACAAAAAATATGCATTTTTATGAATAAGCTTCAAATGAGAGGACTAAATCATGAGCTCGGTTGATAAGAAGTTTGAAATCCATGAGTTATTTGACCAGGGTCAAGTGTAGGTCAGCGAGCACGGGGATGACAGGTGAATAAGACTCATGCAACTTCATCCTGAGATGGTTAAATGCACTATAATGCAAGTTCTTTATTTTTCTTGGTACTTCTCTTTCTGTACTGCTGTCCTCTAAAGACTGCACCAAACTAACACTTGAACTGAATCCAACTGCATTGGTACAAGAACTATTTAAAAACTTATTAACTGGTATGAAGCTCCTGCCCCAAAATGACCATATATTTTGTTCAGGCCCTGCTCACTGTTCCCAAAGTACTTGAATTTGATGTCTACAGTGAGCTGCTCAGATTTAAGATTGTTGACCTATGTCTGACAGGCCAGTCAGATGGTCAGTGGTCAAGAATAAGATTTAAGCAAAGAAAGATTGAAGCACTGGTGTTTCTGCATGAACACTTTCTGCCACGAGGTGGCAGAATAGAGGCAACTCCACACTCGCAGCCCTGCAAACTTTTCCAACCACAAAGAGAGGCGTAACTTTTGCACAAATCCATGCAAACAAGAAACACAGCAGCAATTTGGGAACAAATAACCAATTCTCTGCCTCATTGCCACCACCGCCCCCCCCCCCCCCTGTCCCACACTCCACTCCCAGCCCCATATTCAATACTTTAGATTGTTCTTTGATTGTTTTACTCGTCCAATTACCATCTCCTTGTGCTTTGTGCCATCCAGCTCTCCATCCAGCACAGATTTTCCCCTTTGTTGTTTGTTTCCCTTCCTCTCCACTTTTTCCTTGCCTCCATATTTGCTTATAAAATGTTAATTCTCAAACATCTCCCAGCAAGATCTCTTGGCAGATGCTCTCTAATTCTCTGAGTATCTCCAGCAATTTCTGCTTTTGTTTCAAATTTTGAGCATCTACAATGTTTTGCCTTTTGTGGTAAATGTGATGCTGTTGGACACGGCGGCACAGTGATTAGCACCGCTGTCTCACAACTCCAGGGACCCAGGTTCGATTCATGCTTGGGTCACTACCTAGGGGACGATTCTCCCAGCCCAGTGCAGTGGGCCGGGAAACTCAAGGGCAGGCCATGGAGCGGGTTTCCCGCTGGGCGCCATGCCTCCGCAAGTCTCTGGCCACCGGATTTCCAGCACCGTCAACTCCGCGCCAGAAATCTGCACGAACCTGTGTTATGTATTCAAATGCTCATTTAAATCTAATTGGCAGGCCGGAGACTGAAGCCTCCAGGCCCGCTAGAGTCTCTGCCCCCGCCAGGCCACTGAGCATGCGCCGATCTGTCAGTGCCGATATTGGTGCATGCGCAGTAGCACTGCACTGTCAGCCTCCTGATTGCTGGCCAGCTTGATCGCTGGCCAGACCCACGACCCCACATCACTGGCACACACACCCCCTCACGCCCCGATCGCTGCCCCCCCCCCCCTCGGCCTTGACCACCCCCCCCACTGCTCCCCCAATCCCCCCCCCCACCTCCACCAATAGCCACCCCACCCTGATGGCAAGCCCCAATCACTGGCCTCCCTCTCTCTGTCACCACCAAGTGAAGAATGGCAGTGGGAACTCCCACCCCCACCGATCTGACCTCCACAGGCCCCGTCCCCAATATGCCCCACCTCCTTGGCACTGCCAAGATATCCTCTGGGCATTGCCAGTTTGCCCCTTGGGCAGTGCCGGGGGCCCAGGCTGACACTGCCAAGCTGGCAATGCCGAGGCGACACCTCCGCTCACCCCCGACTTCCAGGGGGGGCCTCCATGGCCCCCCTTCACTCCAGCGGGATTGGGCCACCAGCTCCCCACATTTGGGGAGCTATTGTAAACCCTGCTGGAATGTGTGGGTTCTTCCGGGTGCTCCAGTTTCCTTCCACAGTCTGAAAAACGTGCTGTTAGGTGCATTGGCCATGCTAAATTCTCCCTCAGTGTACCCGAACAGGCGCCAGAGTGTGGCGACTAGGAGATTTTCACAGTAACGTAATTGCAGTATTAATGTAAGCCTACTTGTGACATTATTAAATATACTTAAAAAAACTTAAACCAAATGTGACACAACAGCTTTTAGTTTCAAAACAACAATACATAGTCTTAGTATTCCACCAAGGCATCATTGCATAATGTGTAGGTTATGGTGACCTAGAGTTATTAATCCCATAATTAATCTCCTTCAAAACCTTGAGGCACCATTTTTATTGTTTGAAAGCTAAGTATAGTCCAGCGAAAGCAATGAGGCAAGCACACAAGAGAGATTAGAACGAGCACAATAGATAGGAAGAAGTGATTACAGTGTAATCCTGATATGGAATAAATTGAGCCTCTGCAAAAAGGAGCGTAAAATCAAACTATGGTTTTCTTAAAATAAATCAAAACTTTTAAGATTGATTTCCTTTGTTACCTGAGTGTGTTGTGAATCAATTTATTTACTGGTCATGCTCTTGCACTGCATTTTCATTGTGGAAGGTTTAACAAAAGAGGTAGTGTTTGATTGCATTTATGGTCACCTGTGTTCAGCAGTAAGATTCAAATGTATCTGACCTATTTGCAGTGTGACTCTTGCCTATGTGAGTGTTGCAGGAAGATACTTCGTTGAAAGGTATAGGTGAAGAGGTGCTGACGTTTTGTGTTTGGGGATTTAGATGAAATAAAGCAAGGATATGACTTTTGGCCTAACTGTATCTGGATCCTGCTAGATGTATTGCTGCTGTATTTAAAGACAGCTGCTTACTTTTCACCTGGTCACAGGATAAATTTGCTGACTGTTTATTGTCTCAATTTCTTAAGTCCCAGTGCTTTTCAGTAGTTCTCTATTTTCTTCAGTGTCACATCTATTAAGAGAGAGCTTTATAAGTGAAAAGCTACATTTTATAGTTACGAAAGATAACGTTCCTTCAGTATGATCTGGTAGAAAAATGAAGCATTTAGTTTTAAACTCAGCCACTGTTGGGTTTTTTTATACAAGTAGGCACTTGAATTGCATTTACCAGCAGGGATACTCCAACTGAAGTCTCGAGAAATAGAAACATAGAAACTAGAAGCAGGAGTAGGCCATTCAGCCCTTCAATCCTGCTCCGCCATTCATTATGATCATGGCTGATTATCAAATTCAATATCCTGATCCTACCTACCCCCCCACCCCCCCCCCAATATTCTTTGATCCCTTCAGCCCCAAGAGCTAATGGCTAACACCATAAAGATGCTTATCAATAAACTCTCTCTCACTCGATCATGACAGTCCTGATGGCACAAAACCCTTAGAGATTCCCTTCTCTAACTCTTGAGATGGTCTGGTGGGTTCCAACAACGCTGAGACAGCAGCAGTGGATCTCTATCCAAAGCACAATCCCTTATATTTCCTGTCTTCCACTCTCTGCTGTATCCAACCATATAACCTATACAGTAACACAGTCTTTTCTAAGTGACTTGTTCAGCCTTGCTTGTCTAGAATCCAAGATAAAGGTGCCCAGTCTAAATCAGAGAGTTCACTTTGTTGAAGGCTGCTATAAAATAGTCACTGTGCTGACAGTGGAGGGAGTGATCAAGCCAGATGCTTCTTCGTCAATAATGTCAGGGGACCGTTTACATCACTTGAACAAGACAGACGGAGCTTTGATTTAATGGCGCCTAACAAAGTTAACGGGTGGAATTTTTTCAAAAAAATTCGAAATGTCAAATGGACAAGAAAACGGGAGGTTTTCTTGCCATTTTTTTCAGCGAGGTAAGTAACGTGAATTTACTATAGTCTGTGCAAAACAGAAGCCGTCATGTGATTCTCGGCAATTGGGTGGGGGCTCTGGAGCCTTAGCTCGTCTATGAAGCCGGCTGCTGAGATCCAGGAGCGTCATTGTACACAGTATCCTGGGAGATCTCCTGACATACCCAACATCTCCCCGGACTCCACCCTGGACATCACCCCCCCCCCCCCCCCCAACCCCCATCACCGCCACTCCAATCCCCTGATTACCACTACGGACATCCCCCCCCACACACACTCCCAATTGCCGGCCCACCAAGCAATTCCCCCCTCTGCAGAATTCTCCCTTCCCTCTCCCATAGAGCTTGCCCCGCCCCCTCAAGCTCTGCCTCCTTGACACTGCCGGTGGGTGGTGCTAGGGTGCCAGGTAGGCAGTGCCAGTAAGCCAGGCCTCATGGGAACTGCCTGGCTCTGTGCCTGACCACCCTGGGGGGCTTCAGTGGCCTCCAGTCCCACCAGTGAGGCCGTCACACTTGGTCCCCATTGTTGGGGACCAGCAGTGATTCTCACTGGTGAAGACCTTGATGGGTGAGGTGGTTATAGTAAGTAAGCCCGGATGACACCATCCGGGACTCGTTAATGACATGTAAATCATGTCATGAATATTGAAATTAGCCTCATGGCCTTTCTGGCAAAACAGTGCAGGTGAGATCGCGAGAGGTGAGAAACCGGGTGTGAACCCAATTTCTCAGCTCTCGCCTTATCTTACTGGTCACAGGATAAATTTGCTGACTGTTTATTGTCTCAATTTCTGAAGTCCCAGTGCTTTTCACCACGCTGAACAATCGGCATGGCAAGCCGGTAAAATCACGCCCGACACTTTTGATAATGCAGCACTCCTTCAGTGCTGCACTGTATTGACAGTGTAGAGCAGGGTTTCTCAAACTGTAGGTCAGTGGGGTCATGAGATGGGACTTTGTGGTCATGAGGCTGTGATGGCGGCTGTAAAGTTCAGCATGATCTATGAGAGCTGCTTGCTATTTTTGATGATAGGCATGTCCCATCGACTGCTCACTGATTACCAATTGCTGCTGCAAAAAGAAGCTTTTGAAGAAGTTTTTTTTTGGAGAAACTCTGCCTTTTCATCAACTCCCCTCACATTTTCAACTCTTGTTCCCCATCCACCATTAAGAACTTCCCTCACCCCCCCCCCCCCCATCCCCTATTTAACTCTGACCCCTCACAAATTATCACTCTGGGGTCACACAACATCTGAGGCATTAAAATTGAGTTACATCAGGAAAAAGACTGGTAAACATGGGCCTTGACAATGTGTTCAAATCTATTGTGGACCTCGGGCAGCTTCCAATTTAGAGATGAGAGCAACAGATTTATAGAAGTAAGTCACAGGATAGATTTCAACTCATGAGTTCAAATGGGTCTTATTTAAAACAACAAATATACAGAGTGAGTTCACGGCTGGCTTCTAATTCAAGAATACTGATAACAAATTGTGAGAACAAAGCTGTCATCTGAAATTCATTGTGACATGTTGCAGATGTGAAGTCATTGCAGGAGCCTATTATTTTTAATTGTGGGCACTGTGAACGATACAGGGTGCTTTGGTGCAGCTGGGTCTCAGTGGGGTGCGTGATGCAGTCTGCTGAACATTGTTAATGCCTGATGACATCCAGACCAAAGAAGTAACATGCATGATCGAATTGCAGCAAGGATTTTTTAAAAAATAAATCATTTGCTTGCTGATTTTGATAAAATAATGTGGACAGAGAATGAAAACATGGGGACCAGGGTACAACAAGGTGAATAGAACTAGTTTCTGAGTTAAATTGTAACTAAAGTGCTTATTTTAGTAGTTTCAAATTAATATTACAGAAACCTATCTGCTCCTAAAATCACTGTTTCAAATACACAGTGCATGGCTTGAAAACTGGTTGACCCTGGAAGACAGCAGTTTCCCAGGACCTGCCAGAAGAATGAGGATTAAGTTCACTTCCAGCTTTTAATTATTTATTTTTGTTTGGATCCCAAATTAATTGCTAAAATATACAAGAGTTCATCAACCGAAGTGCCTTTCCAGAGAGCATAGGACTTGTTTGTTTCCTCCTCTTAAAGTAGCATTTCTGATACTTGACATGAATATTGATTTTCCTAATTATAGCATCTGTAATGAATGTGGACTGAAAACTTAATCATAGAATCCCAACATTGCAGAAGGCGACCATTCAGTGCATCGGGTCTGCACGGACCACAATCCCACCCAGGCCCTATCCCCATAACACCACCTATTTACCCTAGCTAGTCCCCCTGACACCAAGGAGCAATTTAGCATAGAATTTAGCATAGTTTGGAGGTATATACTGCCCCCTTAAGAAAGCAGGTTAGATGACCGGAGGGAATAAGCTCCGTGCAGGGTGCAGTTAGGGCAGCCAGTTTTGGACTGACTGTGCAACTTTGAAGACATTAAATAAACTGTTCCTTGTTTAATTAAGCCAACCAATCCCATAATCATTTTATAGTTTGTAATTAGACACAAACATAATTACTGGTGATGAAGCTGAGTCACAGCTCACAAATTGCGTGCGACCTCTGTTTTTCAGGAGAAGTTTTTCAGGAGAAGATCAGACATCACCCAAACTTAGAAAATGGCGCAGATTGAGATGATAGTGTGGTAGACTTGGGGCAACAGGCCTAAATATCAAGGGAAGCAGCCGCAAGGGGACTCAGGCTGCAGTCAAAGCCGGGGAAGAAGGGTACTCACCATCATGAGGTCATGAAACGGCTAGAAAAAGAAGAGGGAGTACTCACCCAGGAGCAGTGAAATCGTCATGTAGAGTGGTCAATGGAAACAGTAGTGAGAGGATCACTCGCACGGTTGATGAGGAAGTGACTGACGCAAAGGGCACTAAACAAAGAGACTCGGGCTGCGAGCAGTTACTGAGATGCGAGTGGCGGGAAAAATTCTCGCCTGCGGGAAAATAAAATGGCGGGCCAATTCAGAGTGATGGGACCATTTAATGAGGAAACAAAGTTGGATCTTGTACACCAAACGGTTTAACTTGTGTGGCGGTGTTTTGAGCACCATCAGAAGCAAGACCTTCACAACTCTAAAGAGTCTGGTATAACCAGGAAAACCGATGGAGAAAACCTACCGAGAACTGTGAGGTACTGGAAAATCACTTTGCATCCCAACCACTGATGAGTGCAGAACATTTCCGTTTTTATAAATGGATATAACAGGAAGGAGAGTTCATCATCCAATTCATGGCTACTTTTTTAGTTGGCTGAACATTGCGAATTTGGAGGGTTCCTCCAGAATGCCTTGTGGGACCGTTTAGTTTGTGGCCTCCAACATGAAGCCATCCAAAGGAAGCTACGAACCAAGAAAGACCTGGAATTTAAGGTAGCTTTTGAAATCGCTACCTCGATGGAGCTGGCTGCCAGTGAAGCAACACAGTTCGGTGTCGGCACTCTGGCATAAAGTAGTGGAATAGTGGAAGCTCAGCTGAGTGCAGTAACAACCGCAGAATGATGCCTATGTGGCAAGTTTGGCCGCAAGGAGTCAACATTTAGGACTCAAAGCTCAGTGCTACAAATGTAAGCGAGTGAGCCACATTGCCCGAAATTGCGAGGTACAACCCAAACTAGAGAAGGGAAGTCAGAAAGAGACAATCCAGAGGACAAGGCATAAGGTACATGCGACTAGCTAGGGAGGTGATGGGGAGTCAGCTGAGTCTGCGGAAGAAGCAGAAGAGTCAGAATCAGCTGGGTTTTGGTTAAACATCCTGTCGATACAGGATGGAACCGATCGTTTCTGGGTCATTCCCAAAATAGAGGGGAAAACAATTAAGATGGAGGTGGATATGGATGCAGCAGTGTCTGATTCTAAATTCGGGTTATATGGAAAAGTTAAGGGCACTGCCGTTGAAGTCTGCCAAGATTACTCTTCGTGCATATACGGAACAAATGGTGCCACTGAAAGTCTGTGTACTGGCGAAAGTACAGTTCAGGGATCAGTGTGCAGAATTGCTACTGTGCATAGTAAAAGGCACTATTTGGATGCTTGTGGTTACAAAAATTAAGTTAAATTGGGGCAGAGTTCATAGGCTGACAGACTCAAAGATAAGTATACAAGATGTACTGGATAAGTATAAAGATTTTTTCAAGGGGACCCTGTGAGAAATGAAAGGGTTCAAAATTAAAATACGGCTGAAGCCGGAGGCTTGTCCGAGGAGTCTGAAGGCGTGTCCGGTACCGTCCGCCGTCTGGTCTAAAGTGGAGGCAGAACTGGAACGGCTGGTGAATCTGGGAGCATTGGAACCAGTAACCACCAGTGGGCCACTCAAGTCATCCTGGTCTTAAAAACACATGGTGTGGTGAGGACCTGTGTTGGACTTTAAGATCACAGTCAACCCAGCCCTGGTGCAGATTGATACCCACTTCTCATTGAGGACCTGTTCAGTGGACTGACAGGGGAAAGAAAATTTCAAAAACGGATCTGTCACAGGCCTATTTACAGATGGAGGTCACGAAGAAATCTCAGCTGCCGCTGGCGATAGTGACATACAGGGAACTTTTCCGCTACAAGTGACTTCCCTTCGGCATCATGTCAGTGCTGGCTCTGTCAATGAGGGCCATGGCTCAAATATTAAGTGGGTGGCCAGGAATTCAGTGTTATCTGAATGATATTTTGGTTACTGGCTCCACCAAAGAGGAACATTTGAAGAACCGAGAAGATACCTTCAAAATGTTGCAGGAGCACGGTGTACAGGTAAAAAGGGAGACATGTAAGTTATTTAGGGACTGCATTGAATTCCTGGGCCATGTAATCGATGGTGAAGAACGACACAAGGCGCCCAAGAAGATTGAGGCAATCATGAAGGCACCTGGACCACAGACCATGTTTCAAGTCTGATCATTCTTGGGGTTGGTGAACTACTATGGCAGGCTCATGCCAGATCTGACAACTGTGTTAAAACCCCTACATTGGGTTCTGGGAAAGGGCGGCCATAGAAATGGACCCAGGGTGTGAAGAGGCTTACTGGGAGGTGAAGCAACCCTTAAGGAGGTCAGAAGTGCTGACTCATTTCGACCCGAAGCTGCCACTACAGTTAGCCTGTGATGCCTCACCTTGTGGGGTCGGTGCTGTATTATCGCATATTTTGCCAAAGCAGAAGAAAGGCCCATTGCCTTCACTTTGAGGTCAGTGATGAAGGTGGTGGAGAATTAAGGTCAAGTCAAAAAACGGGGATTGGCATTGTTTTCGGAATCAAGAAGTTCACATATTTCCTTTACAGCAGCCAGTTTGTGCTGTTGACTGACCACAGGCCACTAACCTACAGACCCCGTATACAGACCACTGGCCTGTATATGGGGATACCATCACTGGCGGTGGCACGCCTGCAGAGATGGGCACTGGCTCTGTCAGCCTGCTCTTGTGAAATAGAATGCCAACAATCGGAGAAGCACAGCAATGCAGATGCCATGTCCAGGCTGCTACGACCAGGGGATAAAGACGTTCTCGACTGGAACCTGAAAGTCATGTATTTCTCCCAGGAAGACAAGCTACCAGTGTCCACAAGCCAGGCGCAGAATGCTACCCAGAAAGACCAGGATTTAAGCCAAGTGCTGGACTTAGTCCTGAGAGAAAGGACCAATCATAGAAACCAACCAGATTTACGGCCCTACCTGTACAGGAGGTGGCAGTTGTTTGTATTGGACACATCATTCCTCCCCCGCTAACAGGAAAGGTACTGGAACAAGTGCACCAAGAGCACCCCGGGGTGAAAATGAAGGATATAGCCAGGAGCTACTTTTGGTGGCCGAATATGGACTCCCAGATTGAGGAGAAGATAGGATCATGTGAGTCCTGTGCATTAGTAAGGAAGGTGCCACCGTTGTCACCCCTGCACCCATAGGAACGGCCCCAATTTCCGTGGCAGTGGATTCATGTTGATTTTGCAGGTTTAGTAGTGGGACACTCTTTAAATGTTTTTTAAGGCAAAGATAGATAGATTTTTGAACAGTAAAGGAATTAAGAGTTATGGAAAGATCAGCCATGATCTTATTGAATGGCGGAACAGGCTCGAGGGGCCAAATGGCCTACAATTGCTCCTAGTTCTTATGTTCTATCAGTTTTGGGTGATGAAGGTTAAGGGAACCAGGAAAATATGTTGTCTTTATGGGATGGTGTTTGAAGCCACAACTTCCTGACACGAAAATAGGGTTAAATTAATGGGCGAGATCTTCCCAAAGAAATTATGAGTGCAATTTTATGAAAAAATGTCAAAGTGCCAAACGAGCAAGAGAACAGGAGTGAATAGTGCCATTTCTTTTGGTGAGTCATGACTTGCAATCTTACGATACAGAATGCAATAAAAGAGCCTCGATGCGAAAAAGAGTCTTGCTGGAATGGACACTCCAGGCGCGTGATTCTCCCAAAATGTCTGCAGTTGTAACAATGGAGAATTGCGTATAAGCACCAATGATGGACACACAGGCAGTCACGCCAGGAAGGTAGCACCGAGAAGAACTGCCCGAAGGTTCACAGAAGAAGAGCTGGACCGTCTGCTGGACGCTGTGGAGGAGAGGAGGGTCATTTCCTTCCCCCCGGACTGGCAGGTCGCCAGTGAGGCCTGGGCAGTAGTGGCGGTGGCAGGATTGGCTGCCAGTGCTAGAAGAAACTGAATGACCTTGTTCGGGCAGCCAAAGTGAGTGTCTATCCTGTCCTGCCATCGCGCCTGCAATATCCATGTTGATCCACCCCTGACACCCATGGCCTTCCAGCACCCTCGCATTGGCATCCAACCCCTCTGGCAAAACTCTATCACAACACCTGGCTGCTGAGGCACAGATCCGACAGTCCCCACCCAATCGTCCCCACTCCTGACACCTTGTGCCCTTCCAGCCATCAGGCTTTCAATTCCCTCTGTCCCCACAGGAAAAGTTGGCCCATAATCGCCAAGAGCAGGAGAAAACAGGAGGTGGGGTTCTCGACCTGCGAATCCTAACTCCCTTTGAGGAGAGAGCCCTTGATCTGGCGGGGGAAGACTCTCGTTGCTCAGCTTCTTGCCTAAGAAAACCGATCTCACCGGCAAAACAGGGTGGGGAGTGTGAACAGTGTGAATTGGATTTTTATCCTCCCCTGCAATCTTCCCGGCTCACCATGCTGACTGACCGGCTCAGCAAACCAGTAAGATCGCACCCATTATTGCAGTATCACACGCCCTGAAGCGCTGTGTTTGTATTTCCGGCTCTGTTATATTTTGACTGTTGGGAAACACTGGCTTCAGTTTTAATTAATAAGCATTCGTGCCTGTATTTTTATAATTAATTGTTTGTGGTTGCCAAGTTCATGAGATATTATATCAGGTTCAGGGAACAAGTCGTAATCTTTGTGTCAGTGTTTGCCAATTCACTGACTGAATAATCAGCTGTCTAACCAGAAACATTTATTAATTAAGTGATAGTACGTATGTCATTTGGCTAAAACTACTCTTGGATCTGGAGAGCTGCTTTTACACAAGTCAGGATGTATGGTATGATTGTTCTTGTGTTGTTGAATTGCACCCTGGAAATTTTCACAACTTCAGGCACATCCTGTGAATTCAGGGTAATTATGTCCTTGCAGTCTACTTCAACAAGATCAGAAGTTCTTAATGTTGGCAACTTATTTGGGCCTCTGGGAAGCTTTTCCTTTAACAAACTCTGCCGCTTACATACGATAGTCCTGTTCTGAGAAAGGTAAACTGGTTGACCGTGAAAATCCGTGAGGTGAAAGGGTGAGTGCATGAGTGCTGAGATGGGCCCAGACAGGGTGAGTGCATGAGTGCTGAGATGGGCCCAGACAGGGTGAGTGCATGAGTGCTGAGATGGGCCCACCACTTCGATTCCAACAGTCAGAGAAGGTCCCTCATAGTACATGGGCCACTCATACTCTCGCGCAGATAGCTAAATCTGAAGCATGGTGTGACTGGCTATCATGATGTGGAGATGCCGGCGTTGGACTGGGGTAAGCACAGTAAGAAGTCTCACAACACCAGGTTAAAGGCCAACAGGTTTATTTGGCACCACAAGCTTTCGGAGCGCTGCTCCTTCATCAGGTGAGTGAGGACTTGTGATCACAAACAGGGCATATATAGACACAAACTCAATTTACAAGATAATGGTTGGAATGCGAGTCTTTACAGGTAATCAAGTCTTAAAAGTACAGACAATGTGAGTGGAGAGAGGGCCCAGCACAAGTTAAAGAGATGTGTATTGTCTCCAGCCAGGCCAGTTAGTGAGATTTTGCAAGCCCAGGCAAGTCGTGGGGGTTACAGATAGTGTGACATGAACCCAAGATCCTGGTTGAGGCCGTCCTCATGTGTGCGGAACTTGGCTATCAGTTTCTGCTCAGCGATTCTGCGTTGTAGTGTGTTGTGAAGGCCGCCTTGGAGAACGCTTATCCCCAGCTTCTGTCGCGACACTAAGGACTTCCTACAGAAACTCAGCACACATGGAGCAGTTGAACCAGGAGCACCCTTCGTCACAATGGATGTCTTGGCACTCTACACCAGCATCCCCCACGACGATGGCATTGCTGCAACGGCCTCAGTACTCAATGCCGACAATGCCAATCTCCAGATGCAATTCTACAACTCATCCGCTTCATCCTGGACCATAACGTCTTCACCTTCAACAAACAGTTCTTCATCCAGACGCACGGAACAGCCATGGGGACCAAATTCACACCTCAATATGCCAACATCTTTATGCACAGATTCGAACAAGACCTCTTCACCGCACAGGACCTTCAACCGACGCTATACACTAGATACATCGATGACATTTCCTTCCTTAGGACTCATGGCGAACAATCATTGAAACAACTATATGATGACATCAACAAGTTCCATCCCACCATCAGACTCACCATGGACTACTTTCCAGAATCAGTTGCATTCTTGGACACACGCATCTCCATCAAGAATGGTCACCTCAGCACTTCACTGTACCGCAAGCCCACAGATAACCTCACGATGCTCCACTTCTCCAGCTTCCACCCTAAACACGTTAAAGAAGCCATCCCCTACGGACAAGCCCTCCGTATACATAGGATCTGCTCAGATGAGGAGGATCGCAACAGACACCTACAGACGCTGAAAGATGCCCTCATAAAAACACGATATGGCGCTCGACTCATTGATCAACAGTTCCGACGCGCCACAGCGAAAAACTGCACCGACCTCCTCAGAAGACAAACACAGGACACAGTGGACAGTGGACTTTGTCGTCCAGTACTTCCCCGGAGCGGAGAAGCTACGACATCTTCACCGGAGCCTTCAACATATCATCGATGAAGACGAACATCTCGCCAAGGCCATCCCCACACCCCCACTTCTTGCCTTCAAACAACCGCACAACTTCAAACAGACCATTGTCTGCAGCAAACTACCCAGCCTTCAGGAGAACAGTGACCACGTCACCACACAACCCTGTCACAGCAACCTCTGCAAGACGTGCCGGATCATCAACACGGATGCCATCATCTCTCATAGTAACACCATCCACCAGGTACACGGTACATACTCTTGCGACTCAGCCAATGTTGTCTACCTGATACGCTGCAGGAAAGGATATCCTGAGGCATGGTACATTGGGGAGACCATGCAGACGCTACAACAACGGATGAATGAACACCGCTCGACAATCACCAGGCAGGAATGTTCCCTTCCATTCGGGGAACACTTCAACAGTCACGGGCATTCAGCCTCTGATCTTCGGGTAAGCATTCTCCAAGGCGGCCTTCACGACACACGACAACGCAGAATCGCTGAGCAGTAACTGATAGCCAAGTTCCGCACACATGAGGACGGCCTCAACCAGGATCTTGGGTTCATGTCACACTATCTGTAACCCCCACGACTTGCCTGGGCTTGCAAAATCTCACTAACTGTCCTGGCTGGAGACAATACACATCTCTTTAAATGTGCTTAACCCTCTCTCCATTCACATTGTCTGTACCTTTAAGACTGGATTACCTGTAAAGACTCGCATTCCAACCATTATCTTGTAACTTGAGTTTGTGTCTGTATATGTCCTGTTTGTGAACACAAGTCCTCACTCACCTGATGAAGGAGCAGCGCTTTGAAAGCTTATGCTGCCAAATAAACCTGTTGGACTTTAACCTGGTGTTGTGAGACTTCTTACTGTTCCTGGTTACCCCAGGAAAAGAGAGACCCAGGGAGTACCCACCAATCCCTCAGCAATGAGAAGTATCCACCCCCACACCATGCAGGCATGAGGTTGACCCACCCTCAGACCCCTCGACCCTTCACTCAGACCCTTAACACCATACTCCTCATAGATCCCCCTGCTCCCTCAGACCCCCACTCAGTCCCCCATCCCTCTCAGAATCTCACTCAGGCCCTCCTTCAGGCCACCTGTCTTGGCAGTGCAAACAGTCCCTTGGTACTGACACCCTGGCCTGGTGCCTTGGGCCCTTTGGGAGGGGGGGGTGGGGGGCAAGAAGGTATGTCCAGTGGCCATTTGCACTCTGCAGTTGCTTGGCTACAGAGGAAGGGTTGCGCAAGAATCTCAGGGGGTTGGGTAGGCTCATGCTTGGGGCAAGGGGTTGACATCACCACTCTCCCCTGGAATGGGGTCTCGTGGTTGTTCTGCCCCTTCTAGTCCTGGCAGACCTGAAAATCACCCCGAGCACGGCAATTTTAGGCAGCCCTGCGATCACCATCTGTATTCCTGCCTTTCAGCAGTGAAAATTCTTAAGTAGCCAGGTCACTTTAATCTCCATGGTTATCTGGCAGGCTTTGAAATTAAAGCAACACTCCATTCTGCAGCAGAGATTGCCCTTTCTCTCTGTTAGAAGTGCAAGTGTGAGCAGAGACCTTTGAAGTCCTCTGAGATGTCAATTTCCCAGGGTGGGGCAGGGGGGACGGTGGGGGAGGGTGGGGCAGGGGGAGGGGTGGGGATGGGGGGGATGATTGAGGGGGGTGGTTTCCATTCCGCATAGCTGTGCACTGAGCCCAAATGTATTCACACAACTTTGATTTGAAGTTTCTGAGGCTTCTTAGCAAGCTGAAACCTTTGAAACCCTCTCCATTCCATTGGAAACCTTTAATCTCTGTCAATTAAAGTTCAAGCACTTATTCCTTTTGAAGAAACCACAGCTGTCAATCAGGCTTAGAATTTTTGGAAACATTGCCGTTAGGATCAATGGAAGTATTTGAGATGCATTCACAAATGAAGGGAAATGAAAATAAATACAGCTGATTGGAGCATCAATAGAAATCCACTGAGCTGTCCATGAAGGTCTTTTTCAAAACACTCCATGTTGCAATTGGGGGTTCTATGGGGAAAAGGAGTCTGAGGGGGAAGGGGGGCTGAGTGGGGGAGTCAGAAAGGGAAGTGGGGCTGAGTCGGGCTCTGAGGAAATTGGATCGGTTCAGCCTCATGCCTGCGTGGTATGGTGGGGAGTTACCCGTTATTTGTGGGTGGAGGGGGGAGGATGCTCGTCTTTGGTGAGGGGTTGGTGGAGCCTCCTGTAGTCAGTGTAGGGGGGCACAAGTTCATTTTTTGATGGGGGGGGGTCTGTTTCTGAGCGCAAAGGTTGGGATCTTGGAACAGCGGGGCTGGAACAACGGGGCTGGCTAACGGGTTCCCCAAAATGGTCTCATTAGCATCTTTCAGGTGGGTGAATCCCACCTGTCAGACGCTGGCAACGCCAGCAAGGAACAGTTTTCCCACTGGCGTGGGCACTTAATCCAAATTCAGGAGAATTGTGGCTTTAGTGTGATGCAATTCTATCCCTGTTCATGGGTCCTGCTGTGCAGATTTGTCTTGGATCTAGAGTCACTTCCAAACATTTTCCAGCTCTCAGATCTGCTTCCTTCCTATTCATAATCATCATGCGTTAGACTTTTCAGCATTACCTTTTATAGACAAGGCTATTTATCACTCTGCCTAGCCTTGCACTTCATGCCATTAACAAAATTAAGGCTGCCAGAATCTCTAATTTGACAGTAGTGCATTAACATTTTGTAAACAAGTCACACATACTTGTGTCTCTTTAGATGAGAGTCAATAAGTTACTTTTCTGTTTGACATGATTTAAAATTCATGAAACATTGGCTGGCTGCTGGCTTGGATAGTTTGTAATGCAAATTAACCTCCACAAATATTCCCATCCAAAAGTTTCCATTAAAATGCAAACACATTTTTTGTCCACTCAGCTATCCCATTTGTAAGGACGGTGAGATGACCTTCACTCAAATTTACTGGAGCTTACGATGGATGAATTTCCAAGATGTAATTCCTTTTTATTTGCTGCAGGCCCTGGTATTCTGATGGGACAAGAAGTTCATGCTGCCCATCCCATTTCTTAAAGAACAGGAAGACTTGCATTTTCAAACTACGGTTCCCAATCTCGGAACATTTCAAAGCTAATTAAGTACTTTGGAAGTTTAGGGCAGAATTTTAATGGCCCCTGGAGGCAGAGGTGAGTGGTGGGGCCAGTAAAATGGCATGGCCTTCCTGACAGGCTGCTGACTGATATGTTTCTACCACTGACTAATTTGATCAGATGCGAGAGGCAGGACAAATCGGTGATTGACAGATCAGTGGCGAGCAGTTAATTGGTCATTAGGTAGACGATTTTCAGATATTTTTCTAACTTTTTATAATTTTGACTTGTTGACTCAAACATGGTGAGATCTGAGTGTCAGTTGAAGGGTGGAGGGAATTGGCAGCATGGTGGCAAGAGAGCAACCTCATGATCGCAGAAGGTCAAAGGGTAGATGATGGGGTGGATACCCTTCGATGCTTAGCTTCATTGAGATGTCCAAGCACCATTGTCTCCGAAGACTGCATCTCTCCAGGGTGTTGATGCCGGAGTTATGAAATTTGCTCGAAGATGGGTTCATGCCAATGAGAAGTGGCATTCACCTAATGCCTGTAACATTAAAGATTAGATCAGCACTCAACCTTTTCACCTGTGGTTCATTTCATTGATTACCTGGATATCTATGTGACATTTCTAGTCAGTGGCCTATCACTGCATAAAGGAGGTGAAGCATGCCACATCTAGACAGGCTGAGAGGGTGGTTAGCTTTGGTTCTGTAGCTGGATTTCCTCAGGTACAAGAGGGGCCATTCATTGTACTCATGTTGTCATCAAGGTCTCTCAGAGCAGCCATGTGCCTTAATGAACAGGGATGCCACTCTCTCAAAGTTATCTGTAGCCACAGTAAAAGGATTGTGCAGGTGAGATTTTCAGGCAGCCGCCATGACTCCTCCATTTTTCAATGGTCACAGTTGGCTTGGTTCTTCAGGCTATCCAAATGCCTTCATGGCTAGATCCATAGTGCCAACTTTCTGATCCTTGTGCGTATCCTCAATACATAAACAGTTGAACAAATCTTGAACAGACATGTAAATAGTAATTTTACAATTTTTCTAAACCCAGCACTGAAGAAGTTTGCTACATCAAACTGTAACATAAGCCATGATATGTGATCCAGTGTTCCCAGCAGGGAGCAATATGCATGGGAAACACGTCTTGGAAGATCACGGCTGCGTCATCAATGACAATCCTACAAAGTCATCATACAGAATTATTTTGAGTTCTAATGGTGATCCTGACAATTCCACTGTCCTGTGGTATTTAAGTATGAATGCTAGAACAACAGGAGCAAAATGCTGATTCAAATATTATAGTACTATACAGATCATTAATGTGCAGAGCATTTGGTTGTACCTGGCTATATGATGAATTTGTGTAGTATGGCTAACTTGAGTTTTCTTTTAAGTTAGCGTTAACCATTGGTTCCATCTATCTTTAGTTTCTTTTGTATGCCTCATACATTGTCTGAGCTCATCATATCTTTGAGGCCCACCTCCTCTCTCTCCACCCTAACTACTGACCACTCAACTTGTGTTCTTGGGCCTCATACAAGCTGATGTGGAAATCAGTTTCCTCTCCTCATATACTATTCTCCTGCCCTTTCAGAACCTCTATCAGCACTCCCTTCTTCAAAACTAAACCCATGACCTTATTATGCTTGCAAACTACTGCCCAATCCCCAATATCACTTTCTCTTAATAACCTTGAACATGATGTTATCTCCCAAATCCGTGTCCACCTTTCTTGCAACTCCATGTATGAACCTCTAATATCCCATTTCCATCCTTCAACAGCACTCAGCCACCTCGAATTAAAGTTATAAATTATATCCACAATGACAATGATGGACCACACATTCTCATCTGTTTTGAACAGTCTGCAACTGATGGAGGTTGAGGAACAACCTGATAGAAGTCTACAAGATATGAGGACAGAGTGGACAGTCAGAAGCTTTTTCCCGGGGTGAAAGAGTCAATTACTAGTGGGCATAGGTTTAAGGTGCGAGGGGCAAGGTTTAAAGGAGATGTACGATGCAAGTCTTTTTACACAGAGGGTGGTGAGTGCCTGGAACTTGCTGCCAGGGGGAGGTGGTGGAAGCAGATACGATAGTGAGTTTTAAGGGGCGTCTGGACAAATACATGAACAGGATGGGAATAGAGGGATACGGTCCCCAGAAGGGTCGGGGGTTTTAGTTCAGTCAGGCAGCATGGTCGGTGCAGGCTTGGAGGGCCGAAGGGCCTGTTCCTGTGCTGTAATTTTCTTTAGTATTTGTTCTTTGATCTCTGCAGCTGAATAGAACTGTCTTCGCATTGTTCCTTTGTTACCAGGCAACTCGTAGCCAGAGAACCTCCTGCAGTAAGTTCCCCCATACATTCCCCCATACAGTTTCCTTTTGATCCCATTATTTGTAATCTCTCCTTTAATTTTCCATTTATCTAATTTAAATGTTATCTTCTCATTTGACTCATTTTGTTTTACTTTGAAATTGTACTATGGGTTTACCGTATCCAATCATTTAATATTTCCGATACCCCTCTGCATTTCCTCATTCTCGCCAGACTATTTTTGAGTTGCTCCAAGCTTTGACCGTCACTCATTCCCTTCGCACTGGAAATCAGTACTGTTGCTTTCTTGTGCATCCTCTTCAATTTATACATATTCTTTTTGTGGTGTGTTAGCTAGAATTAAACATAATACTGAAAATGAGGTCTGACCAGCGGATTTAAATTCTTATAAAATTGGTGCGGCAATGGATCCCAGTGTTCTACTTTTTTAAATGCTTTGCCATTTCTAAAAATTGAAATGGACAAGATTGCTATGAAACCCAAGTCTTTTTGTAGGCCTTTCTGTGGTAATTCAATATCATTCATTCTGGAGTTATACCCAAGGACGAGAGATTTATAAACTCAGTGGTTATAAATTACTCGATAAATAGGAACCGTGCTAAAAGTGTAGTGTGTGGTTGATGGATATAATACAGCAACCAAGCTCTTTGAAATGGAATTTAGTTTGGATGAATGCCTGTGCTGGATAAAGCAATGCCTGGTAGTGACTAATCCAACTTGAGATTCTTCCTTGGTTTATATTCATCGACAGAAACTCCATGAACTGTGAGACATGTCTGATAACAAGCATTGGAAGTGTGGGAAAGAAGGAATATAATCTACAATACATTCCCGAGCAATGCCTACTGATATCCTTTAGAATTAACTATTTTCCAAGTCGTTCAACATCCAGTATTAGATGGGAAGAAATTTCTTTCAATTAAATATTATGAAAACCAAAGTTTTATCGGTCCCCACCAAAATGTTCCTAAAACACTGGGCGGAATTTTATGAGATTTTTTCCAAGTGTTCAACGAGCATGAAAATGGTACAGTGCCTGATCCGTTTTTCAGGTGAGTTTTCACACCCAATCTTATGCACTCAGTCTTTGAAAATATGGGTGAGACTGTTTCTAGCCGTGAGAGGCAGTGGGCGGGGCTTAATTCGTCAGACAGCCTGCAGCCCAGATTGGAGCCACAAATTGCGCACATGCAGAAAAAGCTAAAAAGAAAAAGCAGCTCTCCTGACAGAACATCCCTGGGTAAGATACAGCCTCCCCGGACCCCCTGCACTTGGCCCCCTCATCACCGCCCCCCCTCCCCCTCTTCCACCTCTTCCCGCCCCCACCCCCCCCCCCCCCCCCCCACCCGCCAGCCCTGATGGCTGACTGACATGACCCTCTCTCTCCCCTGCACCCCCCCCCACCCCCGAGCATCACAGAGGCCTCTAACAGGAATGTACTTCCCCCAACGGTTGCCGGAGGGACCCTGCACATTGATATTAGTGGGGGAGGTCCCTCAGTGCACTGCCACTCTGAAAAGCAAGGCCTCAAATAATTCACTGGCTACAGCAGGTGGCATGCATTGGCAGTGACTTACAACATCTGCCATGGCATCCCCAGAATCCAGGAGAGATTCCCTCACCCCACCCTACCCACCCCGGGGCCCTGCATGGTTGTTTAGTGCTCCCTTACCCACCACCCAGGTGTGGGCCCAGGTGCCAGCGTGCATGCAGAGCTCAAGTAGGTGTCAGTTTGCAGTAGAGTAGTTTGCAGCAGGACATCATCACAATGGCGCACAGCGAGTCATCATCACCATCCTGTCTGCCATAGAAACACAGTGTACCCAGGCCCACCACTCTTGTGTTACAATGTTGCAAAAGATTGTAGGACTGCACAGGGGTGGGGGGAGCGGTTGGGGGGATGTAATCCATATGCAGCAACACAGGCCCCTAATGACCAGAGAGAGTGGGGATCAGGGCCTCCCTCACCACCCTCGCATGACTGACTCTTGCTGCCGCCAGCCCTCCTGCACCTGGGTGGTGTCGGGCATTGTCGTCTGTCCTCCTCCTCTACCTCTTCCTCTTCCTGCTCGGTGGCCTCCTCCCAGTGATGCCCGGCTGGTCAGCCTCCACGCCCTCCTCCTCCAAAAGGTCTCCTCGATGCTGCGCCGGGTTGCATAGGGCACAGCACACAACCAAAATGCAAGATGATATCAGGGGGTTATATTGGAAGGCCCGGCCAGAGCGATCCAGGCACCTGAACCACATTTTGAGGAGCCCTATGCACAGCTCCACTATTGAACAGGTGAACATCATGAAGTATGAAGCGAACCCCATGTGCCCCACGAGCCATCCCCTCACTGTGGGCTCCTCCTCAAAGACCTCCGGGACATCAGAGCTCCTCAATATAAACCTATCATGCACGCTGCCGGGGTGTCTGGCGTAGATGTGCTGATGGTCACACACCAACTGCACATTTATTGAATGGAAGCCCTTTTTATGAATCTTCCTGGATTCTTCACCAGGGCCTTGAGGGTGATGTGGGTGCAGTCTGTAGCCCCCTGCACATTTGGCATCCTCTGATGACTGTGAATCCTGCATCCCGGGCTTCCTGCTGCACCTGGTCCAGGTCAGATTCAATATACTGGCCAGCCTGGGCATACAGAGCATCCATGACCTCCAATGCACACTTGTGGATGGATGATAGGGAAATGCCACAAAGGTCTCCACTGATGGTCTGGAAGGATTCGGTGGCATAAAAATTTAAGGCGGCCGTCACTTTCACAGCCCCTGTCCCCTTGCCCCGAGGTGCCAAGTCCTGCAACAAATGGCACAGGTGTCCTTTCGGAGCCAGAGCTGTCAGTGGCACACGATATCCAACAGTTGCTCAAAAGACACTCACATACGAAAATGCCAGGGTCTCTGCTCCCTCCTTCTCCTGCCCCCCCGCCCCCCCCCCCCCCCCTTGGAGCGAATGGCAGCCACATCCTGCCTCCAGCGGCCGTCTTCCTCTACTCCTACGAGTGGT
This sequence comes from Mustelus asterias, assembly GCF_964213995.1. Lineage (NCBI taxonomy): Eukaryota > Metazoa > Chordata > Chondrichthyes > Carcharhiniformes > Triakidae > Mustelus > Mustelus asterias. The sequence goes on along the minus strand of NC_135822.1, from coordinate 63,811,035 downwards.
AAGGCCTGGGCCTCCTCTGCCCGCAATTCATCCTCCTGCTCCTCCTCAGCTTCAGCAGCAACCAAAAGAACAACAAGATCAATTGGTTGCACTGCAAAAGCCATTTCGTCAATCTGAAGTGTGGGGTCGGTGTTTGGGAAAGGGGAGAGACCGATGGAGAGTTAAAGATCTCTGTTTGCCCCCAGCAATACACACTCCCTGCATCCCCACCTCCCCCCCCGCCACAGCCCCCCAGCAGCACACATGACCCATATCCCCCCCACGGTCCCTCAGGATGGCAACACAGCACCCCCCCAATATCCCACACTCACAAACACACACCCAGAATCCATGCAGTAGTGGCCCCCAGACAAGTCCTGAGGCTGCAGTACTGCCACTTCAGAGAGTTTCCAACCTATCCCCCACAAGCAGCAGTGCTTGCTGCTGCCAGCACTAGGATCTAGAGTCAGCGCTAAGACCCAAGCTAATCACTCAGATCAGGGTCCATGCTGAGGGTCTGAAGTCGGAACCAGTGAGCAACAGCAGCCTCCCACCCTTCCCCATGCACTCGTAGGCCCCCCAACCTGAAATGCAACATGGCCGCCATGAAACAACCCCCCCCCCGACACAGTTTGATACAAGAGACTTGCCTCCTTGCTCACCCTCATTGCTGAAGCACCTGAATCCAACTTTTATATTTGAGGTGTTTTCCTGACTAATCCAGCTGCAGCGAATGAGGTCGTTAAGGCAGGTGAGCTGGGACGATTGGGAGTGAAGCTCACTAATTGCATTGTGATGAATGCACAAAAATGCAAATTCACGTTTTGCCCGTTTTGAATGCAGTCCCGATCACGTTGATTTTTTTTCTTGATAAAATGGGAATGAGCACAGAAACGGGCGCCATTCCCACTCGTCGCATCATGCCCAATTTTACGACTTTTTCCCACCGCAAAACTCGCGATGAGGTCGTAAAATTCTGCCCACTGAGTCCATTCCCCTCCCTGGCCACTGTCTGGGGCTAAAATGGGCTACTCACGAATTTGGTGTTCTGCATGACCCTGAGCTGAGCTTTTGATCCCATGTCCTCTTCATCACCAAAGCCAGATACTCATACCCCCATAACATTGCTTGCATTTCTCCTTGCCTTACTTCATCGGCTTTTGAAAACTTGTTACCAGGCTTGATTTTCAGCATTCTCTTTCCCAGCCTCCCATTGTCCCACTCTCTGTAAAGTTGAGCTCGCTGAAAACACTGCTGTCCATAACCTAACTTATGTCAAGTGTTCACTGACCTATATTGGTTACTGTCCAGGTAATGATTCAGTTTTACTTGTATTCAAATTTCTCCATGGCATCGCACCACATTATCTCTGTTATCTCCTCCATTTCTACAAATCTCTGAGATCTTTGTGCTGCTCCAATTCTTGTCTATTGCGCATCACTGATTTTCATCACTACATCATGCCCAGGCCTCAAGCTCTGGAATTCCCTCATTAAATCTCTCCGCCTCTCATTCCTTTAAAACTTACCTCTCTGACCAGGCAATGGATCACCTGTCCTAATATTTCCTTATGTGGCAAATTTTGTTGGATAACATTTCTGTGATGCTCCTGGTGATAGTTCTCCTGCATTAGAGGTGAAAAAAGATGCAAGTTGATGTTGCAACGTGCTGTTAAAACTGCCATCTAATGTTTTATGCAGGGTCAGCATACAGCAGCTGCTTTACTTACCGAGAATAATACAGTCAGCTCTATTGATTGCTGAGACCTAGAAATTGAAATAATTAGCATAGTAGACAGGATGCTGGGTCATACAGAAACTTGCATTAATAAAATCCTTTTAATGCAGAGAAACATCTCAGAGCAACTCAGATTTATCATTTTCAGAACGATTACCACCACCCCCTCTTGTAAAATGCTTATCTTGAACCAATTAGTTCTCTCCAATGCAGCTCACATTCAAAACTCCCTTTCCACTCCAAAGTTCTACTGTGTGACATTGCCCTTCAATTCAAAGGACACATTCTTAAAGTTAGAGCCAAACCATTCAATGAAACAGAAAGCATTTCTGCGCACAGAGGCTCGTAGAAACCTGGAATTCTTTCCCCCAAAACAGAGAATGCTAGAGGCTTTTGTTGGGTAAGGGTATTAAGAGCAAAGACAGACAAATAGTGCTGAGATACAGCCATGATCCAGCTGAATAGTAAAATATGATCAAGGGGTCCAATGGCCACCTTCTGTTTCAATGCTCATCTTCTGAGAATCATTGTCCACAACTCTTCAGCCTAGTTCTACCCTGGTCATTACTTTGGAACTCACCTGGCGAAAGTCATCCCCTGAGGTTAATCAATCAGTAGCTACATCAACCTACTCAATGTCCAGCTCTCTGTGGATGCACTGAAATGCTTCCAGTTAAACTTATCCTACATGCACATCTCCGCTAATGGTTCTCTTCTCCAAAGCCTCACTTCTGAATTCACCTGAACTTATCCCTGGTATCTGATCTTGAAGGAATAGGATCAGTTTTGACCTGCATTCTGATGGCACTTAGCTATGCCTTTCCATGAGTTTTTCAGAACCTTAATCATCTTTATGCTGTCATACCACCGATCTGACAATAAAGAATTTCTACTGATGTATTTCCTTATCAAGTCCTCAGGATTTTCTCCAGACAATTAATCATTTCAGTTCAAGTTGGGAAATGTGACGGCCAATGAATAAAATTAGGATCCTTCAAACAGCAAATTAAGAACAAATAACTTTTTTGGACCTGTTATTTAGGACAGAATATTGGTCAGGCAGAAGGGAGATATCCCTGTTCTTTTCATGAATTATGCCATGGAACCTTTTACACCCAATTAATCAGGCAGATAGGTGACTGAATTTTCTCAGTGATGGCAGTTCTGCCACCAGGGATGACCACAGTAAGAAGTCTCACAATACCAGGTTAAAGTCCAACAGGTTTATTTGGTAGCAAATACCATAAGCTTTCGGAGTTGTGTTGTGAGACTTCTTACTGTGCTTACCCCAGTCCAACGCCGGCATCTCCACATCATGACCAGGGATGACAGCAGGAGCCCATCCTGGTTCAGCATGACTGCATTGCTAATGATGGCCAATTAAGAGGCAGCTGTTAAAGCTGACATCCAATTAAGGTCAGTGGTCTGCTCCCAAAAGCTCTGGCATAATCAGATAGCAGGCAGGTTGTCACCACGGGTGGTGGCCAGTGCTGAGGCTGCAGCTTGTGGGAGAGGGTTCATCAATGGTGGGGTGCCATAGGAGTGAGGTGAGTGAGTTTGGAGGAAGCTCGGGCCAGGCAAGGGTATCTATTCAACTGGAAAGCCCCTCCATCGGCCTGCCATCTCCCCAGTTAGCTGTGGGCCATCCCAACACAGGTAAAATATCTGTAAAGGCAGAAAGTGGCTGACAATATGCCATAATGGTGGGAAGATGTAGGCATCCTTACTTCTTCTGCCATGTTGCCTCCTGCCTCTCAGCACATCTCCAACTGACTGAGAAAATACATCCCATGATCTCTTTTTTTAATTCTTTCATGGAATGTGGGAAGCATTGGCTAGGCCAGAATTTATTGTCCATCCCTAATTGCTCTTGAGCTGAATGTTGGGCCATTTCAAAGGGCACTTGAGCGTCAACCACTGTGAGCCATCTCTCGACCATATTTCCTTCCCGAAAGGACATTAGTGAACCAGGTGAGTTTTTACAGCAGTGATTTCATGGTTCATCATTGGACTTGTACTTCCAGATTTTTATTGAATTGAAATTCCACCATTTTATGTGGTGGGATTCAAACCCAGATCCCTGGGGCATTACCCTGGATCTCTGGATTACTAATCTAGTGATAATGTCATGACTCCTCCCCAGGGTGTTTAACATCTCACCCAAATGATCACACTTCCAACCTTGCAGCAGACCTTCAACAATGCAATCCAGTGTTAGCCCAGAAAGTTATGGGCTGCAATTTATGGTTGGACAAGCCCACAACCATGTGATTTGGACATAGAGTCTTAAGAGGTCAACAGCACAGAAAAATCCCTTCAACCTATTGTGTGTGCGCTGGTCAAAAACAACCACCTAACTATCCTAATTCTATTTTTCAACACTTGGCCCACAGGCTTGTATGCCTTGGCATTGCAAGTGTGCACTTAATACTTCTTAAATGTACTCCTTTTCCTTGTTTGTCCTGCCCAAGTGCACCACCTCACTCTTATCCGGATTGAATTCCATTTGTCATTGATCAGCCCATCTATCCAGCCTGTCTATCTCCTCCTGTAATCTAAGGCTATCCTTCTCACGATTTCACCCCGCCCCCACCAATTTTCGTATCGGCTGTGAATTTACTGATCAACCCTCCTATACTCAATTCTAAATAATTGATATAAACTACAAACCGCAAGGGCCCCAACACAGATCCGTGTGGACCCTCACTGGACACAGTTTTCGAGTCCAAAAAATACTCCTCGACCGTCACCCTTTGCTTCTTGCTACTCAGCTAATTCTGGATCCAATTTTCCAAATTTCCTTGGATCCCATGGGCTCTTACCTTTGCTATCAGTCTTCCATGTGGGGCTTTGTCATAAATCCACATACTCTACGTCAAATGCATTGCCCTCATCTCGAGACCTGGTTGCCTCTTCGAAAAATTTAATCAAGCTGGTCAGACATGATCTTCCCTTAACAAAACCATGCCGACTGTTCTTGGTTAATCCCTGGGGTTACAGAGATAAGGCAGGAAAGTGGACTTAGTGAGTGGTAGATCAGCCATGATCTTATTAAATGGCAGAGCAGGTTCGAAGGGCTGAATAGTTCACTTCTGTTCATATTTCTTATGGTATTAGGATGGCATAGTTTGTGAAAGGCTATAAAGAGGTTGAGGAGTGATTAAGTATTATATTCATAATCACAGAAAATGTTAATTACATAATAAAATAAAAGCAAAATACTGCAGATGCTGGAATCTGAAACAAAAACAGAAAATGCTGAGTTCATGTTCTGAGCCTATATAACTTCTTCCAAGTCCTTAAGATGAGTTCTACAGACTCAAAACATAAACTCTGTTTCTCTTTCCACAGATACTGCCAGACCAGCTGGGTTTTCCAGCATTTTTTGTTTTAATTTCAGATTTCCATTTTCTGTTTTTATTTTCAGCTATGAACATTGATTATGCTGTTTTTTCTGGCGTTTCTGCTGTTCTTCCATTAAAATTACGGAGGGCTATTAAGAGAATCCCCATGGATATTCAACTATTGCTTATGCTTGCTGACTCTTTAGACCAATTGTCTAGATTTGTTTGGAAAGAGGATGGCATTGCCTTTATTTATTATAATGTTAAGTATTTGGGGAAAGTTTAATAAATCTTCCACCAGTGCATTATTAGGCTGCATCTGTAATCGCTGGAACATTGCTAGGATGGGATGTCAGTGAGAATAAGAGGAAATCTGACCTTCATCGTGTCCCAATCCACAGCCAGTGCAAGCTGCTTCCTTGACAATGCAGGACTATCCATGGAAAAATACTGCAGTACTTGAATAAATTTTACAGAACCATTTAACAGGAGAGGTATGTTGAGCGTCATGGTGGTCGGAGAAGATCGCAGAGGGGTAGAATTACTTCTGGAAACTGAAATGCATGGTTATAGCCATTTGGAAGTAATTGCCCAAGTAATTGCAAGTCATTTCGCAGTAAACCTATTTAAATTGCAGGATTGCGCATGTAAATTTGACTTGACGAATTCTCTGTTGGCCCCACTGTATATACACCACATATTAAATTATTTATTGACACAGAGTTCATTGTTCTTTGGAAGTTGAGATAGTCCAGCCCAAAGGAATATCTACTTGGTTGTGTGATGAGGGACTTGACAGGCTTTTTGCGGATTGTCTGTTCTCCCAAAGTTTGCTGTTTGAGTCTATAGTTTTTCAAAGCATTGGTCTGTAATTATAGCAAGAATTTGCATCTTTGGACCTCTGCATGAGGTTAGAGTTGTTCCTCCTTCCAGATCTCTTTTATTTCTCAGTGATGTGATCTATTGTATCAGCATCATGTATGCTTCTGATGTTAACCGTTTACTCAGCATCATTGAGGGAGAATAACCATCCTGACACTAACTATGGACAAAGTCCCGACCTTTATCTCTAGATGACTAACCATACTGGGGGATGTGTTTGTGACTGACTTCAAAAGAGGCAGAGGTGTCTTTAAATGAGCTTTTCACACTGACCTGCGTCATGATCTGCTGGAAGATGGTAAGCACGTATGCTACTTTATCAAGATGGTATCTTGTACATTTCCTCTCAGAACTGTGCTACATATCTTGCATTCTAATTCAGATGTTCTGGCAGTTGAATAGTGGGTAAAAAGTGAACATTACTTGGCCCAATTTATCCTCCAAAAGTCAGTTTTTAGATTTATGCCTTTTTCTTCCCTTCATTTCTGTATCTGATGATATGACCGATAGTTCGCTGTATTAAAATGTTCAAAGGATTTTGATCATCAACAAAGCAAACACAATGGGGGCGATTCTCCCAGCACCTTGCGCTGCCAGAAACTCGTGGATGCTATGGTGCCAACTGGAAGGAAGCGAAATTGCCTCCGCTTGAGTCTCCTGCTAAAGCAGTGCAGCGAGCCGGAGGTCTCGAGCGGAAGCCATTTAGCGGGCTTTCAGCTGGGTGCCTGATGCGCGATATAACTCACGAGGCTAGAGATGCTCGAGGAAATAAATTTTTATTGACTACTACAATAGAGCTACCATATATAATACACGATCCCAGACTGAGGGGTCCCAGACAGAGCAGTGACCTTTATACCTCTCCCAGGAGGCGGAGCCCGACTGGGATGTACCACAATAACTATAATACAGGTAGAACAGCCCAACCCGAACCCCAACAGTAACATGTAGAGCAACCCAACCCTAACCCCAACAGCAGCATATATACAGACTCATAGTACTGGCCAGACCCTGGCTCAGTACTACCTGGTGGGAACCAACGATGGTTCACCACAGTGCCATGGCCTCAGTGAGTCTATGGTAGCCGGCTTTTCAGCGCCATCAGCTCCGCGTCAGAAATCGGCGTGGAGCTGCATAATTTATTTAAACGAGCATTTAAATACAACTTAAATATCATTAGCAGGCCCGGGACTAAAATCATAGAATCACAGAATCTATGGCATGGAGACAGGGCTTTCGGCCCAAACTGGTCCATGCTGATCAAAAAGCCCATCTAAGCTAACCCTGTATCTGGCCCATATCCCTGTAACGCTTTCCTATCCATGTATCTGTCCAAATGCCTTTTTAAATGTTGTCAATGTCCCTGCCTCGACCACTTCCTCCGGAATCTCATTCATCATACATACCACCCTCTGTGTTAACAAGTTGCTCATCAGGTTCCCATTAATTCTTCCCCCTCTTGACTTAAACCTATGCTTTCCAGTTCTTGAAAAAGGCTGAGTGCATTCACCCTATCCATGCCTCTCATGATTTTGTACACCCCTATAAGATCACCCCTCAGTCTCCTACACTCTGAAGAAAAAAGTCCTAGCCTCTCTGGGCCTGCTAGCCTCTCCACCTTGCCAGGAGTGTTTCACTCTAGCGGGGTTTACAGTGGATCTCCACTTTTGGGGAGCTGGTGGCCTCACCCTGCTGGAATGAAGAAAGGGTCATCAGGGGCCCCCAGAGGGTCAGGGGCCAGGAAAGTGCCCCCTGGGCATTGCCACCTTGACAGTGCCAGCCTGGCCCCCTGGCACTGCCCAAGGGGCAAACTGGCAATGCCCAGGAGGCATCTCGGCAGTGCTCCGCGGGCATTGGGCAATGCCAAGGGAGTGGGATCTAATGGAGGTCCCACTGCCACTCTGCACTTGGCAGTGACAGAGGGAGTCCAGCGACCATGGCTAGCCATCGGGGTAGGGGGGGCAGGCTGTAGTGGGCAGGGCCACTGGGACTGCAGGGGAGAAGTGGGTGGGGGGGGGGGGGGGGGGGTGGTCAAGGCTGGCCTGGACATGTTCAGGGGACCAGTGATAGGACCATGATGTGTCATACGGTCAGTGATGAAGCAAGGCTGGCCAGTGATCGAGCTGGCCAGCAATCGGGAAGCTGGCAGTGCGGGGCTACTGCCGGATGCGTCTGGGAGGCCAGCGATCGGGGGGATTGGAAGGGCAACGATGGGGAGTCGCGAGGCTGGCCAGCTCAATCGCTGGCCAGCTATCGGGAGGCTGGCAGTGCGGAGCTGCTCCGCATGCACTGATCTCCGGTCTGCCAGATCGGCGCTTGCGCAGTGGCATGCTCAGCACTATGCTGCCAACCTCTCCATCTCACAGATGTTAACATGAATCTTGCTTGGACACTCTGCAGTGCTCAGAGTGTGGGAGATTCATTTTGAAACTCTTGCTGAAAAAACAGCAGGTTTTACCTCAGTTTTTACGGGAATTCGACACTTCGAATTTTTTTGGGAGAATCGCCCCCAATATCTTCAGCTACAGTCCCACCCAGAATATCATTTTGAACTTCAGAAAGAGGAGGCGATCCTCTTTATGCCTGACGTAGGAACAGTTTACAATTTGAAGGGCTGGCAACAGGGACAGATCTACTTTGAACTTAGAAGAAAATAGAAAAAAATAGCTGAACAATACACAGAGTCATGTGGACAGAGTATAGAAAGACAAGACATTGGGCCCAATTTTACCATTTTCATTCGAAGTGCTGAATCTGCGCACAATTTAGATCCGACTTGGAAACCTATTCTCAGGCGCCCCCATACGCACTTAGCCTGAAAAACAAATTGCGAGTCTGAATCACGCTGTGGGCGGGGCTTATCAGCCTGAAACGCTGCAGCTCCAATCGGAGCTTTGAACTGCGCATGCGCAATGAAAAAGATTTTGAAAAACGCGCCCCTGTCACATTGCTCCCAGGCCGCAAAAACGTGGATAAAGCGGCCCGGGCCTGGAAAGCAGGAGTGATGGCCCCCACAGACATCGCCCCACCCCCACAACATAACTGTCCCCCTTATCCACACACCCCCCCTACCCAGAATGATCGCGACCCTCTGCCCCACTTTCCCCCCCACCGATCACCCGCAGAGTAGCAGCAGTCCCCCCTGCACCCTCCCACCTCCCAACCCCACCAGAGATCTAACTGGCGTCTCTCCCCCCCGACCAGAGAATGATGGGGCCTCCCTCCCCCCCCCCCCCACCCCCTCCACCAGAGAGCAATCGGGCCTCCCCCTATTCCACCAGACAACCACCTGCCCTCCCTCACCAGAGAGTGATCTGGCCCGCCTCCTCCCCCCCCAACTCCCTCCACCACCGATCTGAGTTCGAGAGCTGCCGGAAGCTCTGAACCTACCTCTTCAGAAGCTGGAGTGCCCGAAACAGACCTTTGCCAAGCATGTCTGTTTCGTGCTGAATCTGGACGGGCGAACTTGTTGGTAAAGGGGGAAATGCTGGTAAAGTTGGGCAGGCAACCCATTAATTTAATTTAAATGCATGCAAATGCATTTAAATCGCCGTTGCACCCGTTTCGGGTGCAGTTCGGATCGCGTCTATTTTCGGGCCTTGGTAAAGTGGGCATCTGCCCGGATGAGAGCGCGGAGCGCGCTAATCGCCTCATGCCCGACTTTACCAAGTTTTCGCACCTGAAAACGCAATGGTAAAATCGGGCCCATTGTCTTGGAGTCTGGTTTTACTAAATACAACATTAATTCTCAATACAGGAGATTGCTTCCAATTGCAATTACATGTCGTAAATGTGCAAGCTGGCCAACCAGCATTTCATCAAGTAATTCACAGAATCCCAATAACGAGATTAACAGTTGTAGACAGACCACAAAGTATACATCATCCTTTTAATAGGAAGGTGTAGACAATTGTACCATTCAGGGAAGACATACATATACTAGAATTAGAACTAACAGAAACCGGGGGACAGACAACCAAATCTACAAACAGTATCTTCAAAGGGAAACAATTATATAATTGGCAACCATTTTTTGGAAGCAGGAGGCGGGCATCCATCTACGAGCCTGAGGTGCGGAGCTCGGCGAGCTGCCTGTAAGCTTGTGCTGGTTAGCAGACTAGAAGCAAGAGTGCAGAGTACCTTTGTGGAGGCAGTTAAAACCCGTATCTTCACTGAATCAAAAAGAGACATTCCCCAGAATAACTACTCATTGTACACAGTGTGATAACTATAAACTGGCCTTTACTTATTGATGTATTGGATTGGATGTTGTTTGGGGACAGGGAAGTCCTGAAAGAGTGCAGATCTCGCAAATGTACTTTGGATCAGAAGGGTAACTCCTACTTAAACTGTGTGGGTATGTTTAGTAGTCTTGTTCATGTATATGTCTCTTTCTTTATTGTAATAAATAGGCTGGATTCGCCCAAAAAATTCTAACTGCTGAATTTGCCCAAAAATGGGAGTAACTCTCACTTTTTTTTTAGCATGTTTTTCAAAATGAATCTCCCACATTCTGAGCACTGCAAAGTGCCTCGGAGAGATTCATGCTGAAAATCCGGGGGTGGGGCCAGTTCCTGCTGGAGAGGCTGGCAACATAGCGCCGAGCGGGTCACTGCGCAAGCGCCGATCTGGCAGACCAGAGATCAGCGCAATTGCTGGCCAGCCCTGCAACCCCCCCAATTGCTGCCCTTCTGATCCCCCCCTGCCCCGATCACTGGCCTCCCGGATGCCTCCGAGCCAGCCCTGACCTCCCCCGCCCCAACTCAGCTGGCCTGCCTTGATCTCCCCAAGGCAACCCCCTTCCCCAAAGCAACCACTCCTCCTTCTGCCCCTCCCCACAAGCAGGCACCCACCCCCCTCCACCCACCCACCCCGATCTCCCCCCTCTACAGGCACTGCCTCCTCTGGCCCCACCCCTTTGGCACTGCCCGATGCCCCTTCGTCATTGCTCCTTGGGCAGTGCCGGTGGCAGGCTGGCAATGCCCAGGGGGCACCCCCTCACCCCTGACCTCCTGGGGGAGCCTCCATGGCCTCCCTTCACTCCAGTGGGGTCAGGTCGCCAGCTCCCCTTTAGGGGGTGCTGTTGTAAACCCCACTGGAGTGAACCACTCCTGGCAGGGGTGGAGAAGCTAGAGAGCCCAGAGACATCAGTCCCAGGCCTGCTAACGACACTAAAATTTTAATTAGAACCATAGAACCATAGAAAATTACAGCTCAGAAACAGGCCTTTTGGCCCTTCTTGTCTGTGCCGAACCATTTTATGCCTAGTCCCACTGACCTGCACTTGGACCATATCCCTCCACACCCCTCTCATCCATGAACCCGTCCAAGTTTTTCTTAAATGTTAAAAGTGACCCCGCATTTACCACTTTATCCGGCAGCTCATTCCACACTCCCACCACTCTCTGCGTGAAGAAGCCCCCCCTAATATTCCCTTTAAACTTTTCTCCTTTCACCCTTAACCCATGCCCTCTGGTTTTTTTCTCCCCTAGCCTCAGCGGAAAAAGCCTGCTTGCATTCACTCTATCTATACCCATCAAAATCTTATACACCTCTATCAAATCTCCCCTCAATCTTCTACGCTCCAGGGAATAAAGTCCCAACCTATTCAATCTCTCTCTGTAACTCAGCTTCTCAAGTCCCGGCAACATCCTTGTGAACCTTCTCTGCACTCTTTCAATCTTATTTACATCCTTCCTGTAACTAGGTGACCAAAACTGTACACAATGCTCCAAATTCGGCCTCACCAATGCCTTATATAACTTTACCATAACATTTAAATCAGCTCTGCACCGAAGATCCGGGCCCTGGAGATGCACGGAGGCCGTGGTGCCCAGCGGGGATCCGTTAATCAGCCTTCCTGATGTCTCCCGGCCGAATGCATTGCTCGAGCAGTGCAGTGGGCTGGGAGAATTGCCTCATAATCTTTAATGAGTGATATACTATGGCTGGACTGGTTACTGTTCTCACTGGGTATTGCATATGATTCCTTACACCGTTCTTGCAGACAGAACTATACACCACCACGAATCGCTATTTCCAAGTTAGGACACCCTCGCAGTTAACATCAGTTGGGTTGGTGACATACATCACTATTAACTGTATCCAGAGGTGCAGGAAGAGAATTAGAATTGGAACTGAAAACAGAAACTTCCATTGCCACATAGCCTGCTTTCATTTGATGATAAGTAGTCACTGAATTTGTCATCATAAACACTAGTTTCAGAACGAATCTCCGACATTCTGCATAACAGAGTTCCTCGGGTGATTCCCTCTGAAAATATGTGGGTGGAGCCTATTCCCACCCACAAACCCCCATCACTGGTCTTCCCACCGCCCCCCCCAAAAGCATCTTCTTTACCGTACACTGATTTCACCCCCTCTCATACATGTTTCCCTACACTCTCTTTCGCATCATTTTCTTCTCTCTTTCCCCCTCTGTACTCTTGGACTCCATGGCAAACATTCATCTTGCTCCCAGAGACCATCACTAGTTCGTTACATGACAATCATTATGCTTTTATTTCTCCATAGCTAAGACATCTTTGCACCAGTATCACCTCGACTAAGATAATCACTCCTATATCCTGACCTCTAGCCAAACTCTCTGACTAGCTAGGGTAAATGCATGAGGTTATGGGGAGAGGACTTGGGTGGGATTGTGGTCAGTGCAGACTTGATGGGCCGAATGGCCTCCTTCTGCACTACAGGATTCTATGGGCCCGATTTTACCATTTTGATTCTAAGTGTTGAATCTGGGCGCAATTCAGATCCGACTTGGAAATCTGCTCTCAGGCGCCCCCATACGCACTTAGCCTGAAAAAAAATCGCGAGTCTGAATCGCGCTGTGGGCAGGGCTTATCGCACCCAAAATGATTGGAGCTCTGAACAACACATGCGCAGTTAGAAAAACAAAATTGAAAATCACGCCGCTGTCACATAGCTCCCGGGCCACAAAAAGTGGATAAAGCGGCCTGGGAGCGATGGCTCCCCCCCTCCACAGACATCACCTCCACCCCTACAACATAACTGTCCCCCTTATTCACCTACACCCCCCACTACCCAGACCGATCGCGACCCCCTGCCCCACTCCACCCCCCCCCCCCCCCCACTGATCGCCCACAACGGAGTGGCAGCGGACCCCCCCCTGCCCCCAGAGAATGATCAGGCCTCCCCCACGCCCCCCCCCAGAGAAAGTTCGGGCCTCCCCCCCACCCCCCCGCACCAGACAACAATCTAGCCTCTCTCCCCTACCCCCCCAACCAGAGATCCATCTGACCCGCTGCCCCCCATCCCCCCCGAGAGCCATCTGACCTGCTTCCTCCCCACCAGAGAATGATTGGGCCCGCCTCCACTCCCCCTCCCTCCCCAGACAACAATCTGCTCTCCTCCCCTGCCCCCCCCACCCCCACCAGAGATACATCTGACCTGCCTCCCCCCCCCACCAGAGAATGATCGGGCCCGTCTCCTCCCCGCCTCCACCACCGATCTGAGTCAGAGAGCCGTTGGAAGCTCTGAACTTACCTCTTCAGCAGCTGGAGCACCCGAAACAGACTTTTGCCGAGCAGGTCTGTTTCGTGCTGAATCTGGACGTGATGGTAAATCACGAATCGTGCTGAATGCGAACGCGATGGTAAAGGGGGAAATGCTGATAAAGTTGGGCAGGCAGTTCATTAATTCAATTTAAATGCATTTAAATCGCCGTTGCGCCCGTTTCGGGTGCGAATCGGATCGCAGCCATTTTCGGGCCTCGGTAAAGTGGGCATCTGCATGGACGCGGATCACGTTAATGGCCTCACGCCCGACTTTACCACATTTCCGCGCCCGAAAATGGGCACGACGCAATGGTAAAATCGGGTCCTATGTGTTCTATGATTCTATGACTTAATCATGAACTTGGCCCTTTCATTTCACGATGGCGAAACTTCCTCAGGTCAGAATTTGATATATTTATTGGGGTGGAGTGGGGCTGGTATGTGGCGAGCCATTCAAAAATCCATTGGCTTAGACGGGCCTGGAAAATCTCACTGGTGAGAGGGGCCATAAATTCTGCTGTTAGAGTCTGAACTAAATTTGGTGAAGCAATCTGACCCTGGATTAAATAATTGGAAAACCCATTTATGCTTTGTATGTTACTTTTAAATTGGCTAAAAGTAGCACCAGTATTGCCCTCTGCACTAAACAGAAAATGCACCTCAGAGGAAAAGTATTGTTCTGCCGTGCTGTGTATATATTGTGGGTTACAACGAGAACTCCATGCAGACACTGATATATTAACAAAGTTACTGCTTCGTGCTAAATAACCTCACAAAACCTTGTATATTCACTAACAGAACCAGCATTTGGAAATTGGCCACTTAAAATAATTCCCATCTGATCAGCGGCCAGGCAACATCCCAAGAAAAGCATTAAGCAATGGAATGTTTATGTTCACGTGTGGGGAAACATGTGGAAATGTTTTGAATCAGATCGTGTGAATAATATCTCAGATATATGCAATTTAATTCCTTTAGGACGACAACAGTAGTGCTGCATTTCCACAAGTACTGGCAGGTCTCTAAAGGTTTGCCATTCTTCAGGTGGAGGGCATCCCCAGCTCATCCACAGTGGTGCTTATCTGACTTCCATATGAATTTTTAATCACATTTTCCGTTCAAATCATTCATCCCTCCACCTTGCTGTCCTTCAGTAAGATTTCCTTCAAACCTTTCTGTGATCAAGCTTTCGGTTTCTCCTCCTAACATTTCCTTCTTTTGTTGCTTGTGTCTCACTGAAACCTCTCTGATGTTTTTCAACATGAACGGGCTTGAATAAACACAAGTTGTTGCTGAATCTTTGGGTAGGAGAAAACCAACAATCTGTTTTTTCATTTATTGCTGCAAACATACTTTCCAAGATTGTGCTGAAAATAGACTATGTTTGAGGACCTCTAGCTTCTGCCATTCTATTACTTTGAAATCTATCTCATGGTAAAATCTGGACAAATTTAACAGCACTGGGACTCTCAGGCAATATTGTAGTATCAATTCTTGAAGTTATCCTGCAACAGAAATGCAGCACTGATGAAAGAAGAGGAGACAAAAAGAGAACAAGGAAAACATAAATCGAGAAAGGTAGATTGCCATTGGAATCTGGAAGGACATGTGGACAAGAAGGCGCAGCACAGAGAGAAAGGGAAGCCAAGCAAACTGAACAAACTGTGAAAAGGTGGGCAAAAATGTATAATTTTTGCAAATTTCTTTTTAATGAATGTTATAAGAACCAGGGGATATTCAGTCAGTAAGCGTCATATGTACATGATTACATGGTCTGGATAATGTTCTGATATTTCAGGCATTCAGTTGCATAGAAACATATAAACTAGAAGCAGGAGTAGGCCATTTGGCCCTTCAAGCCTGCTCCGCCATTCATTTTGATCATGGCTGATCATTAAATTCAATATCTTGATCCCCCCCCTTCCCCCCATATCCCTTGATCCCTTTAGCACAAAGGGCTATATCTAATTCCTTCTTGAAATCAGACAACATTTTGGCCTCAACTACATTCTGTGGTAGTGAATTCCACACATTCACCACTCTCTGGGTGAAGAAATTTCTCCTCACCTCAGTCCTGAAAGATTTACCCCTTATCCTCTAACTATGACCCCTAATTCTGGACTCCCCCCACCATTGGGAACATTCTTTCTGAATCTACTCTATCTAACCCTGTTAGAATTTTATAAGTTTCTGTGAGATCCCCTCTCACTCTGCTGAACTCAGTTGAATATAATCCTAACCGACTGAGTCTCTCCTCATGTGACAGACCTGCCATCCCAGGAATCAGCCTGGTAAACCTTCGCTGCACACCCTCTATAGCAAGGACATCTTTCCTCAGATGAGGACACCAAAACTGCACACAATACTCCAGGTGTGGCCTCACCAGCGACCTATACAATTGCAGCAAAATATCCCTATCACTATACTGAAATCCTCTCGCTATGAAGGCCAGTATACCATTTGCCTTCTTTACCACCTGCTGTACCTATGTGCTTACTTTCAGCGACTGATGCACGAGGATTCCAAGGTCTTGCTGAGTATCCACATCTCTCAATTTACACCCATTCAAGGAATAATCTGTCTTCCTATTATTGCTACCAAAATGGATAACCTCACATTTATCTATATTTCCTGCATCTGCCATGCAGATGCCCTCACACTCAGCCTGTCCAAGTCACACTGAAGCATCTCTGTATCCGCCTCACAGCTCACCCTCCCACCCAACTTTGTATCATCTGCAAATTTGGAGATAATAAATTCAGTTCCCTCTTCCAAATCATTAATATATAATGTGAACAGTTGGGTTCCTAGCACAGATCCCTGTGGAATCCCACTCGTCACTGACTGCCAATCAGAAAAAAACCCATTTATGCCAACTCTTTGCTTCCTATCTGCGAACCAGCTTTCTATCCATCTCAAGACATTACCTGTAATCACATGTGCTTTAACTTTAAATCGTAGTCTGTTATGTGAGACCTTGTTGAAAGCCCTGTGAAAGTCTAAATAAACCACATCCACTGGTTCTCCTCGGTAAACTCTGCTAATTACATCCTCAGGAAATTCCAATAGTTTTGTCAAGCATCATTTCTCGTTTGCAAATCCATGCTAACTTTGTCTGATTATACCACTGCCTTCCAAATGCAGATTTGTAAAATCCTTGATATGAGACTCTCGCAACTTCCCCAGTACCGATATTAGGCTCACTGGTCTATAATTCAGTTTTCTCTCTACTTCCCTCTTTGAATAGCGTTCTTACATTAGTTGTCCTCCAGTCTGTAGGAACCAATCCAGAATCCAAAGAATTTTGGAAAATTACCACCAATTGATCTACCATTTCCAGGGCCACTTCCTTAATATTTATGGGACGAAAATTACCAGGACCTGGGGATTTAGCCACTTTCAATCCCATCAATTTCCCTAAAATCACTTCTCTACCAATGCTGATTTCCTTCAGCTCCTCACTAAAACCTGGTTCTCTAAGCACTTCTGGTATCTTATTCATGTCTTCCTTTGTGAAGACTGCAATGTACAAATTTAATTCCTCAGCCAATCCTTTATTTATGAATTCTCCCGTTTCTTCCAAACTATAAACCACAGAAATGACCTCTGAGACTATAAATGATAAAATTATTTAATACTTATCCAACCTTTCTACTTACCAATCATCTTTTTCCCTTGTGTCTTCTACCACTGCAGCAGGGCAAGGCCACACCTTGCTTTTTTACCTTGCTTGTCCTCCTCACAGTGCCCTTTTTTTGGTAGCGGTGGGGGGAGGGGGAGAACACTGATGTAGTGTTTCGAGTTTAACTGCTCCTTGACACAAGTTCTTCCCCTACCCACTATAGAGTCAGGGTGACTGTGACGACCTCCTAGAATGCTCCTTGGTGAAGTCTCTCTGTCGCCTCTGCTGGATGTTCTTCTCCTATTTGTCTCTGGAGGGGTTCACGAGTTTATAAGTGGCAGGTCATTTGCAAGCTTTCCAGAGTTTCCGTACACTAGAGGATATGAGCCTCTTCACATAGACAGCTGCAGATTTCTGCTGGGAAGCAGATAGACATGCCAGAAGGGACCACACCGAGTGTGACCTGATACATCAGACTTATAACTACAAAGTATGTTTTTTAGCTGTAGCCTCTCTGATATGAAAATTGATATTTAATAACATGCCCTTTCAGTGTTTTAACCTAGTTGACCTTTGAGGAGTCGTCTTTCTGATAGGGCGATACAAGGATACTCATGAAAGAATGAATGCAATAGCTCCTTCAAACTGAATTTAAAGTTAAACAGTAAACAACTCTGCAGCACCAGATCAGTCTGGTGAGGTTAAAATCTGTGTGACAGAAAACACTCATTCCTCTCCCTGACATCAAATGTTGGTCCCTCTGCGCACAGTAGTAAACGGGGGTCCCTTTGCACCTGACATTAAATGCTGGCTCTTCTATAGCTGACATCTGTGTATGGATATCGAGGTTATCAGGCAGATGAATGACATGGAGGCAGTTGAGAGAAATAGACACTCCATTTAAAATATGAAAATGGAAAAAATGATCAGTGCAGCAAAGTTACAGTATGCCATACACATGTTGCCATTGGCTATAATGGAACACTAATTGTATATATTTATTTTTACTCAGCTGTAATAGATCACTGCACACTTATTAACACACAAATTCAGTTGTTGGAGGATGGTGCTGGTTAACAAGCCAGAATGGTATTTTCTCCATTTGAAAACCTCCTTAATGATAACAGTCACGTGTGTAATAATCACTGTTAGCTCCTCAATCGTTGCAATTATCTTACTACAATTGCCCATTCCAAACTGCTAATGTGAATACAGTGCTTACTTTGGCCAGAAATGCTTCACCACAGCAAAAACAGATGATTGTGAAATTAACTTCTGCAGAACCTTCACAGACCAAAAAACTACCTATTGACCTGAACTAAACCATATGTATCAACAGCTGGGTGACCATCTCTTTTCTTGTCTGGTACAAATCCCATTACCTGAAGCTGTCAGCATACCATAGTTGAGAGGATATCAATAGGACAAATTGAGTGGGAAAGCAAATCGGCAGAGGACAAGTTGGAAGATGTCTTAAGCAGGAAGAAAGAAAGACATTTTTCTATATTTGCAAAATTGTGTCTTTCGTGATCTTAGGTAATCTCAAAGTTTTTTAAAGAAATTAAACACTTCTGAATTGTCATCAGTATTGTAAAGTAGGAAATGCAACAGCCAACTTACACACAATATGCTCTTGCAAATAGACATGAAATAAATGATCAAGTGGTCCGTTTTGTGTGTTGGTTGAAAGATAAATGTTTGGAGTACTGTGAGAACTTTGCTCTTTTTTCAAAGAGTGTTGTGGGATCTGTGCCATCTGAGAGGGCAGAGCAAGAACATCTGAGAAAGAAAGCAGCAAAGATCAAAAGACAAAACAACCTCCACAGCAAACTTGCTAGCTCTTCATGGGTTGCAGACACTCAAACCTTGAGGACCTTAGCTCTTGCCATCATCTACTCAACTGCAGAGCACTGTGCACCAGTACAGTACAACTCACCCCATACCAGTCTTGTAGATACCCAGCTTGACACAACAATGTGTATCATTCTCAGATCAACCAACTCCTCTGGCTCCCAGTGCTGAGCAACATCCACCCCATCAAATAAGGAGTGAAATTGCAACAAGAAAGCTTCTGGAAAAGGTTTACATCAACCCAAGCCTGCTACTACTCAAGGACCTTACCAATCCACCTGTGTGGCTAAGACCACTGTGCCAAGGAATAACAGCAGAGGACCTGTGGCAGCTGGAATGAAACCAACACATGACCATTAAAATTAACTACCTCATCACAGATTCCCACAGCCCATCCACCCAGCTTCAACTTGCTGTTCCAACATTGGGCACTTGGGCACTCCTCAACCATTTCTGCACTGGCCAAGGCCTATGTGCAACAAATTGGCATAAATGGGTCTTTGCAAGGAACCTGGACTGCAGCTGTGGTGCACCCATAGAAACCGTAGAAACCCTACAGTGCAGAAAGAGGCCATTCGGCCCATCGAGTCTGCACCGACCACAATCCCACCCAGGCCCTACCCCCATATCCCTACATATTTTACCCGCTAATCCCTCTAATCTACGTATCCCAGGACACTAAGGGGCAATTTTTAGCATGGCCAATCAACCTAACCCGCACATCTTTGGACTGTGGGAGGAAACCGGAGCACCCGGAGGAAACCCACGCAGACACGGGGAGAATGTGCAAACTCCACACAGACAGTGACCCAAGCCGGGAATCGAACCCAGGTCCCTGGAGCTGTGAAGCAGCAGTGCTAACCACTGTGCTACCGTGCTGCCAATCAATGACTCACATTATTGAAGAGTGATTGAAGACAAAATTCAGTGGATGGCTCAGAGAGCTATGTTTAGCTACTGTGGAAGTTATTACCTGGCTTGGCAATTACTGCACGTGCTAACAAAAATGAGGGCAAAGGAGGCTTCAGTTTAACATATTATCTGAAATATGGCATTTCATACCTTGTAGAGTTGAAGTATCAATTTAGCATTGTGTACTCAGCTCCCTGGAGTGGGACTGGAACACAACTTTTTAACTCACAGATAATGTCACCATTGAGCCATGCCATGCAAGAACTGTTCATTATTCTGCTCTAATTGTTTCTTGAAACCCATGCATAAATTTAGTAACCGAGACACAAGGTCTCAGGGGATGATTCAGTGCCATAAGATCTCTAATATCAGGATTAATTTATTAAAATAGATGGCAGAATTCTAAACTTTTCAATTCTGAAAGGAAAAAAATCAAGAGTGGAACTGATTATAGTAAACTGTGTGTGGAATAGTGCCTCAAGTTAAACCAGCAAACCGAAAAATTAGTATTAAGGGAAAATTCTTCACATGTGGAGTGAATATTTGGGTATGAAAGTGGAGACAAAAACCCCTAGATTAAATTAATAAGCTGATGCTGTGTTGGTCCAACTGGAGGTTTTTCGTGTGGGGCGGTGTAGCTGTGCACTAAGCAGTCTGCCTCAGCTGTTATCTGTCTTATGATTTTGCAAACACTGGTGGTTGATAATCCCTATTTGCATCTAGAAAGACCGCTAATTATTCAGATTCCTTCACTTTTATAAAATAAAGAGTAACAATGAGCAGGACTACCATATTTATGCTGACTTCTGGATTTTATTGGCCCCAATTCCTCCCAGGATAAATTTGTTGGCGTGGGCGGTTAAAATGAGGTTGTTCTTTGTAGCCGAGCTGGTCATTGTTGAGAAGGAAGTGTGATCCTACTTTATTTAATAAATGTTTTATTGAGGGTTTTACATTTTACCACAAGATGCAACAAATTCCCAAAATTAGATACCGTACAGAGTGATCATTATTCCACATATACATACAGAAAAGACCAGCAAATACTGATACAAATGGTTCAGATTATCAGTCAATGTAATCATTGTAGTCGGCATCTCCTTTCATCCAAATAATGAAGGGATACCAGAGACAGTGGGGGATCTCAGGATAACAGGATTACAGGAAAAAGCCATGAGCATATGGCACCATGGTGCACACCCTCCTCCACAGGATAACAAGGACAGGGTACCCCAGAGACACCACATAGGCCACACCGTCAATAAGATTCCACCCATTTCCCCTCATACATATTGCACAACCCTCGTTTCACACAACCAATTCCCCAATAAAAAGGAGGAGACCTATAAACAATTCCCAAACAAAGAAATAACACTGTATTTCAAACACTAAAACCCAGGAATTAGAATTTGACACTGGGCCAGAAGCAAGATGATTTGTAGTACTTGTGTTTATCTGGGTCAGGGGAGTAGGTCACTGTCCCCGTGATGTTCCCTTTTGGGGGCTTCTGGACTTACCCACCCCGCTCTCCATGTATCATCAAAACCAAGACTGAATGAAAATTTTCATGCACATTGAACTAAGGCCTCCCTCATTCCACCGTTGGAGCATGCCGGTGGACGAATTCCATCAAAGAGAAAAAATGGACAATCCTGAATTTTGCAGTACAACAGGCAATTAAGAAAAAAGACAACATCACAAAATCAGAAGTTCAGGATTAATCATGAATAGCAGAATAATATAACCATCTCAGGAACTTGAAAAAGCCATGACAGGATTGTTGAGCAACATCCAGGATCCATCCAAAGTTTCACCAAAGTCTTGGCACCTCCGCCATGTTGTCGTCCTGAAGCCCTGATAAAGAGAAAAAAAAGCCCCGCCAGGTGGCAAAGACCTGTCCAGTTCAGCCACCTCCAGCCCTTCCTGACGAACACCGACCAGTGGTCGGAGTCTTCGACTAACCCCAGGCTTTGAAAACCGGACACAACGTGCTCCCTTGAAACATCCAGCCTTCAAATCCAAATTGTGAAAGCATGATAGCAGTTTGCAACTTCAGCCGGGAATTCATTCCTAGCTCCCTCGGGAGACCAAGCGCACACATAGTCCTTCTGCAGCTCCATCTCTTTGAATCAACCAGGATGTTCGACATACCATGCAGCAGGATTTCCAAGGACTGAAGGTGAGCTCCCACTGAGGAAACTGCCTCCTCGACTGACAGAATTCTTTCTCCAATTCATCCATTCTCTTTAGGCTATCTTGCAGTTTATCAATATGAGCGCCAATAATCTGCGCCAAGGAGCTGAGACCATCGTCCAGAACTTCACACAATGGCAGTCACCATCTTGATGCCTATGGCATCACTGGAGCATAGGCCCGGTCACCAGCGAAACCGTCACTGTGAACTGGGCCCTACCCCAGCAGTCTCTGACTGCCTCAATCAAACAAGATTATCTTGATTTAACTGGGCTCCCACTTGCCAAGATTTAGCCAGGATCTTCCAGGAACATAGTACAGATCATACACATTAAATAATTATGAGTTGTGCATCAGGATAAAAAAAAGATTAAAAGATGAGTAGCTCCAGAGCTCGCAAAAACGTAGACACTCCTGTGCTTAATCATGTGACTCCCAAATATGGATTAGGTCTGCTGGGATTATCTACATCAGACAAACCTTGTCAGGAACTGGATGCTGGATAAGAAAAGGCTCGTGTAGCCCAGAAGCGGCTCGGATGCTAATCTGAGCATGACAATTGGCCCTTCATTCACCAAACTTCTCGACTCTGAATCATGGCCAGATTTCAGTGGCACTGTAGATAAAGTGAGGGCAGTTCTATTAAACTGGATAATGGAAGAGAGGGATTGGAAAAGAGTATGTGATTTACTGTGTTAAAGTAGAGTACAAGGATGCACTACAGTCAATTTTGCAATCATTTATTAATGTTATGGCATTTGAAATCTATTGTGATTATTTTTACTACATGTGAGCAGTTACATTTCTACCGAGGCATAGCTGCACATTAATTTTAGAAAAAGTACGAAAGGATGTAGATTTTTACAGTTTGCAAATTCATTCTATGGTATTAGACCATTAAAAGAGGCTTTGGTGTTGTTTTTCAGTGTACTATGGCTTTTGCATTTGAGGAATGAATTACAGAATGGTGTGCACCTCAACTGTCGCAGTCCCCAGGCAGGATTTCACTAAAATAGTCTGGAACAAAATTATGATTTTTTTTCACTCTGTTTGGAATCTGTGCCAAATAAATGCACTCAGTCCCAGTATACCCGAGCTGCTGTCACTACACCACTCAATACTTTTTCCAGATGCTTTTCTCATGTACTTACTCTTAACTCTTTGACCTATGCACTGATTTTGGTCTGTTTTGTGGGAGAGGTTAATGTACATTATTCTGTGTCTGTATTCACTGATGAAGCTACAATAAATCTCCCAAAATTAGAGATCCAAGGGACGAGGAAGAATGAGGAATGGAATGACATTCGTATTATTAAGAAGGTTGGATGAGAGAGGACTAAATATACTACATCCTAGATTGTTGGAAGAGGTAGTTATGGCGAGGCACTGGTTATCAGCTTCCAAAATGCGAGAGATTCTGTTCGGACTCCTGCAGATTGGACAGTAGCAAATGCCACCCAACTATTTAAGAAGGGAGGGAGAGAGAAAATGGGGACAACAGACCTGTTCACCTTGCATCAGTGGTCGGGAAAACGCCCAAATCTGTAAAAGGAATGTGATATATAGACACTTAGACAATATGATCTGATTGTGCAAAGTCAACATGAATTTATGAATGGGAAATCATGGCCGCAATTCTCCCATTGCGACCCACAACTTTTCTGTCAGGTCGCGGTGGGAGACGTGCGTCCGCGGCCTTGAACAGGGATTTGTGCATGCACCAGGAACGCATGCGCATCTCCCAGAGCTGACGAACAGTTGCCGGTCAGACCACGCTGGAAACCGGCAGGAAGGCAGATAAGTAATTTAAATCTTTTCTGCATGTATTTTAAATATGTATATTTGTTCATTATCAGGACCTTTCAGGTCCCGATTGAATCTCCCACCCCGCCAGGAGTGCTTCATTCTGGCGGGATTCAGACTAGCTCCCCACATTTGGGGAACTAGCGGGAGACTCTGCTGGAATGAAGGGGGGGGCAGTCGGGGCCCCCCAGAGGGTTGGGTGGTGAGGAGGAATGGTGCCCTGGGCATCCTGGCAGTGCCAGCCTGTGCCTCCTGGCACTGCTCAAGGGGCAAAGTGCCCATGCCCAGGGGGCACCTTGGCACTACCCACTGGACATCAGGCAGTGCCAAGGGGGTGGGGCCTACGGTGGGCAGGGCTAGGGCGATTGGTGGGGGGGGGGGGGATCCCGCTGCCACTCTGCAAACAGGATCGGTCTGGGATGGAGGGAGGGCAGCGATTGGGGCGGGCTGGGGGGCGGTGGTCTGCCGGGTTTGGGTGGCCTGCCTCTGGGGGGGTCTGACCCAGGGGGGTCAGCGGGGGGTTGGGGGGCGGTCTACCAGGGTGAGGGGGTGCGGGGATTGCCACTGCTGGGGGTGTGGGGCCTGGACATCAGGGCACTCCAGGGCAGAGGGGGTCGGGGCTGGCCCAGGAATTGTTGTGGAGGCTGCGATCGGGCTGGGGAGGGGGCTGGAGGGGCAGCACTGCATGGGTCCCGGGCTGGCCAGCGATCTGTCTGGCCAGCAATCGCGAGGTTGACAGTTTGGGGCCACTACGAATGCGCAGAGTTCCAGAACTGCCGAACTTCGGCGTGAATAGGCACCCCCTCCTGGGTTTTAATGAGATTCCCGACTGGGACCTCTTCAGTGCACAGAGTGCGGAGATTCGGGTGAGAAGCCGAACTGACAGAACAGTCAGGATTTAGAACAGTTCTCCCACCAATTCAGCACTTTTGGGAGAATCGCAGCCCATGTTTGGCAATCCAATTGGAGTTTTTTTTAGGATGTTACTAACAGAATTGATAAAGGGGTGTGGGTGGACTTAGTGTACTTCGATCTTAAGAAGGCTTTCAATAATGTCCCCCATGAGCAGTTGGTTAGCAAAATTAAAGCACATGGGGTAAGAGGTAATATTCTGGCATGGATTAACAATTGGTTCACAGGAAGGGTCATTCTCTTGTTGGCAGGGTTTGATTAGTGGGGTAACACATATCAATGACGAACTGTAGTATTTTCCAAGTTCATGGATGACACAAAGCCAGGTGGGAATATATGTTATGAGGAAGATGCAAAGTGAATTCAAGGGGATTTGGACAGACTGAGTGAGTGGGCAAGAATATGGCAAGTAGAATGTAGTGTAGAAACGTGTGAGATTACCCACTTTGGTAAGAGGAATAGATAGGATAGGAATAGAGGGATATGGTCCCCAGAAGGGTAGGTGGTTTTAGTTAAATCGGGCAGCATGGTCAGTGCAGGCTTGGAGGGCCGAAGGGCCTGTTCCTGTGCTGTAATTTTCTTTGTTCTTTGTTCTTATATGCAGAGAATTTCTTAAATGGTGAGAAATTAGGAAGTGTTGACGTATAAAGGGATCTGAGTGTCCTCATCAACAGGTCACTGAAAGGAGACAATTAAGAAAGCTAATGGTATGTTAGTCTTTATCTCAAAAGGATTTGAGCACAGGAATAGCAAATTCTTACTTCATTTGTATAGCATCTTGGTTGCACTGCACCTGGAGTACTATATACAGTTTTGGTCCCCTTATCATAGGAAGGACTTTACTGCCATTGAGGGAGCGCTAAAAAAGGAGACTTGTTCCTGGGATGGCAGAGTGTCCTCTGAAGAGGGATTGGGGAACTGGACCTGTATTCTCGAGAGTTTCGAAGATTAATAGTGATCTCATTGAAACCTATAAAATATTTAAAGGGATAGACAAGGTAGCTGCAGATCACATGGTTTCCCTGGCTGGAGAACCTAAAACCATCGGGCACAATGTCAAAACAAAGCTTAGGACTGAGATGAGATTTTTCTTTTACTCAGAGAGTTGTGAATCTTTGGAATTCTCTACTCCAGAGAGCTGTGGAAACTCAGTCATTGAGTATATTCAATGAAAGATTGACAGATTTCTAAATATCAATGGCATAAAGGGATATGGGGATAGTGTGGGAAAAAGGCATTGAAGTGGATGATCAGCTGTAATTGTACTGAATGGCAGAGCAGTCTCAATGGGCTGAATGGCTTATTACTGCTCCTATGTTCCTATATTTCAGTACCGTCCCCTGTAAGAGATGGAAATAAGTCAAGATGGAGTTTCCCTTATGAAGTATTTGTGAATGTATCGAAGCTGACGAAAATATCTGACATCACCAGGAAATGCAATAATAGGTCGCATGTCGTGTTTCTGTCATAATTTCACAAGAGGAAATTATCAGAGAATAACATTTCACCAACAAATCCTAACATGATGGAAACATTTTACACATTTTTTTTCTTGCCTCACACCTGGATTCTTGCCGAATTTTCATGAGCATCACTGGTTCATGTGTAAATAGTGAATATCACCAAGATATTTAACCTTGGAAGGGGCATCACAGCCAATCATAACTGTAGATCATGTGATGCAGCTCCTCAAGAGGTCATGTAACAGAAACGCGGGAGTTCTCCCAGGAGTGCGGGCAGAATATAAACATGGAGAAGCTGCTCAGCTAATGAATAAAGTAATGTTTGTTGCACGTCCTTTGGGAACCCAACACTTTTACATCGTATCAGGAGTTGACAATATAGCAGAAGGACTTTGCTGCATTGACCTGCTCATATTTGATTAAAATATTGCAGACAATTGGGCCAAGTTTAAAAAGGAGTGATATATATATTGCAGATTATTGGATAAATCAAAAAGGTACGAGTTTACCACTTACTAATTCTTGCTGGCCCCGATGTCATTGAAAAATTTAAGTCCTTTGTGTTTCAAATGGAGGAGAAAGAGGACTCCAAAATAATTCTAATAAAGTTTGGTCACAGAAGACAGAGGGTGGTAGTGGAAGGGTCTTTTTCCGGCTGGAGGCCTGTGACTAGTGGTGTTCACAGTAAGAAGTTTAACAACACCAGGTTAAAGTCCAACAGGTTTATTTGGTAGCAAAAGCCACACAAGCTTTCGGAGCTCTAAGCCCCTTCTTCAGGTGAGTGGGAATTCTGTTCACAAACAGAGCTTATAAAAGACACAGGGCCTCCGCAGATATTGTTCCGCAGGGCTCTGTATTGGGACCTCTGCTGTTTGTGATTTATATAAATGATCTGGAAGAAGGTGTAACTGGGGTGATCAGTAAGTTTGCGGACGACACAAAATTGGCAGGACTTGCAGATAGTGAGGAGCATTGTCAGAAGCTACAGAAGGATATAGATAGGCTGGAAATTTGGGCAAAGAAATGGCAGATGGAGTTCAATCCTGATAAATGCGAAGTGATGCATTTTGGTAGAAATAATGTAGGGAGGAGCTATACGATAAATGGCAGAACCATAAAGGGTGTAGATACGCAGAGGGACCTGGGTGTGCAAGTCCACAGAACCTTGAAAGTGACGTCACAAGTGGAGAAGGTGGTGAAGAAGGCATATGGCATGCTTGCCTTTATAGGACGGGGCATAGAGTATAAAAGTTGGGGTCTGATGTTGCAGATGTATAGAACGTTGGTTCGGCCGCATTTGGAATACTGCGTCCAGTTCTGGTCGCCACACTACCAGAAGGACGTGGAGGCTTTGGAGAGAGTACAGAGGAGGTTTACCAGGATGTTACCTGGTATGGAGGGGCTTAGTTATGAGGAGAGATTGGGTAAACTGGGGTTGTTCTCCCTGGAAAGACAGAGGATGAGGGGAGACTTAATAGAGGTGTATAAAATTATGAAAGGCATAGATAGGGTGAACGGTGGGAAGCTTTTCCCCAGGTCGGTGGTGATGTTCACGAGGGGACATAGGTTCAAGGTGAAGGGGGGGAGGTTTAACACAGATATCAGAAGGACATATTTTACACAGAGGGTGGTGGGGGCCTGGAATGCGCTGCCGGGCAAGGTGGTGGAGGCGGACACACTGGGAACGTTTAAGACTTATCTAGACAGCCATATGAACGGAGTGGGAATGGAGGGATACAAAAGAGTGGTCTAGTTTGGACCAGGGAGCGGCGCGGGCTTGGAGGGCCGAAGGGCCTGTTCCTGTGCTGTATTGTTCTTTGTTCTTTGTTCTTATTTGTCTGCCAGTGAAGAACATAATCAACTGGCACGTGTTTAACTCTATAGATCAAAGAGCTGACAAATCGATGCAATCAACATGGCAACTTTGAAATTCTTGGTGAAGAAATTTGCATTTGGCACTTTTACTGATGAGTTAGCCAGGGATCAAAGCATTTGTGGAGTCCAGAGTAACTTAGTCTGCAAGCAGCTGCTGCGAGAGAAAGATTTTACACTGCGAACAGCAAATAGCATCTGCATGCTAAATGAAGAGTCTAAAATAAGCAGCAATGGGTTTAGGCAGGAGTCATAGAGGTTTACAGCATGGAAACAGGCCCTTCGGCCCAACTTGTCCATGCCACCCTTTTTTTTAAAAACCCCTAAGCTAGTCCCAATTGCCCTCATTTCACCCATATCCCTCTATACCCATCGTATCCATGTAACTATCTAAATGCTTTTTAAAAGATAAAATTGTACCTGCCTCGACTACTACCTCTGGCAGCTTGTTCCAAACACTCACCACCCTCTGTGTGAAAAAATTGCCCCTCTGGACACTTTTGTATCTCTCCCCTCTCACCTTAAATCTATGCCCTCTAGTTTTAGACTCCCCTACCTTTGGGAAAAGATATTGACTATCTACCTTGTCTATGCCCCTTATTATTTTATAGACCTCTATAAGGTCACCCCTCAGCCTCCTATGCTCCAGAGAGAAAAGTCCCAGTCTATTCAGTCTCTCCTTATAACTCAATCCATCAAGTCCCGGGAGCATCCTAGTAAATCTTTTCTGCACTCTTTCTAGTTTAACAATATCCTTTCTGTAATAGGGTGACCAGAATTGCACACAGTATTCCTGGTGTGACCTTACCAATGTCTTGTACAACTTCAACAAGACGTCCCAACTCCTGTATTCAATGTTCTGAACTGAAGTTTGCACAGTCCAGGGCACGCCCTGCCCCAACTGTGGTGGCCATCACCCTCAGAACAGAGCAGCATCTTGGCAAATGGTAAATGCTGCCACAAATGTGGAAATTAGAATCACATTGCAAAATGCCACAGATCAAATTCACAGCAGCTTTGTTTGACAAAAGCCATATTGTAGCTGTTTTTAAAAAATATGTATTTATTATTGTCACAAGTAGATTTACATTAACACTGCAGTAAAGTTACTGTGAAAATCCCCTCGTCGCCACACTCCAGTGCCTGTTCGGGTACACTGAGGGAGAATTTAGCATAGCCAATGTACCTAACTAGCACGTCTTTCGGACTGTGGGAGGAAACCAGAGCACCCGGAGGAAACCCATGCAGACACGGGGAGAAGGTGCAAACTCTGCACAGACCTAATCAAACTGGGAATCAAACCCGGGTCCCTGGCGCTGTGAGGCACAGTGCTAAGCACTATTCCACCGTGCTACCCTTATGATAGCCACATGGGGACTATCAGTAGATCTCCCCAGGGGCTTCATTGAGTATGAGATCCCCTATTAGGCGAGTGGAGGCTCGCCCAACAGGGAAAGAACAGTGAGGAGTTCAAAACCAGCTGGCCTCACTCAGGCTGGCAGTCAATAGACTTGGAACCGATTTGTACTCTGTAGCCATTGAAAGGTATTCAGATATCACTGTAAATAAAAGGATGATTGGCGATAGATCATTACATTGGTAATTATGGATTAATACATTGGATCAGTAAGATTATTGCATTGACGATGAGGATGGAACAGGGAAGCCTCTTGCGGACACATCTTGGACCTTCTCCGATGCTGAGAGGAGGTATTCCCAGATGGAGAAAGAGGGATGGCAGTTGTCTTCGGCATTCATAGAATAGAATCATAGAAACCCTACAGTGCAGAAGGAGGCCATTCGGCCCATCGAGTCTGCACCAACCACAATCCCACCCAGGCCCTACCCCCACATATTTTACCCGCTAATCCCTCTAACCTACGCATCCCAGGACTCTAAGGGGCAATTTTTTTAACCTGGCCAATCAACCTAACCCGCACATCTTTGGACATTAAAATGTTCCAACAATATGGTAGATACTTTTTCATAGTGACTGATCATAAACCACTGCTGGGACTTTTTAAAGAAATTCAGACAATTGCCTCTGTCTGGTACAGGATTGGGCCTTGTTCCTGGTGGCTTATGAATATCTCCCAGCATTGCCCCAGAACCCAGATAGCTAACACCAATGCACTGAGTTGTCTGCTGTTGCCTGGAAGAAAGACAAGCTCAGTGTTGAAGATGGCATCATTCCCTTTGGTTCCAGTGTAGTTGTCTCTCACCCAAGGCAATGTCCAATACTTATGGAATTACTTCATAGCCACCCTGGCGTTTCGAAGATGAAAATGCTAGCCAGGATGGTGATAATGTTAGCGACATATGGTGGCTTGGCTTTCATGTAGACATTACTGATTTGGTTAGACAGTGTGTCATGCCAAGAGAACCAAAAACTACCCCCCTCAACCTCCCTACGTCTATGGGAGTGGTCTGGTGGGCACTGGGTGCAAGTCTATGTGGACTTCGCCGGGCCGTTTTTGGGTTCCTTATTCCTGATTATGGTTGACGTGCATTCCAAATGGTTGGAGATACATTGTATGAACTCCATCAGCTCCACACTACCATTAAGAAACTACGACACAGTTTTTGCACTGAAGGGATACCTGTAGTCCTGATTTCTGCCAAGGGCACTGCTTTTACCAGCATCAAGTTTCAGACCTTCATGCTTTCCAAAGGAATCAAACACATTAGGAAAGCACTCTATCGCCCGTTATTGCATGGGCTGGCAGACGAGCGGTGTAGACTATTCAGCTTGGCATGAAGAAGCAACCCGCAGCATATATGGTGACCAAGCTGGCGTGAGCTTTATTCAACTACAGGACTACCCATCACACAATGACAGGAACCGCCCCAATGGAATCATTAATGGGTCAGCAGCTTTGGACAAGATTCAGCTTACTTTTCCCATACCTGACGGGGAAGGTGAAGTCCCAAAAAGAGACCCAGAAGAAGAACCATGATTTTGTAATGGCAGACAGAACATTCAAAACTGGTGACCCAATCCATATGAGGAACTTCAGGATCGGCCTTAGTTGGGCCCCGGGAACATAACAGAGAAAACAGGGGCCATATCTTATAAAGTCCAAATGCAGGGCAAAATTGTCTCGAGACACATGGATCATCTCAGAAGTAGGAAGCTGGTGCCAGTACAGGCATTATTACCATCCATGGGGATGACCACTTCCAGCGTCCAGTCTCAAACGGAAGTCGACCCCACGTGTACCCCTCCCAATGATGAGGACACGGATTCTGAAATTAAAGTGGAAGACACCAGTGCACCTACCAAAGTGAGGCCTCAAGGAAAGCCAGAGTTGCTGGCTTTACGATGCTCCCTTCAGAAGCAAAGGTCTTTGATCCGTTTCACATCCCCGATCCAGTCCTGCCTCCCAATGACCCCAGTTGGTCACCAGTTGGCTGACGTAGGAGGATGGGAGAAAAAACAAACTTGAGGGGGGAAGGATCTTTTCATTGCCACAGGGGATCATCAGTAGATCTCCCCAAGGGCCTCGCTGAGTATAAGCTCCCCTATTAGGTGAGTGGAGATTCACCCAATATGGAAGGAGCAACGGTTTGTGCTCCGAGAGGAGTGCCAATAGTCATGAAGCAGAAAGTAGTCAATGAACTGCTTCAAATGACAAAAGTGGGTGTCGAAACTCCCATAGATTAGGCCACAGAATAAGTTTCAACAATGGTGGCTGCAGTAAAGAAACACGGTAAGGTCAGGGTATAGATTGACCCAGTTCACTTTAAAAAGTTGCTGTGAAGACAGGTGACTGCAGACATTCCCCAACTCCAAGGTTTTCAGCTTCCTCGATGTGAAATGTAGGTTCTGGTAGGTGCTGCCAGAGGAGAAATCTTTGAGACTTACTACATTCATGTTCCTGGTAGGCACATATTGTTTTCTTCACATGCCTGATGGGATCTCCATTAGCAGCAAGGTCTTCCAACGGTGCATGGAGCAACACTTTGCAGGTGAACCCTGCACATTGCCATATTGTTGATGACATCCTGGTCTGGATCATATTTGCAAGAACATATGCATGTTTTCATCTTGTCCTTGACAGAATCAAAACTATACAGCTGAAGCTTAACCCTGCTAAATGCAGATTCAGGGTCAACCAGGTTTCTTCTGTACGTCACTTATCACAGCCAATGGCGTGAAGCCAAATCCAGACAAGACAATGGCTATAGAACAGATGGCCATCTCTGTGGACAAGCATGCTTTACAGCATTTCATTTCCTTGTATGACAAATTATCTTTCTAAGTTTATCCCATGTTACAGTGAGGTCACTGCACCTGTTGTCAGCTCCTCTACTGAGATGTCAAATGGTGTTGGCAGAATCACCACACAGTGGTCTTCAACGGACACAAACAGGCACTCTCAGCCCCACCGGTGTGACAATACTTTGAAGTTTGAGCACCCATACTCATATCAGCAAATACCTCCCAGCATGGACTTGCCACAGTCTGCATCCAGAATGGCAGACCAATAGACTTTGCATCAGAGGCCGTTAGTGACGCTGAGACTGATTACGCTTAGATCAAAAAGGAACTGATCGCACTTATCTTCGCCTGTCAAAAATTCCACACTTCATATGTGGTTGTCCTGCAACTGTTGAAAGTTATCATCAGCCACTCCTAATTATCTTCGCACTCCATCTGCACGACAGCAGTGCATGATACTGAAGCTACAATGCTACAATCTTAGCATTGTCACCTGTCTTTGAGAATCTAGCACTTCTATAATTTCATAGAGGATAGAAAATAGAAGCAGGAGTAGGCTAGTCTGCCCTTCAAGCCTGCACCACCATTCATTTTGATCATGGCTGATCATCAAATTTAATATCCTGATCCAGCTTTCCCCCCATATCCCTTGAACCCTTAGCCCCAAGAGCTATATTTAATTTCTTCTTGAAATTACACAATGTTTTAGCCTCAACTACTTTGCTGTGGTAGTGAATTCAGTAGATTCACTCCTCCCTGGGTAAGGAATTTCTGATGTGGAGATGCCGGCGTTGGACTGGGGTAAACACAGTAAGAAGTTTAACAACACCAGGTTAAAGTCCAACAGGTTTATTTGGTAGCAAAAAACCAAATAAACCTGTTGGACTTTAACCTGGTGTTGTTAAACTTCTTACGAAGGAATTTCTCCTCAGCTCAGTCCTAAAACGCGTAAACTGTGATTTCTAGTTCTGGATGCCCCACTATCGAGAAAATTCTTTCTGAATCTACCCTGTCTAATCCTTTTAGAATTTTATAACTTTCTATGAAATCCCCTCTCACTCTTCTAAACTCCAACGAATACTATCCTAAGCAACTTTGTCTCTGCTCATATGACAGACCTGCCATCCTAGGAATTAGGAGTACCTTCACTGTACTCCTTCTATAGCAAGGACATCCTTCCTCAGATAAGGACACCATAACTGCACGCAATACTCCAGGTGCGGCCTCACCAATGCCCTGTACAATTGCAGTAAAACATGCCTATTCCAATATTCAAATCCTCTTGCTATGAAGGCCAACATACCATTTGCCTTCTTTACTGTCTGCTGTACCTGTACATTTACTTGCAGCAACTAATGCATGAGGGCACCAGGATCTCGCTGAGTATCCACCTCTCTAAATTTACACCAATTTAAAAACAATCTGCCTTCCTATTTTTTCTACTGAAGTGAATAACCTCACATTTATCCACGTTATACTGCATTTGCCATGTATATGCGCATACGTTCAGCCTGTCCAAGTCACGCTGAAGCATCTCTGCACCTCCTCATAAGACATAGGAGCAGAATTAGGCCACTCGGCCCATCGTGTCTGCTCCACCATTCAATCATGGCTGATATTTTTCTCATCCCCATTCTCCTGCCTTTTTGCATTAACCCCTGACTCCCTTATTAATCAAGAACCTATCTATCTCTGTCTTAAAGACACTCAATGACCTGGCCTCCACAGTCTTCTGTGGCAACAAGTTCCACAGGTTCGCCACTCTCTGGCTGAAGAAACTCTTCCTCATTTATGTTTTAAAGGATCGTCCCTTTAGCCTGAGGTTGTGCCCTCTGGTTCTAGTTTTTCCTACTAGTGGAAACATCCTCTCCACGTCCACTCTATCCAGGCCTCGCGGTATCCTGTAAGTTTCAATAAGATCCCCTTCCTCATCCTTGGAAACTCCAATGAGCTCACAGCTCACCCTCCCACCCAACTTTGTGTAATCTGCAAATTTAGAGATAATACATTTAGTTCCCTCTTCCAAGTCATTAATATAAAATGTGAACGTCACCTGATGTCCTTCTCAAGCACCAGCAGGGGTTCACTGGATAGTGATCAGGAGCACAAACACTAGCTAATCTTTGTCCCTTTGCCATCCAGGCACACAAAGCAATCATGGAACCGATATTGCTTCTTCACTCATGCTACCCTTCTTAACCAGGAAAACTAGAATGGTTCAGTCCATTGACAATTCCTTGAATAATATGTAAGAAGAGGTTATGCTCAAGCAATCGTGAATGTACCCATCCCTTAAAACATTTTTTTGCCTGCTTCCAAAATTGTAACTCAGGTCATCTGTGTCCTGATCCCAAGCACCTTTTCAGTTGCACTCAAACTAACCAGCTAAGAATGAGAGCTGACCACTTTACACTGGACACAGCAATGGATGACTGGTGTTTGTCAGTTACTCGACTGGGAACTGTGAGCACTGTGATACACTTGCTGTTTACAGCTGATTATGAAAAGAGGCAGGAAGATTGTACTCTCATCAAGCTAGCAAAATACTTCAGACTGCAGAAATTTCCAGTCTCACTCTACTGTAATAAATTTTAAAATTTCACTTGAACAGCAGTACAGAATCTGGATAGAAATCATTTGAGTATCTGTATTTGACAGAGCTCCTCACTTTGCCCTTCAGGTAGATAATTATATTCATCAGTTGGTAACAAGTAAACCTGTTGCGAACTTGATTTGAATTGTGACAACTTGAACCTAATTAGCATGTCACAATATGTAATCACACTGATGTGGGAACTCTGAGACTTGGGGTGACAGCTGCTGAAAGGCATTAACTGGATGCTATGTATAAGAATATGAATTTGTTAATCCAGGGCCTAGTGGCTTCTTGATTGAATTGCAAGAAGGCAAGCTGCTGAGGTTTTGCATCTTCAGCTGGTAGAACCACAGTTCATTGTCATTTCTGCAGTCAGGAGGATGGTGGCAATTCACACATTCTCTAGTGAGTTGGGCTGCTCACCATATCATTCTCGAGGAATTTCAGTGCCTGTTATCCATCTAACAAGGGCCCAAACCCATGTTTGACCCAAACCCAGAATGACCAATCGATGCTAGTCCTTTGTGGTTAGAAGGTAAGCGGGAAATCTACGACGCTGAGTTTACTCCAAAATGACATGCCTATTAATGGAAGTTTGGCAGCAAGTCAGTCTTCTGTGGCAGATTTAGCAATCTGATATCTGAATCAGGTCAGTCTATAGTACTCCATGGCACTGTTGACCAACCAGCTTGACTCACTAACACATGGAAGGTTAG
Source organism: Mustelus asterias (assembly GCF_964213995.1). NCBI lineage: Eukaryota > Metazoa > Chordata > Chondrichthyes > Carcharhiniformes > Triakidae > Mustelus > Mustelus asterias. Next base: position 63,775,396 of record NC_135822.1, on the reverse strand, counting down.
ACCTGTCAGTGGGAGCAAGGGTCCTTCCCATACAGCTCCAAATACGTTAGCAAACCAATGCCTGTTAATTAAAATATTCCATTGGGAAGCTTACCAATGGTATATGCTGGTTTTAACTGGTTAAGCTCCAGTTGTATTTCACCTTGCCAACTTATGTCCACAGTTGCTGGATGTGGGAGAAGTGAACGATGTCCCTACTGGCAGATATTACGTGCTCCATGTCAAGCAGAAATCTATCTGTGCGGATTTCTCAATAACTTTTATTTGAGGCTCAAACACACTAGTGAATTTTTATACTCACGAAATACCTGGTTAAGCAATAAAAGAAAAATCTGTATTGGGTGAAAAATCATTTCATATAAGTATATGCTGTTTCTTTCTTAAAACTAATTGTTTGACTGTAATTTCCAGCAATCTCCCGATATGTCGTGGTTGTTTTTGAAACAAAGGAGGTCATTTTAATTAAATTCAATTGAAAGAAAACTACTAGTTTCAGGCACAGGACTGCACTGACTCTGATCATGTACAATCAGATGGGGCATAAAACCAGTGATTCTGCCACATTTTGCCAGACATTTTAGGTTAAAATTGCTTTCAAGAGTGTAAATAATGCACAGGAACAATAATAATCGGCCAAAGTGAGATGCACTTGGCTTCTGACTTTGATAACTGGTCATGCATTGGTTTCCAATTATTTAGTGATACGCTATGTGTTCTGTCCAGGGTCTTTCTTTGTTACTTTCATAGTGACAGGGTATACGCACCTGGTCCCTGATAGCTGACTGGTGGTTATGTTCCATGCAGTTCAGGTGGCCCAAGTCAAAATGGGTGGCACGATGGCATAGTAGTTAGCGCTGCTGCCCCACAATGCCAGGGACCCAGGTTCAATTCCAGCCTTGGGTGACTGTCCATGTGGAGTTTGCACATTCTCCTTGTGTCTGCATGGGTTTCCTCCGGGTGCTCCAGTTTCCTCCCACAGTCCAAAGATGTGCAGGTTAGATGGACTGCCATGCTAAATTGTCCCTTAGTGTCCCCAGATGTGTAGGTTAGGGGGATCTTAGGCCTTGGTAAGATGCTCTGCTGGGGAGTCGGTGCAGACTTGATGGACCAAATGGCCTCCTTCTGCATTGTAAGAATTCTGTTCTATGTTTACCTATTCTTTGAGAGTATAATGGTGATTATCGTCCATTCTCTGGCAATTTAAATGGTTTTTGAAATGTAGTAAGTGAATAAAGAATCTGTCATGGACTGGGGAACAAGGCATGCAAACTTTTTTTTTACAGTGCTCTGCTATATCCCTGACCCTTTGCATATGTTATGTTAGCACTCTTGGCTGTTCAGCATTGTTTTGCTGTGTAACTGTGAGAATTGTGCATATTTAGCATCATAAGATTGAACATGGATCAATTCAGAATAAATATTTATAAGTTTGCATGTTAAAGAAATTTAGTCTGAGCCATATTTAATCTTCCAGTGGTAATATCATGAGTGTTGTGCCTATATGTACAAAGCTGAGAGCATTGGTATCTGCACGTTCACATGGGATGTGGGAGCTGATCAATCTGAACCCTGACCTTCTAAAGCAGAGGGTCACCATCACCCACACAGAAATGCTTCCATATTTTGGCACAGTACAGAACTAAACAAGAGGAATGAGATGCCGGGGCAACAGAAGTGACACTGTGCTTTATAACTGGGATTATACGTGACAGCCGCCTCTGCAGTAAACATTGACATATTAAAACTCCCACAAACTGCTCGTAAAGCTCATTAACTGAACTAACACTTCAGAATGTTTATTTCCTGTGAAAGCAACTGAACTTGGGATAGGATTTTTACCCCTCCAGACTTTGTTTGTCATTTCGTTATCAAAGATTATTTTTAAATAAAGCCAAGGGGTCCCTGTCTACCCCCCTGCTGTTTTGTATCATGTGTGAGAACCTTTCTAATTTTGGAATGTTGTACTGCTCTTAATGTGGCATACACATGTGTACTCGAATATATTCCCCACTCTTATCTTTCCAAGTACTCATCGTCTTGTTCTCTCAGGGTAGTTATTTTGCCCCGTGATTTGGCATTGACTGAGACCATTTGTCTGATATCAGTTCAGTTTTACACTGCTTGCAGTACAGCTTAATATTTGGATAAGACAACAGAGTGGTGCTCCCCTGATGAGATGTCGGAAGGCACTTTAACTCTTCACTGACTCATTTTAGAATTAACTAACTATAATTATAAGCAGAGGATTAATTGCGTCAGTTCCATGGTTCACTCACTCTTTGGAATCCAGTTCTTTCTAATTGGCACTTTACATCCTTTACTTAAACTTGTTAAAGTGTCTTAATTACAAAAGTAGCATCAGTGTATTCAATTATTGAGCTTTGTGATTATTAGTTGTGTTGATTCATGCTTTCTGGTTCATTGAGGCAACAAGTATGTTAGGTTGAATTTTTGATTAAGACAATAAATGATAACTGACAAAATGGTTGGAATTTGAGTTTTAAATGACATTTACTGTAAAAATAAATATCATTGATCCATTGAAAACCTAAGTGCAAAACACGTATTAGTGTACTTCCAGACACAGTTTTTGTTTTGGTTATGATCCTGCACTTTTGGCTATACCCCTGCAGTAATTCAGTATATGCATCTCTGTGCGAGATGGAGAAGGAAGTGTCAAAATAAACCCTCTCCCCACTCCCACCCAAACGCTGGCCATTGTTGAGTTTACTTGGGGTGGAGCCAGTGAAAAATTGAATCTGGACACAAAATACATGAAATGGATTTCAGCAGCAGTATAATAAGTTAGCAATGGTGATGCTATGGAGGCCAAACCTTACGGTTTTAAATCTGGGTTTGATTTTGTGTTTGAAGCTCAGTGAAAAATCAATCAGAATGCCAAAATTACAACGTCAGGCTGAGGTTTTAGCAAGTGAAAGACTGGGACCAGCAGCTAGAGTGCAGAATTTCGGCAAAGCAAAACAGAGAGGCTTTAGCCTCACCAATGTTAAACTTTGAAAAACTCTAGCTTGTCAATGTTGGATTGTCAGACAAGGACAGTCATGTAATGGAGGGTTGAGTAGGAAGATTAAAGACCAGGATCATGGACATAAGTTTGAAAACTGACCCTTGGAGGTACTTTGACTACAGAGTAACTGATAGATAAACAATTGGAGGGAATCAAGAATGGAATTGTATAAATAAGCCATTGAAAAACATCAGTCGGCTGATTTGGGATGGTAAGAGTAAAAGAATGCCAGGAAAGGCTGTGGAGGAAAATGTCATCGTTGGAATGGTAGTATAAATACCATCCTGACTTACTGTGTTTTCAATTACTGAGTAGTACTGATCCTCAATGGCACCTCGAAACCTACTCTTTTATATTATTCAATCAGCTACAACTTCTTCTTTGCAGTCTTATCTGCAAAATCACACATTATAAATCAGTTGGCTAAATGGTAGCAAAGCATAAATACAGGAACAGCTTTTTTAAAAAATTCCACATTGGTGTCCAAACTTTGGAGCAGGGAACTAGATTTTTGAGTCCACCTATAAGACCACCCAGAAGACCAGAGAATCCCTACAGTACAGAAGGAGGCCATTCACAGACCACAATCAGTAAGGATAGGCAAAAACACCTCCTCCACGATCATCCTCAACACCGATGCCCCACAAGGCTGTGTTCTCAGCCCCCTACTATACTCCTTATACACCTATAACTGTGCGGCCAAATTCCCCTCCAGTTTGATTTTCAAGTTTGCTGACGACACCACCACAGTGGGTCGGATCTCAAACAATGACGAGACAGAGTACAGGAATGAGATAGAGAATCTGGTGAACTGGTGCGGCAACAATAATCTCTCCCTCAATGTCAACAAAACGAAGGAGATTGTCATCGACTTCAGGAAGCGTAAAGGAGAACATGCCCCTGTCTACATCAATGGGGATGAAGTAGAAAGGGTCGAGAGCTTCAAGTTTTTAGGTGTCCAGATCACCAACAACCTGTCCTGGCCCCCCCCCATGCCAACACTATAGTTAAGAAAGCCCACCAACGCCTCTACTTTCTCAGAAGACTAAGGAAATTTGGCATATCAACTACGACTCTCACCAACTTTTACAGATGCACCACAGAAAGCATTCTTTCTGGTTGTATCACAGCTTGGTATGGCTCCTGCTCTGCCCAAAATCGCAAGGAACCACAAAAGGTCATGAATGTAGCCCAATCCAACACGCAGGCCAGTCTCCCATCCATTGACTCTGTCTACCCTTCCCGCTGCCTTGGCAAAGCAGCCAGCATAATGAAGGACCCCACACACTCCGGACATTTTCTCTTCCACCTTCTTCCTTCGGGATAAAGATACAAAAGTCTGAGGTCACGTACCAACCAACTCAAGAACAGCTTCTTCCCTGCTGCTGTCAGACTTTTGAATGGACTTACCTTGCATTAAGTTGATCTTTCTCTACACCCTAGCTATGACTGTAACACTACATTCTGCACTCTCTCATTTCGGCACGGTAGCACAGTGGTTAGCACTGCTGCTTCACAGCTCCAGGGTCCCGGGTTCGATTCCCGGCTCGGGTCACTGTCTGTGTGGAGTTTGCACATTCTCCTCGTGTCTGCGTGGGTTTCCTCCGGGTGCTCCGGTTTCCTCCCACAGTCCAAAGATGTGCGGGTTAGGCTGATTGGCCAGGTTAAAAATTGCCCCTTAGAGTCCTGGGATGCGTAGGTTAGAGAGATTAGCGGGTAAATATGTGGGGTGGGATTGTGGTCGGTGCAGACTCGATGGGCCGAATGGCCTCCTTCTGCACTGTAGGGTTTCTATGATTTCTATGATTTCCTTCCCAATGAACGGTATGCTTTGTCTGTATAGCACGCAAGAAACAATACTTTTCACTGTATGTTAATACATGTGAGAATAGTAAATCAAATCAAATCAAATCATAAGAACACAAGAACTAGGAGCAGGAGTAGGCCATCTGGCCCCTCGAGCCTGCTCCGCCATTCAGTCAGATCATGGCCAATCTTTTCATGGACTCAGCTCCACTTACCCACCCGCTCATCATGACCCTTAATTCGTTTACTCTACAATAATCTGCCTGTCATTGCCTCAAAAGCATTCAATGAGGTAGTCTCAACTGCTTCATTGGGCAGGGAATTCCACAGATTCACAACCCTTTGTGAAGAAGTTCCTCCTCAACTCAGTCCTAAAACTGTTCCCCCTTATTTTGAGGCCATGCCCCCTCATTCTAGTTTCACCTGCCAGTGGGAACAACTTCCCTGCTTCTATCTTATCTATTCCCTTCATAATCTTACATGTTTCTATAAGACCTCCCCTCATTCTTCTGAATTCCAATGAACATAGCCCCAGTCTACTCGATCTCACCTCATAAGCCACCCCTCACAACTCCGGAATCAATCCAGTGAATCTCCCCTCCAGTGCCAGTATATCCTTTCTCAAGTAATATACACAGTAACCTAGGTGTGGCCTCACCAGCACTTTATACAGCTGCAACATAACCTCGCTGCTTTTAAACTCCATCCCTCGAGCAATGAAGGACAAAATTCCATTTGCCTCCTTAATTACCTGCTGCACCTGCAAACCGACTTTTTGTGATTCATCCACAAGGACACCCAAGTCCCTCTGCACAGCAGCATGCTGCAATTTTTTACCATTTAAATAATAGTCCATTTTGCTGTTATTCCGACCAAAATGAATGACCTCACATTTACCAACATTGTACTCCATCTGCCAGACCCTTGCCCATTCACTTAGACTATCTATATCCCTTTGCAGACTTTCAATGTCCTCTGCACACTTTGCTCTGCCACTCATCTTAGTATCATCCGCAAATTTTGACACACTACACTTGGTCCCCAACTCTAAATCATCCAGGTAAATCGTAAACAATTGCAGCCCAAACCCTGATCCCTGAGGTACACCACTAGTCACTGATCGCCAACCCGAAAAACACCCATTTACCCCCACTCTTTGCTTTCTGTTAGTTAACCAATCCTCTATCCATGCAAATACATTACCTGTAACACCGTGCACCTTTATCTTATGCAGCATCCTTTGGTGTGGCACCTTGTCAAATGCCTTCTGGAAATCCAGATACACTACATCCACAGGCTCCCCGTTGTCCACTGAACACGTAATGTTCTCAAAGAATTCCACCAAATTAGTCAAACATGACCTGCCCTTCATGAACCCATGCTGTGTCTTCCGAATGGGACAATTTATATCCAGATGTCTCGCTATTTATTCCTTGATGATAGATTCAAGCATTTTCCCTACTACAAAAGTTCAACTAACCGGCCTATTTGTCGATCTTGTTTTTTAAACAGTGGCGTCACATTTGCTGTTTTCCAATCTACGGGAACCACCCCAGAGTCCAGTGAATTTTGGTAAATTACCACCAGTGCATTTGCTATTTCCCCCACCATCTCTTTTAGTACACTGGGATGCATTCCATCAGGGCCAGGAGACTTGTCTACCTTTAACCCCATTAGCTTGCCCAACACTATCTCTTTCATTATAATAATAGTTTCTGGGTCCTCACCTGCCATAGCCTTCTTGTCATCAATTTTTGGCATGCTACTTGTGTCTTCCACTGTGAAGGCCAACACAAAATACCTGTTTAATGCCTCAGCCATTTCCTCATTTCCAGTTATTACATCCCCCTCCTTCCTTTTAACTTTTTTCCTGATTTTTGATGTCGTTGCAACCTTCTCCCCAAATGCTAACCTGCTGCTTTGCTTTCTATTAACCGTTATATTTCCCATAGTTTTACTCTTCCCTTCCCCCCCAACTTGCTCGTTTAAAGTCCTTGTGACCATCCTATTTATTCTTTTCGTTCGAACACTGGTCCCAGATCGGTTCAGGTGAAGAGTGCCCCAATGATACAGATCCCTCCTGTTCCAATACTGATGCCAATGCTCCATGAAATAGTACCCCTCTTTCTTGCCTTCTTGCCTTCCTGGAGTGGAAAATCTACTGTTGGTGGTTGGCTTGCCTCAAGTCTCTCTCTATCCCTGGTGTTCTGACTTCAAACTGTTCAGGGTGTATCCAAAGGGCTGCTAGAAGTTACAAGGCTGAGAAGTCAAGGTTTCAATTCTTCAACCAAAGGACTAAATTCCAGTATCACGTAAGCATCAGTCTGTGCTGTGTTAAACCTATGGCAAAGGGGTTTGTTTGTAGGATTTGAATCATTGAAACGGCATTTAATTGTTTAGGTTTATACAATATCATCTTTGTTATTTTCTTGTTTGTAATTGGTAAAAGTTATTGCTAAAGTTTCTTTCTATACATGTTAACTGTATACTTAAATAAACTTTGCTTGATAAAAGCTCCTTAGTGGGTCAGTGGAATCATACCTAAAGGGAAATATCTGATGCTCACCCTCGCCAAATTTAAAGTGCAGGAACAGCAAGCAAAAGAATTGAAACAGTTTGAGTTACAGAAAGCAAAAATAATGAGACTGCTTGAATTATAGATAAGGGAAAAAGAAAAAGGAAAGATAACAATGGCAGAACAAAAAGAAAAAGAAAAGACAGCCCTAGCAAAAGAAAAAGAGAGAGAATTTGAACTTCGGAAACTGGCAATAAAAAGTGAACGTCAGTTTAAATTGGTGGTGGTAAGGGAAAAGTACAGTTTGAATATAGTGATGAGGAAGATGAAAAAAAGCAAGAGCTTCGTAGTCAAAGGCTTGGTGGGGAACTATTTAGATATGTCCAAGGTTTGATGAGCAGGATTTAGAAGCCTTTTTCATTTCATTTGAGGAAGTGGCTAACCAAATGAAATGGCCACAGACCATCTGGGTATTACTGATTCAAACAAAGTTGGTAAGTAGATCTAGTGACACTGATACTCTCAGTTTAAGTTTTTAAGGTTAAGTTTATTTATTAATGTCACAAGTAGGCTTACATAAACACTGCAATGAAGATAGAGGAGGTATCTGGGAAGTATGATGAGATTAAAAAACCCATCTTCGGTGCATATGAACCGTAGTGCCAGAACCCTCAAGACAACGGTTTAGAAATCGAAGGAAAGAATCTGGTCAAACGTACAGAGAATTTGAAAGGATCAAACAGAAAAACGTTGATAGGTGGATCAGGGCTTTGAAAATAGACCAGGCGTATGTAGCTCTTAGAGAAATGATTATTTTGGAGGAGTTCAAAAATTCACTTCCTGATGTAGTGAGAACTCCTGTGGAAGAGCAGGGGGTTAAAACTGCAAGGTTAGCAGCAGAAAAGGCAGATGATTATGAATTAGATCATAAATCGAAGTTTGATTTCCAACATCAGTTTCAACTTGTGAGGGATAGATATTGGGGAAAAGAGAAATCCTCAGGTGATAAAGATAAAGGAGATCTTGTGGGCGATAATAAAGACAGTGTACCTCAGGTTAATAAGGAAATATGGGAGGGCGAAATAGAAATGAAAAGCCTCAGATGTTTTTACTATAATAAATTAGGCCATGCAAAGTCACAGTGTTAGTGGTTTAAGAAAAGCATTGGGAAGACTGACGTGGTAAAACAGGATAAGCCAGTGGGGTTTGTTAAAGTGGTAAAGGAAAGCACATTGATGCGAAAGAGGTTCAAAAGAATGTACAGCCTGGCTAGGAGTTGATTGATAAGAAAGTGCCAGATCTCTTTAAAGAATTTACTTGTGTGGGTAAAGTTTACTCATGTGTACCAGGAGGAGTAGATAAAGAAGTTAAAATTTTAAAAGATACGGGAGCAAGTCAATCTTTGATGTTAAGAGATGAGGAGTTAGTTAGTTTGGAAGGAGTATTGCCAGAAAAGGTGGTAATATGTGGAATTCAGGGTGAGAAGAGTAGTGTTACATTATATAAGGTGAGGTTCGGAGAGTCTGGTGAAGTGGAGTAATAGAGAAATTGTCTTGTCCAGGAACACAGTTTATCTTTGTAACGATATAGTTGGATCGTAGGTGGGAGTGATGCCTACTGTGGTTGAAGAGCCAGTGGAAAATCAAACATCTGAGTTGTTGAAGGATGCATATCCTGGGATTTTTCCTGATTGTATAGTAACAAGGTCATAAAGTCACAGGTTAAGATAAGAGGAGAAATCAAAGAGTGAAGATAAGAAAGTTGAAGTTCAATTATCAGAAATGGTTTTTAATGAGATGACTGGAAGAGAAAAAGAACAGGTGGAGGATGAGATGGATATTTTTAGTTCAGGAAAGTTGCAAAAGAGTTACAACAGAAAGATATAGAAATAAAACAGATGTATTAGAAAGCACACACAGAAAAGGAATCTGAGTGTATATCAGAATGTTATTATCTTAAAAATATCTCTTAATGAGGAGATGGAGACCTTTACATATTCAGGCAGATGAAAAGTGGGCAGAAGTTCATCAAGTGGTATTGCCAGAACGGTATAGCAAGGAAGTGTTTCGAGTAGCACATGAGGTACCAGTAGGAGGTAATTTGGAAGTAAGGAAAACTCAAGCTGAACTACAAAAAATTTTGGACTGCATAAAGATGTGGTTAAATTTTGCCGGTCATTTCACACATGTCAAGTCATAGGGAAACCTCTAATGGTGATAAAACCAGCACCCTTAACACTCGTTCCAGCATTTGAAGAACCATTTACAAGGGTCTTAATTGATTGCATAGGACCCCTCCCTAAAACAAAAAGTGGGAATCAATATTTATTGACTATAATGGATGTGTTTACGAGGTTTCCAGAGGCTATTCCATTATGCAATGTTACAGCTAAAAGGATTATAGAGGAGTTACTTCAATTTTTTACTAGCTATGGACTACCCACAGAAATACAATCAGATCAAGGATCAAATTTTACATCAAAGTTATTCAAGGAGGTTTATGGATAACTTAGGAATAAAACAATTTAAATCAACTGCGTACCATCCAGAATCGCAGCATTGGAACGGTGGCATCAAACTTTCAAGACAATGCTGAGGGCTTATTGTCAAGATTATCCAGAGGATTGGGATAGAGGAATTCCACTTGCACTCTTTGCAATTAGGGATGAATCTAATGTGGCAACCAAATTCAGTCCATTTGAATTGATTTTTTGGTCATGAAGTTAGGGGATCACTTAAATTGATTAAGGAAATTTGGTGAGTGAGCGTTCTGAGACTACTGGACTATGTGTCAAATGTTAGGGAAAAGCTGAATAGAGCAGGTGAATTAGCTGAACAACATTTAAAAGTGGCACAGCATGTGATGAAACAGGAAGCAGATAAGAAATGAAGAATTCATAGTTTTGCTGGTGGGGATAAAGTCTGAGTATTGCCACCAATGACAGGTGAACCTTTAAAAGCAAGGTTTAGTGGGCCTTATCAAAGTGAAAGAAAATTGAATGAGGTTAACTATTTGATAAGAAAGCCAGATAGAAGGAAAACTCACAGAGTATGTCATGTGAATATGCTTAAAAGGTATTTTGATAGGGAAGGAGAGCAAAAGGAGGAAGTTTTAGTGGGAATGTCAGGTCTCAGAGGGAAGAACTGAATTCAGATGATTCTGAATTTGCCATTCCTCAAATTAAATTGCATAATGAGGGCGTTATTAAAAATTGGGATAAATTAGAGAGTTACCTTCCAGGGGAAAATCGAACTGACCTGAAAGAGTTATTAATATCACCTGGACAAGTATGTGGGAATAAGTTGGGCCATTGTGACCATGTAAATTGGGTCATGCCCAATATATCCACTGGAATGATAATGTTTCAAAGGCATCAAACGTTTCGAATGAGTCTGCTGGTTAATTTGGAAAAGTGACATTTAACGCAGGAGGTAGATGCAACATTTGTACCAGCTTACTGTTTTATGAAAACAGCTGAATACTGATGAGCACAAATATTTTGGTTATACATTTTATGCGTGGCTGAAAATTTTTGTTATTTACATGTAAATTAATGGAAAAGGTGCAGTATCTGTGGGTTGTAAGCAGCTCACTTCAACTTTAATTCAACACAAGGATTCTTTTTAAGTAATTATGTATCGATATTCATTAAAAAAATGAAAGTAAAAAATTTTGGATCTTTATTTTAATGTAACTAGTTAAATTTAAGTGAACTATTTATTCTGGAAAAAAATCAGGATTAATGAAGGATGATGATCTATGTAAAGTTATCTTTTCCTGCATGTCTATGAAAGCTATAAAATCATGGGAGTATAGATCTAAATGCAGAATTTCCAGCAAATGTGCAGAATTCCTTGTGTAATATTGGTGTAATGTGTAGATGCAGTGCAACTGGATTTTTATACTGTTTTTGGTTATCTCAAACAACTGAAATATGAACATGGCCATCCCCATCTTCTGAGATAGCTGAGCCCAATGTGTTAGTGCAAAAGACAAGAAGCCGGATTTGTTCTCCCCTGTCAGTGGGTTTGAAAGCATGGGACTCTTAAAATCCAGTGCATGGTGTTTCCATTGCTTACCCATCTGCCTCTTCTACCCTGTATGAAATTCCTCTCACCAGGACCTGACAGCCTGAATCCAGCAATTTACAAGAGCCGGATTTTCGACGTGGTCCGCCCCTCGCCGGAAATGGGTGAGAGGCTGATTAATTTATTTAATTTATGTCAATGCTGTTTTACATCTGCTTTGCGAGCCCGGCGCTCGATCGTCCAGGCTCTGGTCTTTATGGCCTTGCTGGGAGAGGTTCCCTCCGGCAAGGAAAACACCTGCTCCCCATGAATGGGGAACAGTCGTGTTGGCCTTGCCGGTAGAACCTGGAGCTATTGAGGCCCATTGGGGAGGCTGAGGGCAAGGCAGGGATGCCCCTTTGGAACTACCAGACTGGCAGTGCCACCCTGGCACCTTGGAACTGCCAGCCTGGCACCTGGGCAATGCCAACTGGGCACCTTGGCACTGTTCACTGGGCAGTGCCAGGGGACAAGGTCTGCGGGGGCAGTGCCGGGTTGGGGCCAATGAGGGCAGTGCCAGGGGGTGGGGCTAATGATTAATTTATTTGGGGACTGTCAGGGGTGAGGCCAATGGAGGTGGGGCCATTGGGGGTTGGGAGGCCCGCTGCCACTCAGCCTGCGGTGAGGGAAGAACCGGGGGCAGTGGAGACTGCATCTCGGGCCACAGGCCCCCGCGATTGCAGGGGAATGCTAGTTGAGGCAGCCTGCAGTAGCAGGGGCCTGACTGCTCTCTGTCTGTCAGACCCCTGCTACTGCGAATGCGCTTGTGCAGCATAAGAGGTCTGCACATGCGCAATACCTCCCTCTACAGGCTGGCTAGCGAATTAAGCCCAGCTCACAATCTCTAGTGGCTAGAAACTATCTAGCCCATCTTTTCAGAGACTACGTGCATAAGATTGTGCGTGAAAACTTACCCAAAAAAGGGACCAGGAACTCTCCCATTTTCACACTACCTGGATACTTAGGATCAATCTCGTAAAATTTACATTACATGAGTTATCTTATAGAGGTGCACAAGATCATGAGAGGTATAGAAACATAGAAAAACTACAGCACAAAACAGGCCCTTCGGCCCCACAAGTTGTGCCGAACATAACCCTACCTTTTAGGCCTACCTATAACCCTCCATCCTATTAAGTCCCATGTACTCATCCAGGAGTCTCTTAAAAGACCCTATTGAGTTTGCCTCCACCACCACTGACGGCAGCCGATTCCACTCGCCCACCACCCTCTGTGTGAAAAACTTCCCCCTAACATCTCCCCTGTACCTACCCCCCAGCACCTTAAACCTGTGTCCTCTCGTAGCAGCCATTTCCACCCTGGGAAAAAGCCTCTGAGAGTCCACCTGATCTATGCCTCTCAACATCTTATATACCTCTATTAGGTCTCCTCTCATCCTACGTCTCTCCAAGGAGAAAAGACCGAGCTCCCTCAGCCTATCCTCATAAGGCATGCCACTCAATCCAGGCAACACCCTTGTAAATCTCCTCTGCACCCTTTCAATTTTTTCCATATCCTTCCTATAATGAGGAGACCAGAACTGAGCACAGTACTCCAAGTGGGGTCTGACGAGGGCCTTATATAGCTGCATCATTATCCCCGGACTCCTAAACTCAATCCCTCGATTGATAAAGGCCAGCACACCATACGCCTTCTTAACCACCTCCTCCACCTGCGGGGCCGATTTTAGAGTCCTATGGACCCGGACCCCAAGGTCCTTCTGATCCTCTACAGTACCAAGAGTCTTTCCCTTTATATTGTACTCCTTCATCCCATTTGACCTGCCAAAATGGACCACTACGCATTTATCTGGGTTGAGGTCCATCTGCCACTTCTCCGCCCAGTCTTGCATCCTATCTATGTCCCTCTGTAACTTCTGACATCCCTCCAGATTATCCACAACCCCACCAACCTTTGTGTCGTCGGCAAACTTACCAACCCATCCCTCCACTTCCTCATCCAGGTCATTTATGAAAATGACAAACAGCAAGGGTCCCAGAACAGAACCCTGGGGCACACCACTGGTGACCGACCTCCATTTAGAAAAAGACCCATCTATACCCACTCTCTGCCTCCTTTGGGCAAGCCAGTTCTGGATCCACAGGGCAGCAGCCCCTTGGATCCCATGCTCTCTCACTTTTTCTAGAAGCTATGGATCGGGTGAATGCACTCAGTCTTTTTCCCAGGGTTGAGGAATCAAGAACTAGAGGGCATAGGTTTAAGTTAAGAGAGGAAAGAATTAATGGGAACCTGAGGAGCAACTTCTTTACCCAGAGGGTGATATGTATGTGGAATGAGCTGCTGAAAGTGGTTGAGGCAGAGACATTGACAATACTTAAAAAGCATTTGGACAGAAACATGGGTAAGAAAGCTTTAGAGGGATATGGGCCAAATGCAGGCAAATGGGATTAGCTTAGATGGGCTTTTTGGTCGGCATGGACCAGTTTAGGCCAAAGACCCTGACTCCATTGCGGAGATCCTCTGATTCTATGAAAATGCCACCCAGTATCTGTCTTTCTGAGTTCTGAGATCAGTTGTAATCCTATCAACAATTAACTGTCTAATTACCCTTTGCTTCAGCATCATAACAACATAGATCACATGAGCAATTCCCAGAAGTTTCAGGACACATTGTCAGAACTCGTTTAGTTTCAGTTTGGACTTAAAGGGACATCTCACAAAAAGAAAACACAGGCTTTTCCCCAGGGGGAAAGGGTCATCACACTAAACTGGATATCAAAGCAGCATTTAACTTAATGTGGCATCAAGGAGCCCTCATAAAATTGAAGTCAATGGGAATCAAGGGGAAAACTTTCCATAGATGCAGTCACACCTTGCACAAAGGAGGATGGTTGTGGTTGTTAGTGGCCAATCATTTCAGCTCCATGACATTATTGCAGGAGTTCCTTAGGGCAGAGTCCTCCATGGCACAACGTCTTCAGCTGCTCCATCAATGACGCTCTCTCTCCATTGTAAGATCAGAGTTTGGAATTTTTGCTGATGATTGCACATTGTTTAGTACCATTCCCAGCTCCTCGGGTAATGAAGCAGTCCATTTCTGCCTGCAACATGATCTGGACAATGTTCAGGTTTGTGCTAATAAGTGATAAGTAACATTTGTGTCACTCAAGTGGTAGGTAGAGAGTGGGAATAAATGGGACCTTTTCAGAGTGGCAGGTAGTGACAAGTGGGGTACCGCAGGGTTCAGTGCTGGGACCCCAGCTATTCACAATATACATTAATGATTTGGATGAAGGAATTGAATGCAACATCTCCAAATTTGCAGACGACACCAAACTGGGTGGCAGTGTGTGCTGTGAGCAGGATGCTAAGAGGCTACAGGATGACCTGGACAGGCTGGCTGAGTGGGCAAATAGTTGGCAAATGCAATATAATCTGGATAAATGTGAGGTATCCACTTTGGTGGCAAAACAGGAAGAAAGATCATTATCTGAATGGCAGCAGCTTAGGAAAAGGGGAAGTGCAACGTGCCCTGGGTGTCATAGTGGAACAGTCAAAGAATCATAGAATAATACAGTGCAGAAGGAGGCCATTTGGCCCATCGAGTTTGCACCGGCCACAATCCCACCCAGACCCTATCTCCATAACCCCATGCATTTACCCTAGTGAGTCCCGCTGACACTAAGGGCCAATTCAGCATGGCTAATCCACCTAACCCGCACATCTTTGGATTGTGGGAGGAAACCGGAGCACTCGGAGGAAACCCATGCAGACATGGGGAGAATGTGCAAACTCCACAGAGACAGTAAGCCGAGCTGGAAATTGAACCCAGGTACAGCAGGTGGTGAGGAAAGCTAATGGCATGCTGCCTTTCATAGCAAGAGGATTTAAATGTGGGAGTCAGGATGTCTTGCTGCAGTTATACAGGGACTTGATGAGGCCACACCTTGAGTATTGTGTGCAGTTTTGGTTTCCTAGTCTGAGGAAAGACATTGTTTCCATTGAGGGAGTCCAGTGAAGGTTCACCAGACTGATTCCCGGAAAGGCAGGACTGACATGTGAAGAGAGACTGGATCAACTGGGCTTGTCCTCACTGGAATTTAGAAGAATGAGAGGGGATCTCATAGTAAGATGTAAAATCCCGATGGGACTGGACAGGCTAGATGCGGGAAGAACGTTCCCGATGTTGGTGAAGTACAGAACTAGGGGTCACAGTCTAAGAATAAGGGGTAAGCCATTCAGGACTGAGATGAGGAAGAAGTTCTTCACTCAGAGAGTTGTGAATCACAGAAAGCTGTTGGGGCCAGTTCATCAGATATGTTCAAGAGGGAGCTGGACGTGGCCCTAGTGGCTAAAGGGATCAAGGGGTATGGAGAGAAAGCGGGAGTGGGATACTGAAAGTGCCTGATCAACCATGATCATATTGAACGGTGGTGCAGGCTCAAAGGACCGAATGGCCTAATCCTGCACCTATTTTCTATGTTTCTATTTTTCTACGCAATGAACATCTTCAACAAGAGAGAATCTAACCATCTCTCCTTGACATTCAATGACATTAGTATCGCTGAATCCCTCACCATCAATGTACTATGACCTGAAACTGGACCAACCACATAAATACTGTGGCTGGAAGAGCAGGTCAGACAGAGGATGTTTTGTGGCAAGTGACACCTCATACCGCCCAAAGCATTTCCACTATCTACAAGGCACATGTCAGGGGTATGAGAAAATACTGTTCATTTCTCTGGATGAATGCTTCTCCAACAATGCATGAGAAACATGAAACCACAGATGACAATCCAGCCTGCTTGATACACACCCCATCACCACCTCCCTTCACAACCAGTGGTCTTCCATGACTGCAGCATGTCCCATCTACAAGATGCATGGCAGCATCTTGCCAAGACCTCTTCAGTAGCACTTCTTAAAACTGCAGCCTCTACCACGTAGAGATATAAGAGAGGCATCACATAGGAATACCACCACCTGCAAATTCCCCTCCAAGTCGCACACGATCTGACTGAAAAATAAAGTGCCGCTCCTTCAACCCACCAATTGGTCCTTGATGCCACCAGAAATGTTTGAATCAATTTGTACTGTCTGCTTCAACAACCTTCTTTGGTTCCAAAATGGAGTTATGATTTGAGTGACAAAGATCCATTTGGCTTCCATTCTTGCTCCGACTTCATTATATTTTTTTAAAGTAGTGTTCCCTGAATATAACTTCCCCCGGTAAGAATGCTGTTACGGTGACACAGCCATTCATTTATGCAACTCCTTTCACTGATAAACACAAATGTGCTAAATCAACATGAAATAGAGATCATGCCAATTAAAATCTAAAAATTGCTTTGCTGTGTGGTTGCACATCAACTCTCACAGAAGCAATAACCTGCATTTTAAGGATCAGATATTTTTCTGATGAAATCCATATTCATTTATGGAAATATTTCTCTTTGTTACAACCCAGGGGAATGCAACTGCATTCTGACTTATATTGAAAAAAAAGCTTTCGTAACTAAATAAAAATAGAAATGTAGCTATTTTACCATTGTTGCGATCTGCCCATACTGGAGCTACTTCAGAATTGATGTAATCATCGTTTCTCTATTTGCCTCGATGCAAAACATAATTTACTGAAAAAAAAACTATCTTGCATCGTGCTAAAGATATTAAATAGGAAAGGATGTGTGATCTTATCAGCTTGAGTTTAATACAATCCGGAACAGACGCAACGTAAAAAAATTCAGTGGGACTGGCTCACAGAAGATGAGATGATATGAGAGTTTATTAACCTCAGTGCCACTGTATCAAATGCAAAAGAGTTCAACTAAATTAAAGTTGTCTTTTCTAAAGACTCAGTTGGTAACGATGGGTGGAATCTTACCAAAATTCTTTAAAGTTCTTTTAAAGTTTATTTTATTAATGTCACAAGTAGGCTTACACTAACACTGCAATGAAATTACTGTGAAAATTCCCCACAGTCCGGCGCCTTCTTAGACAAGCAAAAATGAGTGGCGTTTGCCATCACCCTGGCAAGCGGAAGGACCTCATAGAGCCGGCAAGACTCACTCCAACCCCCCCCAACATTATGACAGCCACAAAGACCACGGGCGATCATCAGGAGATCTCTCCATGAGCTTCATGGACAATGAGCTCCTCGATTGAGTGAGCGGAGGCTTGCCCAATGAGAAGCAGTCAACAGGGGCTTTTAAACCTGTTAATCTACTTGGACTGTTGTGATAGGTCCTAAGGTGAAGACTACCTTACTGTAAGCGACAGACCCTTTCCTTTGGTGCATAATAAAGGGTGTTGTTGACTAGAAAATGGTGTTTGGCTGAACTACCACATTGGCAACGAGGAGAAATTTTTGTTTACTCCACCTTTCACTCCAGGCAACCTCCGTAAGTCAAAAATCTTCCTCAGGAAGAAAAAAACAATATTCCTTTTTTCGGGAAACTTGGGCACTATGAGACCAATATACTGAACACATGCATTACTTTTTCAATGCTGATAGCATTGAACAAGATGAAAAACAAAAAGGGATATTGTTGACAGCATGTGCCCAGACTTTCAGTGTGACTAGAAGTCTGACCTATCCGATGCCCCCGACTCAAAATCTTTTAAAAAGCTAGTAGACCTGGTGAAAAACAACTATGACCCGAAGTCCCCTGTAAATTTCCAGAGATATCGCTTCAACATGCCTGGGAAAACACATGGGGAATCTGTCTCTGAGTTCTTGGCTAGATTGCGGAAATTAGCTGAATATTGCGAATTTGGACCACCTCTTGATGAAATGTTATGGGAGGTTGATATAAGAACAAAGAACAAAGAACAGTACAGCACAGGAAACAGGCACTTCGGCCTTCCAAGCCTGTGCCGCTCCTTGGTCCAACTAGACCAATCGTTTGTATCCCTCCATTCCCAGGCTGCTCATGTGACTATCCAGGTAAGTCTTAAACGATGTCAGCGTGGCTGCCTCCACCACCCTACTTGGCAGCGCATTCCAGGCCCCCACCACCCTCTGTGTAAAAAACATCCCTCTAATATCTGAGTTATACTTCGCCCCTCTCACCTTGAGCCCGTGACCCCTCGTGAACGTCACTTCTGATCTGGGAAAAAGCTTCCCACCGTTCACCCTATCTATCCCCTTCATAATCTTGCACACCTCTATTAGATCTCCCCTCATTCTCCGTCTTTCCAAGGAGAACAACCCCAGTTTACCCAATCTCTCCTCATAGCTAAGACCCTCCATATGTAGCACAAATGACCTAACCACCCAAAAGAAGCTGTCGGCAGAACTCAATTTGGACTTTAAAAAAGCCACAGAAATAGTCTTGTCACTTGAGAATGCAGAAAAAGGGGCCCAGGAACTACAAGGGGCATCAGGAAGCAATGTCCTGCAATTAGGGAGAGGGACCTCCATGTAATCAGTCTGCAGTGGAGATTGCTTGTGTATTTACAAGGTGTTAAAGGGCCCTTTTCGATACAGGAACCCTAATGTCACCACCACCTAGGCAAGGAGAGGCAGTGACAACCCCAAAATTATTAGAGAACCAGAAAGGTGAAGTTGCCAGATGACGGATTATTGCAAGTTCTGTCATAAGACATGGCCATGGCGTGCTACCTAGGGATAAAGCTGAGGCCAGTACCTGATCGTACCATGCAGGTATCCCCTCTTCCAGAGACAGAGACACTATAACTGAATTGTAGTATTACAACAAAAGTTGCCCCAATAATGGTGCAATTACGAGTGAATGACTATCCCTTGAAGATGGAGGTGGACTCAAGAGCTGCAGTCGGAGAACAGACCTATAAGAACCTCCAACTGGGCATCCAACTCCTAAGCTTGGAAGATATGAAGGCCAGACTAGCCACTTACATGCACTCCGATGGCCCCAGTATCTGCAAGGCAGCAATCAGCTCGTCTCCCACTCATTGTTGTACAGAACCACAGACCAAGCCTTATGGGGAGAGATTAATTCCAGCAGATCTGGCTGAACTTGTTGGAGATCTGCAGTCTAGGTGTGGGGGGCTACAAAATTATTAATAGATAAATGGAGTTTTTCAGGACGGGCTGGGAAAAATAAAAGGAGCCACGGCCAAGATCTACATTGACTTTGATGCTACATTTAGGTATTCCAGGACACTTACTCCATGCTGGTGAAGGTGGAAACTGAAGTAGGGTGCTGTGAAAGTTTGTATATAATAAGGCCTGTGTAAGTTGTAGAATGGGCTACCCTGATAGTCCCTGTCCTTATGCCCGACAAATCAGTTCCTCTTTGTGCGGACTGTAAACTAACAGTCATTCGGGTCCCCAAACTCATTCGGTACCCCATTCCCCAAATCAAAGATTTGTATGTTAAGTTAACAGGCAGCAAGACGTTCTCCAAGTTGGACATGAGCTAACCTATCTTCGGCTTGAATTGGGCAAGTCCTCCCAGAAAAACGTGACTATCAATACACATAAGGGACTCTGTAAGTATAACCATATGCCCTTTGGGGTCTGATCAGCATGTCCCATCTTCCAAAGAGTTATGGAGAACATCATTCAAGGGCTACACAATGTAGCAGTATACCCAGGTGACATGGCGGCTTCAGAACAGTAACACCTGGCCAACCTAGAATTGCAGAGATTTTCCAGAGCAATAGTTCACTTGAAGAGGGAGAAATGCATTTTGCAAGCAGTTGAAGTAACCTATTTAGACTTCTGAGTAGCAGGCAAGGGGTTACATTCAGTAGAGGATAAGGTGAAAGCCATTAACGAAGCACCACCCCCAAGGAAGACGAGTTAAAATCCTTCCTGGGATTATTACGGAAAATCTATCCTGAATTTGACTGCTATGATGGCCCCTATGCATATCCGACTATGAAAATACCAAAGATGGTCCTGGGAAGCTCTGCAAGCCGAGGCTTTTTGTAAAGTTAAATGTCAGTTACTATCATCTCACTTACTGGCCCATTTCTACTCGAAGAAGGAACTTAAGTTAACTTGTGGTGCTTTCCCGTACAGGGTTGTTGCAGTGCTGTCCCATTACTGGACAGTCAGGGCGGAAAAGCTGATCACCTCCAGGACCCTTTCAGATGCAGAGCAAAGGCATTCTCAAATTGAGAAGGAAGGGTTGGTGGTCATACTTAATTTGAAGAAATTCCATCAATATATTTACGGTCGATGGGTTTTTATAGTTACTGACCATGAACCCTTATTGGACCTCTTCAAAGAGAACAAGGCAAATATCCCATCACTACCACTCGGATACAGTGCTGGGCCTTGTTCTTGGTGAGCACTCAGGTGGCAGGGGTATTCGCAAACATCCTCAACTTCTCTTTACAACAGTCTGATGTCCCTATCTGCTTCAAGAAGACGACCATCATCCCGGCACCAAAGAAAAGCCAAGCAGCGTGCCTTAATGACTATCATCCGGTGGCTCTGACATCCATCATTACAAAGTGCTTCGAAAAGTCAGTCATGATACAAATCAATTCTGGCCTCCCAGATTGCCTGGATCCACTACAGTTCACCTACCGCCACCACAGGTCCACAGGAGACACCATCTCCCTGGCCCTGCACTCAACCCTGGAACACCTAGATAACAAAGACACCAATGTCAGACTCCTATTTATCGACAACAGCTCAGCCTTCAACACCATTATTCCTACGAAAGTCATCTCCAAACTACATGGACTCGGCTCCTCCCTCTGTGATTGGATCCTGAACTTCCCAACCCACGACCGCAATCAGTAAGAATAGGCAACAACACTTCCTCCAAGATCATCCTCAACACCGGTGTCCCACAAGACTGTATGCTAGCCCCTTACTATATTCCTTATACACCTGTGACTGTGTGGCCAAATTCCCCTCCAACTCAATTTTCACGTTTGCTGATGACATCACCGTAGTGAGTCGGATCTCAAACAATGGTGAGACAGAGTACAAGAAAGAGACAGAGAACCTGGTGAACTGGTGCAACGACAATAATCTCTCCCTCAATGTCAACAAAACGAAGGAGATGATCATCGACTTCAGGAAGCGTAGTGGAGGACATACCCTACATCAATGGGGATGAAGTAGAAATGGTCGAGAGCTTCAAGTGTCTAGGTGTCCAGATCATCAACAACCTGTCCTGGTCCCCCCACTATGCCAACACTATAGTTAAGAAAGCCCACCAATGAGTCCAATTTCTCAGAAGACTAAGGAAATTTGGTATGTCCACTACAACTGTCACCAACTATTAAAAATGCACCATAGAAAGCATTATTTCTGGTTGCATCACAGCTTGGTATGGCTCCTGCTCTATCCAAGACCACAAGAAACTACAAAAGGTCGTGAATGAAGCCCAGTCCATCATGCAAACCAGCCTCCCACCAATTGACTCCGTCTACACTTCCTGCTGCTTCAGAAAAACAGCCAGCATAGTTAAGGACTCCACGTGCCCGGACATACTCTCTTCCATCTTTCTCCGTCAGGAAAAAGATACAAAAGCCTGAGGACATGTACCAGCTGACTCTAGAACTGCTTCTTCCCTGCTGCCATCAGACTTTTGAATGGATCCATTTCGCATTAAGTTGATCTTTCTCTGCACCCTAGCTATGACTGTAACGCTACATTCTGCACTCTCTCCTTTCCTTCTCTATGAACGATAGGCATTGTCTGTATAGTGCGCAAGAAACAATACTTTTCATTGTATACCAATACATGCAACAATAATAAATTAAATCAAATCAAAATCTACGAATATCTTCTGGAACACCACGCTGGAACCTGGATAGTTAATGCTGATGCACTGATTCACCTCCTGTTGACCACAAGCCTGGCTTCAAGCATTGGAAATGATTGTGATGACTTTGAACTTTTTCAAGACCTTGCCAGTATCAGTGAGGCAGATTAAAACCTGGGCCCAAAAAGATCCAACCTTATCCAAAATAAGGCACATGATCCTACACCGGGGATTCCAAGGATGACCCTTGGAAGAAGTGAAATCCTACGTCATTAAGAAAGCTGAACTTAATGTTGAGGATGGCATCATTCTTTGGGGGTCCTGAGTAATTGTTCTGCCCCGAGGAGGATGTCCAATATTAATGGAACTACATAATGGTCACCCAGGAGCTCAAAGCTCCTGGATTGCATTGGCCCTGCCAGATAGCAAAGGCACAGACTCAAGGCTGGAGGCTGAAAATGTGGGTCTCTGCAGAACCTGGGGAGGACCCTGCATTGATAACCCTGTCCCCTGTTTGATTTGCACCGCCTGACCAAGCCCACCTTTGGCAGCCCCGAACCATGTGTCAAGTGATGAAATGGATCTCTTTACAGTGGAAGTGCTGGGATGGACACGGACCTAAGAGGGAAGGATGTTACGATGGCCATGAAGGCCATGAGAATGATCAATAGATCTCCTCATGATCTTCATGGAGTATGAAATGCCTTATTGAGCGAGCAGAGACTTACCCAATGGGAAACAGTCAGCCGGGGTTTTTAAACCTGTTACTCTACAGGTTAGGTCCCGAGATGAAGGCTACCTGATGATAAGCCACAGGCACAGCCCTTTCCTTTGGCGGTCAATAAAGGGTGTTGGTGACAGGAAACTGGTGTATGGTTGAATTACTACATCCCCCTCCCTACAATCTCCTCCTCCTCTCCTCCCCCCCCTCCCCGCCCCCAACCACACATTAATGAACAACTCTCCATGAGGCTCCCACAATGGTCTGCCCCTTTCCTGGCAGTGCCAATCTGTTCCATGGGCAGTACCAATGCAGTGACTGGCCATGAATCTCCTGTCCCCCCCACCACTGTCCAAACTTGCATGAATATTTAGTGAGGATTCTCAAAATCAAATTAAATGAGGTTCCGCATTTTGTGGGCATGAACCTCATGACATCGCCCATGAGGGGAGGGGAAGACCAGGAAACGTGGGCCAGGATTCTCCCAAAAAAAGTCTAAGTGCCGAATCCGCGTAAAAACTGGAGAAACTTCCGCTATTTTGTTTCGCGGGATTTTCAAAATGAATCTCCCGCACTCTGTACATCACACAGTGCCCCAATGAGATTCACAATGAAAATCTGGGGACGGGGCCTATTCCCACCAGAGTGACCAGCAGCATAGCACTGAGCAGACCACTGCACGTGCGCCGATCTGTCAGATCAATCCTGACCCCCACCTCCTGGCAGCCCTGTCCCGCCTGGCAGCCTTCCACCCCGATGGCCAGCCTCAATCAGCCACTTCCCTCCCTCTGCCACCGATCCTGACTACAGAATGGCAGTGGGACCCATCCACCCCCCCAATAGGACCCGCCCCTCCCCTCTGGCCCTCTTTGGCACCGCACAATACCCGCGAGGCAGTGCCAAGGTATCCCTTAGGCATTGCCACTTTGAAGGGGCCAGGCTGGCAATGCCCAGGGGGCACACACCCCTTACCCTGACCTCCCTGGGGCGGCTTCCATGGCCTCCCTTCACTCCAGCAGGGTTGAGCCACTAGCTCCCCATTAGTGGGGAACTGTTGGAAGCCCTGCTGGTGGGGGTGGGAGGCACCTAGCGGGCCCGGCGACTTCAGTCCCAGGCCTGCTACTGATATCAAAATAGCAATTAGCATATTTAAATCAGCTCTGCGCCGATTTCCAGTGCAGAGCTGACACCGTCGGAAATCCGAGGTCCGGAGACGTGTGGATGCCATGGTGCCCAACAGGGAGCTCGCTAAATGGCCTCCGCTTCTGTATCCCGGCCAGCTGCACTGCTCTAGCAGCAGAGCGGGCTGGGAGTATCGCCCCCATGATCTGTCTGGAGAGAATCTTGTTTCCTGATTCTCTCTGTATTTTTCACCTGCGCCGGCAATCCCACGGACGGAGAGTGTGGGCTCAAAATCCTGTCCAGTGTGCACATACACTAGAGGGATCATTTTCAAGTCAGAATTACTCTGGAATGAGCTGATTTCAATTGGGTTTGCATAAAGGTTCCCTCAGTATCCTGAAGGCTAAGGAAGGAGAAAAATAATTTAATTGCGATCCTCACACTTGTTGCTCATCATTGTCCCCTGCTGGAAAGTATGTGGGTGTGATATTGGAGAATAACAGTATTTGACGAGGCTGTGATATCCGTCGAGTGGAATAGCCTGATGCAATCACTGCAAACTAGGCACTGAAGAGCAACCAACACACGTGACCTAGCTCCAGGAACAGTCAGTGTATTCAGAGGAGGAATGGGGTGAAAACCTGTAAATATAAATGTTCAAACATTTTTATTATCATCCAATATGACCCAGTCAGACTCAGAAACTAGTAAGAAGTGCTAAGGTAAAAGAATAATATTCATGGCAGTAAATATTAATGTCTGTCATACCAGTTCTTTTATTCATAATGGATGAATAACAATTCAACGTGTAAGAAACTGAATGACCAGTCTGTTTGAAATATACAGGTCGACTCTATTCTTTAAAAGAAAATGAACAGTTAATGTTTCAGTTCAGAACTTATATTGGTTTCGTTTGTCGTGCATTGGCTGGCAGTTGCTAAAGTGAATGGGATGCATCCTTGATTACTGAGGACAGGAAGGGTAAAAGTTACATTTGCTGGTCACATACACTCTTCCCATCTTCCTTCGATAAAGGAATGGTGTTAGAGAACTGGAGGATGACAAACATTACACTTGCTCAAAAAGGGGCAGAAGGATAAAACTGGGAACTACGGATCAGTCAGTTTCACCTCAGTGGTAGGGAAACTTTTAGTGAAATAAAAATCAACATGGAAATTAACAGCCACTTAACAGGTGTGGGCTAATAGAGGAGAGTCAGTTCAGATTTGTTAGGAGCAAGTCTTATTTGACCACCTTCACTGAGTTTTTGCATGAGGCAAGAGAGTGGTTTAGGGAAATGCAATTGATGTTGCATATGTGAACTTAGGAAACATGCTTAATAAAGGCTTGTTAGCAAAATTGAAACTACTGGAATAAAAGATGTATTATCGGCATGTACACAAGATTGGTTGAGGTGAAGAAACAGAGTGTTGTGCTGCATAGATTTTTTCTGGACTGGATGACGTTACAGTGGTGTTCCCCAGATTTCATAACTTGGAGCACTGTTGTTTTTGATATGACATAAGCCTTGGAAGTCTGGTAAACAGTGAGGAAGAGCATAATAGATTTCAAGGGGACGTAGCCTGGTGAAAAGACTTGTGCCAGATGAAATACAGTGCAGTAAAATGTGAGGCAATGGATTTTGGTGGGAAGAATGAGGAGAGACAATACATACCAGGGGTCAAATTTTACGGGCCTGTTGCAGCAAGTGTAAAGCCGGAAAATGCAGTAAACCATTCAGAGGGGTCGTAAAATTCCATCCTAAATGGTACAGTTTAGAGAACGTGCAAGAAGACAGACTCGCGGCGGGGGCAGGGGTGGGGACGGGGTTGGGGGCGGGGGGGGGGGGGTGCGGTGGGGGGGGGGGTTGTGCAAAAGTCTTTGAAGCGAACAGGATAGGTCAGCAAAGCAATCAACAAAGCATTTTGCACCATAGAACCATTGAATCCATACAGTGCAGAAGAAGGCCATTTGGCCCAGCGACTCCACACCGACTCTCACCAAAACTCAACCCCACTCTCTCGGGGTGTTCGTGTCTCTCTGTCCCCTCTCAGTGTGTCCATGTATCTCTCTCTGTCCCCTCTCAGTGTGTCTGTGTCTCTCTCTCCCCTCTCGGTGTGTCCGTGTCTCTCTCTCCCCTCTCAGTATGTCCGTGTCTCTCTGTCCCCTCTCAGTGTGTCCATGTATCTCTCTCTGTCCCCTCTCAGTGTGTCTGTGTCTCTCTCTCCCCTCTCGGTGTGTCCGTGTCTCTCTGTCCCCTCTCGGTGTGTCCATGTCTCTCTGTCCCCTCTCGGGGTGTTCGTGTCTCTCTCTGTCCCCTCTCAGTGTGTCCATGTATCTCTCTCTGTCCCCTCTCAGTGTGTCTGTGTCTCTCTCTCCCCTCTCGGTGGGTCCGTGTCTCTCTCTCTGTCACCTCTTGGTGTGTCTGTGTCTCTCTGTCCCCTTTCGGTGTGTCTGTGTCTCTCTGTCCCTCTCTCGGTGTGTCCGTGTCTCTCTGCCCCCTCTCGGTGTGTCTGTGTCTCTCTGTCCCTCTCTCAGTGTGTCCGTGTCTCTCTATCCCCTCTCGCATCTGTAATCCCCATCTATCTATCCTATGCAACTTTTGGATATTAAGTGGCAATTTGCCATGGCTAATCCCCCCAACCTACTCATCTTGGGACACTAGCCTTCTGCCTCTCTATATTCACACTTCAGGACCTCATCCAGGACCAGTTTCTATGATCTACTAAGGGGTAATTTAGTGTGGCCAATCCACCTAACCTGCACATCTTTGGATTGGATCATGATCTTTTTAAATAGGAGCTCAGAGTAAAAAAAATAGAAAGATATATCGTTTTGGATACTGTTGAGGGGGATAGCCTGTCAGGGGGAGATACCAGCAGCAGCCAGGCCTGTGACACCACAGCTGGTTCTGCTGTCGGATAGGGTCGGGCAAAGAGCAAGCGAGCAGTAGTAATAGGGAACTCGCTAGTTAGAGGCACAGACAGGTGTTTCTGTGGCCGCAATCGAGACTCCAGGATGGTGTGTTGCCTCCCTGGTGCCAGGGTCAAGGACGTCTCTGAGCGCTTGCAGGACATTCTTAAGGGGGAGGGTGAGCCGCCAGAGGTCGTTGTACATATTGGCAACCAACGGCATCGGTAGAAAAAGGGATGAAGTCCTGAAGTGTGAATATAGAGAGGCAGAAGGCTAAAGTGCAGGACTTCGAAGGTATTAATTTCAGGACTACTATCGCTGCCATGCGCTAGTGAGAGTATGAATAGGAGGATTAGGCAGATGAATGCATGGCTTGAGAGCTGGTGCAGGAGGCAGGGATTTAGAGTTTTGGATCATTGGGATCTTTTCTGGGGAATGGCTGACCTGTTCAAGAGGGATGGGTTACATCTGAACTGGAGGGGGACTAACATTCTGGCGGGGAGATTTGCGAGAGCCACTTGGGAGGGTATAAACTAGTTTGGCAGGGGGGTGCGATCCAAAGCAGTACTGCTCGCTTGCTCTTTGCCCAATCCTATCCCGCAGTAGGGAGACAGAAGAGAAGTTTGAGGACAGCACAGAAGTTAAGGAGAGCACATTAAGTAGTAAAGGCAGTGTCAGTAATCCTAGTACCAGACAGATCAGGCAAAAGCAGGACAGAGAGCAAGGGAAGTCCAGATTAAACTGCATTTATTTCAATGCAAGAGGCCTGACGGGCAAGGCAGATGAACTCAGGGCATGGATGGGTACATGGGACTGGGATATTATAGTAATTACTGAAACATGGCTAAGGGAGGGACAGGACTGGCAGCTCAATGTTCCAGGGTACAGATGCTATAGGAAAGATGGAACAGGAGGTAAGAGAGGAGGGGAAGTTGCACTTTTGATCAGGGAAAGCATCACGGCCGTACTGAGAGGGGATATATCCGAGGGTTCCGCCACTGAGTCTATATGGGCAGAATTGAGAAATAAGAAGGGGGAAATCACTTTGATAGGATTGTACTATAGGCCCCCAAATAGTCAGCGGGAAATTGAGGAGCAAATATGTAAGGAGATTACAGATAGCTCCAAGAAAAATAGGGTGGTAATAGTCGGAGATTCTAACTTTCCCAACATTGACTGGGACAGCCATAGTATTAGAGGGTTGGATGGAGAGAAATTTGTTAGTGTATTCAGGAGGAATTTCTCATTCAGTATGTGGATGGCCCGACTAGAGAGGGAGCAAAACTTGACCTCCTCTTGGGAAATAAGGAAGGGCAGGTGACAGAAGTGTTAGTGAGGGATCACTTTGCGACCAGTGACCATAGTTCTGTTGGTTTTAAGATAGCTGTGGAGAATGATAGGTCTGGCCCAAAAGTTAAAATTCTAAATTGGGGCAAGGCCAATTTTGATGGTATCAGGCAGAAACTTTCAAAAGTTAATTGGGGGAATCTGTGGGAAGGCAAGCAAAGGGACGTCTGGTCAGTGGCACGCTTTCAAAAGTGTGTTATCCAGGGTTCAGGGTAAACACATTCCTCTTAGAGTGAAGGGCAAGGCTGGCAGAAGTAGGGAACCCTGGATGACTCGGGATATTGAGGCCCTGGTCAGGAAGAAGAAAGAGGCACATGACATGCATAGGCAGCTGGGACCAAGTGAATCCCTTGAAGAGTATAGCGGGTATAGGAGTAGAGTTAAGAGAGAAATCAGGAGGGCAAAAAGGGGACACAAGATTGTTTTGGCAGATAAGGCAAAGGAGAATCCAAAGAGCTTCTACAAATACATAAAGGGCAAAAGAGTAACAAGGGAGAGAGTAGGGCCTCTTGAGGATCAAAAAGGTCATCTATGTGCAGATCCACAAGAGATGGGTGAGATCCTAAATGAATATTTCTCATCAGTATTTACTGCTGAGAAAAGCATGGATGTTAGGGAACTTGGGGAAATAAATACTGATGTCTTGAGGATTGTACATAATACAGAGAAGGAGGTGCTGGAAGTCTTAAAGCGCATCAAGGTAGATAAATCCCCAGGATCTGATGAAGTGTATCCCAGGACATTGTGGGAGGCTAGGGAGGAAATTGCGGGTCCCATAGCCGAGATATTTGAATCATCGATAGCCACGGGTGAGGTGCCTGAAGATTGGAGAGTGGCAAATGTTGTGCCTTTGTTTAAAAAGGGTTGCAGGGAAAAGCCTGGGAACTACAGGCCAGCGAGCCTCACATCTGTGGTGGGTAAATTGTTGGAAAGTATTTTGAGAGATAGGATCTACAGGCATTTAGAGACGCAAGGACTGATTAGGGACAGTTAGCATGGCTTTGTGAGTGGAAAATCATGTCTCACAAATTTGATTGAGTTTTCTGAAGGGGTAACGAAGAAGGTAGATGAGGGCAGTGTAGTTGATGTTGTCTACGTGGACTTTAGCAAGGCCTTTGACAAGGTACTGCATGGTAGATTGTTGCATAAGGTTAAATCTCACGGGATCCAGGGTGAGGTATCTAAATGGATACAAAATTGGCTTCTTGACAGAATAAGAAGTTTAACAACACCAGGTTAAAGTCCAACAGGTTTATTTGGTAGCAAAAGCCACACAAGCTTTCGAGGCTCTAAGCCCCTTCTTCAGGTGAGTGGGAATTCTGTTCACAAACAGAACTTATAAAGACACAGACTCAATTTACATGAATAATGGTTGGAATGCGAATACTTACAACTAATCCAGTCTTTAAGAAACAAAACAATGGGAGTGGAGAGAGCATCAAGACAGGCTAAAAAGATGTGTATTGTCTCCAGACAAGACAGCCAGTGAAACTCTGCAGGTCCACGCAACTGTGGGAGTTACAAATAGTGTGACATAAACCCAATATCCCGGTTGAGGCCGTCCTTGTGTGTGCGGAACTTGGCTATCAGTTTCTGCTCAGCGACTCTGCGCTGTCGTGTGTCGCAAAGGCCGCCTTGGAGAACGCTTACCCGAATATCAGAGGCCGAATGCCCGTGACCGCTTCTTGACAGAAGCCAGAGGGTGGTTGTAGAGAATTGTTTTTCAAACTGGAGGCCTGTGACCAGCAGTGTGCCTCAGGGATCAGTGCTGGGTCCACTGTTATTTGTCATTTATATTAATGATTTGGATGAGAATATGGAGGGCATGGTTAGTAGGTTGAAGTCTGTGAGTAGACTGAAGTCCTGGAGATGGCTAACCTCAGGACTCAGAAGTCCTGAGTAGCTGAGAAGGCAGTGGAAAGTCACTGTTCCATATCAGAGAGAGTTAGGGCCCTAAAGAAGCTCTGGGAGCTATTTAAAGCTCAGTGCAGCTGGGAGACTCGAATTCATAGAAACTGTTATGATGGTTACGGAGGTCACAGGGTATTGTTGATAGATCTCCCTGTGGACTTTGTGGAGTACAAGCTTCCTTATTGAGCAAACCCAAACCTCAGCGGGAGCTTTTAAACCTGTTACTTCACCCGTACCTTTGTTGTAGGTCCCAAGGTGTTGAACTGCCAAACTGTGAGCCACAGGGGCAGCTTCTTTCTTGGTACACAATAAAGCGTGTTTGGTGACCGGAAACTGGCATTTGGCTGAATTACTACAGAAAACTAGGGGTGGTATCAGTTTAATTAAACTCACAATCTGCAAACAAACTGGAATTGTGCCCGTTATTCAAGGCGGGAGTGCAGTTTTGTGAATCCTTTGGAGTAGTAAAGGATCTGAGGTGTGCAGTGATTTTTAGGCAGTCCGAGTTGGAGAGACTTTTGGAGGCAATTCAGAGGCTGGATCTTTAAAAGTTAGGACTTGAAATCCCTTGTGAGGAAGACAGAGTTTTAACAAGATTATGTAACCCATAATGGACATTGACATTCGGTTGGATTGCTGAGAAATCCATGGAATTTGTCTTGGTTGCATCTTCCATTTATTACATAGCATGGTGTATTCAACCATGGTTTGCCTCTTAATTCATATGTACCTCATGTTAATTCTGAATGTTAAAATTGCATTGCAAATTGTTTTACATGTCTTACTTAGTATAATTGCATTGTTTAGAACTGTGCAATCCAGTTAGTTTAATATCTGTTGTTGGGAAATTGTTAGAATCATTATCAAGGAAGCAGTGACAGGAAATTTGGATAGTCAAAATGAAATCCATCAGTCATTTATCAAGGGTAAATCACGTTTACCCAATTTGCGAGAGTTCTTTGAAGATGTAACAAGCCAAGTGTGAAATTGGGATCCTGTGGATGTAGTATATCTGGACTCATGGAAGTTTGGTAGGGCTCAATTTTCCCATTGCGTTGTGCCAGTTTTCGGGCGCAAAACCACGGTAAAGTCGGGCGTGAGGCCTTTAACGCGATCTGCGCCCACGTCCGCGCAGCTGCCCACTTTACCGAGGGCCGAAAATGGCCGCATTTCGATTCGTGCCCGAAACGGGCGCAATGGCGATTTAAATGCATTTGCAAGCATTTAAATTGAATTAATGAACTGTCCGCCCAACTTTACCAGCATTTCCCCCTTTACCATCGCGTTCGCGCATCCAGATTCAGCACGAAACAGACCTGCTCGGCAAAGGTCTGTTTCGGGCACTCCAGCTGCTGAAGAGGTAAATTCAGAGCTTCCAACGGCTCTCTGACTCAGATCAGTGGTGGGGGAAGTGGGGGGAGGGTGGAGGGCGGCGGGCCCGATCATTTTCTGGTGGGGGGTTGCGGGAGGGAGGAGGGAGGCCAGATTGTTGTCTGGTTGGGGGGGGCGGGGGGGAGGGAAACCAGATAGTCAGAAGCTTTTTCCCAGTGTGGAAGAATCAATTACTACGGGGCATAGGTTTAAGGTGCGAGGGGCAAGGTTTAAAGGAGATGTACGAGGCAGATATTTTACACAGAGAGTAGTGGGTGCCTGGAACTCGTTGCCGGGGGATATAGTGGGAGCAGATACGGTAGCGACCTTTAAGGGGCATCTTGACAAGTACATAAATAACCCTGGAAGGGTTAAGTCAGGCAGCATGGTCGGTGCAGGCTTGGAGGGCTGAAGGGCCTGTTCCTGTGCTATAATTTTCTTTGTTCTTCGTTCTTTGTTCAGACTGTTGTCTGGTGGAGGGGGGAGGGAGGAGGGAGGAGGGAGGCCAGATAATTGTCTGGTGGAGGGAGGGAGGGAGGAGGAGGCGGGTCAGATGTATCTCTGGTCGGGGGGGGAGGCCAGATCATTGCCTGGTGAGGGGGGGGGAGGCCCGATTATTCTCTGGGGGAGGAGTTGCGGGGGGGAGTTAATTCTATCCCATCTCATTTCTAATTCTGATCATTCTTGTTATGAATGCTACTTAGATTATATTTCACTTGCCATGATTGTTTTTCCCTACACCGGCAAGTTCAGAAGAAGTAGAAATTATTTTATTACCATTTCCCAAATTATCTTCTAAGTTTGGAAATGCAGCTCTTAGAATTTACTGCAAGTTAGCTGTTGCTAAACACAAGTGCAAAGGTTGTTGAATCAAGCAACAGTTATTTGTATACGCACCTGTATATTTCATGACGCAACTTCAATAAAGACCTGGATATGTATCTCAGTGGATGTTGCAAGTACAGGCAGCAGAGAGAAGGGATTCCACAGCTATAATAGTGCACGTGCACTTAATTAGTGAAACTCTCAAAATACTTGGCTGATAATGTGAAATATACTGGGAGGGATGCCAGATGGATCGCTGGTGGGGCGGGGAGAGGCCAGATGGATCTCTGGTGGGGGGTGGGGGCAGGGGCAGGGGGGTCTGCTGCCACTCTGCAGGCGATCGGTGGGGAGAAAGGGGGCAGGGTAGCGGTGGGGTCTGGGTGGATAAGGGGGAAAGTTACGTTGCGGCCCGGGAGCGATGTGGTCAGCGGCGCGATTTTCAAATCTTTTTCCTCACTGCATATGTGCAGTTCAGAGCTCCAATCGTTTCGGGCGTGCTAAGCCCCGCCCACATCGCGATTCGGACTCACGATTTCTTTTCAGGCTAAGTGCTAATGGGGGCGCCTGAAAGCAGATTTCCAAGTCAGATCTGAATTGCGCCCAGATTCAGCACTTAGAATGAAAATGGTAAAATCGGGCCCATAAAGTGCTGCCCAGAAGGTTAATGCATAAGGTAAGATCACTTGGGGTTAGGGGTAATTTATTAGGTTGGATAGAAGACTGGCTAACTGACAGATTGCAGACAGTATGGATAAATGGCATTTTTTTCTGGTTGGCACGATGTAACTAGTGGGGTGTCATAGGGTTTGGTTCTCAGGCCCTAACTATTTACAATCTATATTAATGACTTAGAATCATAGAATTTATAATGCAGAAGGAGGCCATTTGGCCCATCGAGCCTGCATCGACAACAATCCCACCTGGGTCCTGTCTTACTCCTGTAACCCCACATATTTACCCTGCTAATCCCTCTGACATTAAGGCAATTTATCATGGCCAATCAACCTAAACCGTATGTATGTGGACATACTTGGATATAGGGATGGAAGATACAGTAGCTAAATTTGCAGATGACACTAAAATAGTTGGGATAGTAAGTTGCAATGAGGAAATAAGAAATTTACAAATGGATATAGATAGGTGATAGATGGAGTATAACATGGATAAATATGAGGTTATCCATTTTGGTTGGAAAAGTGGAAAGGCAAATGGAGAGAGATTTGGGGTGCTTCAGTGCAGAGGGATCTGGGTGTCTTCATGCATAAGTCACAGAAATCTGGAATGCAGGTAAGCAGTTAATGAGGAATAGAATTTTGGCATTTATAGCGAAAGGAATAGAGTATAAAATTAAAGAAGTGTTGCTACAACTAATCAAGGCATTGATGAGACTACACCTGGAGTACTGTGTGTAGTTTGGTCCCTTTATTTGAGAAAGGGTGTAGTGGCATTCGAGGCAGTTCAGAGGAGGTTCACTGGATTGCTTCCAGAGATGAGGGGTTTGTCTTATGAAAATAGGTTGAGCAGTTCAGGCCTATACTGTTCAGTGACCCTTGCTGGAAGACATAAGATGAATGTCAGATGAGAACAACATTGGACACAGCTGTGATGCTATTTCTTGCCGAGTATTGCTTGTTGAAACTCAACATTGAATCTCAACGGTGGAGAACAAAGTCCAATCGTGTAGGTGCAGAACTGTCAGCTGTTTCAGGAGAGGAAGAGAGAAAATTGGAGGGGAAAATGTGTGCACAGAACAAGGGGAGGGCCCTACCCTGAATGTCTGTTGCATGCAGAAAATGTGACTGAGTATTCTGTTGAAAGTGTTTCTGCAAACTTCAGAACTGTTTATTCATAGCTGCTGGCAAAAAAACAAAATATTTATTGTAGAAAGCTGTGAGGAGTCATGGGAAAACCTCTGCCTGATGAAAGGCCAAAGTGTATAGCCCTCTCCTGCTGTACAGAACACACTCATGCACAGACCTTCAGAGCTTAGCAGGGGCATATTTGCTGTGCATTTTGCCTATCGGTGCCCAGTCATCCAAGTACAGTCTTGGTAATTGAACTATTTTCCCATTTCAGTACAGACTAGCAGTGGCGGATTAAGCTGAGTAGGCTTAAGCCGAGGGACCGGAAGGGAGGGGCCCGAGAGCAAAAGAAAATTGGTTTAACCCTTTTAAGGGTGAATAAATTTTCATAACTATACCCCGTGGGTGAATTAATATAACAAATACCTATAAATAGAGGAGCTTCACCCCCGGACTTGTACTACATGCAAATAAATACAAAATAAATGAAATGAAGAGTTTATTATCATGCTATAACATGTATACATACTTATTTTAGTGCATAGTTACATATAGTACTTTTTTCAACATTCACCCTTACATAGTATTAGTCCCACACCACAGCACGATGACTGTCACCACTGCCTCCAGTGCTATCAATGTATCATCAAATACATTGATCATCATCTGACAATTCACCAATATCAACATCAAAATCCTCGCCATCTAAATCACTCCCACCATCATCACTGCATAATCTATCATCAAAACTGTTGTTGAGCGCATTTACCGCCTGTGAAAACATCAAAACAGACTTTCGTTTGCGCGCCGCCATTGTTGTTTACAACGCGACAAATGACTACGAGCAAAATGGCTACTAGTGAATACAAACATAAAAGTGGAGCACAAAAAAGGAAAGAGAACAAGAGAGTCTACAAAAGAATACATGCAAGCTTGACAAGTTTTTTTAAGCCAGCAAAAGAAGATGTGGACGGTGATGTGGACAATGAAAAAGTAGGCAAAGAATCGCAACGTGAAGTTTATTCCAGATCCGATGATGGAGAAATCGCAGACAAGTTGTTGAAGTCGATGGAGAGTGATTTGGGCATGTGGCCTGACAGAATTACAGAAGACATGACCGGATACTGGTTAAAGACAGGGAGCGAAGCCTGTTGGAACATGAATGCCAGTATTGTGAAATCTATAATATATGACGCTAAACAGAAACGTTACTTTAGTAAGTCCATGTTTTAGCGCTCCCTTACAAATGGCGAGAAAATCAGGAGAAGTTGGCTGTGCTATTCTCCAAGCACAGGTAAGGCATTCTGTTTTAACTGCAAACTGTTTTCAAGTGAAGACCATGCTTTTTCGAAGCATAGCTTCTCTGACTGGAAAAATACAAGTCAAAGATTAGAAAGTCATGAAAACAGCCAAGATCATCGGGATGCGACCATTACCCTCACTACAAGGTAAGTTTGAGAGGTAATTATGATGCGATTAGGCAAGAATTAGGGGGCATAAGGTGGGAACAGAAACTGTCAGGGAAAGGCACTAATGAAAAGTGGAACTTTTTCAAGGAACAAATACTGGGTGTCCTTGATAGGTATGTCCCTGTCAGGCAGGGAGGAAATGGCCGAGTGAGGGAACCATGGTTCACGAAAGAGGTGGAATGTCTTGTGAAAAGGAAGAGGGAAGCTTATGTAGGGATGAGGAAACAAGGTTCAGATAGCTCGATCGAGGGTTACAAGTTAGCAAGGAACGAGCTGAAAAAGGGGCTTAGGAGAGCTAGGAGGGGACATGAGAAGTCCTTGGCGGGTCGGATCAAGGAAAACCCCAAGGCTTTTTACTCTTATGTGAGGAATAAAAGAATGACCAGGGTGAGGTTAGGGCCGGTCAAGGACAGTAGTGGGAACTTGTGTATGGAGTCAGTAGAGGTAGGCGAGGTGATGAATGAATACTTTTCTTCAGTGTTCACCAAGGAGAGGGGCCATGTTTTTGAGGAAGAGAAGGTGTTACAGGCTAATAGGCTGGAGGAAATAGTTGTTCGGAGGGACGATGTCCTGGCAGTTTTGAATAAACTGAAGGTCGATAAGTCCCCTGGGCCTGATGAAATATATCCTAGGATTCTTTGGGAGGCAAGGGATGAGATTGCAGAGCCTTTGGCTTTGATCTTTGGGTCCTCACTGTCCACAGGGATGGTGCCAGAGGACTGGAGAATGGCGAATGTTGTTCCTCTGTTTAAGAAAGGGAATAGAAATGACCCTGGTAATTATAGACCGGTTAGTCTTACTTCGGTGGTTGGTAAATTGATGGAAAAGGTCCTTAGGGATGGGATTTACGACCATTTAGAAAGATGCGGATTAATCTGGGATAGTCAGCACGGATTCGTGAAGGGCAAGTTGTGCCTCACAAATTTGATTGAATTTTTTGAGGAGGTAACTAAGTGTGTTGATGAAGGTAGGGCAGTTGATGTCATATACATGGATTTTAGTAAGGCATTTGATAAGTTCCCCCATGGTCGGCTTATGATGAAAGTGAGGAGGTGTGGGATAGAGGGAAAGTTGGCAGATTGGATAGGTAACTGGCTATCTGATCGAAGACAGAGAGTGGTGGTGGATGGAAAATTTTCGGATTGGAGGCAGGTTGCTAGCGGAGTGCCACAGGGATCAGTGCTTGGTCCTCTGCTCTTTGTGATTTTTATTAATGACTTAGAGGAGGGGGCTGAAGGGTGGATCAGTAAATTTGCTGATGACACCAAGATTGGTGGAGTAGTGGATGAGGTGGAGGGCTGTTGTAGGCTGCAAAGAGACATAGATAGGATGCAAAGCTGGGCTGAAAAATGGCAAATGGAGTTTAACCCTGATAAATGTGAGGTGATTCATTTTGGTAGGACTAATTTAAATGTGGATTACAGGGTCAAAGGTAGGGTTCTGAAGACTGTGGAGGAACAGAGAAATCTTGGGGTCGATATCCACAGATCTCTAAAGGTTGCCACTCAAGTGGATAGAGCTGTGAAGAAGGCCTATAGTGTGTTAGCTTTTATTAACAGGGGGTTGGAGTTTAAGAGCCGTGGGGTTATGCTGCAACTGTACAGGACCTTGGTGAGACCACATTTGGAATATTGTGTGCAGTTCTGGTCACCTCACTATAAGAAGGATGTGGAAGTGCTGGAAAGAGTGCAGAGGAGATTTAGCAGGATGCTGCCTGGTTTGGATGGTAGGTCTTATGAGGAAAGGTTGAGGGAGCTAGGGCTGTTCTCTCTGGAGCGGAGTAGGCTGAGGGGAGACTTAATAGAGGTGTATAAAATGATGAAGGGGATAGATAGAGTGAACGTTCAAAGACTATTTCCTCGGGTGGATGGAGCTATTACGAGGGGGCATAACTATAGGGTTCGTGGTGGGAGATATAGGAAGGATATCAGAGGTAGGTTCTTTACGCAGAGAGTGGTTGGGGTGTGGAATGGACTGCCTGCAGTGATAGTGGAGTCAGACACTTTAGGAACATTTAAGCGGTTATTGGATAGGCACATGGAGCACACCAGGATGATAGGGAGTGGGATAGCTTGATCTTGGTTTCAGATAAAGCTCGGCACAACATCGTGGGCCGAAGGGCCTGTTCTGTGCTGTACTGTTCTATGTTCTATGTACAAGCTCTCGTGACAACAGTGACTCAAAGCAGCATTAGATTACATCGATCCAACACCAGTGCAATACAGTTGATGCCTGTGAGGGTGAAACACCAACTGAAGTTGGACAAGGTTTTGACCCATTTCAACTCAGAAAGGCCTTTGGTCATAACATGCAACGCCTCCCCTTATGGAATAGATGTAGTACTATCGCACCAATGGAACAATGAGATGGAGTGCTCAATTGCATATGCCTCAATGACATTGGTTGATGTGGAAAGAACAGTTCATCGAGAAAAAGGGGGTTTGGCAATGGTCTTCACAGTGAAGAAATTCCATCAATATGTGTGTGGTCGACACTTTACAATCATAACAGATTACAAACCTCTGTTGGGTCTTTTTCCAAGCACTGAACGATCCCTCCTTTAGCATCAGCCCGAATACAGCGATTGGCACTATTACGAGGCGCTTATGAGTATACCCTGCAACATAGACCAAGGACACAAGTCACCAACACAGATGCCCTGAGTCGCTTACCTTTGCCCACAAGCTTTCCCTCACCACCGAAAATGGATGAAGTAGTGATCACATTAAATTTTGCCAATTTCAGCAAAACAAATAAAGACTTGGACTCGAAATGACCCTAAATTGGCAAAACTAAGCCACATGATATTAAATGGAGGAATGCAGTAATGCCCGACACAAGACTTTGTGAAGCCGTATGCGACAAAATACCCGGAACTCAGCATAGAAGCCAGCATTATCCTGTGGGGAGTCCGGGTAGTTATCCTACATCCCGTTCAAAGGCCTATCCTTCAAGAACTGCATAATGATCATCCAGGTGTATCAAAAATGAAGATGCTAGCGAGAAGCTACGTCTGGTGGCCTGGAATTGATGGGAACATAGAGAAAATGGTAAAAACATGTAGAATGTGCCAGGAAAACCAGAAGGCACCACCAGTAGCTGCCCTACATCCCTGGGAATGGCCAGGAAATCCACATGGTACATGCTGACTTTACAAGACCATTTATGGGCTCCATGTTTTTGTTGTTAATTGACGCCAATTCTAAGCGGATGGAGGTGCACCAGGTGACGTCCACCACATCAGGAGCCATCAACAGAAGCAGCCAGCTTGGCGAGTATGCCATCGGAGACCCCAAGTATACGGAAGAAGAACAGAACACCTCTACCAAAGGGAGACCCTAAAATGCCATATGAGATCTCTGACTCTGAAATGGAGACCAAAATAGCAGAAGCCCAGCCAGAAGCCATTGGTGAGGAAGAACCACCTACAGCAATACTTCATCAATCATCAATAAGAGGCACTCACCGATACGCTATACACCATCTGACCAGGCGGAGTACAAAATAGGAAAAACGCTAAAGGCCAAAGGATGAAAACGGCCCTGGCGCTAAGGAGTGAGGAAGAGCCCTCAGACTCGGAGGAGGAGGGGTGTGTTAACCCTCATGATCTACATGGGGAATCACTAATTGACCTCCCAGTTGGGCTTATTGAGGACGAGCTCCCTGGGGATTGGTGATTAGCCAACCAGCTGGAGTTCGTCTACCGAGCCCTGTATGAAGTAAAACCCTGAGAGGTCCATTAACCTTTTAATCCAGGTTGGGACCTGTTGTGTTCTCCACAGGTTTCTGGTTATTGTTTATTTTCATTTTGTGCAATAAAAGCGCGGTTCATTCACAGCTGACTCCTGGAGTTATTATACCCATGTATCTGCTACCCTTGTCCTTCTCGATGGCAGTCGGTGAGTGTGGAAGGCGCTGTCTGTCCAAGGAAACTTGGTGAGTTCCTGCACTGCATCTTACAGATGGTACGGACTGCTGCTATTATGCATTGGTGGTGGAGAGAGTGAATGTTTGTGGATAGTGGGGGGTGGGGGGAGGTGGTGGGCAATTAAGCAGGCTGATTTGGTTAGACTTCTTAAATGTTGTCGGAGCTGCACTCATCCAGCCATGGATGAGGTGGGAGATCAAACCTAACCTAGAATTAAATAGTGCTTCTGTGTGACTGTTACATGTCCATAAGAAAATGAATTATAAATTCACATTATTAAATGCTGTCGTACATGTTCGGTCCAGAGGGTATAAAATTTTGCTGTGTGCTATTTTGATGGGTTAATGATGAATAAAAAGGCAGGTGGGGATTTGGCCAAATACATTAACCAATTCATACTTCTCTTCACTCCAGTTTGGTGCAATCATTTTCACAAATCTGAAATGTTGTAATCTGAAAGTAGAATTTTACATCACATCTGTGCCGGTTCACTGAAAGAACAATTTGCTCAGGCTCATTACCCTTCCTTTTCCCGCTAGCCTTTCCAAATGTTATTTTTCAAAAATTTATTCACTTTCTTCTTTTTGAAGCTATTCTGAATTACTGGTAGGTAGTTGAGATGCGCATCAACCATGATACAGAATGGTGGAACAGACTTGATAGGATGAATGATGAACTCATGTTGCTATGTTTTGGACACTCCATCTCCTGCTTGAAGAAATCTCTGAACCTTTGTATTTGTTCTCTTTGTGATTATGTTAAAATTTATAGCCTCTGGTTGCTAACTGACAAACCAGTGGAAACAGTGTTCAATGAGAGGGAAGTTTAGAGCTGGAATTCTAGAGCTTAGGGCCCAGAAATTTGAAGGCATGGTTGACCCTGGTGCGTGAAGGAAGTTGGGGAGGTTGGCATAAAAATGGGAGAGTTGTTGCAATGCAGATGTCCTCAAAAGTTCAGGGGTGGAGTAAATTACAGATATCCAGAGGAATAAGGCTCTGGAGGGATTTGAACACAGATAAGAATTTTGAAATTTAAACATTGTTGGACTAGAAGCCAATGTAGATCAGTGAGGATGGCTGGTGGGTGAATGGAATTTGTGGCGAGTTCAGTTACAGGTAGCAGAGATTTGGATGGCAGACCATCCAGAAGTTGTTGAATCTGGAGTTAACAAATACAAGGATCAGATTTTCAGCCATTGATGGTGTGAGATGGGAGAAACAGGCTATTACGGATGGTATGAGTCAGAAACACAACTCATGTTCGAATCGGAAACCGAGGATTGTGAACATTTTGGTTCAGCCTCAGACAGGATGAAACCAATGGCTGGGGAAAGGGGTTTGTGACTGGAGCAAAGATAATAGCCTCAGCATTCCCAATGTTTTGTTGGAGGAAATTTCAGTTCATCCAGGACTGGATATCAGACAAGCAATTTGACATTTCCCTCCTCCTTTAAGATACTCGTCAAAGCCTACCTCCTTGACCAGTTTGACTTGTCCTTTTGCTCTAAGCCAGTTTTTTATTTCCAGTCCTATCCCTGTGAAGCACATTGCATGCTCAATTTTTGTTTTCCTGTTTATTTTATCAAAACTCCTCATGATTTTCACATATTTAACAGAGCTCTTAAACTCTCTTTAATGAAAAGAGCTTCAGTTTTCTCTAATGAAACCAAGAAACTAACATCTCTCATCCATGGTCATCATGTCATCAATGACATTCTGTGTGATTGTGAGCTGTTTGCAGCCTTTGATACGATTGACCACACCATCCTTTTCCAAAACCTCTCCACTGTTGTCCGGCTGGGTGAGTGATCTTGACTCTTTCCATTCTGAACTAAACATAGTCAGAGAATCACTTGAAACAATTTCACTCATGTTACCTCTGTAATTCTCATAAGAATCGGCCCTCAGCTCCCTCCTATTTCTCATCCACAGGCTGTCGCTGGAGAACATCATCTGAAATCTTAGCGATCAGTTTCACAATGTACGCTGATGACACTCAATTATACTGCACCACTCTTTGGGAAGAGTGATCTTACTAAAAAAGTTTTAAGTCCCAAATGAGCATGAAAACAGGAGAAATTTGTGTCTTCTTTTTGGACAACTTAATAATCAAAACTTACCTGACTTTGTCAAAAAATATCTTGCCAGACTTGGAATCCGTTAGCCTAAATCTCCCAAAAACCAGCTGATAGCAGCAGAGGGCTCAATTGCACATGTGCAGATTTCTGTGCCACAGCCGGCCTTCTGGCTGATCACTATCCCTCCACCCCCCTGCTACTGCGGTGACCTGCGGCCGATCACCGCACCCCTCCCCCCACCTGGACCGATCGCCACCCCCCCCCCCCCCCCGACCCAGACAAATCGCCACACACCCCCCACCTGGATTAATTGCCACTCCACACCCCTGCCCCTTCCAGACTGATCACAGCCGATACCACCCCCTCCCAGCCACACCAATGGAAGAGTGCGCAGCGGTGTTCCCTCCTACGAACAGCCACCCCCTCAGGCCCTGCCCCATTGGGACTTCCCGGTGCCCAGTGGGCACAGCCAAGGTGCCAGGTTGGCAGTGTCAGGATGCCATGCTGACACTGCCCGGCTGGCACCACCCAAGGGGCACCTCCTTCTGCCCCCAATCTCTCGGGGAGGCCTCAATGGTCTCCGGTTCTACCGACAAGGTCATCACATCTGGTCCCTGTTGATGGGGACCATACATGATCTTAGCTGGAAAGAACCATCGACCATGAGTCCACAGAGGCAAGTGCGCCTGGACGATTCCATCCTGGGCTCACTAATATTTAAATCCATAGTGCGAGGCTGACCTTGCTGGATGTCCGATGCAGGTTTGATTGCGAGAGGTGAGAAATCGGGCACGAGCCTGATTTCTCAGCTCTCTCACAATCTTACCGGCCCGCCCCACCCATCGGCCAGTGGGGCAAGAAGGTAAGATCGCCCCCCACCTCTCTTGATTTCCCCACTGATGCTAAATTAGCCAATTGCTTATCCAACATCCAGGACTGCATAAGCAGAAATTTCCTTCAATTAAACATGGGAAGCTATTGTTTTCAGCTCCTGGTCCAAACCATTTTCCCTCGCTGCCAACACCATCACTCTCCATGGCAACAGTCTAAACTTAAACCAATCTGTTTGCACCCTTGATGTCATATTTGATCCTGAGATGACTTTTGACTTCATTTTCAGGCTATCACAAAGACCACCTATTTCTACGC
Source organism: Mustelus asterias (assembly GCF_964213995.1). Lineage (NCBI taxonomy): Eukaryota > Metazoa > Chordata > Chondrichthyes > Carcharhiniformes > Triakidae > Mustelus > Mustelus asterias. Next base: position 63,732,666 of record NC_135822.1, on the reverse strand, counting down.
CTGTAACATCACTTGACTTCATCCCTGTTTCAGTTCATCCGCTGCCCCTTTTAGGCACTCCTTAAGATCATTCTATCTTTCTTATCTTTCACATCTATCTTATATGGCTTGGTGCCACATTTTGTTTTATAATGCTCCTGTGAAGTGTCTTGGATGTTTTATTACATGTATAAATATTGGTTGTTATTGGATGCAGAGCTGGGATTCAAATTTATGTACTTGAATGTTGCACTTGGCAATGTTTTTCCTGAAAGCAAATATAACCCCTAATGATTTGAGTACCTGTGGTTCAGTGCAATTATGGCAAGGTGTTAGCTCATGTGAATATTCCAAGAGATAACTTGCAAAGAGAATATGTTGGCATCATCTCATGTTGCACATATGTGTCGATGATGGTCTCAAATCTAAGAATTTTCAAAGGAATGTCAGAGATTTACATTCTTATGTTATGAGGTTTTTACCCAACCTCGTGGCTTTGCGGCGTTATGGAGCAGAAACCTCTTTCAGGAATATCTTCTCCGAACGTGCCCACCTGTGCTCTGTCATGCTACATTTATTCTCATTAAATTATCCTTGGCAATGACACCCTTTAAAGCTCAAAACTATTTGTTGCAATATCCACATTTGCAACAATGCTGCAAGTTTCAGAGGATGCTAATCCATTGTGAGTGTCCACTGCACCTGGGTGCAGAATCTGAATTTTACTGTCCTGTGGGTGCTGAATTTTCCTAAGGGATTCAAAGTTTCAATTGACATATTTACGTACATCGTTGATTTCTGGGCGCTAATTTATCTCCAACCTTACAATGGCACTAGATTCCGTTTGGAGAATTCTCACTGGGCATGCTTTTCGACACTGATTCTGGATTCACCGGTGTTAAACTACAGAGTGAACACAAAGCTTGGCATCGAGTTCATCATGTCACAATGCTGCAAGCAACTGTATAAGATTTGTTGCTGATTAGTCTTAGGAAGATATGTGGGAATTTGAACCGAATGCATCGATGCATTATGAACTGTTGAAAAGTACAGTGTTATTATCATACTGTAGAAATAATAGCCATACATTTACAATACCACCATTCTGCAGATGTCAGCAACAGAACAGCGCAGAAATCAGAACTCAGGCATGCTTTTAGATATCCTTATTTCTTCGTCTAAAGATGGTGAACTGGCCCTGGGGTCCCGATTCCACAAGCGTTGACAGCCCTGCATGGACAGTGCGTGTCAGCAGACTGTTCTTTATAGAGGAAGTGGTGGAAAGAGCATCATAACCTAGTTCAATTCACATGTATATTTAACAATGCGAACTCAACCGCTTTCTATTGCAGCATATAGCGGCGCCCAATAGAGGTTTTGTAAGATTATGAGAGGTTTTGATGGAGAAAATTGAGAAAAATATTCCTTTCTTGCCCTTCGGTCAATTACCAAAGGTGATGGTTTATTTTTCATTCAAGGAAACTGGAAACCTCTACCTGAGAATTTGGTGGAAGCTGGTTTCATGAATTATTTTCAAAGGGAATTGAACATTTACTTGAGGATGAAGAATTTACAGGGTTAAAACCAAAAAGTGAAGGTATGGGACTAAACATTTCTGCTCTTTCAGGGAGCCAGCATGAGCAAAACGGGTTGAATAGCCTCCCACTGTGCCGCAAGTTTCAATAATTCTAACTGTATATTCAAGCGATAAGTTTAGCATCATTTTGGAGCTGCTTCTGCGTTGAAGGAATGTTGAACTTCTGGGGTGCGGATTTGGTGTCCAGGCTGTCCGAGTCTGAAATAAAACAGCGTGTGACTGACATATCTGAAGAGTCTCACTCCGTTTATCCTGGCAGGAGATAAGGTCATAACTACGGATTTACACTTCCAGGAAAGTAAATGCACTTCACATCCAGGCTACAGTTCGTGAGAGTGCACTCTTTATGAGCCCAATAATAAACAGTCGCTGGTATCAGATTCCATTGTTGACTGTTTTCCTGGTACCTGGCCTGACATTGCTCTTCCGTTCGTTATAAGTGAGTGAATGGCCCGCTCCTACTCCCTATGTTTAGAAATCATTTTGAGTACCTTCAATCATGCAGTCAAAATTTAGCTCTTCTATAACCTGCAAAAGGGCTTGTTTAATAGATTTTCTCCAGCAAGCTTAAAGGTTCCAGAGTACGAAATGTCATATTTATTCAATCTCAAAACAGCTTCAGGTCCAGTCGGTCCGCTAATATCCCATCAAAATAGTCTCTGTTGTAAATACTTGTTAAAGTTGTGAAGTGTACAAGGTTGTTTATGCCCTTTATCCCACCCCGTGAGTTATGCAGCCCGTCTCACTCCTGTTCTTATTCCACACTATCCAATGTTGTGCATAGGTTGCTGATTTAAAACGATTTATCGAGTCATAGAGGTTTACAGCATGGAAACAGGTCCTTCGGCCCCACTTGTTCACGCCGCCCTTTTTTTACTACGAAACTAGTCCGAATTGTCCCCGTTTGGCCCAAATCCCTCTATACCTATCTTACCCATGTAACTGTCTAAATGCTTTTTAAAAGACAAAATTGTACCCGCTTCTACTGCTACCTCTGGCAGCTTGTTCCAGGCACTCACCACCCTCTGTGTGAAAAAAATGCCTCTCTGGACCCTTTTGTATCTCTCCCCTCTCACCCTAAACCTATGCCCTCTAGTTTTAGACTCCCCTACCTTTGGGAAAAGATGTTGACTATCTAGCTGATCTGTGCCCTCATTATTTTGTAGACCTCTATAAGATCACCCCTAAGCCTCCTATGCTCCGGGGGAAAACGTCCCAGCTTATCCAACCTCTCTTAATGACTCAAGCCATCAAGTCCCCGGTAGCATCCAGTAAATATTTTCTGCACTCTTTCTAGTTTAATAATATCCTTTCTATAATAGGGTAACCAGAACTGCACACAGTATTCCAAGTGTGGCCTTACTAACGTCTTGTTCAACTTCGGCAAGAGGTCCCAACTCCTGTATTCAATGTTCTGACCAATGAAACCAAGCATGCCAAATGCCTTCTTCACCACCCTGTCCACCTATGGCTCCACTTTCAAGGAGCTTGGAACTGTACTCCTAGATCTCTTTGTTCTGTAACTCTCCCCAACGCCCTACCATTAACTGAGTAAGTCCTGCCCTGGTGAGATAGACCAAAATGCATCACCTCGCATTTATCTAAATTAAATTCCATCTGCCATTCATCCACTGGCCCAATTGGTCAAGAACCAGTGCAATCCTAAATAACCATCTTCACTCTCTACTAATTTGGTATTATAACTGTCGCAATTGAAATATACCTGTGTGGCGTTGGTCTCTGTGGTTGAGTAGAAATGGGAAGTAATATTACAGGAGTACAGACAAGGGATGACGCTAATATTCTGCATTCCTTTGCAGTGAGGATCAATTTCCAGCCTTCTTAGAATGGCTAAGGGCGAAAGAGCATTTGTCCTTGTCTGTGCAAAAAGGCGAGAGTTAGTATGGTCAGGGTGTAAAAATTTTACAAAAGTTTCCTCATTCTAATCGACACATTCTGCTCCCCTTTATCAAGCTACTGAGCACTTAATATATATTTGTAATCAGCCAACAGACATATCACTTTGTGGCGTTTCCTTTCAACAACAGCTCATTTATTTCGTTACTTCGAAAGAACATCCGTTTTGATAAGACATTCGTACAGTTGCATGCCATTTAGTTTGAAAATTTTATTTTGGTTTAAAATGAACTTTCTACAATAACTCCCGCTGTAACTGATCCGTCTTGAGACCTGCCGACTAGACTCGGTAGAGAGATCTTGTCTGTTCTCGGCAAAGGATCTTTTTGAAAGCTCTTCTGAAATCCTGGTTGAATATGGTGTAGATGACGGGGTTCAGGGAACTATTGCAATATCCGATCCAGAAGAAGAATTTGAAGATTACAGGTGGGACTGAACATGTCGCCGGGCAGATGGCAGTCAGACTATAGGAGAAGAAAAAGGGGAACCAACATAGAACAAAAACGCCAATAACTACAGATAAAACAAACGTGAAGCGTTTTTCCCTGTTCTGGATAGCCTTCCTCCTGATTGTACTTGGCGTCCGAGACTTCTGTCGGCTCACAAAATGCTCTTCTCTTGTACAGTTCGAGTTGTTCTCATCCGGCGCTTGGCTGGTGGAGCCGAGCGAATCATTCTGCTTCAGTCTGCTTGAACATTCTCCTTGACCCTCTTTGTCCTTGGACTTGGTCTCCTTCTCCTGCCAATTGGGACTGGAGGGTGATCCTTGCTCCGCGAGTCGTTGCTTCTTGGAGCCGGTGGCGCTGAGCCCTTCCATCTTTCTGTTGCCGGGTGCCTGCCTTGTCCTCTGCTTGGCCACCTGGTAAATCCTCAGATAAACCAGAATCATGATGACACAAGGAGCGAAGAAAGACCCAATGCATGAAGATAAGATGTACCATTTCTCGTCATTCAGGCGACACACGGGTATCTCGTCTTCGCCAAGATTTTTGTCCATTGAGATTAGCGGCGGGAAGGAAATAACTCCAGCAATGAGCCAGACGGTCAGAATCACACACCGGATTCTTCTAGGTGTTCGTTTGGAGTTGTACTGGATGGCTTGGGTTACTGACCAGTATCTATCCAGACTTATCGCACACAGGTGGACAATAGAAGAAGTACAAAACAAGACATCTAGCGCCAAATAAATTTCGCACCAAATCTTCTTAAAGTACCAATAGCCCATCAATTCGTTGGCCAGAGAAAAAGGCATCACCAAAGTGGCCACCAAAATATCTGCGGCAGCCAAAGAGACGAGGAAGAGGTTCTGAGGGGCTTGCAATGACCTGCTGGTCAGCACAGCAATGATAACCAGCACGTTCCCAATGATTGTGAACACTATAATGAAGGTGATAGCAGTGGCGATACCTGCCGTGGTTCGAGGGGTATAGGGCAGTGAGAAGAGGCGTTCCCCCAAAACGTTGGGTTGGCTCGCGTTGCAGAGGAAGGTGCCGTTGCCGCGAAATGTCGAGCAGTCCACCGATGCCATCGCCCTTCCTTTTAGCCTCTGGTCACTTAGCATTCGCCTTGAGCAGCCTGTAGTTCAAATGAATCAGACTGCGGCTTCCCTGAAACACGGCCATAACCCGAATGAAATAATAAAGTTCTCACCCTAACGTTAATTTCTTGCTGTACTTTTCCATCGGAATAAATATTCTGATCTATTCTGACATATATATCCTGCAAAACTATCTTATTGGAAATCACTTGGAGGAAGCGGCAGTGCTGCAGTCAGCAGCTGTTTCTATTTAAAAAGGCTCTGAATATTTTGCTTTTGACTTTATCTGTCGTGTGCTTTCACTATGACAAACGTCCCACAGCTTTTGTTGCATTTGGTTCTGTCTCGCTCTGTTCCCACACAACTCAGCCAGCTGCATTTAAAAGGGAGCATCGCTCCTTACACAGCTCTGAACACAAACGTAAGAGATCACGTTACTTTGTCCTCGCTACCCTCCTGCCTTTCGGTGCCCCCAAAACCGACATCCTTAAACAGCGTCAACAGAAATGCAGTCTGCGCCGTCATGTTATAATGTTTTCTCGATCGGAAACAGCTATCAAGAACTTGAAAAAATATTCAAATCAACATATAATTATTAACCTTATATTCTCGTACAGAGGCAGCACGGTGGCACCGTGGTTAGCACTGCTGCCTCACAGCGCCAGGGCCCTCAGTTCGATTCCTGGCTTGGGTCACTGTCTGTGTGGAGTCTGCCCGTTCTCCCCGTGTCTGCATGGGTTTCCTCCAGGTTCCTCCCGCAGTCCGAAAGACGTGCTGGTTAGGTGCATTGGCCGTGCTAAATTCTACCTCAGTGTACCTGAACAGGCGCTGGAGTGTGGTGACTAGGGGATTTTCACAATAACTTCATTGCAGTGTTAATGTAAGCCTGCTTGTGACTAATAAATAAATTTTAAAAGCAGTTTTGTACTTCAGCATCAGTTAATGGAGCGTTGTGAAACGTAACCTCTACATTTTGTGAGTATTATTGGAGAAATCCACAACTTAAATTGCTGCCAACTTGGTTCAAGCGATACATTTCTCAGTTCTGATTCAGAGCCCCACCATAAATGTGAATTCATGGATTCTGAGGGTTCCGAGAGCACTGCATTTTTGGATTTTTTTGATTTTGATTTGATTTATTATTGTCATATGTATTGACATACAGTGAAAAGTATTGTTTCTTGCGTGCTATACAGACAAAGCATACCGTTCATAGAGAAGGAAACAGGAGAGTGCAAAATGTAGTGTTACAGTCATAGCTAGGGTGGAGAGAAAGATCAACTTAATTGCAAGGTAAGTCCATTCAAAAGTCTGACAGCAGCAGCGAAGAAGCTGTTCTTGAATCGGTTGGTACGTGACTTCAGACTTTTGTATCTTTTTCCCGAAGGAAGGTGGTGGCAGAGAGAATGTCTGGGGTGCGTGGGGTCCTTAATTATGCTGGCTGCTTTGCCGAGGCAGCGGGAAGTGTAGACAGAGTCAATGGATGGGAGGCTGATTTGCGTGATGGATTGGGCTACATTCACGACCTTTTGTAGTTCCTTGCGGTCTTGGGCAGAACAGGAGCCATACCATATGATACAACCAAAAAGAATGCTTTCTATGGTGCATCTGTAAAAGTTGGTGAGAGTTGTAGCTGACATGCCAAATTTCCTTAGTCTTCTGAGAAAGTAGAGGCGTTGGTGGGCTTTCTTAACTATAGTGTTGGCATGGGGGGACCAGGATAGGTTATTGGTGATCTGGACAGCTAAAAACATGAAGCTCTCAACCATTTCTACTTCATCCTCATTGATGTAGACAGGGGCATGAAGTCCTTACGCTTCCTGAAGTCGATGACAATCTTCTTCGTTTTGTTGACATTGAGGGAGAGATTATTGTTGCCGCACCAGTTCACTAGATTCTCTATCTCATTCCTGTACTCTGTCTCTTCGTTGTTTGAGATCTGACCCACTACGGTGGTGTCATCAGCAAACTTGAAAATTGAATTGGAGAGGAATTTGGCCGCACAGTCATAGGTGTATAAGGAGTATAGTAGGGGGCTGAGAACACAGCTTTGTGGGGCATCGGTGTTGAGAATGATTGTGGAGGCGGTGATGTGCTTTCTTTTGGATGAGTTGTTAAACCATGTCTACCCAGTTAAAGATACATCTTAGGGAGTCCAGAACTATCAATATAAAATAGTTGGTAACAAATGAAATGAGGAATTCAGGGGAATCTTCTTTACCAAGACAGTGCTGAAAATGTGAAACTTTCTATCACAGGTGAATTGCATCAGTGTATTAAACTTGAACCAAGGGAAGTACATGAGGGAGAGAGTGCTATGAATGTGGAACTTGCTATTACATGGAGTGGTTGAGGTGAATGGCATTGATGTGTTTATGCTAAAGCTAGCTAAGTTAGATGGAGGAAGGGACAGATGGAGATGTGTAACAGGGTGAAAGGTAGGAAGAGAAAATACTGTAAATTCTATGTAATTCTGAAAATGTTCTAGGTGAAAAATCACATGTTGCAAAATTTCCAGTCATAGCTGATGTGATGTGACTGTTGTGCAGTGAAGCAGAGGAAAATATTTCTTGGAAAAAATATTTTTTTCATATTTTACAGGTTTGAGCGAGAGGGAAATGAGGATGAGAGACTTGCGTCTTTGCTTCATTGAAAAGAATTGACCTTTAATTTTCAATAAGCCGTTACCTCGATATCTCATCAGGTGCAGAATGACCTATACACAACCAGCCCACCCTTCATAGTTTAAGACAATGGCAAGTTACTTCCTTTTCACTTTTTGATAACCTTATTCTTAGTGTTTACAACTGAAAGTGTGATAAGCATCTGTGCTGCATAATAGGTAGCTGCAATCATTCCAGAGTTGTACACGGGAAAGCAATACATGCTGACAGCATAGGTGAAATCAGATACTATAAGAAGCATTCCACCAATAGTACCAAACAATTTTATCCAAGACCAGTGCTGATTGAAGAGTGTCCCAGCACCAGCACGCCAGGCCATAGTTCCAATTAAACCGATGTAGATGTAGGCTGTCCACTGGAAGGGCTTTTGATCCCAGAGGCATCTGTTGAGGAACAGCAAGTATATTGTGCCAACAATCACCAGGAAAAAGCCTGCCAGCAGGTTTAAAGGTTTTGCACCAAACATCCAGATGTAGAAAACATGTGCCAGGCCAAACATGGAGTCTCCTGAAACAATGGAATAAACAATTTTCTGTAAATACGTTCATTCCATCCTCTTAATTTTCTACATATGTGATGCCTTTGCACACCATCTTTCTCTGAAACTTCTATGTATCTGCGACTTCTAAACTCCTGTTTACCTAAATCATTGCATTTTCCATTTGTTTTTGCTATTTTTGCCTCTTTTCCTGAAACATCTCTTGTACATGACCAGATGGCTGTCCTTCACTTGAGTAGGGATGGTTAATACTATCCCAGCAGAGTCTGATGCAGTCCTTGTTTGATATCCGAACAAGGTATAGTTTCCACCTGGTTCTATTAGATGGTGATCTTCCAATGATTTGGAAGCCTAACTAATTTTTCTCTCCTTGGGTCAAAGAATGCTGAGGCCATTTGTTACATCCAACTGCTTTCTCGGCTGAGATCAGTCGCAACAACAAAGACTAGCTAGCAAACCTCACGCTTTCTGGTTTATAAAGCTGTTCAGCTAGCTGATGTCTTTATGCATCAGGGAAATACTGCAATTGACTTTAAATGCACATCACTTCCAGTAGCTGCCCAATTCAATATACTTCACCGAGCATTATCAGAAAAGTTTTGACTTTGAGCCACCTAAAGAAATGTTTATATCAGGATTGAGAAGCATTGCGAATGGTGTCTCTTTGGGCCAACAAGCACTTGAGGCTATTCTGATTACAGATGCTATCTGACCTGTTTGTAGCATTTTCTACTAGTATTACAAATATTCAGGGAGGTGACTAAAAGCTTGGTGATTGAGGTATGTTTTAAGTAGCATGTTAAAGGAGAAGTTTAGGATGCAAATTCCAGAGATTGCTGCTGAGACAGCTGAAGGCATGGCAGACAGTGGAACAATGAAAACTGAGAGTCAGGATGATACCAAAAGAGGCAAAGATCTCAAAGGGCTGTATGTCGCTCCACAGATAAGTTGGCCATTGTGGGTTTTAAACAGAAGGATAAAAACAGTAAGCAATGGTGATGGATGAGCAGGAATTGGTGTTGAGTTACTATACAGACAATAGAGCTCCAGGCAAGCTCAAGCTTTTGGAAGCTGTTGGTTAGGAGGTGGCAAGGAAAGCATTGGAATAGTCAGTCTGTAGGTAACAGCAACATGGTTGCAAATATCAGCAGTAGATGGTCTGAGATATGGGTGGAGGTGGACAAAAATATGTGGTGAAAAGAGGAGATCTTGATGAAGGAGAGGGTACAGCATTAGAATCTCATAAAAGTATCAAACATGTCACCAAATTTGTGAAAAGTCTGTATCAGTCTCAAACAGTGGTCATAGACACCAACATGATCATCCTCGAAGACAGAGAGTGTTTGGAAGTGGCTAAAGACAGTAGCTTTCTTCTTCTTCTCAATATTCAAGCCCATGGTCCCACAATCCATTTTATGGAAATGTTTTTTCTGAATCTGCTTCTTTTTGGTTGAGTTTTATTTTTAAAAATTATAACCCTTTGTTCGTTTAATTTCATTATTTTAAATATCTCAACCCAAGTCAAGTCACTCCCGAACTATTTATCTTTAGGGACTATCAATTACATCTCCTTCAACTTTTGTCATGGAGGTCAAATTGAAACTGGAGCTCTCCCCGCCAACATTCCCCCCCCCCGACCCCTCACTCTAACAAAATCATTCCTGAAACCCTAAAGGACCTAAAGAGAGAGCTAAGAAGAGCCAGGAGGGGACATGAGAAGTCTTTGGCAGGTAGGATCAAGGAAAACTCTAAAGCTTTCTATAGGTATGTCAGGAGTAAAAGAATGACTAGGGTAAGATTAGGGCCAGTCAAGGACAGTAGTGGGAAGTTGTGCGTGGAGTCCGAAGAGATAGGAGAGGCGCTAGATGAATATTTTTCATCAGTATTCACACAGGAAAAAGACAATGTTGTCGAGGAGAATACTAGTGGACTAGACGGGATTGAGGTTAATAAGGAGGAGGTGTTAGCAATTCTGGAAAGTGTGAAAATAGATAAACCCCTGGGCCAGATGGGATTTATCCGAGGATTCTCTGGGAGGCTAGGGAGGAGATTGCAGAGCCTTTGGCTTTGATCTTTATGTCATCATTGTCTACAGGAATAGTGCCAGAAGACTGGAGGATAGCAAATGTTGTCCCCTTGTTCAAGAAGGGGAGTAGAGACAACCCTGGTAATTATAGACCAGTGAGCCTTACTTCTGTTGTGGGCAAAGTTTTGGAAAGGATTATAAGAGATAGGATTTATAATCATCTAGAAAGGAATAATTTGATTAGGGATAGTCAACACGGTTTTGTGAAGGGTAGGTCATGCCTCACAAACCTTATTGAGTTCTTTGAGAAGGTTACCAAAGAGGTGGATAAGGGTAAAGCAGTTGATGTGGTGTATATGGATTTCAGTAAAGCGTTTGATAAGGTTCCCCACAGTAAGCTATTGCAGAAGATACGGAGGCATGGGATTGAGGGTGATTTAGCAGTTTGGATCAGGAATTGGCTAGCTGTAAGAAGACAGAGGTTGGTGGTTGATGGGAAATGTTGATCCTGGAGTTCAGTTAATAGTGGTGTACCACAAGGATCTGTTTTTCAGCCACTGCTGTTTGTCATTTTTATAAATGACCTGGATGAGGGTGTAGAAGGATGGGTTAGTAAATTTGCGGATGACACTAAAGTCGGTGGAGTTGTGGACAGTGCGGAAGGTTGTTGTAGGTTACAGAGGGACATAGATAAGCTGCAATGCTGGGCTGAGAGGTGGCAAATGGAGTTTAATGCGGAAAAGTGTGAAGTGATTCACTTTGGAAGGAGTAACAGGAATACAGAGTACTGGGCTAATAGTAAGATACTTGGTAGTGGGATGAGCAGAGAGATCTCGGTGTCCATGTGCATAGATCCCTGAAAGTTGGCACCCAGGTTGATAGGGTTGTTCAGAAGGCGTACGGTGTGTTCGCTTTTATTGGTAGAGGGATTGAGTTTCGGAGCCAGGAGGTCATGTTGCAGCTGTACAAAACTTTGGTACGGCCACACTTGGAATATTGCGTACAGTTCTGGTCGTCGCATTATAGGAAGGATGTGGAAGCATTGGAAAGGGTGCAGAGGAGATTTACCAGGATGTTGCCCGATATGGTGGGAAGCTCTTATGAGGAAAGGCTGAGGGACTTGAGGCTGTTTTCGTTAGAGAGAAGAAGGTTAAGAGGTGACTTAATAGAGGCATACAAGATGATCAGAGGATTAGATAGGGTGGACAGTGAGAGCCTTTTTCCTCGGATGGTGATGGCTAGCACGAGGGGACGTAGATTTAAATTGAGGGGTGATAGATATAGGACAGATGTCAGAGGTAGGTTCTTTACTCAGAGAGTAGTAAGGGTGTGGAATGCCCTGCCTGCAACAGTAGTGGACTTGCCAACATTAAGGGCATTTAAATGGTCACTGGATTAACATATGGATGATATTGGAATAGTGTAGGTGAGATGGGCTTTAGATTGGTTTCACAGGTCGGCGCAACATTGAGGGCCGAAGGGCCTGTACTGCGCTGTAATGTTCTATGTTAAAAGTTGGCAGCACGGCGGCACAGTGGTTAGCCTCACAGTGCTAGGGACCCAGTGCAGCGTCCTTGTTAGTGTAGAGGATATATCCCCGCCTGTCAAGCGAGCGACCCGGGTTCAATTCCCCGTTGGGGAGCTGCCATGTTCCATGACAGCACCGTGACGGTGTCTGTTTTAGGGGATTGGGTCACTGTCTGTGTGGAGTTTGCATGGGTTTCCTCCCCATGTTTGCATGAGTTTCCTCCGGGTTTTCCGGTTTCCTCCCACAGTCTGAAAGACGCGCTGGTTAGGTGCATTGACCTGAACAGGCGCCAGAATGTGGCGACTATGGGGATTTCACAGTAACTTAATTGCAATGTTAATGTAAGCCTTACTTGTGACTAATAAATAAACTTTACTTTTTACCCAGGTTCAATTCTGGCCTTGGGTGACTGTGTGGAGTTTGCATGTTCTCCCTGTGTCTGTGTGGGTTTCCTTCGGGTGCTCCAGTTTCCTCCCACAACCCAAAGATGTGCAGGTTAGTTGGATTGGCCATGCTAAAATTGCCTGAGGTTATGGGGATAGGATGGAGGGAAGGGACTGGAAGAGATACTCTTTCTAAGAGTGGCTGCAGTCTCAATGGGCCGGATGGTCTTTTTCTGCACTGAACGGATCCTATAGTTCTCTGATTCTGAATGAAATAAGTAAATGTGCAACATTGTTTGTGTTAATTGCAAACCTTTCTTCTGTTTTCCCACACTTACCATGAAAGTGATACAGCTGTGTCGAAGTCGTGCGGAAGATATCCCCTGCAGCTGAAAATAGGAGTCCGGCAATGAGCTTTCGAGTTTTGGAGTGTGTGCACTTATTTATTCCATGGGTCAAAATGTACGTACACAGAAACAAAATAGGCAAGCATTTGAGGAAGGCCTTCATCCACAAGGGGCAGGAAGACTGCGGTGCCAATACAAAATAAATACAGACACTCAGCAGGAAGGGGATGAACCTGCACAGCTCCTTCAATAAGAAACAAAAAAATGGTTTGTTAGATTTGGAGGAAAAGACTAAAAGCAGCACAATTTCGGAGGTGGTTTCTGATATTTTGCTACAAATGAACCAAATGCATCACCAATGAGTGATATTTCAGCTCTGGGGATAACCAAAGAATTACGGAGCATTAGTCATTGTTCTGTTCTCCATTCTTATCAAACATGTTGAAAATTGTTCTGCCTCCAGTTTTCTCCCCTGTTTAACAAGATACAGATTCCTCCAAGGGGGTATACTTTCATTGGTATGGTGCCAGCAGCTTTCCACCATCTTAAGGAAATGGTGATTTTACGAGATGCAAGTTTAAACAGCAATATTGCCATGGTGATACACCACAGGGTCACAGCCAAACCTTACCCCTGCAGCTTTCCATGCTATTTCCTTTTCCATCATGAATATCTGAGGCCAAACTGTAGAACCTGAACTGGCACTCATGCCAAGATCAGCTAATCTGACCGTTTGTTATTCTGTGTGGTTCAGTATTACACTAAGCCAAGTATTTAATCCATCAAACTGGATCTTATTGTTTTAAAAGTAAAATAAGTGTCGTTCAGCAAACCAGTGTTGTTTTCAGATACGCTTTGCCACATTATAGTAAGGCACCGATTTGCATCAACGTTCCTCTTATGGAAAGTCAAACAAAATATGATTTGAAGAAAAGAAAAGTGGTTAATTAGAGGAGAGGTCAAGCTCAGGAACCCCCAAAATTCTGGTTATCAAAATTCTGGTTATCTAACCAAATCAGTCACTCACAGTGTGGATCGGGGACAGCACAAACAGCACCACCACCTGTTGACATCCGTTAGTTACACTGTGTTGCCTTCAATGATTGATACAAGTCAAAGTAAGAAGAACCTAAATAATGATATTCCTCCACGGTTTCCAGTGAAACTGTTTCATGCAGATCTGCTTATTTCTGCCTGCAGACAAGTTTTTGCTTGTACAGCAATCCTGCTTCAGTGGGAGGACACCAAAGAAGGGATTAGTTCCTTCTAAATTGGCTGCCTCCACAAGGCTGGACAAGTTATGACAGCTCAGGTGGATTGCAAATATTGCAAAGAAATATGAGAAAGCAAAAAGTAATTTCAAAGGTTCAAAGTTAAAATTTTGTTGATAACATATTTATGTTTCTAGAGAAGGTTTTTAACAACAGATTATGAGATACCAGATGTTCTATTTCCTACAATAACTAATGAATTGTGTGGTGTATAAATGGAACACAAGAAACAGTAAAAATCCCAGATTAGATTCTCATTCTGTGATGACTTTGTTTCTCCTCGGTCAAGTAGCAGTGGGATATGAAAATTCACCTCAGTGCATCTGGGTTGGAGAAGGAAAATCAGCCGAACTGTGACCCATTATCTCGGATGTGGTTCTGAAGCACGTTCTATTTCTGTGCTGCTGGTTTATTTTTGTGCAACTGTGTAGGGTTGATCCAAAGTTTTGTGTCATTCAGTGCACACAAAAAGGAGGCATCATTGCCAGCAAAATCCTCTTGTCAATTATTGCAATTTCTTTCTCTGCCATTTAATCTCTAATAGAATACACTCTCTTTCTGCACATGTAGGTGGTCTGGATGATCATTATTTTACAGCATCACTTGCTTATCCAGCTCTCTGGCTTGTGAGCAAAATCTTTGTTTAACTCCTGTATATCTTTGACGGTTGTGAGGTGCGAGGCATGTCTGATTGCACAAAATCTGAGCCTCTGGTTTTTCTAATTGAAAACTGAAAGCACCCAGTGATTGGTTGGTTGGGAAGAGTTTTGCCATAGTTGTCTTGGCCAATGCCTGGGGACTTATTTTAGAAAGTGTGCTTGTGTGGATGTTTGAGAATATATTCAGATTATATTGTGTAGTTCCTATTTTGAAGGATCTGAGGCCTGTTGTGCTGGATAGTATTATCAAGCATTTTCAGCACAGAAACAGGCCATTCAGCCCACAGGTCTATGCTGGTGTTTGTGTTCCTCCTGGGCTCCTTCCAACCCTTCTTCATCCAACCCGATCGAGATACCTTTCTGTTATTTTCTCCCTCTTGTGTTTATCTAGCTTCCCCTTAAATCTATCTAAGCTAGCTGCCTTAAATACTTATTGTGGTATTGAATTCTACTTTCAAACCACTCTGGGTAAAGAAGTTTCTCTTGAATTTCTTGTTGGATTTATTAGTAACTATCTTATACTTATGGCCCTGAGTACTGATCTCCACCATAATTGTAAACATGTTCACAAGGTCCACTCTGTTAAATCCTTTCAAAATCATAAAAAGCTCCATTAAGTCATATTTCAGTCACTTTTCTAGAGAACAGAGTCAGAACCTGTTCAATCTATTCTGACAAGCGTAATCTCACAGTTTAGTTCCTTATAAATTTTTTTTTGCTTTTTTAATATGGAACCAAAACAGTTCACAGTATTGCAAAGACAGTCCAACCAAGGTTCTCTGAAACAGCAGTTAGCATTCCTGCCTCACAGCGCCAGGGACCTGGGTTCAATTCAGGAATTTGCATACTCACCCTGCGTCTTTGCAAGTTTCCTCTGGGTGCTCTGGACACCTCTGTCCTAGCTGGAGACAATACACATCTCTTTAACCTGTGCTTAACCCTCTCTCCACTCACATTGTCTGTACTTTTAAGACTTGATTACCTGTAAAGACTCGCATTCCAACCATTATTTTGTAAATTGAGTTTGTGTCTTCATATGCCCTGCTTGTGAACAGAACTCCCACTTACCTGACGAAGGAGCAGCGCTCCAAAAGCTAATGGCTTTTGCGACCAAATAAACCTGTTGGACTTTAACCTGGTGTTGTGAGACTTCTTACTGTGCTCTAGACAGTCCAAAGATGTGCAAATTAGGGAGGTTGGCCATGGTAAATGTGCAGTGTTATGAGGATAGGGTAGAGGAGAGGGCATGGGTGGGATGCTTTTTTGGAGAGTCGGTGCAGACTTGATGGGCTGGAAGGCCTTTTTCTGCACTGTAGTGATTCTATGGTTCTAGATTTGAATACCAGTGCTTTTTTTAAAAAAAAAATAGCCTTATTGACTTGTATGGCTATTTTTTATAGAACCATAGAACCATAGAAAATTACAGCTCAGAAACAGGCCTTTTGGCCCTTCTTGTCTGTGCCGAACCATTTTATGCCTAGTCCCACTGACCTGCACTTGGACCATATCCCTCCACACCCCTCTCATCCATGAACCCATCCAAGTTTTTCTTAAATGTTAAAAGTGATCCCGCATTTACCACTTTATCCGGCAGCTCATTCCACACTCCCACCACTCTCTGCGTGAAGAAGCCCCCCCTAATATTCCCTTTAAACTTTTCTCCTTTCACCCTTAACCCATGCCCTCTGGTTTTTTTCTCCCCTAGCCTCAGCGGAAAAAGCCTGCTTGCATTCACTCTATCTATACCCATCAAAATCTTATACACCTCTATCAAATCTCCCCTCAATCTTCTACGCTCCAGGGAATAAAGTCCCAACCTATTCAATCTCTCTCTGTAACTCAGCTTCTCAAGTCCCGGCAACATCCTTGTGAACCTTCTCTGCACTCTTTCAATCTTATTTACATCCTTCCTGTAACTAGGTGACCAAAACTGTACACAATACTCCAAATTCGGCCTCACCAATGCCTTATATAACCTTACCATAACACTCCAACTTTTATACTCGATACTCCGATTTATAAAGGCCAATGTACCAAAGGCACTCTTTACGACCCTATCCACCTGTGACGTCACTTTTAGGGAATTCTGTACCTGTATTCCCAGATCCCTCTGTTCAACTGCACTCTTCAGAATCCTACCATTTACCCTGTACGTTCTTCTTTGGTTTGTCTATGATTTGTTTCTGTACACCCAGATCCCTCTGCTCCTCAGTTGCATTAATTTTCTGTGGCATTTGTTTCTTATTCTCCCTGCCACAATATACCACCTCACACTTAACCTATATCGAAGTTGATTTGCCAATTACACACCTTTTCCTGCAACTGTTGCAGGTATATATGATCCTTGGCACTCTTTCAGCTGGAGAAGGGTTTGTAACTTATGCCACAATATCCAGTAACAGAATTACACAGCCTCAGTGTCGTTATAAGAAAGAAACAGAAAGGCAAAATTAAATCTGAAAAGTAGAAAGGGGCAAGATCATAAAAATAGAGAAAGGCGAGTGTCAGAATCACCCATGCTTAATAGTATTATTCCAAACACAATACTCAATTTGGAACTAGAAAAACACTCTGATGTTTACTGTGTATCAAATCCAGTTCCAAAGAAGGGATGCTTAAGTTTATTGCATCAGATTTAGGAAATTAATCTAACCTTTTTTCTGTCACAAACTAATGGTTCTACACTGTTAGATATTTTAAGGACAAAGTATAGATGAAAGCGAACAGACCTGTTGGGAATTTCAAGTTCAGTTGCCCTCTTCTTACTGAACTTGCTTGATGTATACTCAAGTGTGGCATGCTTGGCACAGTAACAATTCTTCATCAGTGAGCCTTCCGGTGGATGTAGGCAGGCAATTCAACCATGGAAGGCATCAATAGGCAAGCCTGACCCTTTCCAAGTATCTGCTCTTTTTACGAGCAAATTTCTTTTTGTTGAAAGATGGAATCTATGTTGTTGTGTGTTTCAATGAGCTGGCACTATATTAACATTGCTCCTGATCCCTCACTGCTGACTGAAGTGAAACAAAATGTGTGAATAAAGTGATTTAACTTCAAAAAGGACTTACCATGAAGGTACCTGAGTTCATCTCTGATAAAAGTTTGCTTTGGTACTGCTCTCCTTGCATTTTCTGGTCTGTTCAGCAAGTTGTTAAGTACTTTTTCACTGCAAGTTATGAGTCAGGTTCAAACAGGTTTGACTAGACCCTCCTTCACAGAGTGGAATGCTGGTTCACTCAACAAGTTATCACTAATTCTCTCAGCAGGTGTGTGATAGTTTCACTTGTCACATGACCCAGCTCAGCCTTTGAGAAACCCTCTTGGCTCCAGATCAAATTTAGCAGATTGTTTTTTGACTATTGGAAGTATGAATGTCTGTACACCATCACTGGAAGCCTCAGCCTGGTTTGCAATATAAGTGCTACATAGACTACTCGTTCTTGAATGATTTTAGAATATTTTTGTTCTTTTTCCTTCAAGACCATAAGACCATAAGACATAGGAGCGGAAGTAAGGCCATTCGGCCCATCGAGTCCACTCCACCATTCAATCATGGTTGATTTCAACTCCATTTACCCGCTCTCTCCCCATAGCCCTTAATTCCTCGAGAAATCAAGAATTTATCAATTTCTGTCTTGAAGACGCTCAACGTCTCGGCCTCCACAGCCCTCTGTGGCAATGAATTCCACAGACCCACCACTCTCTGGCTGAAGAAATTTCTCCTCATCTCTGTTCTAAAGTGACTCCCTTTTATTCTAAGGCTGTGCCCCCGCATCCTAGTCTCCCCTGTTAATGGAAACAACTTCCCTACGTCCATCCTATCTAAGCCGTTCATTATCTTGTAAGTTTCTATCAGATCTCCCCTCAACCTCCTAAACTCCAATGAATATAATCCCACGATCCTCAGACGTTCATCGTATGTCAGGCCTACCATTCCTGGGATCATCCGTGTGAATCTCCGCTGGACCCGCTCCGTGCCAGTATGTCCTTCCTGAGGTGTGGGGCCCAAAATTGCTCACAGTACTCCAAATGGGGCCTAACTAGCGCTTTATAAAGCCTCAGAAGTACATCCCTGCTTTTGTATTCCAAGCCTCTTGAGATAAATGACAACATTACATTTGCTTTCTTAATTACGGACTCAACCTGCAAGTTTACCTTTAGAGAATCCTGGACTAGGACTCCCAAGTCCCTTTGCACTTTAGCATTATGAATTTTGTCACCGTTTAGAAAATAGTCCATGCCTCTATTCTTTTTTCCAAAGTGTACGACCTCGCACTTGCCCACGTTGAATTTCATCAGCCACTTCTTGGACCACTCTCCTAAACTGTCTAAATCTTTCTGCAGCCTCCCCACCTCCTCAATACTACCTGCCCCTCCACCTATCTTTGTATCATCGGCAAACTTGGCCAGAATGCTCCCAGTCCCGTCATCTAGATCGTTAATATATAAAGAGAACAGCTGTGGCCCCAACACTGAACCCTGCGGGACACCACTTGTCACCGGTTGCCATTCTGAGAAAGAACCTTCAAGGGGCTTGGACATTACTGGCAAGGCCAGCTTTGATTGCATATCCTCGAAGCGCCCTTGACAAGGTGGTAAACTGCCTTCCTGAACCACTGCACTCTCTATGTAGGTATTCTCACAGTGCTGTTCAGTCAGGAGTTCCAGGATTTTGGCCCACTGGCAATGGAGGTACAGCAATATATTTTTAAATTACAATGATGTGTTATTGGCGGGGAACTTGCAGATGGTGGTGTCCCATGCAGCGGCTTCCCTTGTCCTTCCAGGTGATACAGATCTCGGGTTTAGGAGTTGCTGTAGCAAGTTATTACCATGTATCATGTAGATACATTGTGATATCTGTGTGGGTGGCAAAAGGAGGATGAATGTTCAAAATAGTGGATGAGGTGTCAATCAAACCAATTTCTTTGTTTTTGATGATGTTGAGCTTCTTGAGATGTTGGAGTTAAACTCATCCAGATAGGTATTCTGTCACTCTCCAGAGTTGTCTTGTAGTTTCGGAAAGGCTTTGGGGAGTTAGGAGGTGGCTCACTGCAGAATACCAATTTCTGACCTGGTCTTGTAGTTGCAATTTCTATGTGACTGGTCTAGTTAAATTTCTAGTCAATAGTGATTCTCTCTTGTTGGAGATAGGATCTCTCTTGTTGGAGATGGTCATTGTCTGGCAGTTGCATGATAAGAATATTACTTGCCACTTCTCAACCTAAGTGTGAATGTTGTCGAAGTCATATTGCATGCAGGCATGGACAGCTTCATTGTCACACTTCAGGAAGGATGAGAAGGCATTCGAGAGAATGCAACAAAGTTTTGTGAGAATGCTTCCAGGGATGAGCAACTTCAGTTATGTAGAAAGATTGGAGAAGCTGGGACTGTTCTCCTTAAGATTTGATAGAGGTAATCAAAATCATGTAGTCTATACAACTTAAATAGGGTGAAACTGTTCCCATTGGTGGAAGGTTCGTGAACCAAAAGAAACAAATCTAAGGTCATTGGGGCAGCACAGTGGTTAGCACTGCTGCTGCACAGCACCAGGGACCCAGGTTCGATTCCCGGCTTAGGTCACTGTGTGGAGTTTGCATGTTCACCCGGTGGGTTTCCTCCGGGTGCTCTGGTTTCCTCCCACATTCTGAAAGACTTGCTGGTTAGGTGAATTGACCCGAACAGGTGCCGGAGTGTGGCGACTAGGAGAATTTCACAGTAACTTAATTGTGGTGTTAATGTAAGCCTTACTTGTGACTAATAAATAAACTTTTACTTTAAAAAAAAAGAAACATTGCCGATATGAAAAAAAAAATAATGCAACCAGTGATTAGGATCTGGAATGCAGTGTGATGAAGGCAGATTCAGTCGAGGCATCCAAATGGGAATTGGATCAGAAATATCTAAACAGGAAAAACACTCAGGGCTATGAAGAAAAGGCGGGGCGGGTGAGTGGGTTTATTGGCACTTTTGCAGAGAACCAACATGGGCCCTATGGGCCAAATGGCCTCCTGTGCTGTAACCATTCTATGATTCTATGAAGAATTGCTGACCATATGATAGAGGGAAGGTTTTGGATAACGTAGCTGAAGCTAGTTGTGCTGAGGACAATATTGAGTAACTCATGTGGCAGTGTTCCAAGACTGAGATAATTGGCTCCTAACGACCATAACAATCTTTCTTTGTTCGAGGTTTGACTCCCTCCACTGGAGAGCTCCTTGCGACCACTCTCGGTCAGATGCTGCCTTAATATCATGGACAGTCATTCTTGCTTCACCTTTGGAATTCAGCTTTTTTGTCCATGTTTGGACTGGGGCTAATAATTGAGAGTCGGCTGATGTAATCGTAATTGGCCAGTTTGAATCATCTTGTGTTATGTGGACAGGACCTACTGAAGCAATTTTCCACTTTGTCAGAGAGATGCCAGGGCTCGTTCTGTAGCACAAGTCTTCAGAATTAAAGCCTGATGTCAGAGCCACAGACTTTGCTGATCCTATTCTTGATATTATGTGGAGTAAATCCAATTCACTGAAGACTGATATCTCAGACATTGAGAATTTCAGGGGAGGCAGAAATGGATCATCCACTCAGCACCTCTGGATGAAGATGATTGCAATTGCTTCAACTTTATCTTTTGCTCTCGTACTGGCCTCTGCCATCACAGAGGATGGTATGTTCATGGAGCCTCGCTTCCTGTTAGTTGTTACTTGTCCACCAGCATTCACATTGAATGTGACAGGAATGCAGAGCTTTGATCGATTTTTGGTTGCGGGATTGTTTAGTTCTGTCTCTAGCATACTGTTTCTACTGTTTAATATACATGTAGTCTTGTGTTGCAGCTTTTGGGCTGCTCTTAGTCTGACCTTCTTGGTTTACCGTGCACTGAACTAGGATGGATCCCAGTTTCAGAACTTGGCCAACTTTGTCAGTAGTGGTAATATTGAACCACTCTTGATGATGGGCATTGAAGTACCACATATTGAGTACATTCTGTGCCCTTGCTGCCTTTAGTGTTTCTTCCAAGTGTGGTTTTGCATGAAGGAGCGCTGATAGATCAGCTAAACATGGCAGTAGGTAGTCCCTTAGCAGGAGGTTTATTTGCCCATGTTTGAACTGATGCCATCAGGTTTCACTGGGTCTGGAATCAATGTTGCGGACTCCCAGGACCACTCCATCCCTACTGTACAAGACTGTGCTGCATATACATAGAAGTGATGATGAAAGAGATTAAACATGACCATAAGGTTGATTCTGTGAGTATCATTATATCAGGCTATTGTTTGATGTGTATGCAGTATGCTGTCCCAGTTTTGGCACAAGTTCACTGATGTTAGTGAGGAGTCAAGTGGGTAAAGTGTGCCTTTGTTGTATCTGAATCTAGGTCAGCACCTGGTTTTATACTAAGTATAATTTTGCATAGCTTGCGACTGAATGGCTTGCTGTGGAAGTTCAGACGGAAGTTAATGATCAGGTACATTTAAAAGCCAAAGAAAAATTTATTTTATTCATGACAACACATTGCTCTGAACAAAAGACACAATTTCATTCTTGACTAAGCATCACAGAAAAGATAACATTCCTGTCACATGACGCAGTGCTGGATAACAAAATTTAACAAGTGCACAGATAATAACATGAAAAAGGACAAGAGGTTGAAAATCCCAAAATGTTAGAAAAGGCTGAAGTCAAATATATCACATTTGTGGTTTCTCCTGTTGCATGAACCCATGAAACTAAAAAAAAGGAAAACATCAGGAAAGTGCGTTGAACCCTCAGAGTGTGAAAAGGTGCACAAGACAATTGGATCTCAAGAATGGAGCGGTCATCTGGTAATAAGTTGGCTAATGCATTTTCATCTGACTGCACCAGCACACCCTGGAGCCACAGCTGCCTATAAATAGATTGTTTTTGTGCTATAATTTCTCAACTTTTATTCCCTGTTCTCCTGAAGGTGTAGATTTATGTTGGGGTCCATTTCACAGTTGCTCACAATCTGTAACTATCTTTCCCAATGGCCATTCTTGTGAGGTTTGGGAATGATTGTCTGCAGGCTACTCGATCATGAAACATATCATAGCTGAGTCAGATTGTGTCCTCATTCAGTCTCCACATATGTGCACTTTGGGCTGCACAGTGGCACAGTGGTTAGCACTGCTGCCTCACAGCACCAGGGACCCAGGTTCGATTCCCAGCTTGGGTCATTGTCTGTGTGGAGTCTGCGCATTCTCCCCGTGTCTGCATGGATTTCCTCTGGGTGCTCCGGTTTCCTCCCACAGTCCGAAAGACGTACTGGTTCGGTGCATTGGCTAAATTCTTCAGTGTACCTGAACAGGCGCTGGAGTGTGGCGACTAGAGGATATTCACAGTAATTTCATTGCAGTGTTAATTCAAACCTACTTGTGCCACTAATAAATAAATTTATACTTAACTTTCCAACATGATAATGAATCGACCCTGGTTGATTTTCCTCCTCCCCAGCCCAGGGATACAGATAAATAAGCCAGTATCACAAATCATGAACGCTCCGCCCCAGTTGTTTGTGCATGCATAGAAAGCACTCACTAACAAATATTTGGTGATTTATAACTTTGTGTTTGTATCTTTCATTCCTCCCAATCGGCATTGTAATCTTTTTCTTATGCTTGTGACTGAAGCTAATGCACTGTATTAATTCTTTCCAGCTGACAGCTTTCTAGTTATAAATAGAAGGCAGATATTGCGATGCTGATCATAGCACAGGTCCTTCATGCTGTGTCTTCAACAGCTAAATGCTACTTCTGGTAGGTCTTGTGTTCTTTATTTACTGTAAATTCATACAACGTGAAACATAACTAATACAGAGGGATAGTGAGATTGATGCTTTCACTGAAGTAGCTTACTGGAAGAAAATATATCCCATAGTTGTTCTCACATTTCTCCAGACAGTATCTCACATCAGCATTGGTACCTCTCCTTTGGATCAAATTGGACCAGAATGGTATGGTATGATGCTCCAGCCTTTCAGGGTTAATTTTGACCATAATTCCTGACATGTTGCTGCTCTTTCTTCCCACAAATTAGCCACATTTTATTGCAAAAAAGAGCCATGTCGAAGCTGATTGTCTTGCACTCATCCGGACTCTTCACAAAAATACCAATATAAGGGGAAAACAACAACTTGTGCTGTATGAACAGATGCCAATGTCAGAAATGCAGGTCCCTTTAAGATGTCAATGTCAGAAATGCAGGTCCCTTTAAGAGTAAACTAGGAGTATCTTCGGAGTGAATTGAGCATAGATGGTGTTTATGACGTTTTTTTTTCAAAGTGGGAAGTTGCTTCTGGACAAAAACAGTAGAGTGGAAGCCATTGTGTTTACTGAACTATAATAATGCAATAAAACAGTTGTGAATTATCAGAATGTCTGACCCTGTCCAATTCAGGAAATGGATAGTCACCTATATAACAGAAGACAGTGCTAATTGGTTGGTAAGTGGACTCTGATTGGCAGAGATGTTGCTATGGAGAATGCACCAGTTGATGGTGACAGTTAACTGCCAAGCATTGTTTGTAATTTAAACCAGGTAGCTTGACCCTGATCGGTTAATGCATTGCACTGAGGAATGAGACAGCGAATGGCTGTCACTTATTTTGTTCATCTGAAACAGGTTCAATGTGTGTACATTTCTTTCTGTCTACAAACAGGGCCTATTGTATTAATATGTGTAACAGCATTGCATTTATTTCTCTTCCATCTTCCATTCCAAGCACTTTTTTTTTCTGCTCCACTTCCATAGTTGCTCCCCACCCCTAAATCATGCTCCTGCTTCCAAATCCTTGATTATTTCCTCAGCAAGATGGCTATGGTTACCCCTCCCCACCCAACCTTCTTCAATTCTTCCTTAACTTTTCCTGCAATAAATTCTGAGATTTCCCCAACCCGTTCCTCCCACCCTCTGGCTTGACTGGTTAACTCCCCTCACACTCTGAGTTGGGGGTTATTTTCTTTACTGTCTTTACCTAGAGTGCTTTTTCCCCACCTACATGAATCCTGACAGCTCAATATAATGGAACTGCTATTTGTATATTTACTACAACACTTTCACCTGTAGCTGGATCTTCAGATATGGCAATGGAATTTCTACCTATTTCATGTTGCTATTCCAGGTCCCTGCTGTATATTTGCAAAATTAATCCGTATCATTGTCGGTAAAGTGATGTTGATACTTGGGTGCTATAAGAAGATGAGTAATAATTTTCAGGGCCATTGCCAGGATTCCTAAGAGATTGTTTATTTCACTTATCCATTTTACGTGTTGCATGAATTTGCATTTTCTGTCATTGTTTCTGTCCATCAGCACGAAAGGCCAGGATATCAGTGGTTAAATTGGAATTTATGTTTAATCCTTATCTTGTTGTTCTAGTGTTGTACTCACTAAAAACATTGAACAATGAATTAACCAGAAAGATAAATCAAAAGACATGGGTCCACATGTACTGCAGCTGCATGAATAAATCTGTGCAAGTACCTAGATAATAAGAGGTGAGTCCGCAAAACAACATACGAAACAGAAGCAAGAATAGGCCACATAGCTCTTTCCCTGCGACTGCTGGTCCCACTTTTTCTTGCCTATGGCCCTTCACTACCTCTCTGCAGTCACATTTAAAATGGTGGCTGTAATATATATTTTTAATGCATGAAATCTTGACTCACAGGCTCCAAGGCTTCTTGAGCTGTTTGACTACACCATTACAGATTTCTTAAAATAAAAAGTTAGGTATTGTGATCGAGTCATTATCTCCAGTCAGCTGTCCTCATTTAGCTGCGCCAACTTTGAGTGCAAAACCTTAGCTTCCTGTTTTCTTCTTTACTGCTCTGAAGGGACATCCCAAATGTTTGTCTTGGACCTGCAAGAGCAAGGAGAAAGAAAATCTGGGGCTGGGAAATGGCTTGTTGATGACTGGAGATAGACTGAAGAGCCAGGTGGACAGAATCTCTGCTTCTTTACAACTTGGAGCAGACAAGTGTTTCAGAAGTCCTTTGAGGTTGAACCAGGGGTATAGGTGTGAAAAAAAAGGCACAGGAACAGCCAAAATTACTGGATCAAAAGAATTCCAGTGAATCCCTAATATTGCATAATTCTCCTGGCCAATCAAATTGGAGAAGTAATGAGTGTGTGATCATGTGATTGTCTTTGACCAATCAGATTGCCAAGAGTTGACTCAGCCTGAATGAAACAACCAAATGGCAAGAAGAGAGTCACAAATTCAATATTTACAGCAATCATGGGAATTCAATCAGAAAGAAGACTACTTACTGTCAAATAACCATGGTCATCAGATATTGAACATGAAATTGAAACTATTTAATAACCAAGAGTGTCAGGTCAGGTTGTTATGTGAACCATCAATAAGGTCCCAAAAAACTGTTTTGAAAGATTAACAGGAAGAGTTGAAATTCCTGGGGGCAAAACAGACAAACATAAATGCTTTATATGTCTGAGCACTGCAACTTGTTTGGTTTTGAGTAAGGCAAGAGGGGGATGATATGAGAATGTCTTAGAGTTGAGATGTCCCAGTTTTGTTGTTTTGGGCTGTGGGATGGCCTCAGTACCCTCAAAGAAAACTTTATTTATTATTAATGTCAATCGTAGGTTTACATTAACACTGCAATGAGGTTACTGTGAAAGCCTCCAATTTATGTTGTCCTAGTAATTTATATGTATCCAAATTTAACGAGACTGAAAGGTGTGTTCTGATTTTAAGCAATAGTGAGAAAAGCAGTACACACCCTCTTTGTATATATTGATAGTAAAAAGCCCTTTACATCATATTTCCCACATTGAAGTTCCATGAATTCAAGAAGAGAGAACACAGAATAAAATTCTGAAATATAATTTCAGTAAGCAGAATCAAAAATAGATGTGTTAATGATGAGGCCTAGACCAAACAAGTGACAAACTGAAAAAAACATAAAATCCTGTAAAAGCTCAGCAGGTCTGGCAGCATCTGTAGAGAGAGAAACAGTTAAGATTTTGAGTCTGTATGACTCTTCTTCGGGGCTGAAATGTGATAGATTATATTGTTGGAGGTCGGGGTGGTGGTGGAAAAGGTGGCACAGAATAGAAGGTAAGGGATAGGTTGGGAGCTCAGGTCAAATTGACAAATATTTCATGGGCACCAAACAAAGGGAGTGTTAATGGTAACGTTAAAGACTAAAGAAGGTGCTGTTAATGGCATAAATGAAGGGTCATATAATGTGATAACTGGAGAACAAGGGTCAGCATTCTGTGAAAGCAAAACAGCCTTCAGATGGCCCCGTGGGGGAGGGGTTTGGGGAAAAATCCAAACGGAGGATAGAGATTATACCACAAACTTGTTTTGCTGAACTCTCTCCTCAGTTTTGACCTTTTCTCAAAGCCCCTTCCCACAGGGTCATCTGAAAGTTGAGTAGCTGACCTTTGTTCTGCTATTAACATATTCTGTGACCTTACCATTTCTTCCACTCTTCAGCTCTGAAGAAAAGTCATACAACAGTACAGCACAGGAATGGGCCCTTCAGCCCACAATGTTGTGCCGAACATGACGCCAAATTAAACTAATCCTTTCTGCCTGTCCTTGGTCATAGAATCATAGAATCCCTACAGTGCAGAAGGAGGCCATTCGGCCCATCAAAGCTTTGACAAAGGGTCGTCTGGACTCAAAATGTCAGCTCTTTTCTCTCCTTGCAGACGCTGCCAGACCTGCTGAGATTTTCCACCGTTTTCTCTTTCAGTTTCAGATTCCAGCATCCGCAGTCATTTGCTTTTATCCAAAGGATACAAAGATCTTTGCACCAACGCAAAGTCCTCATTTAGGATCTCACCCATATCCTTTGCTTCCAAGCACAAGTTCCATCCTTTATCCTCGAGTGGTCCTACCCTCTCCCGATTTATCCTCTTGTTTTTAATGTAGGTATAAAATGCCTTGGAATTTTCTTTCACCCTACTTGCCAAGGTCATTTCATGGGCCCCCCTTGCTCTCCTAAATCCCTGCTTGAGTTCTTTCCTACTTTCTTTATGTTCCTCATGGGTCCTGTCCGATTTTAGCTTTCTAAACCTTACATATGCTTTTTCCTTTTTGACTAAATTCACAACCTCACTCATTATCCAAAGGTCCCTTACTTTACCATCCTTATCCTTCCTCCTTACTGGAACGTGTTGGCCCAGAGCTCTGATCAGCAGGTCTTTAAACAACTCCCACATGGCAAATGAGAACTTGCCCAACATCAGCTGCTCCCAATTAACTCTCCCTAACTCCTGCCGAATACAGTCATAATTTTGCCCTCCCCCAATTTAGTACCTTCCCGCAAGGTCCTGACTTATCTTTATTCATAGCTATCTTAAAACTTAAGGAGTTGTGATCACTGTTTCCAAAATGCACTCCCTCTGAAAGGTCAGTCACCTGGCCAGGCTTATTTGCTCATACAAGTTCCAGTATGGTTCCTACTTGAGTTGGACTATCCACATACTGTTTCAAGAAACCCTCTTGGATGCACCTAACAAAGTTTGCCCCATCTAAGTCTCTTGCCTTAAGGAAGTCCAAATCAATATTGGGGAAGTTAAAGTCACCCACGATGATAACCCTGTTATTATTGCATCTTTCCTGTATGTTCTCTCTGAGTGCTGATGTGACATTCTCCCTGATTAGTCGTGCAACTCCTCCATCTCTTTTTGCCTCCCTCCCTATCTCGTCTAAAACATCAAAACCCTGAACATTGAGCAGCCAGTCCTGTCCCTCTCTCATCTGAGTCTCTGTAACATCATCGTCCCTTGCACTGATCCAGGCTCTAACCTCATCTGCCTCACCCATAACACTCCTTGCATTGAAATAAACAAACTTCGGCCCATCAGTCCCATCATGTTCATTATTCTGGTCCTGCCTGTCCTTCCTTTCAGACTTACTGGTCCTTACATCTACATTCCCCTCAATCCCTCAATGTGCTGACCTGCTGCTCTGGTTCCCAGCCCCCTGCCACTCTTGTTTAAACCCTCCTGAGTAGCATCAGTGAACCTCCCTGCAAGGAAATTGGTTCCCCTTCAGTTTAGGTGTCGCCCGTCCCTCTTGTACAGGTCAGCCCTGCCCCAGAAGAGGTCCCATTGATCCAAGTCTCTGGACATGAAATATTAACTTGTTTCTCTTGCTACAGATGCTACCAGAGTTTTTACAGCATTTTTTGTTTTCATTTCAGATTTCCAGACTTTTATAAACTGGACAACTGCATTGATATAGACCTCAATCTATTTCTGCTTATTGAAAAACTTCAGAAGTTTAATTAAAATTGCATTATCAAACAATCGCCATTGCACAGTTAAAATCTAGTCACTCTTATTTTTGTCATCTCTTACAATACCTAGGGTAATAAACAATTGCGCCAGATAGTAGGTGGTCATGACAATGAACCGGTCATGTGGCACAGGAAAACATAGCAAGTTTGTTGCCAAAGTGAAGTCAGATATCATAAAAAGCACTGCTCCAATTGCACCAGTCACCTTGGCTGCTGTCCTTTTGTCACAGAACAGCACCTCAGCATTTGCTCTCCAGGACATGACCCCAATCAAGACGCTGTAACAGCCGAGCAGCAGCACCTGCCACATCTTGGAGCACCTGCTGAGAAAGGTCAAACCCAGTATGACCACAATGGCCATCAAACTTCCTGCTCGGAGATTCAGAGTCTTGAATCCAAAAGTCCATGTGTAAAAGCCATGGGCAAGAGCAAACAGGGCTCCACCTGAAGTTAAAAAGAAATTAATTTAGTAATTCTGACACCTCTCTAATTTATGAATAGTATAATGCAAGTGTCTGGGAACAATACTTCATGCTGAAAGTACTATAACAATATAAGCTTTTGCTGTTACATAATAGAATCATAGAATGGAGGCAACTGTTTAGTTGGAGGTCCCTCTTGACTTGTTGAATCTGTGCCAACTGTCTACAAGAAAGATTTCGCCAGTCCCACTTTTTCACAGCCTTGCAAGTTTTTTCTCCTTGGGTGCTTATTCAATTCCTTTTTAAAAGCCAGATTGAATCTGCCTTCACAACCCTTGCATGGAAGACATTCTAGAGCCTAACCATTCGCTGCATGAAAATATTTTTCCACATGTTCCCTTTGGTTCTGTTGTTACTTGCCTGGAATCTGTATCCTCTGATTCTCCACAGTTCTGATGTGGAGATGCCGGCGTTGGACTGGGGTAAACACAGTAAGAAGTCTCACAACACCAGGTTAAAGTCCAACAGGTTTATTTGGTAGCACAAGCCACAAGCTTTCGGAGCGCTGCTCCTTCATCAGGTGAGTGGCAGTTCTGTTCACAAACAGAGCATATAAAGGCACAACTCAATTTACAAAATAATGGTTGGAATGCTAGTCTTTTCAGGTAATCAAGTCTTAAAGGTACAGATAATGCGAGTAGAGAGAGGGTTAAGCACATGTTAAAGGGATGTGTATTGTCTCCAGACAGGACAGTTAGTGAGATTTCGCAAGCCCAGGCAAGTTGTGGGGGTTACAGATAGTGTGACATGAACCCAAGATCCTGGTTGAGGCCGTCCTCATATGTGCGGAAATTGGCTATCAGTTTCTGCTCAGCGATTCTGCGTTGTCGTGTGTCGTAAAGGCCGCCTTGGAGAACGCTTACCCGAAGATCAGAGGCTGAATGCCCATGACCGCTGAAGTGTTCCCCAACAGAAAGAGAACAATGAATGAGCAGCGCTCCGAAAGCTTGTGGCTTGTACTACCAAATACAATCACCAGGCAGGAGTGTTCTCTTCCTGTTGGGGAACACTTCAGCGTCACGGGCATTCAGCCTCTGATCTTCGGGTAAGTGTTCTACAAGGCGGCCTTTACGACACACGACAATGCAGAATCGCTGAGCAGAAACTAACAGCCAAGTTCCGCACACATGAGGACAGCCTCAACTGGGATCTTGGGTTCATGTCACACTATCTGTAACCCCCACGACTTGTCTGGGCTTGCAAAATCTCACCAACTGTCCTGGCTGGAGACAATACACATCTCTTTAACCTGTGCTTAACCCTCTCTCCACTCACATTGTCTGTACTTTTAAGACTTGATGACCTGTAAAGACTCGCATTCCAACGATTATTTTGTAAATTGAGTTTGTGTCTTTATATGCCCTGTTTGTGAACCGAATTCCCACTCACCTGATGAAGGAGCAGCGCTCCAAAAGCTTGTGGCTTGTGCTACCAAATAAACCTGTTGGACTTTAACTTGGTGTTGTGAGACTTCTTGTTGTGCTCTCCACAGTTCGACAAGTGAATAGTTTCTCCTTATTTACCCTGTCCAGATTGCTCATGATGTCGAACACCTCTGTCACATCTCTTAATCTTCTCTTCTCCAAGGAGAACAGTTCAAGCTTCTCCAATCTGTCCCTGTACCTGAAGTCCCTTATCCTTGGAACCATTCTCTTAAATCTTTTCTGCACCTTCTCTTAAATCTTCACATCCTTCCTGAAGTGTTATCCAGAATTGGACACAATCTCCAGTTAAGGTTGAACCAGTGTTTTATAAAGATTCATCATAACTTTCTTACTTTTATACTCTCTATGTCTCTATTCATAAAGCCTAAGAGCCTTTATGCCTTTCTAACGACTTTCTCAACCTGCCTTGCCACTTTCAATGATTTATACACCCAGGTCTTTCTTTTCCTGCACCTCTTTAGAATTGCACACTTCAATTTATAATGACTCCCCTTGTTCTTCCTCCCAAAATGTATCACTTCACATTTTTCGGATTTAAATGTCAAAATCACACATCGATCCATTCCATAAACCTGTCAATGTCCTCTTGAAGTCCAAAACTATCCTCCTCACAGTTCACAATGCTTCCAAGTTTTCTGACATCTGTAAATTTTGAAATTGTGTCCTGCACACCATTGATATAAGTAATTAATATCTATAAAACAAACCAACCCCAGGGGAATTCTGCTGTATCCCTTCTTCCAGTCTGAAAAAAAATCTGTTTCTGCTACCCATTCAACTTTTCATCCATATTTTCACTCCCCATGTTGGGGTTGACTAATAAATGGACTGTGTTCTTAAAATGCTTTTGGAATGCATTACTTACCAACGTTGTCTGTTGTCACATCAAATTGGTTGAACACAATTTGCCTTATTAAATGTTGGAGTAAATGAATGATCCTGACTCCTTAAGTGGGTTATTTGATTTAAAAAAAACAATGATTTAAGACAGGAAGGTTAAAACAAGGGCAACTTCAGGACTGCCACAATTGACTCTCAGATAAGGAAACATAGAAACTAGAAGCAGGAGTAGACCATTCGGTCCTTCGAGCTTGCTCCGCCATTCATTTTGAGCATGGCTGATCATCGAATTCAATATCTGGCACAGTGGCACAGTGGTTAGCACTGCTGCCTCACAGCGCCAGGGACCCGGGTTCGATTCCCAGCTTGGGTTGAGATATTAAAGGGTTAATATCGGAGGCAGACCCTGGGGGCTTCTCATAAATTGCAGACTTAAAGCTGGCTTTGCAACACAGTATAAAGCAAGCATGCCTATTCTTGGTTCGAAAAATGCGGTTAAAAACATTTACTTCTGCTTTAAGGTGATTCTGAAGAAACAATGTTGGTATTAAACAGAATCTTGCAGACATACTAGCTAAGTCCACTTTGCTAATGAATTATAGTAAACAATGTCAGCAGTTTACTGAATGTGGTGGTACAGCTTGCAGGGTGCAGCTAACAGTGCCTTCTTCTATTATAAGCTAATTTGACATTCAGCTTGCCTTCTACATGGCTCCTGTGGTGCTTGTGCAATGATTGCTGGGAAAAGAAGCTAACTGCTGCACGATTACCGTATACGGCAATTGCGGGGCCCCTTGTAATCATTACTCATTTTGGGGTTAACCAGTATCATAACAATAAGACTCTTTGGGGTCTATTTAGCTTAAGAAACGGGAACTGAAACCATCTGAAACTATGAAGTAATGAGGCGTGGTTAATGGTTGTTTTGAAAGAAATATGATTGGAAGCTAATTGTACCTAGC
Organism: Mustelus asterias; assembly: GCF_964213995.1. Taxonomy (NCBI): domain Eukaryota; kingdom Metazoa; phylum Chordata; class Chondrichthyes; order Carcharhiniformes; family Triakidae; genus Mustelus; species Mustelus asterias. Next base: position 63,700,207 of record NC_135822.1, on the reverse strand, counting down.
GGTTGCTAGGGGCCTCATTGGCCAGCTGAAAGCAGTGCTAATCGATCCGAATTATGCATTCATGTGAAATGTCAATTTGAATGGCATCAAGATAGATACGTCACCGGGTCCAGATGGGATGTACCCCAGGTTACTGTGGGAGACGAGGGAAGAGATTGCAGAGCCTCTGGCGATGATCTTTGCGTCGTCGATGGAGACGGGAGAAGTGCCGGAGGATTGGAGAATTGCGGATGTGGTGCCTATTTTCAAGAAGGGGAATAGGGATAGCCCAGGAAATTACCGACCGGTGAGTCTAAGCTCAGTGGTTGGTAAGCTGATGGAGAAGATCCTGAGGGACAAGATTTATGAGCATTTGGAGAGGTTTAGTATGCTTAAGAATACTCAGCATGGCTTTGTCAAAGGCAGATCATGCCTTACGAGCCTGGTGGAGTTCTTCGAAAATGTGACTAAACACATTGACGAAGGGAAAGCGATAGATGTGGTTTATATGGATTTTAGCAAGGCGCTCGATAAGGTCCCCCATGCAAGGCTTCTAGAAAAAGTGAGAGGGCATGGGATCCAAGGGGCTGCTGCCCTGTGGATCCAGAACTCGCTTGCCCAAAGGACAGTAAGAAGTCTCACAACACCAGGTTAAAGTCCAACAGGTTTATTTGGTAGCAAATACCATAAGCTTTCGGAGCACAGCTCCTTATGGTATTTGCTACCAAATAAACCTGTTGGACTTTAACCTGGTGTTGTGAGACTTCTTACTGTGCTTACCCCAGTCCAACGCCGGCATCTCCACATCATGACTTGCCCAAAGGAGGCAGAGAGTGTGTATAGATGGGTCTTTTTCTAAATGGAGGTCGGTCACCAGTGGTGTGCCCCAGGGATCTGTTCTGGGATCCTTGCTGTTTGTCATTTTCATAAATGACCTGGATGAGGAAGTGGAGGGATGGGTTGGTAAGTTTGCTGACGACACGAAGGTTGGTGGGGTTGTGGATAGTCTGGAGGGATGTCAGAAGTTACAGAGGGACATAGATAGGATGCAAGACTGGGCGGAGAAGTGGCAGATGGATTTCAACCCAGATAAATGCGTAGTGGTCCATTTTGGCAGGTCAAATGGGATGAAGGAGTACAATATAAAGGGAAAGACTCTTCGTACTGTGGAGGATCAGAAGGACCTTGGGGTCCGAGTCCATAGAAATCTAAAATCGGCCCCGCAGGTGGAGGAGGTGGTTAAGAAGGCGTATGGTGTGCATCAATTCATCAATCACGGGATTGAGTTTAGGAGTCCGGGGATAATGATGCAGCTATATAAGACCCTCGTCAGACCCCACTTGGAGTACTGTGCTCAATTCTGGTCGCCTCATTACAGGAAGGATGTGGAAAAGATTGAAAGGGTGCAGAGGCGATTTACAAGGATGTTGCCTGGATTGAGTGGCATGCCTTATGAGGATAGGCTGAGGGAGCTCAGTCTTTTCTCCTTGGAGAGACGTAGGATGAGGGGAGACCTAATAGAGGTATATAAGATGTTGAGAGGCATAGATCGGGTGGACTCTCAGAAGCTTTTTCCCAGGGTGGAAATGGCTGCTACGAGAGGACACAGGTTTAAGGTGCTGGGGGGTAGGTACAGGGGAAATGTTAGGGGGAAGTTTTTCACACAGAGGGTGGTGGGCGAGTGGAATCGGCTGCTGTCAGTGGTGGTGGAGGCAAACTCAATAGGGTCTTTTAAGAAACTCCTGGATGAGTACATGGGACTTAATAGGATGTAGGGTTATAGATAGGCCTAAAAGGTAGGGATATGTTCGGCACAACTTGTGGGGCTGAAGGGCCTGTTTTGTGCTGTAGTTTTCTATGTTTCTATGTTATAAAAATGGGACTTATCCCATTTGGGCACTCTTGCTGGGCGACGAGTCGAGCAAGGGTCTGCCATCTTGCATATGTAAGAGAATAAAACTTCTTTTGTTTCAAAACAGTTGGTGTCTGGCCCTTGCCTCAAGAATGTAATAAGTCTCCTAAAATGAACTTAACAGGGTCACTGTCTGTGTGGAGTTTGCACATTCTCCCCGTGTCTGCGTGGGTTTCCTCCGGGTGCTCCGGTTTCCTCCCACAACCCAAAGATGTGCAGGTTAGGTTGATTGGCCATGGTAAATTGCTCCTTAGTGTTGGGGGTTAGTAGGGTAAATAAGTAGAGTTATGGGGTTGGGCCTGGGTGGGATTGTGGTCAGTGCAGACTTGATAGGCTGAATGGCCTCCTTCTGCACTGTGGGGATTCAATGATCCCTCCTTCCACCCACACCACCATATCCCTTGATCCCTTTCCCCCCCCAAGAGCTATATCTAATTCTTTCTTGAAATCACACAACGTTTTGGCCTCAACTGCTTTCTGTGGTGGTGAATTCCACACGTTCGCCACACTCTGAGTGAAACAATTTCTCCTTACATTAGTTCTAAAAGGTTCACCCCTTATCCTCAAATTATGACCTTTAGTTCGGGACTCCCCCACCATCAGGAGCATTCTTTCTGAATCTACCCTGTCTAATCCTGTTAGAATTTTATAAGTTTCTATGAGATCCCCTCTTATTCTTCTAAACTCCAATGAATACGATCCTAACCAACTTAGTCCCTCCTCATATGACAGACCTGCTATCCCAGGAATTAGCCTGGTAAACCTTCGCAGTACTCTCTCTTTAGCAAGGACATTCTTCCTCAAATAAGGACACCAAAACTGCATACACTGCTCCAGGTGTGGCTTCACCAAAAGCCCTGTACAATTTCAGTAAAACTATACTATACTCAAATCCTCTTGCTATGAAGACCAACATACCATTTTCCTCCCTTACTGCCTACTGTACTCGTGCGCTTACTTTCAGTGACCGATGCATGAGGATGCCAAGGTTTTGAGGAGAATGGGCCAGGGTTTCTGCCCATCATCTCGGAGCCTTTGCCTATTTGGATGTTTCATCACTAAGTCAAAATAGAATCGGGCTCATAAGTGATATCCTCCAACAGTCTTGAAGTCTGTTAACTTTCACTGTTTAAGCTGACAAAATGTCTACTTGTGTGAGATACTGGACTACATGTTCTCCAGTGAAATTGCACCAGAAACACTGAACACCTTCAGCCAAGTGGAGAAGACTTGAAAGAATAAGAACCATTCCAGGTTTGACAGGATCAGCTACAAATATTTGGCTGTGGCACAACGCAGTGGAGTTATTTAAATTGGATTTTGTGTCCAGAGTTTTGGTTCAAAGTGATTGATCTGAATATGCCATTCTTTGATTATTTCAAGTTTTCTCTACATTTCACACTAATAATTGCTGCATCCCTCATATAATCCAGCAGCTGAAAAAGTGGACTGTTGGCATCACTATGATCAGCAGGTTGGAGATCCACTGCTTTTAAATGAGTGCCAATTTCTTTCTTGCAAGATAATATCATTTTAAGTGGCGCTCCATCAATAACCGTATCATGGTCTGAGATTGCCAAGTATGAGACAGATTGCCTTGCATTCCAGCTCAGCAACTGTTGCTAGCTAGCAGGCAAATGCATAATTACTCTATGTACAAAAGCATTTTATTGTATTCATATACTTATTCCAATCAGGGTCTAATTTCAGAATATTCTGCTTACCTCCAATAAAAAGCATGTTATTGTCCATGAACAGAAGCACATCACCGACCGCTGAAAGGATGAGGCCCATGAGTAGTTTTAGAAGACTGGGATGACTGCATAAAACCTTTTTTCCATTGTGCACAACGAACATGCACAAACAGATGATGGGCAAGATTTTGGTTAATCCCTTTGTCCAAAGTGGTATAGAGGATATTAGATCGACGATCATATAGGTGCAGGCTGTTATGACGAAAGGTACCAATATTGCCAATTCATTGCCAACCTGCATGCCAAGAAAACATTCACCCAATGACTATCCATAAAGTAATGAATCCTTCTCGTATTCCGACATGATTCTCCAAACCATTGGTACTCATGTTCAGGTTCACATCTCAGAGCCAAACTTATTCAGTCTTCCACAATTTGTTTTACAAAATCCCCAACCCCAAAATTTAAAATTCTTAATTTCCCCAACATCCCCAATCCATAACATGTATCCTCTGACCCCTTCTCCTACCCTTTTAAATGGCTGTTTATTCCTTCTCAGACTCAGTTATTTCTGATTCTTCCCCTAATTGTTACATGGCTGCCTTTTGTTCACCGCCACTGCACTCTCCATCTGTTATTTTCTCCTTCATTTCTGCTGCTGTTATGTCCAGCCAACAACCACCTCTTACCTTTGATGGCCTCCTGTTATCCTTGGTCTTATTGCCTCCCAAACAGAGCTCCCAATCTTCCTCTATTGCTAAATCTTCCTTGAAGAAGCTCAAGTTCCTCTTTGGTTCCAAACTCAACTTTTACCTGAACAATTCTCAACTCTGTAGAAATGCTAAGTGTCCCCAAAGCGTATCCTCCACATTAGTGGAGCCTTTTTTCTCGCACTTCTCACTTGGACAAGATACGAGAAAACGTTAATCGTCTGACATGGGGATCATGTTTTCACCTGTCGCCTCTAATCTGTAGCTGCAACATGCTGCACAACAGAGCCTGCAATTTTGGTGATAGATGCACACATGTGCACACTGCATATGTATGCTGGATGTGGTCTTGGTGAGGTTGTCAGTGCAGACAATACAGCCATGTGGTGAAAGGAGGCAGAGTCGGCTGATTGTGACATCAGCCAGTATGCAACACTGATTTAACACCAGCATTGTCATTTTCGATCCAGCTGATGTCCTCTGTGATAGAATCTGTGGTTTCAAAGCTTGTAATTTTTTGAGACAGACCCCAAGGGAAACTGAAAAGGGAAAATGAGAAATGCAACTGCAGTTTCGAAGTAAAATAAGACTGAAGCTGAGATTGGAAATAAAAACTGGATGAGACCATGGGGGAGATTATCCAGGCCCACAAATTGCACTAGCCCGGAAAATCGGGAGTTAGCAGGAAGGGAGTTTTGCGCCAGTCGCCAAACCTGCTATGACCCTCCCAGGCTGCGCTGCTGCCCCTGATTGGGTTCCAGCTTGTAGCAGGCAGGAACTCAATGCAGATTAAAAACCATAATTAGCAGGCTTACAGCCCGAGTCAGATGGCCCTCACTATTCACCCGCCTCCCCAGCAGAATCTGCACCTTGCAGACTCTGTACCAAGTCCTCACAAGTGAGGACCTGGCGTGTTGCAACCTGAGGGTCGAGGAAGCACCACCAACCCCTCAGTAATGAGAGGCATCCTCCACCACCCACACCATGCAGGCATGAGATTTATTGCACCCAGCCCCTCCCACTCAGGCCCCCATCCTCCTCATTCCTCCCAACTCAGGCCCTCTCCTGCTCAGACCTCCCACTCAGCCCCCACACTCAGACTGCCCCACTCAGACCCCTCCCCTCTTCAGACTGCCCCACTCAGCCTCCTTTCAAGCCAAGCACCTTGGCAGTGCCAACAGTGCACTGTTCCCAGCACCCTGGCACTGATACCCTGGCCTGGCACTTTGGGCCCTGTGGGGGCTTGAGGAGGTAGGTCCAATGACCCTGCTGCTGCTGCTGCTAGGCTGCAGAGGATGGGTCCTTCAAGGGTCCTGGGGGCTGGGTGTACTCAGACTGGGAGCAAAGAGTTGACCTCCCAACTGTCCACCTGGATGATGGTGTCATGGTGGATTGCCTCTTACAGCCCTGGAGACCTGAAGATCACCCTGGCTGGCATGGTGATTTCAGGCAGCCCTGTGATCAATTTCTGCACTCCTGCCTGTCACCTGTGCAAATTCTGAAGTGGCCAAGTGACTTTAACCTCCATGCGCTCTAATTACCTGGCAGAATTTTAAATCATGGCAGCACTCCACTCTGCAACAGATATTTTCCTTTGTCCCCATCAGATGCTGCAGGTGAGAGCAGACCCCTTTGAAGTCCTCTGTCAGAGAGCAGATGTCAATTTCACCTTGTGGGGGGGTGGGTCCAATCTGCTCAGCTATGCACTCAGCCCCATTGTATGCCCACAGCTTTGATTTGAAGTTGCTGTGGCTTCCCAGCAAGCCAAAATTGTTGAAATTCTCTCCATTGCACTTGAAGTCTTTGATCTGTAGCAAGTGCAATATGCAGTGTCTGCAAAAGATTCAGCGATCAGATCAAGGGAATTCTGTCATCCTCCAACCCCCTGGGTTTATTTTGATTTCTCTTCATGGTTGACTGCCCCTCAAGTACCTCATTGAGGCTGACCAATGTGGACAGAGTCTGACCTGATTGACAGTCTGTGGTTTCACTCCCTCTTTGAAGCTTGGCAGCAGCAGAGGGGCTAATGGCCACTGGACTTCCCTCCTCGAGCTCCATGTCATCATGTGCCCCATAGATTTTCATATCCATTCTGTTACCCTTTTACACTACAATATAGAGTACTGATGTAAAAAAAGCAATATTATTTCACTGCCAGGAGATGAGGCATGTCAAAACAATTAGTTTGAAGCTGAAAGATAACTCAGTGGCAGTAATAGGGATCCCGATGGAGTCTTTGGAAAAAAACTGCTCCAATAAAGAGGTGATAAAACAGTAGTAATAGTAAAATTGTAAAGTGTTTATTCACAACCTACTAGAGTGGTTGATGCTCTCTTGCTCCCCCAACAAGACAAACACATTAATATCTTGAGAGAGACTGGGGCAATTCAGTCATTGATGGCGGATGATGATATGTTTTGCTTCCAAGTGGTTTGATGGAAGAAAAATTATTGATGTGGTTATATGTAAAATTAAATTACAAAATGACTTCTTAAATGGAGTTGTCATTCCAGGAATTATTCCTAGTTTATTTTGTGAGAGAGTAGATTTTATATTGGGTGATGATTTGACAGGTTTGAGAGTATCAGCATCTCCAAGAGCTTTGAAAGAGCCAGTTGAGTTGAGAATTTTCAGGAGAAACACCTTTGGTTAGGCTCCTCAGGCTGGATAAGGATGAAGATGAATCAGTTGAGAGGGAGGATAGAACATTTTAGGGAAGGCCAAGCATTCTTGATTGAAGCCCAGCAGGTGGACCCTGTTTTGTGGACATTCTCTCAGACGCTGTATTCTGGGGAAGAACCGGTGAGAGTCCTTGAATGTTATGACCTAAAAAATGGCATGTTAATGAGTAAGTGAAGACTTCCTCAGAGCCAGAAGATAAAGAGTAGATAGTAGTCCGTCACATTGTCTGACCTGGTTTACAGTTGGAAAATATCAAGACTTACCTATGAGATTCTGATGGCAGGTCTTTTAGGAATAAGAAATCCTCAGGCTAAAGTAATGAAGCAATTTTATTGGTCAGGATGGCATAAAAATTTGGCTGAATTTTACAAGGCATATCACACATGTCAACTGGTTGGAAAGCCCCAGCCGTCAATATTAGCAGCTCTATTGGTCCCAATACTAGCTTTCCATGAACCACATACTTAGGTTCTTGTGGATTTCATGCGACTGGAGTGTGATGTTGAACAGGAGTGCTGGGTGTTGGGTTAACGTGGGAATCTTAATCTCTTTCTAAAAATCTGGTTTGTTTGTTTTTAATTTGTAGGGATCAAGGGATATGGGGAAAGGGAAATCAGAATATTGAATTTGATGATCAGCCATGATCAAAATGTTTGGTGGAGTAGGCTCAAAGGGTTGAATGGCCTACCTTTAGTTTCTATGTTTCTCTGTAACATGTATCTGAAGTTTACTGTTTAACTTCTAAATTTGGTCCAGTTTTAAGCAGTGATATTCAAGCTGACCACTGGAGAGTAGTTGAAGTTAATAAATTAAGGAAACTAATTTTTCTGTACCTGGGGCAGAGCTAACTGTTTATTTTTCAGAGCATATAAATTAGGCCTCTCAGTGTGACTCAGCATTGGAGTGCGACTTTGTCCAAGAGTGCTGGGACTTGGGAGAGTGTGGGGGAGCAGGTGAAGGTGTTCCTTTTTATGATATGGTTCTTATGATTTTGGCTGTATGATCTGGGATGTATCGAGTAAGTAGTTAAGGTCTATACTATTCCGAAGGTTTAAAATAGAATGGGAACTGGTGGTAGGTTAATAAAAGAAAATAAAAATGGAAAATAATTAATTGAACAAAATAATGAAGTAGTTAATTAAAACACATTGAGGATGACAGGACAGGTAATGTGCTACAACTACAACATGTGGAGCTCCCACGTGCCATTGTGATCTGGGGCAAACATGTCTGTGGTAAGTGTTTGCAGCTCGAGGTTCTTTGACTCAAAGTCATTGAGCTGGAGGCGAGCTGCAGACACTGCAATGCATCAGGGAAGGGGAAAGTTACCTAGGCTTGAGTTTTTAAGTCCTGTCCATGGAAGCAACCATTGTGAGTGGGGAGGGAAAATTTGGAGAGGCGGCCCATGGGTGGGACTTGAAAATCCAACCCTTGTGTTCTTTGTATCAAGTGGCAGTCAACTTAGGATAGAGTTATCTGATTTGGTCAAGGACAGGAGGGTGTGACTTTGAGTGAGGCAGGTAAGGGGATTCAGATGGCAGGAGTGCAGGAGCCTCAACCTTTTCAATTGTTGGACAGATTTGAGGTTCTTTCAGCTTGTTTGGATGAGAGTGGGGACTGCAGGATGGATGACCTGCATTGTACCATTGGGAGAGTCTACATCTGAACCCTGCAGGGACCACTATTGTAGCGAGCCACATAGCTAGGGAACCAGAGAGGATTTAAAACTAAATAGTAGGTGCAAAGTATCAAATTTGGACAAATATAGTAAACCAAAGAGTAGAGCAAAGGCAAGCGAGAAATGTATTTATATGGGAAATTATAAACAGACTGTGAGGGGAAGGGATAGAGTACAAATCTAAGAGTAAGTCAGCAGATAAGGCACAAGGTTTCAAAAGTAATAAAATTACAAAACTAAAGGCTCTGTATCTGAATGCATGTAGCATTCAAAACAAAATAGTTGAACTGATCATTCAAATAGAGATAAATAAATACATAATAACCGTTGAAGAGACATGGCTACAAAATGACAGAGATTGGGATCTGAATATTGAATGATATTTCAGAAGGACAGGAAGTCAGGAAAGGTCGGAGAGGTTAATTAAGGATGGTGTTAGTAAATTAGAGAGGAATGAGCTAATTTCAGAAAATCGGGATGTAGCAGCAGTTTGGGTAGAAATGAGAAATGATAATGACAAGTAAAGACAAAAGCCAGACCCTAACTGAAATGGGAAATGGAAAAAGGAAATTGACACTTTCAGTTTCTGAGGAAACAAAGACTGAACCTGAGATTATATAAAAGGACACAGATCCATCAGAGTTCACATGAGGATGAGGGGTGCAGGTTAGGCTGGCTGAAGAAGATGGAGGCTAAATCCAGAATAGGAAAATAAACAGTTGCTATGACTGTTTCTGTTACTTGGTGGATCTGTGCCATTCAGACTATTTGTAAGAAGAGTTGAGATGGTTCTGAAGATGTGTATCATTCTTGGTAAAGACCATGCCCATGGAACTTGGGTTAGTTGTGCGCTGCTGTCAGCTGGGAGTCAGGCTAAATCCTTGTAAAAGAGGAGCTGAAATTCTTCATGAGAAGACTTTTGAAGAACATTATGATTAGATTGATGATATATATTCTGAGTGAACTGCCCAGCCAATTCATAAGATTTGTCTTAGCCGTGTCTGTCATTTAATGTGCAGCTTATAATCTATAATCAACTGCAATTCTGTTGATTCATGTTCAACTCAGGTTGATTCTGGGTTTGAGAGTGTTGGTGATTATCCAAGTAGCATTTAGTATTTTGGGAGCGCCACTGGGGCAAAATGGTTAGCATTGCTGCCTTACAGCGCCAGGGACCCAGGCTCAGTTCTGGCCTTGGGTGACTATGTGGAGTTTGCATGTTCTCCACGTGTCTGAGTGGGTTTGCAGCAGGTGCTCTGGTTTCCTCCCACAGTCCAAAGATGTGTAGGTTAGGGGGATTAGCTATGGTAATGTGTGCGATTGAAGGGATAGGGTGTGGGAGAGTGCCGAGGTAAGATAATCAGCCAGAGAGTTGGTGCAGACTTGATGAGTTGAATGGCTTCTTCTGCACTGTTGGGATTCTGTGATTCTGTTCTATGATTCTGTGTCTTCTTCGATTGACTCTTGAAGAGTAAAACTTACTTTGTTGTGGCTTCATTTGTTCAGTAAATAACTGGGATTTTGGGTTTCTTCTTTCAAAAAGTTACTGGACTCTGCCAAGCTCATAACATCTCTTAAACACACACAGCTGAGCATGCATGAGGCAACAGGAAAGACCTCCACGTCCCAATGCTATATAAAGGGATTATCAACAACTTACCTGTTAGTTGCTGATTAATTCAACCGGTTCTCGAGTTTGTGGAAGTTCTTGTTTTTTTTGAAGAGTTGATTAAAGTTGGTGTAAAGTCTGCAGAGAGTTGTGCTGCATTTGGAGGAGTTCTCAGTTATGACTGAAAAGGTACTGGACAGATCACTTTCCCCTAATCTTGGGTGCTACTGTTGCAATTCCCCTTGTGCCATGACAGGAGAGGAAAATGGAATAAAGGCAGCAAAGACAAGGAAAAGCTGCTCGCAAAAAAAGGAGGAAAAAGGTTTTCAACACGAGGCCTCTGCCACTTGCACTCTTAGAGGAATCCTTCTCTTACCTTCAACAAAGCAAGGAGCAGTTTGTACATCATCCACGCTTCATGAAGGAGGTGCTCGGACTAATGTGCAACCAGACCTGCAGCTTCAGAACAAGGAAAGGATGGTGGTGCCAGGAGATGTAAAGATGACTGTGGCCTTGAGTTTCTCACCATCAGGATTCTTTGATGGTGGAACTAGCAAGATGTGTAACATCTACCTCACAGCTTTCATTCCACTGCTTTGTCAGAGAGACAACAAACTCTTTATGCCAGGAGAGGGAAGATCATAAGTGTTTTTTCTGCAACAGAGAGAAGCAGGTGGAGAGTGCAGGAGTGCAACATGCCATAGATACGGAAACGTGGTTCTGCAGACACCACATCTCAATCCCTTATTAATTGCTTCCGGAGTCACAGACAAATTTAAGAATCAATCACATTGCTGTAGCTCTGGAGTCACATGTAGACCAGACCAGGTAAGGTTTTCACAATTTGGAATTTTTCTCTTGCCTGTTTTTTTGTCTTACCTTCACTGCCACACAGGTTGTTCTGTATAATTAGCGATATTGGTGGACACCTCCATTAACATTCCACATGATGACGAGGACTTGCACGCTGGATAATCAATCAGGGAAATGTGGGTGCTGGCTCATGATCTTATATCCTTTTTGATCATCTAATCTCAAAAGATTCTATCCTAAGTATACACACCATGTACGTGTACTCATTGGAGATTCTATGCAGATAAATTCACACTACACACAAACAGATGTTCTGGGGACACGGGTTCGAATTCCGCCACGGCAGATAGTAGAATTTGAATTCAATAAAAAGGTCTGGAATTAAGAATCTGCTGATGACAGGAAACCACTGTCAATTGTCAGAAAAACCCATCTGGTTCACTAATGTCCTTCAGGGAAGGAAATTTGCCATCCTTACCTGGTTTAGCCTACATGCGACTCCAGAGCCACAGCAATGTGGTTGACTCTCAACTGCCTCGGGCAACTAGGGATGGGCAATAAATGCTGGGCAGCCAGCGACGCCCATGTCCCACGAATGAATTAAAAAAAAGATGCACACAAACATTTGTGTCAAAGTACTAGTCCACTAACTCTCACACTCAGATGATGATGTGTTGTAATTTTACAAATTTTGCAGAAAACCTTAATCGCTAACAGGACCAAAGAAGAAAACTATTGGTTTTAAATCAACAAGTGATGTGAAGGTGACGTTGAACTTCCTAGCTCACAGACCACAATCAGTAAGGATAGGCAACAACACCTCCTCCTCGATCACCCTCAACACCGGTGCCCCACAAGGCTGTGTTGTCAGCCCCCTACTATACTCCTTATACACCTATGACTGTGTGGCCAAATTCCCCTCCAATTCAATTTTCAAGTTTGCTGACGACACCACCGTAGTGGGTCAGATCTCAAACAATGACAAGACAGAGTGCAGGAATGAGATAGAGAATCTGGTGAACTGGTGCGGTGACAATAATCTCTCCCTCAATGTCAACAAAGTGAAGGAGATTATCATCGACTTCAGGAAACGTAAAGGAGAACATGCCCCTGTCTACATCAATGGGGACGAAGTAGAAAAGGTCGAGAGCTTCAAGTTTTTAGGTGTCCAGATCACCAACAACCTGTCCTGGTTCCCCCATGCCGACGCTATAGTTAAGAAAGCCCACCAACGCCTCTGCTTTCTCAGAAGACTAAGGAAATTTGGCATGTCAGCTACGACTTACATCAACTTTTACAGATGCACCATAGAAAGCATTCTTTCTGGTTGCACTACAGCTTGGTATGGCTCCTGCTCTGCCCAAGACTGCAAGAAACTACAAAAGGTCATGAATGTAGCCCAATCCATCACGCAAACCAGTTTCCCATCCATTGACTCTGTCTACAGTTGCCGCTGCCTCGGCAAAGCAGCCAGCATAATTAAGGACCCCACGCACCCCGGACATTCTCTCTTCCACCTTCTTCCTTCGGGAAAAAGATACAAAAGTCTGAGGTCACATGCCAACCGACTCAAGAACAGCTTCTTCCCTGCTGCTGTCAGACTTTTGAATGGACCTACCTTGCATTAAGTTGATCTTTCTCTACACCCTAGCTATGACTGTAACACTACATTCTGCACTCTCTCATTTCCTTCTCTATGAAAGGTATGCTTTGTCTGTGTAGCATGCAAGAAACAATACTTTTCACTGTATGTTAATACATGTGACAAGAATAAATCAAATCAAATCAAATCAAATCAACTGGTTTCAGAATAAGTCTGTGCAAATATCCACTGAAGTGGAAAATTCAATTGCAATAGTATGAATGCAACTGATTAAAGGAAATGAAAATCATTAATCAGTATTTTGCCTTTACCTACCAGAGAGTGAGGATTCACCATTGTGAGAGGAAGCTGTGCTGCTTGTTTCTCTCGGTTTCAGTGTCTGTCGAAGCTGAATTGCTTTTCTAGCTTTTCCTTCAGACCAGCTTTCTGAAAATGCGGTGTGGTCGGTTTAGGTTTCACTGTCAGTGATTTTGACGCTGATATTCAGATTCATGATTTTTAAAAAAACTTTCTGGAAAATGGAACTGGTTCTACCAGCTAAAGTTCAAAGGGAAAGAGGCCGTCTCAAATGAGTGAACAAATTATGTTTTCACTTAATCATGTGACCCATTGTATTCAGCAGCAGTCTGGGCGAAGCAGTGATTGATACTCTACATACACAGCATATTCACCAGAATTGCAACACCTGTGTGTTTATCTTGTTGAGTATTTTCAGCAGGAGAGAAGTTAGTAAGATAGATTTTCAACAACAATAAAATTATTTGTGTTCACCCTTTAGAAACGGGCTGTTTCTGCAAGCACTCTATAATTTATGGTTTGTTATCTGTCCAAGATTGGCAACTCTAATTGGAAGCATTTCTTGAGGTGTGGTTGCATGATGTCCTGACCCCACAGTATCTGACCGCATGGTATCTACAAGGTTTATTGCATTTTGCATATGAAAGTCTACTTGACAAATCCAGTACAATCCTGACCAGCTCCTTACTTGAGGTCATTTACACCTCGGTTGCTTGTGTCCTAACTCACACTAAGTTCTGTTCACCCATTATTCCTGCGCTGTCTGATGTACATTGACTCCCAGTTAATCAGCACCTCAATGTTAAAATATTCTTGTTTTCAACTCCTTCCATGACCCTGCCTTTGTCCATAATTGTTCATCCCATAACCTTCTGAGATATCTACACTCTTCTAATTCTGGCCTCTTGAGCATCCCTGATTTTAATCACTCTACCTATGGTGCCCATGCTTCCAGTTACCAAGGCCCTAAACTTCAGAATTTTCTCCCAAAATTTCTCCTGCTCTATAGTTCTGGGATACTGCTTTAAACCTACTTCTTTGACCAAGCTTTTGGTTATCTGAATTCTCACCTCCATATGTACCCCATGTGTGGTGAACCATCGTTGGTTACCACTGTGGGGTTATTCCAATGTTACTGTTGGGTTAGGGTGTTGACACTGTGGGGTTGTTATAATGTTGTTGTTGGGTTAGGGTGTTTACACTGTGGGATTAATATACCTGTGGTGGATGCTGTTATGGCACATCCCGGTCGGGCCCTGCCTCCTGGGGAGAGGTATAAGACCCTCTGCTCAGGCGGGACCCCTCCAGTCTGGAATGGTGTACTCGTGTTTAGATAGTTCCATTGTTTGTCAATAAAAGCCTTCAATCGCTGAAGCCTTGTACCTCGTGCTTGATTGTCGTGCATCAATTTTATTGACAAACACAAAACTCTCGACAGTAAAGAGAGTATGGAGCAAATGCTGAAACCAGAGCGTCTGACGCTGGACCCACGTGCGGTCGGTGCCTCTAACACCTTCGACCACTGGCTGAAGTGTTTCGAGGACTACCTGGCGGCCTCTGCAGCAGTTACTACGGACAACGACAGACTCCAGGTCCTCCACGCGAGGGTAAGCGACACGGTCTATCTCGCGATTCGTGCGGCCACCACTTACCCGAGGGCCATCGAGCTCTTGAAAAAACGATACACGAGACCACCCAACGAGATTCACGCTCGTTACGTCCTCGCTACACGATGTCGGCAGTCGGGCGAAACCATGGAGGACTACGCCAATGAGCTCTTGCAGCTTGCCAGGGGCTGCAACTGCAAAGCTGTGTCGGCTGAGCAGTACATGTACGACCTCGCCCGAGATGCGTTTGTAGCAGGGGTAGGGTCCTCGTACATCCGGCTTAAGCTATTGGAGAAAGGGAACCTCAACCTGACCCAAGCGATGGAGATGGCTGAGATGCTGGAGGCAGCGTCGAAAAGCTTGGCTCTGTACCCCGAAGACCACGTGGAGACAACGTGGCAGGAGCAAGCACAAATCCCTCCTCGCCCCACGGGCTCGCGCTCCCATATCGACCCGACGACGGCGGCAGCTCCAGGCGGCCAGCGGTGCTATTTTTGCGGAGGAGCCAAGCACCCACGGCAACAGTGTCCAGCTAAAACGGTGATCTGCAGTCAGTGCGGTAAAAAGGGGCACTACGCGAAAGTCTGCAGATCGAAGCCCAAGAACGGCAGTGCAGCCTGTGACCCTCCAGAGCGGAGACAATCTCCTTCGGCGTCGCAGTACCCACGAGGTCCGACCACGTGCGAATCCAGGACGACGCCATCATGGCTGGCGGAGGAGGAGGATGACCACTAGGAGTCGCTACGCTTGGCGCCCTCACCCACGTGCGATTCATGGGGGCGGCCATCGTGGTCGACGACGACCAGGAGCGACCAGCAGGGGTCCTCAGTATCAACCTAGGCTGCCTGCAGTGACGTCCAAGGGCCAACGGTGGCGTCGATCACTCTGGACCAGACAAAGCATCACAGGCTTGACTGTTCGATGATGAACATCAAGGTAAATGGTCGTACTGTGTATTGTCTGTTTGACAGTGGGAGCACCGAGAGTTTTATTCACCCTGACACTGCAAAGAGGTGTGGACTCCGGGTTCTACCTGCCAAACAGACAATTTCTATGGCATCACGGTCCCGGTCTGTACCGATCCAAGGACGTTGTGTGGTAACCCTGGAGGTGCAGGGCACAATTTACGAGCGATACAGGCTCCTTGTGTTGCCGCACCTTTGCGCGCCAATTCTCCTCGGACTAAACTTTATGGTCCACATGAAGAGTGTGATCCTATAGTACGGTGGGCCACTCCCTTCGCTGGCAGTAGGGAATCAGCCGCAGCCTCCAAATTGTCCAAAGCGCCCCGCATGCAATCTTTCCACACTAAAGATCACCACACCCTCTTCATTTAAGAATCTGGTACCAGGCTGCAAGCCCATCGCTACTAAAAGTAGGCGTTACAGCGCTGAAGACCGGATCTTCATCAGATCTGAGGTTCAGCGGCTCCTCAAAGAAGGGATCATACAGTCCAGTGCTAGTCCGTGGAGAGCGCAGGTCGTGGTGGTTAAAAGCGGGAACAAACCCCGGATGGTCATCGACTACAGTCAGACCATTAACCGTTATACGCAGCTGGATGCGTATCCTCTCCCGCGCATATCTGATATGGTCAATCAGATTGCGCAGTACCGGGTGTTCTCCACCATAGACCTTAAGTCCGCCTACCACCAACTCCCCATCCGCCCAGAGGACCGACAATACACGGCTTTTGAGGCGGATGGTCGTCTGTATCAGTTTCTCAGGGTTCCATTTGGTGTCACCAATGGGGTCTCGGTCTTCCAGCGTGCTATGGACCGAATGGTGGACCAGAACGGGTTGCGGGCTACCTTCCCGTACCTGGATAACGTCACCATCTGCGGCCATGACCAGCAGGACCATGACACAAATCTCCAGAACTTTCTGCGCACTGCGTCTCGCCTGAATCTGACCTATAACAGGGAGAAGTGTGTATTCCGTACGCGCAGGTTAGCTATCCTGGGATACGTGGTGGAAAACGGGGTCATCGGCCCTGATCCAGACCGTATGCGCCCCCTTACTGAACTTCCCTTGCCCGCTAGCGCAAAAGCACTGAGGAGATGCCTCGGCTTCTTTTCTTATTATGCGCAGTGGGTCCCCAACTACGCGGACAAAGCCCGTCCGCTCATCAAGTCCACGACTTTCCCACTCACGCCGGAGGCCCAATTGGCCTTCAAGGCTTTGAAAAGCGACATTGCGAAAGCCACGATGCACGCGGTGGATGAATCCATCCCTTTTCAAGTGGAAAGTGATGCATCGGATTTCGCCCTGGCCGCCACACTGAACCAGGCAGGCAGGCCCATCGCGTTTTTTTCCCGCACCCTTCAAGGTCCCGAAATTCGGCATTCAGCGGTGGAGAAGGAGGCTCAGGCTATTGTGGAGGCCATCAGACACTGGCGCCATTACCTGGCGGGGAAGCGGTTCACCCTGATCACGGATCAACGATCCGTGGCGTTTATGTTCAGTAATACGCAGAGGGGCAAGATCAAGAATGATAAGATCTTGCGGTGGAGAATTGAGCTCTCCACCTATAATTACGATATTATGTATCGTCCAGGGAAACTCAATGAGCCCTCGGATGCCCTCTCGCGCGGAACATGCGCTATCATGCAGGAGGACCGCTTGAACGCCCTCCATAATGACCTGTGCCATCCTGGGGTCACTCGGCTCTACCACTTCATAAAAGCCCGCAACCTGCCCTACTCGGTGGAGGATGTCAGGTCAGTAACGAGAAGCTGTCGGATTTGCGCGGAATGCAAACCACACTTTTATCGACCTGACCGGGCACAATTGGTCAAGGCCACTCGCCCCTTCGAGAGGCTGAGTGTGGATTTTAAGGGCCCCCTTCCCTCAACGGACCGGAATGTGTACTTTCTCAATATCATAGATGAATACTCCCGGTTCCCGTTTGTTGTCCCCTGTGCGGACACGTCGACTGCCACAGTGATTAAGGCATTCAGTGATCTTTTTACCCTGTTCGGGTACCCCTGCTACATACATAGCGACAGGGGCTCGTCGTTCATGAGTAACGACTTGAGGCAATTCCTGCTCTCATACGGGATTGCCTCTAGTAGAACCACGAGCTACAACCCTAGGGGTAACGGACAGGTGGAGAGAGAGAATGCTACAGTCTGGAAGGCTGTCCTATTGGCGCTGAAGTCCAGGGGCCTTCCAGTCTCCCGTTGGCAGGAGGTCCTTCCAAATGCGCTTCATTCCATTCGCTCCCTCCTGTGTACGGCAACCAATGTTACTCCCCACGAGAGGATGTTCTCATTCCCTCGGAAGTCGTCCTCGGGGATCTCCTTACCAGCCTGGTTGACGTACCCAGGACCCGTCCTTCTGCGGCGACATGTGAGGGCCCGCAAGTCCGACCCCTTGGTCGAACCGGTCCAACTCCTCCACGCCAACCCTCAGTATGCCTATGTGGCATATCTTGACGGGCGAGAGGACACGGTCTCGATTCGAGACCTGGCGCCCGCAGGGGACGTAGCAACTCCTGTCGCTCCTATACCCCCTGTCACGAATCCCCTATCACTTCTTTCTTCCCCGGACGTGGCGCGGTCAGCACCGGGACCAGTGCATAACAGTTATACTCCCATGTACAGCTTGCCTGAGACTCGGAGATCGGCGCCACCACAGAAGGTACCGGGATCCCCTGCACCACCGCTTCACCAGGGTCAACCGGCCCGGGAGTCCTCGAGGGGACAGCCGGACGCTGTTTTGGAGAGAACGCCACTGCAAGCACCTGCTCCGGTGTCACAACCGGTGTTGAGGAGATCACAGCGACGGTGCGGTCCTCCAGACCGTCTGGACTTGTAGATTTTTTGTATATATGTAATCTGTTTTCGCACCCCGCCGGCCTTTGTTTTCAAAGGAGGGGTGAATGTGGTGAACCATCGTTGGTTACCACTGTGGGGTTATTCCAATGTTACTGTTGGGTTAGGGTGTTGACACTGTGGGGTTGTTATAATGTTGTTGTTGGGTTAGGGTGTTTACACTGTGGGATTAATATACCTGTGGTGGATGCTGTTATGGCACATCCCGGTCGGGCCCCGCCTCCTGGGGAGAGGTATAAGACCCTCTGCTCAGGCGGGACCCCTCCAGTCTGGAATGGTGTACTCGTGTTTAGATAGTTCCATTGTTTGTCAATAAAAGCCTTCAATCGCTGAAGCCTTGTACCTCGTGCTTGATTGTCGCGCATCACCATGTGTCATATTTTGCTTTATAATGTTCTTGTGAAACGTCTGGTGACATTTTATCATGATAAAGGTGCTGCTGTATTGTTGTTGCGGGTCACATGTATTTGAGCATCTTTACTCATGGACCGACAGAAAAATTCGGCGGACCATTCATTGGTGCGTTGAGATTGAGCAGGAAGTTCCAGTCCTGGGGCGCACATGGCCAGAGAATGCTGTCCATGGTCTTTTGCCAACAGCTGTTGTGCAAGATATTCTGAGAACAGGTGCCACCTCTCAGCGGCAAATAAAGGAAATTATGGGCAGGGAAGATGGAATAAAAAATGGAGGACCAGTTCATAAAGGGAAAATCAGAGGTTGAAGAGGTTTGATTCCATTTGTAACTAATAGTAGTTCAGTAAAATTGAATTGCTAACTAATAGCAATACTAGTAACCCACAGATTTTACTAATATCCAACAATAATACATTGATAATCTACATCCTGACATTCTTGCTGTAACCAGAAGTATTCCTGCAATCCACTGATACTTGATGCGACAACCAGAAACCCTCTGGGCAGCATGAGCTGTGGTGACTTTTCCCAGTTGATGCACTTTTATTTCTTTAAGATTTCCTTGGACTCTGGTTTAATGTGGCAACTCTAAACTGGAAACCTCAATCAGGGCTGCTCAGTGTCAAAGGGCAAAATCTTGCCAAAAGATAGCATTGTTGTTTCTGGCAAAAGAATCGTTCGGTTTTCTCTCCAGATGTTACAACACTCTGCCAAACAAATCAAGAGGGTGTAATTTATGCCATTATACGGGGAGTGGGGGGGCCTCAAGACACAAACAAAACTGCATTCTCAAAGATTGTGGCACCATCTTTAAAGGGCTCCCCGATCAGAGCCTGAGTTAACCTCTCCCCAGCTGACCACGAGGTCTCAGAGACCCCCCCCCCTCCCCCCCGATCGGAGTTGGTACTTGCCCCTTGCCAATCATTGGCTCCTTCTCATCCCCCCACTCCCAGCCCTCCCAATCATTGGCTCCTTCCCACCTTCTCCCCCACACCGCGCCCTCCCACCCCCATAGTCTGAGTCGGCATCCACCTTCACCACCCCCACCCCCAACGGCCATCATCAGCATCCCCTGCTCCTCTGTCCGCTCCAGCCACCTTCACATCTAAATGAATCCCCCCCCCCACCGCCATGAGGTTCTCACTGGGGCCCGACCCTGGTACAAATGTGGGAGCCTCATGGTGTGTGTATAATGGCATGAAACACGCTCCCTTGAAATATTCACATCTATGTGGACCTGTTGAAATGGCGCTGACGTGATGTCATGCTGGCGCCTGCTGTATATCCAGTGAGGGGGGAAGCTCTGGAGACAGTGCTTGCTAATGAGCTGCTATTATATTAAAACGAGCTTTCTGCGGTTCCACAGCGTATTTCACGCCACTCCACCGGTGAGGGGCCAGTAAGATCCAAACTTGGAATCTCGCCAGCACCAATCACAATCTCTGGATTTTGAGCACGCGCCATGATTCCCACAGTCAGAGCTCAACGTCACCTCAACATTTCTAAACAATTCCCTCTTCTTAGGTTTAATAAAGGAGAGTTTTCTTTTAACTAATCATGGAATGTGAACATTTCTGGCAGAGCCAACATGAATTGCTATTCCTTAATTGCCCTTGAGGTTATTCTTTGAATCCCTACAGTGCAGAAGGAGGCCATTTGGCTCATCAAGTCAACACCAAGAACAATCCCACTCAAGCCCTATCCCTTAACCCCACATATTTACCCTGCTAATCCCCCGACACTCAGGGACAATTCATGGCCATTCCACCTAACCCGCACATCTTTGGACTGTGAGCATAAACCTGCCACATATTTGTTCATTTAGAGGACTGAAATGTGCAGGTTCTTTGCTTTCAGCATGTTTATATGATCAAGAACAATGCAGACTGCCAATCCCATGTCAATGGGCACTTCAAACATAACTTCTACCTTATTGCAGTCTTCTTTCCAGCAAGTTCTTCTTAGCCTCACTGGATCATCATCTCCTGATACCACGTGACCTCCTTCTGGTGATTCTGTTTATCCTCTTGGATCAGAAGCTGTCAGTTATCAACTCACACCTTTGCCAAAACAGCAAAGCTGATATCGGGAATCTATTGGAAAGGGCAGCTGAATCTGCTTCCCCCTGATCCACAGCAACACATATTGAAATTGCAGCACACACAGCGTGATTGTTGTAATTTAAAGCCTTGTAACGTTGCGGTGTAACAGGGATAATATCAGAGCCTGTAATAAGGGCGAGCTATGTAAAAGGGGCAGTCTACTAAGTAAGTGGCTTACTCCACCTGCGTGATGTATGAGGCTCCAAGGTACTGCACATCAGTAACTCAGCCTGTCCTGGCAATAATCACCAGTACACTTAGTCAGAGAATACAGCTGCTTCATTGTACTGAAATCAGCAATACCAAATTCAGATGAAGACTCTCAACCCACTCACCCATATAAAAAAAGGGGTTCAGAATCTGAAAAGCATTTTGTTGATTTTATTTTTCTTCCTGCTCCTCTCACTGAAGAGTTATTGGCATATGGCCCCACAGGCTGCTCAGATATTTCACACAGGATCTATTCTTCACATATGAGTACAAACATTAAAGGAACTTGAAAAGTAAAGCAGTCAAGTCTGATATATTCTTGCTGAACATGCAGACACTCATACAGCAGAGTTAATGGGCAGTGATCAGGTGAAAGATTAGAATATTGGTTGACTTTATACCCTTACTATCTGCTGGGAATTCTCAGGATAATTATGCTGCATCTCACTCACATTCCCAACCAAAATCAGCAACTTTCCACAAACTGTCAGTGGAAAATGAGATTTGTTGGTCTACTTAGCTCAAAACTGCACACTGCCATTAGAAGAACATCTTATTAAAAATGTAAGGCAAGTGAAAACCAAATTAATCTGTCCTCTGAGATAATTAAACTTTTATTTTAGAAATACATTTGGTGAGGAGAAATCAGTAATGGGGAAAGAGAAATACTAAGAGTTTTAACAACACCAGGTTAAAGTCCAACAGGTTTATTTGGTAGCAAATGCCATTAGCTTTCGGAGCGCTGCCCCTTCGTCAGATGGAGTGGATATCTGCTCGCAAAGTGTGCCTTGTTTGAGAGCAGATATCCACTCCATCTGACGAAGGGGCAGCACTCCAAAAGCTAATGGCATTTGCTACCAAATAAACCTGTTGGACTTTAACCTGGTGTTGTTAAAACTCTTAGTGTGTTTACCCCAGTCCAACGCCGGCATCTCCACATCATGACTACGAAAGAGATATATACAGAGGAAAAACGGAGGTTTTACGAACTTATTTCACCAGTAACACTAAAATCAATGGGAATACAATAACCTGCCGATACAGTTGGCATAACTGGTACTGTTACAAAGAGTGAATGTTTTCTTTGTTTCTGGACTTTCACGACAGGATTTCCCAAAGCATTTTGCAGCTATTTAATTATTTTCCAAAGTAGTCAGCATTCCGATGTAGGAAAGGCAGCACTCGCTTTGCACATAGCATCTGGAAATACTTTTTTAAAGTGATGTTGGTTGGGAGATAAATATTAACTGGCACACGAGGGAAATCTCCCTTACCCTCCTTCAAGCTGTATCTGGAATCTTTAAGGTCTATCTGAGCAGGCTGACGTGTCCTCAGTTTATGTCTTGCATGAAAGGTATTAACTCAGAACTGTCCCTCAGTACGAAGCTGACATATCGGCCTGGATTTTCTGTTGAAATCGCCAGAGTGAGATTTGAACCCACAAACTTCTGTTGACTGAGATGAGCATGCAACCCACTGAGCACAGTTGACACTTTAAAGAAGCACATTGCATGTACTCAGGACCCAAGTGTTTTGTCCTGCCTTAGATCACTTGACACAATCAGCACAGAACCCCTCCTTCTCCCTGTTGGCCCTTCACTCAGGGCTGGCAGTACACCAGAGTGGTAGCAGTAATAATGTAATCATGTCAACTTTCTTCATGTTGGCTTGCAGTATACTGGCCCTGAGTAGACAGAAATCTAATCAATCAGTAACCCTTTACGGAGCACAACAAGGTGAACTGATTGCACCATTTTTTAAACTTCACAATTTGCTATCCAGCTTTCTATTATTATTCAACATTCTGTGTAGTATTTTGTAATTTCTTATGTTGCCACCATTTGACTGACTGGCAGCAATCGGGCTGAACTACTGATGAATATTAAACTATTTCATTAGCGAGACAAAATGAAAGAGTCTTGAAAAAGCGACAGCTCCAGATAGTCTCACGAAAATGTTGATCTTAAATTTGCAAAACAAAAGCACAAGAAAAGTATTCATTTCCCTGATTTTTAGCAATCACTCCAAGTAAGGTGTGTAGAGCAGAGTTCTCCCATTTTGAGACTAAATGTGGTGGTGCATCAGTTCGGCCGACCAGAATAGTGGGACACCAGTGCCAGATTCTGAACCTGGAAGCTCATTAATTAAGCACAGGCAAGTTCTCCGACTCTCCAGGCGGGCTGGCAGCTGATTCATCTGCCTGTCCTCAACTGACGGGTTTGAAGGTCCTCACGCGATATTTAAATACCAGTCTTCATTGGTTCACACCCTTTCAGCCTCCACCCCTCACATGGCACTCCAGCCCGGTCAAACCTCAAACCTTTGTTGCATTGATAGCAAGCATTCCACAGCACAGTCCAATCCAGATAAACACTGCTGTGTTGCATCAGGGGCAAAGAGGCCACTGTACTCCCCAACCCCAGGCACAGTACAATTCCGACTTAGTGACACAAGAGGGTCCATGGTTCCAGCAGCACGGTGCCTTCCATGAAGACCAGCTTGAAAATGGAGACAGGAACTGGTTTTCCCCAGCATAGTGGTGAACTGTGCATCACAAGCAGCACAGCACTCCAGCAAAAACTTGTTGCTCTCACCCCAAAATGTCTGGTGAACTAAGGACTGTCTTGTGCACACCCCTCATTAGCATTTGGGTTTGACGCCAAAGTAAGTTTCCACTGCTACGACGTAAGATTGAAAGGCCTGACGGGGGATGCCAGTGGGCAACTGTTTTAATAAGCTCTCATGAGATGTAAATAATTGCAAATGGCATTTGTGCCAGCTTCCAATGGGAAGAATGACCCTCCATTAACCTGCCTTTGGGAAAATTACACCAGTTACTGACTTTTTGGCTCCTGCCAGATTCACCATGCCCACCCGCCACCAAACCCTCCATCAGCTAGTTGGGAGAATTCTGCCCATTGCTTCAGGAGCTGGACAACCTGCAGGGTTGGACAAATACAAATTGCAAACAATGGTGAGAGTTAAGTCAGTCTTGAGATTTGGAGATTCTCAAACAACCTAACTAGTCAATGGATAGCTGAGATTCAATCGCAGCTCTGCTGATTTAGCTGATCTCAATGGGGATTCTGGAGCCCTGGCTTGTGAAGGGGAACACTGTTGAAGGTTGCGTCTCTTAATCATGTTCCAGTAATCCCCTGACAGGGACAGCAGTTGTAAGAACATTGGATGATGATTGAGTTAAGCTCTGGCTGGTATTATTGTCAAACTCATGCATGTAAGAAACAGTGTAGAAAGATAAACTGAGATTTTATTTTTAAAATGGCTACCAGACTCATGAAGAACATACCAGAGTACATTAATTCAAATGTTCTAAGCCCAGAGGTTATGTTATTCTCCTATCGTGGGATTGATTGTTTGAAGGTCTGTGATCCATTCCTTGTTTCTGCAGGATTGCACTGGTAATTGCAAATTTTAATTTAATGACCGGTCAGAATTCCACAGTGACAAGTTTGCTAACTGCTCACAATTGGACAGGGTAAAGCAACAAAATTGAGTCTTTAGTGTTGTTTTGCTGGTCAATCAGGATCAATGTATTCTGTTGATAATAATCAATCATTCCTTGAACACTGTCAAACCACTGAATCAGAAACAAAAAAGGGAGAAAAATTGGAAGAAATCACATTAGAGCAAAGGAATAAAGGAACAGAATGAAACAGTGATAGCTGTCAGTAAGGCTCTGATTCTGACAGATTATGCATAATTCTCAGTTACCGAGGCAACAAGGTTCATTAGTTTGTCCATATTACACGCATATTTCTCGATCCCTTTTCTACAAAATATATTTAATAGTCTCTTGAACTATTTTATACTCCATTTCAGTCACTTTTTCCAGAACTCAGCTCAGTTTTAGGTGAAACATTGTTCCTGGATTTTCTTCCTTGACTAACTGCATCACAAATATGACTGATGTGGGACCACAGCAAGCAGTGCTCAGAAAAATGTGAATAATAAGGCTACCTGGCACAAACATGATGGGTGCGATTTTCCCACCCTGCGATGCTGGAAATTTCAGTGGGACCCAAAAAATTGGATTTGTGGCCAGCAGGTCATGATTATCCCAGGCCATCCCCAGTGCAAGGCTGATTTAAATATTCAGCAGCCCATTTCAAGCTCTGCATGCCATTGCCCGGGCTTATTTAGCTTTTCAACCTTGCTGATGAACATCCACACCAGCAGGGATTACAGCTGGTCCCCAGCAAAGGGAACCAGACATGCTGGCCTCGCCACTTGGACCGGAGGCCATTGAGTCCTCTCAGAGGTTGGAGACATGGGGGCAGTGCCCACCAGGCACAGTGGCACTGCCAGCCTGGCACACCAACAGTGCCCACCAGGCACTGGGCAATGCTAAGAGGGTGGGACCTGAGGGGACGGGCCTCATGGCGGGGCAGAGCCAGGCAGGGCAGAGCCAGATAAGGGGGAGTTAGGAGGGAGGGGGGGAGGAAAGGTCGGTGATCAACCAGCAATTGGCTGGGAGCAGAGGGCAGGGCTCCTGGCAATGTCCAGCACCCATTCCCATGGGGAGGAAGACCATGCCCGTGGGTTGGGATGTCAACCAATCTCCCAGTATACTCATGAAGAACTGGGAGATTGGGGGCATGCGCGATGAACCCTTGAGCACTCTGCTGCCGGCCTCTCTGGCAGGTTTAGTCCATAAGGCCACAAGATATAGGAGCAGAATTAGACCACTTGGCTCATAGAGTCTATTCTGCCATCCAATCATGGCTGATCTGATTCTTATTCCCATTCTCCTGCCTTCTCCCTGTAATCCTTGATCCCCTTATTGATCAAGAACCTATTTATCTCTGTATTAAAGACACTCAATAATCCGGCCTCCACAGCCCTCTGTGGCAATGAGTTCCACAATTCACCACCCTCTGGCTGGAGAAATTCCTCCTCATCTCTGTTTTAAAGGAGTGTCCCTTCACTCTGAGGTTATGCCCCCGAGTTCTCATCTCTCCCACTGGTGGAAACATCCTCTCCACGTCCACTCTATCCAGGCCTCTCAGTATTCTGTAAGTTTCAATTAGATCCCCCTCATCCTTCTCAACTCCATCGAGTATAGGCCCAGACTCCTCAACCATTCCTCATATGACAAACCCTTAATTCCTGGGATCATTCTTATGAACCTCCACTGGACCCCCTTCAAGGCCAGCACATCCTTCCTTAGGTATGGGGCCCAAAATTGCTCACCATATTCCAAATGGGGTCTGAGCAGAGCTTTATACAGCCTCAGCAGCACATCCCTGCTCTTGTATTCTAGCCCTCTAGAAATGAACACTAACATTGAATTTGCCTTCCTAACTGCCAACTGAACCTGCATGTTAACCTTAAGAGTGTCCTGAACCAGAATCCCAAGTTCCTTTGTGCTTCAGATTTCTGAAGGCTTTTCCCATTTAGAAAATAGTCTACGCCTCTATTCTTCCAACCAAAGTGCATTAACCTCACACTTTCCCACATTGTATTTAGGTTTAGGCTCTGCCCCCTTCCTTCTGGCGTGAATTGCCTGATGGCCTCTGTATTGCACAGAATACCGTTAATAACTGAGACTCAACTCGCCAAAAAGGGTGGAAAAACCTCTTCTTCTCCTGCCTGTTGGGCACTTCGAATTATTTTGAGAAAATCGCCACCTATTGGTTGAATAGACTCCCACGGAGAATTTCTGTACTCTTTGAACACCTGAGCTTAATGCAGTCAAAAATAAAAACCATTGCACGCAGCAATCCCACTATTGCGACATACCCCATTGATGTGGAAACGTGGGGCAAAATTTTACAATCCTGTCGTGGCGGAGATGGGTTTAAAATGTGGCAAAGCTATTCAAAGGTCCAGTGACTTCAGCAGAACTTGAAATTCTCGCTGGTGGAAGGGGACACAAAATTCCACCAACGGTACTGAGAATGCTCCCAGTTGATGTGCCTCCTATCAATACCTGTGGAAAATGTGAAGCGATATGCAGATGGGCTTTTACTCACCATCTCTCCTGCCTTCTCCTTGCCCAAGACATACTGATTGCTGCTTTCAGTAAGACGAATTGGAATGTTATAAACTTTTCTCCTGTGCAACACTGCCAGGGTGTAAGGCTGATTCCTGCCACATCCTGAACTAGGCCTCACTAGGAAAGCCCCATCCTAAAGTTCAGAAAAGTCACAAATTATTCATTTCAAGATGCACATTCACTTTTCTCAGTTGATTTGCACTGATTCCATTCCAATTGATAAAGCTGGGTGAGTGGTAGAGACTCAGGAGTGTAGAACACAACCACATTTGAAAAGACTAGTTAGGAGGATGTGGGTGAATCAAGAATGATGCTGAGTTTGTTGTCAAAACTTGTCAGTTGTAGGAAGGAAAGAAAGTCTTAAAATGGTTAGATATTCCAGAGTTTTAAGGATTAATGAGTTGAATTAGGAAATGATGTGATTCCATCTAAAATTAAGCACATGGGGTGGGATTATTGCACAACCCGCCAGATGTTTCACCATTGGCTAGTGGTGGCATTTTCTGGTCCCGCCATTGTTAACGGGGTTTCCCGTAGAATGCATTGCCGGGAAACCCATGGCGAGGATGCGCCATTGGTGAGACCAGAAGATCCCATCAATGAAAACGGCCAGAAATTTCCGGCCATTGAGAGGAAGGCTCAAGACCAAGATTATATACCACAGGCTGTTCAGCAAGGTTGAGGGTATGGTTTATAAAATGCTAAAGTCATCATGAGGACGTCAGAAGCAGGCTCAACTAGATTAGAACATAGAACATAGAACATTACAGCGCAGTACAGGCCCTTCGGCCCTCGATGTTGTGCCAACCAGTGGAACCAATCTAAAGCCCCTCTAATCTACACTATTCCAATATCATCCATATGTTTATCCAATAACCATTTGAATGCTCTTAATGTTGACGAGTCCACTACTGCTGCAGGCAGGGCATTCCACGCCCTTACTACTCTCTGAGTAAAGAACTTACCTCTAACATCTGTCCTATATCTATCACCCCTCAATTTAAAGCTATGTCCCCTCGTGCTAGCCAACACCATCCAAGGAAAAAGGCTCTCACTATCCACCCTATCTAATCCTCTGATCATCTTGTATGCCTCCATTAAGTCACCTCTTAACCTTCTCTCTAACGAAAACAACCTCAAGCCCCTCAGCCTTTCCTCATACGATTTTCCCACCATACCGGGCAACATCCTGGTAAATCTCCTCTGCACCCTTTCCAACACTTCCACATCTTTCCTATAATGCGGCGACCAGAACTGTACGCAATACTCCAAATGCGGCCGCACCAGAGTTTTGTACAGTTGCAGCATGACCTCCTGGCTCCGAAACTCAATCCGTACGCCTTTTTAACAACCCTATCAACCTGGGTGCCAACTTTCAGGGATCTATGCACGTGGACACCCAGATCGCTCTGTTCATCCACACTACCAAGTATCTTACCATTAGCCCAGTACTCTGTATTCCTGTTACTCCTTCCAAAGTGAATCACCTCACACTTTTCCGCATTAAACTCCATTTGCCACCTCTCAGCCCAGCTCTGCAGCTTATCTGTGTCCCTCTGTAACCTGCCACTTCCCTCCGCACTGTCTACAACTCCACTGACTTTAGCGTCATCCGCAAATTTACTAATCCATCCTTCCACGCCCTCATCCAGGTCATTAATAAAAATGACAAACAGCAGTGGCCCCAAAACAGATCCTTGCGGTACACCACTAGTAACTGAACTCCAGGATGAATACTTCCCATCAACCACTACCCTTTGTTTTCTTACAGCTAGCCAATTCCTGATCCAAACTACTAAATCACCCTCAATCCCATGTGTCCGTATTTTCTGTAAAAGCTTACCATGGGGAACCTTATCAAACGCTTTGCTGAAATCCATATACACCACATCAACCGCTTTACCCTCATCCACCTCTTTGGTCACCTTCTCAAAGAACTCAATAAGGTTTGTGAGGCACAACCTACCCTTCACAAAACCGTGCTGACTATCCCTAATCAAATGATTCCTTTCTAGGTGATTATAAATCCTATCTCTTATAATCCTTTCCAATACTTGCCCACAACAGAAGTAAGGCTCAAGGTCTATAATTACCAGGGTTGTCCCTACTCCCCTTCTTGAACAAGGGGACAACATTTGCTATCCTCCAGTCTTCTGGCACTATTCCTGTAGACAATAACGACACAAAGATCAAAGCCAAAGGCTCTGCAATCTCCTCTCTAGCCTCCAAGAGAATCCTCGGATAAATCCCATCCGGCCCAGGGGACTTATCTATTTTTACCCTTTCCAGAATTGCTAACACCTCCTCCTTATGAACATCAATCCCATCCAGTCCAACAGCCTGCATCTCAGTACTCCCCTCGACAACACTGTCCCTCTCCAGTGTGAATACCGACGAAAAATATTCATTTAGTGCCTCTCCTATCTCTTCAGACTCCACGCATAACTTCCCACTACTGTCCTTGACTGGCCCTAATCTTACCCTAGTCATTCTTTTACTCCTGACATACCTATAGAAAGCTTTAGGGTTTTCCTTGATCCTACCTGCCAAAGACTTCTCATGTCCCCTCCTGGCTCTACTTAACTCTTTCTTTAGGTCCTTCCTGGCTAACTTGTAACTCTCAAGTGCCCTAACTGAGGCTTCACATCTCATCTTAACATAAGTCTCCTTCTTCCTCTTCACAAGAGATTCAACCTCCTTAGTAAACCACGGTTCCCTCACATGTCTGCTTCCTCCCTGCCTGACAGGTACATATTTATCAAGGACGCATAGTAGCTGTTCCTTGAACAAGTTCCACATTACAATTGTGCCCATCCCCTGCAGTTTCCTTCCCCAACCTATGCCAGTTAAATCTCGCCTAATCGCATCATAATTTCCTTTCCCCCAGCTATAACTCTTGCCCTTTGGTATATACCTATCCTTTTCCATTACTAAAGTAAACGTAATCGAATTGTGGTCACTGTCACCAAAGTGCTCACTTACCTCCAAATCTAACACCTGGCCTGGTTCATTACCCAGTACCAAATCCAATGTGGCCTCGCCTCTTGTTGGTCTATCTACATACTGCGTCAGGAAGCCTTCCTGCACACATTGGACAAAAACCGACCTCTCTAAAGTACTCGAACTATAGCTTTTCCAGTCAATATTTGTAAAGTTAAAGTCCCCCAGTACAACTACCCTGTTACTTTCGCTCCTATCCAGAATCATCTTTGCAATCTTTGCCTCTACATCTCTGGAACTTTTCGGAGGGCTATAAAAAACTCCCAACAGGGTGACCTCTCCTTTCCTGTTTCTAACCTCAGCCCAAACTACCTCAGTAGACGAGTCCTCATCAAATGTCCTTTCTGCCACCGTAATACTGTCCTTGACTAACAATGCCACACCTCCCCCTCTTTTACCACCTTCCCTGCACTTACTGAAACATCTAAACCCCGGAACCCGCAACAACCATTCCTGTCCCTGCTCTATCCATGTCTCCGAGATGGCCACAACATCGAAATCCCAGGTACCAAACCATGCTGCAAGCTCACCCACCTTATTCCGGATGCTCCTGGCGTTGAAGTATACACACTTCAAACCACCTTCCTGCCTGCCAGTACACTCCTGCGACTCTGAAACCTCATCCATGACCTCACAACTCTCAACCTCCTGTACACCGGAGCTACAATTCAGGTACCCACCCCCCTGCTGAATTAGTTTAAACCCTCCCGAAGAGCATTAGCAAATTTTCCCCCCAAGATATTGGTACCCCTCTGGTTCAAGTGCAGACCATCCTGTTTGTAGAGGTCCCACCTACCCCAGAAAGAGCCCCAATTGTCCAGGTATCTGAATCCCTCCCTCCTGCACCATCCCTGTAACCACGTGTTCAACTGCTCCCTCTCCCTATTCCTCTCCTCACTATCACGTGGCATGGGTAACAAACCAGAGATAACAACTTTGTTTGTTCTAACCCTAAGCTTCCACCCTAACTCCCTGAATTTCTGCCTTACATCCCCATCCCTTTTCCTACCTATGTCTTGAGTGCCTATGTGAACCACAACTTGGGACTGGTCCCCCTCCCCCTTAAGGATTTCGAAAACACGATCCGAGACATCGTGGACTCTGGCTCCTGGGAGGCAACACACCAACCGCGAGTCCCTCTCGTTCCCGCAGAATCTCCTATCCGTCCCTTCAACTATGGAGTCCCCAATGACTAATCCTCTACTCCTCTCCCCCCTTCCCTTCTGAGCTACAAGGACAGACTCTGAGCCAGTGACCTGTACACCATGGCTTACCCCTGCTAAGTCCCCCCCCCCCCTCACCCCCCCCCAACAGCATCCAAAAGTGTACTATCCCCAATTTTTTGTTTCTCCCCCCACTTGGATGGCTCCCTGTACCTTGGTGCTGTGGTCAGTTTGCTCATCCTCCCTTTCCCTTCCCTTCTGAGCTGCCGGGCCGGACACTGCGCCGGAGGTAGGCTGCTCCCCCCAACAGTACTTAAACAGGAATACTTATTTAGAAACAAACCATAGTGCTGTTCTGGCCCAGACATACTGTGTGAAGAATGAGAAGTTTTGACCATTCTGTGGCAGAGTTTGAATTTTAAAAATGTACAGACCTAGCTTGAAAAAGATCAGAAGAATAAGATAAGAAACAGGAGCAGGCTATTTAACCCCTCAAGCATGCACCACCATTCATCAAGGGAATGGCGCTTTAACTCCAGTTTATTGCCTGCCCCCATAGCCCTTTAGTCCCTTGTAGATCAAAACTCTGTCTAACACAGCAGTGACTCTGCCTTCGCGGCTTTCTGGGGAAAAGGATTTCAAACACTAACAACCCTCTGAAAGATAAAATTGCCTTCTCACTTCTGTCTTAAATGGGAGGCCTCTTATTTTTAAACTGCGCTTCCTCATTCTAGATATCCCACAGGAGGAAACATTCCCCACAAAGGAATGGGAAATTTTGAAGTAGAAAGCTACAAACAAAACCAGTGTTATGAAAATCTGGTGCCCACCTTGCTATTTTCATGTAACACAGCTTCTGCTGTCTTCCGATCACACTTGCTCGCATACCAAGATCTGCTTAGCAAATTGATATTCTGTCAAAACAAAAATCACAAATAACACATGTTTTTACTTACTTTGTGTAACTTTCAACTTGAACAGGAATGTAAACCTAGCGGTGGACTATTGTACAGCCATTAAGCCACTGGAAAGTGTTCAGTGGCAGGTGATGCAATAATATTGAAAGTTACACCCACAGAGTAGGAGTCGGGGGAGGAAATGAGAGAATTTAAATAAAATTTAACCAGCTTAAGATGTTGCATGAGGTTTAGTACACACTTTCTCACCATCACCAGATGTTTGGAATTTGGAAGATGGCATCCTCACTGAAGTTATTGCCAATATGTTTTGTTTTGAGAAGCTGAGGTGAAGGGAAACAGTCCAAAGTATCTGTCTGACCAGAGCTGAAAAGTTGGGTATGGATGCTGAAGTTAATTAGATGATGTAAGACCGTAGCAAGTACTGCATTTCATGGGTGAGATATACTGGAAGAGATTGGAATTGAGTTGGAGCTTTGCTATGTTTTGGTGACAACATAATGAGGATAGGTGAAGGAGGAAGAGTGTTCAGGGTGTTGCAGTTGGGAAGCACAATGGTGCACTGATCGCTGTACTCGCCATGAAATATAGACAGGTTGTGATGCCGTTCAATTTCCCAGGAGTATTTTTGCATTCTATTAAAATAATTACTTGTATCACTTTTGGCACTGCACATGGGTTGGAAATTATTTGAACAGGTAAATCAAAAAGCAAAGCATTCTTTGGAAAGGAGTCAAACTCCAAATCTTATACACTTTCTGAATATAAATCTCTGGCACAGAAAATGATTTTCACCTCCCATTATGTACTTGAAGAACTTCAGAAATATTTGAAAATTCTTCCTTTAAAGTATATTTATATCTTTAAGAAACTTTGATTCTGAAAGAATTGATGATGGAGATCCAGTTTTAAACTCACTCATGCTGGGAAATTCTCCTCAATGCCTTTTGGACAGAACAGTCACAAAGTTGGCTTCTCAGGAACAGGAGGTAAGAATATGGAATGTATCATCTAATCATTGCCTTGGTCTCTTCAATGTCAGGGTGCTGGATTTTGAGAGGCAACATCAATTTTTTACCGCACTTATTTTCTCCTCTCCTTCTCAAGTAGTAGCCAAAAAACGCAGACAATCAAAATGGATAGGCTGTTTAACTATATAGGCTATTACTGACGAGCCTGAGACTGTCCACATCCACCGTTCACACACACACACACAGACTTCCTGGGATGAGTTTCCAGCTATCAACCAGAAACTGATTTACTTCAGGAGCCATAGACATCATAACATCAAGCATCAGTCAAAATCGTGCCAAAGAGATGCAAAAGAACTCGGATCATGGGGGTTGGGGGAAGGGGAAAGATGGGGTGAGTTCTTGAAGTGCATAGTTTTTGGGTGATTAGAATGTTCAGATTGGAAATAATTGGACTGGTGGTTTTAAAGGAACCTGGATCAGTGCATGTTCCTGAGGAAGACTATAGTTAGACAACAAGGTCAATGGCAAAATTAAAAACTGTGGACCCTGCAGTCTAATAGCAACACATTTTATGGGGACTGGATTTTTTTTGCTTTTGTTATCTCCAGCTGTAAATATTCCAACCCTGTCCTGCCTTGCCTCCCATCTTGCACCCTCAGTAAACTTAAGCTCATCCATGATTCAGCTGCCAATATCATATCCTAACTTTCTCCAAGTACTGTTTACATGGGAGAAACAGCAAAAAAAAAACCCAGTCAGCCCAACCAGTCCGTATTGCTACTCCATTTGAGTCTCGTCCCATCTTACCTTGTCTAAATCTATCATCAAAACCAACTTGTCTCCTCACTCAAATGATTTTCGAGCTTCCCCATTAATGTATCTGCACGAGTTCCCTCAATTTGAACCAATGACGGCAAGTTCCACTTTCTTACCACTCTTAGGGTGATGAAGTTTCTTCTCAATTCCCCATTGGATGTCTTGAGCAGAATGTGGAAAATCACACTCAATTTCACACTGAGAAGTGAATTAATTATGCATAGGTGAGTTTCTCTCTGAATCACATGGCAGTTGGATCTGACCCATCATCACCTAAGGGCTTGAAGGTCTGGCCATCATACTTAAATGTCACCCTCAGTCTCTCCAGCTTATCTTTGTAAAGAAGACATCTCCAGATGGCTGTATTGAAAAAGCTGTGCCGAAGTTTAATAATGTCTCCCTGGAGGCCCTTATCAACACTGTGCGGCAACACCGGGATGTCCTCTACCTCAGGGATGACTCCAGGAAACCTACCAACCTCACCTTACCAACCTGGAAGACGATTGCAAGGGCGTTCAGGCAACTGTCAGAGAAACACCATCCAGTGCAGGAAGAGGATGAATGACCTTCAGCTCATTCCATTCTCAGACTCTCATAATGATACCAAGTACTCAGAGGGTTACACTTCTCAGAATATGGTATCACACAGTATTAGCAGGGCATACATCACTACTGATTGTTGTAATGTAACCAATAGTAACATGCTGTGAGGATCAACTTCCAGCTGAACCAGTATAAATAGAAAGCAGATGGGGATTATGGGGAACTTGTGTGGCCCAGGGTATGGCCCCACTACAGGGTGGCACGGTGGCACAATGGTTAGCACTGCTGCCTCACAGCACCACGGACCCGGGTTCGATCCCCGGCTTGGGTCATTGTCTGTGTGGAGTTGCATATTCTTCCTGTGTCTGCGTTGGTTTCCTCTGGGTGCTCCGGTTTCCTCCCACAGTCCAAAGATGTGTGGGTTAGGTGAATTGGCTAAATTGTCCCTTAGTGCCAGGGGGACTAGCTAGGTAAATGTATGGGCTTGTGGGGATAGGGCCTGGGTGGGATTGTGGTCGGTGCAGACTTGATGGGCCGAATGGCCTCCTCCTGCACTGTAGGACTCTATGATTCTATACCCCTATGACTGTGCGGCCAAACTTCCCTCCAGCTCGATTTTTAAGTTTGCTGATGACACCACGACAGTGGGTTGGATATCAAACAATGATGAGACATAGTACAGGAAAGAGATAGAGAATCTGGTGAACTGTTGCGATGACAATAATCTCTCCCTCAATGTCAACAAAACGAAGGAGATAGTCATCGACTTCAGGAAGGGCAGAGGAGGACATGCCCCTGTCTATATCAATGGGGACGAAGTGGAAATGGTCGAGAGCTTCAAGTTTCTAGGTGTCCAGATCATCAACAACCTGTCCTGATCCCCCCATGCCGACACGATAGTTAAGAAAACCCACCAAAGCCTCTACTTTCTGAGAAGACTAAGGAAATTTGGCATGTCCTCTACGACTCTCACCAACTTTTACAGATGCACCATAGAAAGCATTTTTTCTGATTTTGATGTTTTTAAATTTTAATTTGATTTATCATTGTCACATATTAACATACAGTGAAAAGTATTGTTTCTTGTGCGCTATGCAGACAAAACATACCATTCATAGAGAAGGAAACGAGAGAGTGCAGAATGTAGTGTTACAGTCACAGCTTGGGTGTAAAGAAGAATCAACTTAATGCAAGGTAAGTCCATTCAAAAGTCTGACAGCAGCAGGGAAGAAGCTGTTCTTGAGTCGGTTGGTACGTGACCTCAGACTTTTGTATCTTTTACCCGACGGAAGAAGGTGAAAGAGAGAATGTCCAGGGTGTGTGGGGTCCTTAATGATGCTGGCTGCTTTGCCGAGGCAGCAGGAAGTGTAGACAGAGTCAATGGATGGGAGGCTGGTTTGCATGATGGAGTGGGCCACATTTACGACCTTTTGTAGTTCCTTGCGGTCTTGGGCAGAGCAGGAGCCATACCAAACTGTGATACAACCAGAAAGAATGCTTTCTATGGTGCATCTGTAAACGTCGGTAAGAGTCGTAGCGGACATGCCAAATTTCCTTAATCTTCTGAGAAAGTAGAGACTTTGGTGGGCTTTCTTAACTATAGTGTTGGTATGGGAGGACCAGGACAGGTTGTTGGTGATCTGGACACCTAAAAACTTGAAGCTCTCGACCCTTTCTACTTTGTCCCCATTGATGTAGACAGGAGCATGTTCTCCTTTACGCTTCCTGAAGTCGATGACAATCTCCTTCGTTTTGTTGACATTGAGGGAGAAATTATTTTGCTGCACCAGTTCACCAGATTCTCCATCTCATATTACAGCTTGTATTACAGCTTGGTATGGCTCCTGCTCTGTTCAAGACCGCAGAAAACTACAAAGGGTCATGAATGAAGCTCAGTCCATCACGCAAACCAGCCTCTCATCCATTGATTCTGTCTCCACTCCCCACTGCCTCTGAAAAACAGCCAGCATAATGAAAGACCCTACGCACCCCGGCGTACTCTCTATCACCTGCTTCCATCGGGAAAAAGATACAAAAATCTGAGGACACGTACCAACCAACTCAAGAACAGCTTCTTCCCTGCTGCTGTCAGACTTTTGAATGGACTTGCCTCGAATTAAGTTGATCTTTCTCCACACCCTAGCTACGACTGTAACACTACTTTCTGCACTCTCTTGTTTCCTTCTCTATGAATGGTATGCTTTGTCTGTATAGCGCACAAGAAACAATACTTTTCACTGTATATTAATACACGTGACAATAATAAATCAAATCAAAGTGTTGGTGTGATGAAGTTTCTTTATTAAACCTTTTTATTTTGTGAAGTTATTTTATTGCTTGCAACTGAAGTATCCTTACTGCCAGATGAACACTGATTGAATGGACACTTGTGATCATCACCGGCGTCGCATCTATCAATCTGCACAAACACCACGTTCAGGCCTTACTGGGGAGGGCCCAGCACCCACAGCATGCACACTTCCCAACCTCTCCTCCATCTCTTCTCATCACATTCCAACCATTTGTCTTCATGCAAGCCAAGCTTACCCACACAATAGGGAGAGATCCCAGATTGGAAGATGAAGGGCCAACATCGTGGAGCTGAACAAATTTGAGGTGGATGCTGCCAAGTGACGGGTGAAGACAGTGACTGCTTCTGTGGGGTGAGATCGGCCTCTCCCAGCAGGCCAATATGGATAAACCCTCTGTGAGTTGATCACATCCTGACATTCTCAGTGAGTGACTTGCAATGTTGTATTCAATCTGTTCATGAACTAAATCTATCCGTTGTCTCTTCCAGGCACCAACAGGTCGAGACTCACCTCCAGACCCAATCGGGGGAATTTTCCCATCCCGCCCCACCCGCCACGGGAATCGTAGCGCCTGGGGGCGGACCATGCAAAGGTCCATTGACCTCAGGTGGGATTTTCTGGTTTGGGGCGAGCACACCGGGAAAATCCCGCCCAATATAAGCCTCAATCCTCAACCCACCTCAGATGAGGATGCTGTGGAGCTGTTGGATGAAGATCTGTCACTGCAAACACCTCCACCAACACAGAGGCACAGACTCTGGTGGGTCTTAGTTGTAGAATAGGTTTGGGGTCACATTCTGGGGAACACCTCAAGGACTCAGTATCAGTTTGAAGCAGGACACACCAGGTCTCTCTGGCACTCAGAGGACTGCGGGAGATTAAGTATCTTATCGGAGGTTGATGTTGACCCTCTTGAAACGGCCATGTCACATCTGCTGGAGGTGCAATGACAGGCAGCGTAAGGTAGAGTTGTGAGAAGCAGTCAACAGGTGAGAGTGAAGAATGAAGGAATCTATCCGCATTCTGTGTGACGCTATAGCTCCAATATGCAAGTATGTCAAGGTCTCCATGAAAAAGGTGACGACCTATTGATCCAATAGATCCTACTGGATCTGAGCTTGGACCTGCACTCCACTGCTATAGGCATTGGTGGGATCCATTAGTGGCTAGACAAGGGGGTCGGGGGGGGAGGTTGAAGCCCCTTGACCACCCTCCAAGTATCCCTTCTCGTTTAGGACTTCTCCCACAAGAAGGAAGGTCAGCATCTGGGGATTGATCTTTTAACTATTAACCTGTGATTCTGATCATAGATTTCAAACAACATTCACTCTACTCTATCCCCCCTCCCCCCCCCCCCACCCCCCACTGGCCTATTCCCCCTCACAAACTCTCCTTCCCTGTCACCCCCGACACAATCCACCACTCTGCAACCCAACCCCTTCACATAGACTGTCCCTCTGCACATCTTCACATTATTCCAAACCCCACCCCCATCCCCTCACACTCTCCAATTCTCACCTCACTTGCCTGGGGTCCTCGAGGCAGTCTGCCTCACCCATGCTGTGCCATTGTTGTGCTATCGTGCCTATCCCTCGCCTTAGGGTGACACACGCCTGCTGCTAGCCTTTGGGGGGGGGGGGTGCGAGACACTGTTCTGCCTCTAGCACCTCGGCTTTGCCACATTGTGTCCCCATCATGGCTTCAGGGCCTCACACGCTTCTGGGTGTCGTGCTCCTGCTGCTGGTGCAGACCTTGGCATCCCCACACTCAACATGGCTGGCTGCTGCGCCTTTCCCTCACCTCATGGTCTTGCACACACCTGCTGCCGACCATTACTTACCTTCCCAATCTTTGGATCTCATCCAATGAGTCTGATTTGGTTCTGCACTTGCTACTGATAGGCTTAAAATGCCTATCAGCAGGAATAATCATCCTCTGATTGGATGCCCTGTTAACTGTCTGACCATGTGGATGTGCACTCCAGCTGAACTGACTCTGGGTTTTCCAGTACCGGGTCTGGCAACACAACAGGGTGGCTGGTGAAGACCCCCTGCCCCCGGCCCTTGTTCTAATGTTTCCTTATTTGGCTTGGTGTCAATACTTCCCCAATTACACTCCTGTGAAATTCCTTGGGAATCTTACTCTATTAAAGACACTATATAATTACACAATGTTGTTCTTTCATTCAACTGTCTGCCTAATACATTATCAAAAGTTGACTTGATCTGAACTTAAATCTCTACCCCTCATTGTGCATTTATCGTTGTGGTTCAGGTCAGAAACTCCAAACTGGTTTATGGAACCTGCCCAGATCATAAGTCTGATGTTCCTTCTAAACCAACTCTGCAGCCAAACAGAAAATGAAATCTTAAATTCACGAGGAAGAAAAAAAACTGTCCAGAACACATGACTTTCCTCCCAGCAATGCAGGATCATAAAACAACCCAGAGTAAAAATAAACAAACCCCATTTAAACCACAAGGAGCCACAGGCTTCTGTAGACAACTCGGCAACACTGAGAGCTGCAGAGAACATGATTTTAAAAGAAATCTCTTTAAGCTACACTAACGTCACACTATGTAATATAAGACA
Organism: Mustelus asterias; assembly: GCF_964213995.1. Taxonomy (NCBI): domain Eukaryota; kingdom Metazoa; phylum Chordata; class Chondrichthyes; order Carcharhiniformes; family Triakidae; genus Mustelus; species Mustelus asterias. Next base: position 63,660,731 of record NC_135822.1, on the reverse strand, counting down.
AGATGCAACACCAGATCCGATGTGAAGCATAGGATATTTAATTGAATTGAATTTATTATTGTCACGTGTATGGGATACTGACAAAGCATAGCGTTCATGCAGTACATAGGGGAGAAGGAAAGGATATGGTGCAGAATGTAGTGTTGCAGTTACTGATAGGGTGAAGAGAACGATTTGCTTAATGTGTGATAGGACCATTCAAAAATCTGATGGCAGCAGGGAAGAAGCTGTTCTTGAGTCAGTTGGTACGTGTTTTCAGACCTCTGTATCTTTTTCCCGATGGAAGAAAGTGGAAGAGAGTATTTCCAGGGTGCGTGGGGTCCTTGATTATGCCGGCTGCTATCCCGAGGCACTGGAAAGTGTAGTTGGAGTCGATGGTGGGAGGTTGGATTGCGTGATAGACTGAGCCACGTTCACAACCCTTTTGTAGTTCCTTGTGGTTTTGGTCAGAGCAGGAGTCCTACAAAGCTGTGAGGGTACTCTCTACCTGTAGGAATTGGTGAGAGTCATAGTGGACATGCTGAATTTCCTTAGCGTTCTGAGAAAGTAGAGGCGTTGGTGGACTTTCTTAACTATAGCTTCGGCATGGATGGACAAAGCCAAATTGTTGGTGATCTGAACACCTAGAAGCTTGAAGCTCTCAACCATCTCCACTTCATCACCTTTGATATAGACAGGGGCATGTCCTCCATTATGTTTCCTGAAGTCAATAACTATCTCCTTCATTTGACTGACATTGAGGGAGAGATTATTTTCATCGCACCATTTCACCAGATTCTCTATCTCTTTCCTGTACTCTGTCTCGTCATTGTTTGAAATCTGACCCACTACAGTAGGATCATCAGCAAACTTAAAAATGGTGTTGGGGCGGAATTTGGCTACGCGGTCCTAAGTGTATAAGGAGTATGTAATGGACTGAGGACACAGCCTTGTGGGGCACCGGTGTTGATGATAATCGTGGAGGAGGTTTCGTTATCTATCCTTACTGATTGCGGTCTGTGGGTTAGGAAGTCTCGGATCCAGTCACAGAGGGAAGAGCCGAGCCCCAGGCCACGGAGTTTGGAAATGCCAACCACATCTGAATATTTTGTAATGTTACTGATAATCAATCTCCAAACACCATCCAAATATAAATCTGCTAGAGCAACCCATGCAGACAATTGCATTTCTGGATTGCACTGAAGATATCTGACAACATAAATAATCCAATTTTTAAAAATTCTTTTTGGTTTGTTGCACAACATTGCGATCACGACGCCTTATGGCTAGACCTCACAGCTGAACACAACTAGGATTTAGTAATGGAGGAAGAGCACCTCAGCTTACAGTGGAGGAATGCACTTGCAATCAGAAAACAGAAAAGAGCAACATCACTGAACAACACTAAATGGTGTCATGGTAAATACCCACCTCTGCAAGTATACTTGGTGAAGATGTCAACCCAGTGCGTCTGGTACCTTGATAGTGAAAACAAAACAGATTGAAGGAAAGCAACATACTGAGTTATTTAATCCTTTGAAATTTTCTGCCCAGAAACATTCTCTATTTCTGCCACCGATACCACATGTTCTTTTTCTATTTCATATGGTTCTGGAATTAGGATGTGGTAGAAGAGTTACTTTTGTTAAATGAAGAAAGACAAATGAGAAATCAGTTAAGAATCACTTGGAGTACTGTGTGCAGTTCTGGTCCCCACATTACAGGAAGGATGTGGAGGCTTTGGAGAGGGTGCAGAGGAGGTTTACCAGGATGTTGCCTGGTATGGAGGGGAGATCCTATGAGGAGAGGCTGAGGGATTTGGGATTGTTTTCGCTGGAAAGGCGGCGGCTAAGAGGGGATCTTATTGAAACATATAAGATGATTAGAGGTTTAGATAGGGTGGATAGTGATAGCCTTTTTCCTCTGATGGAGAAATCCAGCACGAGGGGGCATGGCTTTAAATTGAGGGGGGGTAGTTATAGAACCGATGTCAGGGGTAGGTTCTTTACCCAGAGGGTGGTGAGGGATTGGAATGCCCTGCCAGCATCAGTAGTAAATGCGCCTAGTTTGGGGGCGTTTAAGAGATCCGTAGATAGGTTCATGGACGAAAAGAAATTGGTTTAGGTTGGAGGGTCACAGTTTTTTTTTTTAACTGGTCGGTGCAACATCGTGGGCCGAAGGGCCTGTTCTGCGCTGTAATGTTCTATGTTCTATGTTCTAAGAAGGACAGCTGGGTTTAGTTTACTCTGAAATCTGTCATCAGCTCTGCACCTCTTGTTCACCAATGATCAAGCTTCAGTCACTCAGTGATCTGATCTGATACAAACTTACTCTTTGGAAAAGCCAATTTCTGAATTTCTTTCTTAAAATTATGTATCAGTTGTGTGGGTTTGCAATATTTTTCTAAGTTTGTTCCACATCAGCCCTCTGAGGTCTTTCTTTATGTCTGGCAGTGACTATGAACTCAATATTTAATCATGGTGAGCACATCACAGTTGATCCCTCCTTCAACATTCTTAAAAGTGAATAAGGACCAAGGCTGTATTCTTCCTGATCAGGGACAATTGTCGCATTCAGCTTCTAGCCTGGGTAAGATTAGCTCACTCAGCACAGAATCGGAATCAAAACTATTTTGATTAGTGCTGCGCAAGGCAGTGACTTTACAACTAGTTGATGCGAGCTTGCAATTTTACATTAATGTCAGGTTACATACTAGTATTACTCCACTTACCTGTGACAGATCAAAGCGGCATTCAGCATCTGAATTTCAATGAAGCGAGACAAGAGAGACAAAATCTAGCTAGATCCATTCATAAATAGCCCAAATTCACTGTTCCCTCCCCCTCCTCCAAGTTCAATGTATGCATCCATATAATATATTGGTTTTTTTATGCAATCTAATTGCACTTACCCTGGGAACCTTTCTGCATACTTTGGATAGGAACGCTACAATCAAAAATAGATCGGGATGAACTGAAAAAGATAAACAGCATCAGCATCACAGTATTCCATTCAAATATCAGAAATTACAGAGGATTTCCCTCATTTAGCCAGAACTACAGCAGCCACGGCTCATTGATGCCGTGAGTATGATGAAAAGACTGGGTTTCCAGCAGCAGGTCCACAGTGATGCACCTCAGATCCAACCCCAGAGAAACAGACTACATTATCCCATCCAAACTCTTGAGTTGACAACAAAGAGTCATCACTCTCTGAGTTTTAAAAGTAGCCATTGGATTAGTTCAACAAAGCATCTTTATTCCTGAATATTTACAATGCAGGGGACAACCTATCACTCAACCCTGGACAAAGGTTGTTAATGACACTGATAGAATGCTGATGAACAATGGATCTCGTATTTGGGCTAAGTACCTCATCTGCCATAAACAACCCAGGTCTATATTTTCCCAGTGGAATAAACAGAGAATGATTCTCTAGACACAAAAAATAGAAAATGCTGGAAAATCTTAGTCGCAGAGAACAGAAGTGAGACCTGCTGAGATTCTCCATATTCATATCTCAGCAGGTCTTACTTCTGTTCTCTCTCTGCTACTGAGATTTTCCAGCATCTTCTATTTTTATTTCAGATTCCAGCATCCTCAGTAATTTGCTTCTTTGATCCTCCAGAATTGGAGTGATTTGACCCAAAATTTGTTCATTACCTCTGAGTGAATGGAGATGGCACAAGAAGGTTAAATTTCATTTGATTGTTGCAAGCTCTTTTGCCAGTTGAAGGTGGAATCGGCATTTCTATTGTACAAAGAATGCAATTAGATCCATTACAGAGAAGAGAAGTGCTTTGTGTTGGGAAGGGCAAACCTGAACTGCTTTATCCTGAATAAAAGTAGATTGGCTCTTCTACCATTTTGAGTACTATCACCAGAACTATTAAACTCATGTAACCGACAAAGCTCACTCATTTTACTTACAGTGGAGGTCAGGAATAGGTTTATTTATGGAGAGTTTTGGAATAACAAGGGCCACCATGTGCATTTTATATCCTGCTATGTTTTCAATACTTTTAAGTCCACATGGATTGTATTCATATTTAAATGCTACCACAGATCTGATGTTGCCAGAGTAAAACTCCTGTAAAGCATTGAGGGTTGTGCTTTTGGACAGACATGTCACTTTGTGAGATTCCTGAACATGAGGAAGGAATGGGTCAATTTTAGTCAGTATGTTAATGGTTTTCTGATTGTATTCCACTGTGTTTAATCAATGGAAACCCTTCAACAGTTGAATGAATTTGAGTTCTGATTTTCGTGACAGTTGTTTTAAGCTGACCTTTGTCTCTTGTGCATCTTTAATTCATGACAAAACTATTCAAGTTTTTTGATGATCAAATTTAAAACATAATCATGATAAATGTTAAGTCAGTCTTGTTGCAGCACCTGCAAATTGTCTGCAATAGTGGAAGGGATTATTGAGATTGAAAACATATACTTAAATTTTGAAAGATATAAAATGCAAACACCTACCTTCTGATGAAAATGAAGGTTTTTGAAGAAGCTGAAAAAGAAATTGTACTGAAACTCAATTCAGACTGCAGAACTTATTTTCTCCTTAAGTCTTTAGGCATATGGTCACTGGAAAGCAAAATGTATCCATCCATCCATTTTGCAGCAAATGGGTGGAATCATATGAAATCTGCGCAGTCCTACAAGCAACAGCAAAGATAACCGTGTTGCCTACTGTCACAAACAGCTGGTCAGGCCAGTCCAAATCCTGTGATAATTTGTGTGGTACAAAGCCAGAAAGTCCCAGGCTCAGTCTCTGATTTGTGCTGAATTCGGCAAGGCAGCAATTAAATTGGTTAGGGTAGGGATGAACAGCCATGATCACTCCTCCAAATGAGTATCAAGTTCACTCACTCCTGATTGTGTGTGTGGTTGGGGAGGAGGGAAGGCAGGGGATGTGGTGGGGGAGGTAGTGTGTTTGAGGCAGGAGATGGGGGAAAGGTGGGTGTGGGTGCTGAAATTGGATGAAGGCAGGTGTGGCGATAGACCCTGCTTACCCTCACTGATTAAGCTCACACAAAAGACTAGCCATTGCGCTGCACTGGGGTCACTTTGACACTCGCGAAATCAAACCCCAAGAAAATAAAAAAGGAGAACATTAGAAAATTAAAATATCAGAAGCCGTTCTGATGAGAAGAACTTTCCATGGACAGGTAACTGAATTCAGACTGACGTAAAAAGTTTAGGATGGAATTCTAAAATCAAAAATGATGCAAAAATGGCAGAAATTTGGGTATGTTGTTTCGGATATGACTCAATTATTTTACCCAAAACATGAGCTTCTTTTCTTTCTGATACTGTGGTCTGCTTCAGATTCTTAGCATTCCCATTTTATTCCTGAAACTTGGGATCCGTGCTGCCAAATGGCATGTGCACCCTGTTCATCGGCAAAATAATGCTCTTTCCAGAACTCTGTCTGCACTTTGGAGGCAACTTGATTTCAGTTCCACCAAACTCCCAACTTTGCTCCAAACTGATCAGGTGGCTGCAGATTTACAATTCATGACGCAGGTCACCAGGTTCTGTTGCAACTATATCTAACATCAAAAACAATGTTAATTCAATTGTTAATCACGCACAATTCAGTTACAATACTCACTGGTTTCCCAATAGGTACCAGAGGCTTTGTCCTGTAACATAATGCATATTTTATTTACCAACCAATACACCAGAATAAATGCAAGCATTGAAAATGAAACAGGGATTTCAAACACAATATATTCAGCAGAATCTTGAGCAGAAAGCCTTCCTGTACATTTCTAAGGGTGTGTTGCACTGTCGAAGATTAGTTTATTGTATCAGATTTTGATAAACCAATCTGCTCTCTCAGGTGCAAGTAAAAATCCCAAAACATTAATTTGAAGAGCAAAACAGTCCTGGTCAATATTTATGCCTCAAACAACATCAATAAAACAAATAATCTTTCAATTTATTTCATTGCTGTATGTGGGGCTTTGCTGGATGGAAAACAGCTACCACATTTCCTCCACTACAACTGTGACTACACTTAAAAGGTACTTCATTGGCTATAAAGCAATTTGGGACATCCAAGGTTGTGAAAAGAGTTACATAAATACACGTAACTCTTTCTTTCTTTGATCGATGGGCTGCACTTACACTGGAGTTGGTAAAGTTGCTCCTCGTAGAGGAATTGGTGGTTGTGATCTGGGGTTTGGTAAACATTTACTTCCGCTGCCTGTGAAGAATGAAGGATAAGTGACATGTGCAACATAAAAATCCTGACATGACAGACGTCTTTTCTCAGCATGGATACGAAAACTGTTGTCCTATCTAGAGAGCAGCCAAGGAGCAAAGAATTTATCTAGTATGTTTTTCCCTATTTTCTTTCTCCCCTCATTTCTTGAAGAAACTGATTTTTTGTGGGGTATAATTCCACTAGCTCTGGTAGTCTACAGCATTGTGCCCAAGCATCATTCATAATCTGAGTCCATATTACTGAGAATTGACAGATAATCACCAGGGAACCCAGTCATAACAGATCTGATCAGTTACCCTTCAATCGTATCAACTTCACATTACGGTGGAGTGTGGGCATCACAACCAATCCTCATCCTACTTTCACCCGAAATTCATTTGTGCGCTTTCTAGAAGGAGTCACTATATAATGGAGACTGGCTAACATGTCCAGTCCTCTCCATTCTCCACCTGACAACCTTAGAGCGCTGACGTCAGTTACATCAGACAGAAGAAATGGGAGCCAGGGATAGGCATTTTGCCGCTTGATCCTGCTCCACCATTTAATAAGCTCATGTCTGACGTGATTGTAGCCTCCACTTTCCTGCCTGCTCCCCATAACTGTTGAACCCTTTCTTGAATAAAGATGTTATATTTGCAATCGAGTTTTTTTCATATATTTGCCCATGGGACGTGGGCATCACTGCATGGCTCGGCAGCATTTATTGCCCATCACGATTTCCCCTTGAGAAGGTGGTGGTGTGTGTTGCCTTCTGGAACCGCTGCAGTCCACATGCTTTAACACACATGCTTTACTTGCATCTTCCTAGTCAACTTTATGGCCGGGATACTCCCAGCCCAGTGCGCTTCTCAAGTAACGCAGCGGGCTGGGAGACATCAGCAGGGGGTCTTTAGCGTGACTCGTGACTGGCATTTTTTTATGGTAATCAGCTTCCCACCGGAAATTGGAACGGAGCTGACTACCATATGGAAATAGCTATTTTCATAGGATTAGCGGGCCCGGAGACTACTGTCCCGGGTAGTCTCCGGGCCCGCTAGCATCCACCCCTCCCCCGCCCTGCCCACGAGGAGAAGTTCCCACCAGCAGGGTTTACAAGTGCTCCCCACTAATGGGGAACACGTGTCCTCACCCTGCTGGTGGGGACAAAAGCCATTGAGGCCCTTCCCGGAGATCGGAGGTGAGAGGGAGGGTTCCCCTTGGGCAGTGCCAACCTGGCACTGCCCACTGGACACCCTGGGCAGTGCTAAGAGGGTGAGGTCATACGGTTGGTGGGGCTTACTGGGAGGGCAATTGGAGGTGGCATAAGGGGGCCTGCTGTCACTCTGCAATGGAATAAGTGGCAGATGGAATGAGGGGGCGATCGGGGCCAGCCATGCGAGGGATCCATTAGGCCGGCAATCGGGGACAGGATTGGAGGGGTGGTCAGGAGGCCAGTACCCAGGGATGAGGGGGAAAGGAGGCCAGCAATCAGGAGGGGGAGGTCAGTGATCGGGGAGAAGGAGGCCTGGGAAAATATTGGAAGGTCAGCGATCGGGAGGTTGGCGCTGGAGGGGCCAGTGCGCAAGTGCCGATTTCCCCACTGACAGATTGGCACATACGTAGTGGCTCACTCAGCACTATGATGCCTGCCTCTCGGGCAAAATTAGGCCCTGGTGAATCCCCCTGGTGTCGGAGATTCGTTCAGGTAAGAACACCCAAAAATCAGGCAGGAAATTCTCCCGTTTTCCCATCTGTTGGGCACTTAGTTTTTTTGGGAGAATCCTGGCCTACATCAAAAAGAAGGTAAGGAAGCCCAGAAATCATTCATAGATATTTAGTGTGGTAGGTTTTGGCAGAGTACTGCACACAGAGAAAGCCTGAGGCAGTAGAGGCCCAGACTCCTACAACTCTCTGGGTGGAAGTGTTTTCCCCAAGTCCCTTCCAAATGGCCTGGTCCTTGCCCTAAACTTATGACCCCAGCCATTGACCCCTCTACTAAAGAGAAAAGCTTCTTCATCCACCTATCTATATAGTATCCTGGATCTCTGAACTTTTGACCCTTGCCCGGCTTTCTTTCCCTCTCGATGTATAAATATATATATATTAAAATATATATCGATGCATAAATATATATATATATTAAAATGTAACCTTTGGCAATATTGGGATCAATATATAGACCATACATGTTGGCAGGCTCACTGTCTGATTTCTTGTTCTGGACCTGCAACCAGAAAATGTAAAACTTGAATTTCAAGTTTGCTCAGAAGCAAACATCAGTATTCATCTAACATAAAATACAGAGAATTTGGGACAAATTTCTTACTGATGAGAATGTGGAACATGCTGCCTCTTTGATTGAAGCAGGTATTATGCAAACATTTAAGAAGGCTTTATTCTTGCGTTAGGGAGAAGGAAATAGCGAGGAACTGAGTTCGGTAATTAGTTAAGAGCTAATTAGTTTCAAATGAACCTCATACAATGTACAAGTACTGGCAGTTGGTCTTAATGTGCTGTATATTTAATGGGTGGAATTTTCCAGGCCCTCCCATTGGTGGGATTTTACGATCCTACCAAAGTCAATGGCCTTTTCCAGCCCTGTCCTTGCCATGACAGACTGTAAATTTGGCATCCTATGTGGTTCTATGGATGTAATATAGCAAATGTGCAAAGTACTACAATAATTTAAACTTAAAAGGTGTGATTGACAAGATAGATGAGCTGGAAATACAGAGAGATGCACAAGAAACAAAACTCAGAAGAGTAGAGAGTACAAGCTGTGGCATAAGGAAAGAAATTACAACATGCTGCTGTGCAGAGTGACCTGGGGGTCCTTGTGCATGAGACGCAAAATCCCAGTCTGCAGGTGCAACAGGTGATCAAGAGGGCAAATGGGATGTTGGCCTATATCGCAAGGGGGATAGAATATAAAAGCAGAGATGCCTTGCTGCATCTGTACAGGGCATTGGTGAGGCCGCAGCTGGAATACTGTGTGCAGTATTGGTCCCCTTATTTGCGGAAGGATATATTGGCCTTGGAGGGAGTGCAGAGAAGGTTCACCAGGTTGATACCAGAGATGAGGGATGTTGATTATGAGGAGAGACTGAGCAGATTGGGTTTGTATTCGTTGGAATTTAGAAGGCTGAGGGGGGATCTTATAGAGACCTATAAGATAATGAAGGGGCTGGATAGGGTAGAGATGGAGAGATTCTTTCCACTTAGAAAAAAAACTAGAACTAGAGGGCACAGCCTCAAAATAAAGGGGGGTCAGTTTAGGACAGAGTTGAGGAGGAACTTCTTCTCTCAGAGGGTGGTGAATCTCTGAAATTCTCTGCCCACTGAAGTGGTGGAGGCTACCTCATTGAATATGTTTAAATCACGGATAGATGGATTCCTGATCGGTAAGGGAATTAGGGGTTATAGGGATCAGGCGGGTAAGTGGAACTGATCCACTTCAGATCAGCCATGATCTTGTTGAATGGCGGGGCAGGCTCGAGGGGCTAGATGGCCTACTCCTGCTCCTATTTCTTATGTTCTTAAGGTCAGAGGAGGTCGGAGAAGTAAAGTGAGCGAGACTATGGAGCAATCGGTAAATTGGGATGATTTGGAATTCAACATATTGCTGGATGGAAAGCCAGTGAAAGACTGCATGATCAGGGTTATGAGCAAGTAATATTTTGTGGGAGTTACAGGGCCTGATTTTACCATCGCGTTGTGCCCGTTCTCGGGCTCGAAAACTTGGTAAAGTTGGGTGTGAGGTGAATAGCACAATCCGCATGCATTTAAATTCACTTAATGGGCTGCACGTCCAACTTTAGTGGCATTTTCCCTTTTGCCACTGCGTTCGCCCATCCAGAATCAGCGCAAAACAGACATGTTCCATGAAGTCCGATTCGGGTGCTCCAGTTAGTGAGGAGGTAGGTGCCTAGCATCCGACGGCTCTCTGCTTGAGATCTGTGGAGGGTGGGGGGGATGCTGCCATTCTGCCTGAGATCAGTGGAGGGAAAGGAGGGTCCGCTGCCACTCTGCCTGAGATCAATGGAGGGAAGGGGGGGTCTACTGCTACTCTGCCTGAGATCAGTGGAGGGAAAGGGGGGGTCTACTGCCACTCTGCCTGAGATCAGTGGAGGGAAAGGGGGTCCGCTGCCACTCTGCCTGAGACCAGTGGAGGGAAAGGGGGGGTCTACTGCCACTTTGCCTGAGATCAGTGGAGGGAAAGGGGGGTCCGCTGCCACTCTGCCTGAGATCAGTGGAGGGAAAGGGGGGGTCTACTGCCACTTTGCCTGAGATCAGTGGAGGGAAAGGGGGGTCTGCTGCCACTCTGCTTGAGATCAGTGGAGGGAAAGGGGGGGTCTACTGCCACTCTGCCTGAAATCAGTGGAGGGGAAGGGGGTTCTGCTGCCACTCTGCCTGAGATCAGTGGAGGGAAAGGAGGTCTGCTGTCACTCGGCCTGAGATCGGTGGGGGGGGGGGAGGGGGATCCGCTGCCACTCTGCCAGAGATTGGTGGGGGGAAAAGGGCTCGCGATCAGTCTGGGTGGCAGGGGGGTAGGGTGATAAGGGGGTCAGTAATGTTGTGGGGGGTGGGGCGATGTCTCTAGGGGCTAGGGGGAGGCATTTTCCGGTCCGGGAGGGATGTTACAGGGGAGCAGCATTCTATCTTTTTTTTCTGCACATGCGCAGTTGGAGGTGCCGATCGGAGCTGCAGGATTTTGGGCATGTTAAGCCCCATCCACAGGTTTCTGCAGCGCGATTCAGTCTTGCTGATATTTTTGCAGGCAGAGTGCCTATGGGAGCGCCTCAGAACGGGCCTAAAGTCAGATCTAAAACATTCCCAGTTTCAAGTCCGCCCATCACTTAGGGCCCTATTTTACTATTTTAATTCTAAGTGCTGGGCGGACTTGAAACTGTGAGTGTTTCAGATCCGAATGTTAGACCTGTTCTCAGGCCCATACGCATTCTTCCTGAAAAAATAGCAGCGATTCTGAATCGCGCTGCAGAAGCCTGTTAGCGGGGCTTAACGGCCCGAAATGCTGCAGCTCTGATCGGAGCCTTCAACTGTGCGTGCACAGTAAAAAAAATTGAAAAACGCTCCCGGGCCGGATAATACCGCCCCCCCACCCCCAGTCCCCACAGACGTTGCCCCACCCCCCGCAACATTACTGATCCCCTTATCCCTCCACAACTCCCGCCACCCAGACTGATCGTGGCCCCCTCCCCTCTTCCTCCCCACCCATCACACGCAGAGTGGCAGGAGACCCCCCTGCCCCCCCACTGATCACACACAGAGTGGCAGCAGACACCCCTTCCCCCCCACTGATCACACGCAGAGTGGCAGCAGACACCCCTTCCACCCCACCGATCACACGCAGAGTGGCAGCGGACCCCCCTTCCCCACCACCGATCACACGCAGAGTGGCAGCGGATCCCCCTGCCCCCCCGCCCCCACCCACCAGAGAGCTATCTGACCCGCCTCCCTCCCCCCCGACCAGAGACCTATCTAACCCGCCTCCCTCCCCCCACCTCAGAGCCATCTGATCCACCTACCTCCCCTCCACCAGAGAGCCATCTGACCTGCCTCCCTCCCCCCCAACCAGAGAACCATCTGACCCACCTCCCTCCCCCCACCAGAGAGCCATCTGACCCACCTCCGTCCACCCCACCAGAGAACCATCTGACCCGCCTCCCTCCTCCCCACCTGAAAGCCATCTGACCCACCTCCCTCCTCCCCACCAGAGAACCATCTGACCCGCCTCCCTCCCCCCACCACCGAGCCATTTGACCCACCTCCCTTCTCCCCCCGACCAGAGGGCCATCTGACTCACCTCTGTCCCCCCCACCAGAGAGCCATCTGACTCATCTCCCTCCTCCCCACCAGAGAGCCATCTGACCCGTCTCTCTCCCTCCCCCCCACCAGAGAGCCATCTGACCCGTCTCCCTCCCACCCCCCCCACCAGAGAGCCATCTGACCTGCCTCCCTCCCCCCCCACCAGAGAGCCATCTGACCCGTCTCCCTCTCTCCCCCCCCACCAGAGAGCCATCTGACCCGTCTCCCTCCCTCCCCCCCCACCAGAGAGCCATCTGACCCGCCTCCCTCCCCCCCCACCAGAGAGCCATCTGACCCGTCTCCCTCCCTCCCCCCCCACCAGAGACCCATCTGACCCGCCTCCCCCCCCCACCAGAGAGCCATCTGACCCGTCTCCCTCCCTCCCCCCCCACCAGAGAGCCATCTGACCCGTCTCCCTCCCTCCCCCCCCACCAGAGAGCCATCTGACCCGCCTCCCTCCCCCCCCCCACCAGAGAGCCATCTGACCCACCTCACACCCCGCACCAGGGAGCTATCTGACCTGCCTGCCTCCCCCCACCAGAGAGCCATCTGACCCGCCTGCCTCCCCCCACCAGAGAGCCATCTGACCCACCTCCCCCCCCACCAGAGAATCATCTGACCCACCTCCTCCCCCCCCTCCAGAGAGGCATCTTACCCGTCTCCTTTCCCCCCTAACCAGAGAGCCATCTGACCCGCCTCCCCCCCCCCCCTCCAGAGAGGCATCTGACCCACCTCCATCCACCCCACCAGAGAACCATCTGACCCACCTCCTCCCCCCCCCCTCCAGAGAGGCATCTTACCCGTCTCCTTTCCCCCCCAACCAGAGAGCCATCTGACCCGCCTCCTCCCCCCCCTCCAGAGAGGCATCTGACCTGCCTCCTTTCCCTCCCCATCAGCGAACCATCTGACCCACCTCCCTCCCTCCGCCACCAGAGAACCATCTGACCCACCTCCTCCCCCCTCCAGAGAGGCATCTGACCCGTCTCCCTTCCCCCCACCAGAGAGCCTTCTGACCCGCCTCCTCCCCCCACCTCCAGAGAGGCATCTGACCCGCCTCCCTTCCCTCCCCATCAGAGAACCATCTGACCCACCTCCTTCCCCCTGCCACCAGAGAGCCATCTGACCCCTTCTCTGTCTGTCCCCCCTCCCCCTCCCCCTCCCCTCTCCCCCACCGATCTGAGTCAGAGAGCCGCCGGAAGCTCTGAACTTACCTCCTCAAAAGCTGGAGTGCCCGAATTGGACCTTTGCGGACCATGTCTGTTTTGCGCCAAATCTGGATGGGCGAACGCAGTGGTAAAGGGGGAAGTGCCGGTAAAGTTGGGCGTCCAGCCCATCAAGTCAATTCAAATGCATTTAAATTGCCGTCGGTCCCGATCGTAGCCATTTTTGGCCATTGGTAAAGGGGGAGCGGCCGCAGAGGCGGTCGTGGATCGTGCAACTGCCTCACGCCTGACTTTACCAAGTTTTCGCGCCCAAAGATGGGCGCAACATGATGGTAAAATCGGGCCCTTCGAATCAAAATGGTAAAATAGGGCCCGTATCTGCAGTCAAGTTTGGATGATATGCATTTTATGTGTGGTGGGATTCAGAAAACTGGTGGAGATGTCAAACCTCAACAAAGATGCAGTTAATGGTTTTAAGGTGAATAGAATCATAGAATAGTTACAGCACAGAAGGAGCTAATTTGGTCCGTCTTGTTTCTGCTGGTTCTTTGCAAGACCTACTCTCCCAAGCTCATTCACCTATCTTTTCACACAGCCCTCCAATGTTTTCCATCCAGATATTTATCTAATTCTGTTGTGGAGAATTTGATTGAATTTGCCTCCACCATACTTTCAGGCAGTGCCAATTGCTTTTCCTCAGGTCACCACTGCTTAATTTCCTGACCATCTTAAATTGATGTTCCTTGGTTCGTAAACTTTCTGCCAAAGAGAACTGTTTCTTCATATCTACTTTGTCCTGGCTCCTCATAATTGGGTGGTGAGGGAAGTTTAGGACAGAGGTGGGTGGTTTTGCAGAGATGGAAATAAGTCTTTTTGGTGATGAATAATTCAGTGGATATGAAGCTCAACTGAGGTTCAAACAAAGCAGCTCATCATAGAATCTTGAATTAAGTTTATTTATAAGTGGCACAAGTCAGCTTGTATTAACACTGCAATGAAGTTACTGTGAAAATCCCCTAGTCACCACACACTGGCACCTGTTTGGGTTAACAGAGGAAAAGCAATTGGCACTGCCTGAAAGTATGGTGGAGGCAAATTCAATCAAATTCACCTAACCAGCATGTCTTTCGGACTGCAGGCACACAAACTCTCCAATTGGAGTAACTTGATAATAATAAGGAGCAGGATGCTTGGCTAATTTTCCTAACTGAGAAATACTGAGGCTAATTTTTATGCCTCTACAGCAACCTGTCTAAAGCACAAACTAAGAATTGACTCAGAGCACAGAAATGTGAATATTTATCATGTACCTCATCTATGACTGTAGCATGAAACATTTTCTAATGAGAAACAGTGGGTTGGATTTAATGTCCTCCCCTGTGGTGAGTTTGGTGGTAGAAGGGTGGCAGGTGGGGGTGAGGGCAGCAGTGGGCAATGTTCTTGAAATTCAAGCTACGGTCCCCAAAAATGCAAAGTTGCATGTTGATTGTTTTCACATACCTTTGGGAGATATTCTAACATCATATGTCTTGGCTTGGGTAAGAATGCAGGTGGCTTGGCTGAGGCTGGTTTCTCTGAAAAAAGAAATACTTTACAATGATTCAAAGCATCTTTCAGGTGAATGATGTGATTTTTGAGAATGGGACAAAATTCTGTTGAAATAGAACTGCTTAATTTTATTCAAGTTTCATTGCAGAGCGATTAGTTGATTCTCGCTAGCACTAATATCCTTGTGGTGGCTTCCACTACGTGTATCAATGACCAAGTGACTTGTGTCACTGTGAACTATGGCAGCCTGGAATTGAAGGGACATATATGCAACATTTTACACTAAGAGCAATGATGGTGGAAAGTGCTGGATCAATCAGATTGCCTGTTGCCTAGTTCTCAATATAATTAGTTAGGTTGGGGAAGCCATCTTGGTAACTCATTCAATAAATACAGTTTGAGCTTCTGTATGAAGTAAAAATGCAAAGATAAGGATTTTCTAAAATAAAATAGGTTTTTGAACAATTATGATGCAAATTACGGTAGGCTCTGAAAGTTTTGGAGTTGGCTGGATAAGTCCCATGCTCAACCAAGGAGACTGGCATTCACGGGCATTCAGCAGTCACGGGCATTCAGCCTCTGATCTTCGGGTAAGCGTTCTCCAAGGCGGCCTTCACGACACATGAACAACGCAGAATCGCTGAGCAGAAACTGATAGCCAAGTTCCGCACACATGAGGACGGCCTCAACCGGGATCTTAGGTTCATGTCACACTATCTGTAACCCCCACGACTTGCCTGGGCTTGCAAAATCTCACTAACTGTCCTGGCTGGAGACAATACACATCTCTTTAACCTGTGCTTAACCCTCTCTCCACTCACATTGTCAGTACCTTTAAGACTTGATTATCTGTAAAGACTCACATTCCAACCATTATCTTGGGAATTGAGTTTGTGTCTTTATATGCCCTGTTTGTGAACACGACTCCCACTCACCTGATGAAGGAGCAGCGCTCCGAATGCTTGTGGCTTGTGCTACCAAATAAACCTGTTGGACTTTAACCTGGTGTTGTGAGACCTCTTACCGACCCAACCAAGGAGACTCAGAGTATGGGCTTGAACCTGACCACAATGGGATTCTGCTGCATTAAAGACCAAGGGGTGAATTTTACTGTCCCACCCGCCGCGGGAATCAGAGTGGGCGAGGGGTGGACCATGGAAAGGTCCGTTGACCTCAGGCGGCATTTTCCGATTTTGGGGCAAGCAAGGCCAGAAAACCTGGCCCCAGAAATTCCATTCGGGGGTTTGGGGATAGGCACCTTCGGCAGATTGCCTGCTTTAACTCTTACCCTTCCACTCAAGTGAGTGTGTTTGTGGCATTTCTCAGAGACTTCCTCCTTTCAGGTCTTTGCAGCCTTAGTGGGACTCGTCATCGTAAGCTTACTATTCCTTTGTGGCGTTCAGAAGGCCTAAATCTTTTCTGAAGTTAGGTAACTGATCCCTAAAACTTACTTTTGTTTTGTGGAGCCCATTTGAGTCTCAAGATGTTAAGTCAAGTGGTACGGATGGATTGGGTCAGCGTGGGGTCAGTGGGACATCACCAATGTGCCCTTGTGGCTACTATTCGAGTGACCCACCTGTGGCATTTGAGGCAGGATCTCTGGATGGAACTCTTCACTGCCGACTAATGCAGGCAGACAGGGGACTCAGAATTTCTGGGCCAGTACAAATTGGTTGAATACTTTTGCCCAATTATCCCCTTGTCTATGCTGAAGGTCTGACTTAGTTTAGGTACAGTTACACCAGCATCAATTGCTTTGCAGTATTTCACATTTGTGACCTTTCCACATGTGTAAGCTGAAGGCAAAAATCCTGAAACTCCCTGCCTAAATTAAACTGTAGGAGTACCTTCACCACATGGACTGCAGCAGTCAGACCCTCCACTCCCTTCTAAAGGCTAACAAGAGGTGGGCAATAAATGGTGGCCTTGAAAACACAACCCACATTCCAAGAATTATTTTTTGTAAAGACAGCAGGTGTTTTCAGGTTATTTGACTGTCACATCCAAACACATTTTTATCCTCATCCAATATCTGCAAATTTCCCAGCTGATATCACTTGAGTGGTGAAAAAGAGCTAAACTCTTTAGCTGTCCTGGGTGAGATCAACTTTACTTAGTACAGACTGGAGACATGACCACACAATCATCTGATCTGGTCCACTGGTTCAGTTAATCACTTGATAATTGAGCCATCAGGACTATTTGGAACACAACAAATAAAATTATATTTATAAGTAACAACTGTACTAAAGTTAATCTTTACCTGTGATGAGATCTGAATTTCAGCCATTAATGAGCATGATTTGTGCTGTAACCTAGTCAGTATTAACAGTTTACAGATAGCTACAGACCACTTCTTTGGTCGCTGACCATTGACAATCGATAACATTCAAGGCACTCTATCATTTCTATAAAGGATGACCTGAGTTGGATGTTTAAAAAATAGCTTCACTGATTACATTGAGAAAAAAAGCTAGTTTTCAGAGGATTTTCCCAACACTTCCACCAATTCTGGAGTCCATTGTCAACTTGTCGGACTACACACTTCAACCAGATGAAATCGAAGTTCTCAGCCAAGGGCTCAATTGCTGCCCCACCACCAAAATAGACCCCATCAGTCCCGCAGCAGACACAGAGGAATTCATCAGGCGAATGAGGTTGTGGGAGTTCTTTCACAAACCCCAAGAGGCCAACAGCGAACAATGAGACAGCCAATGAACCGGAACAGCCGACAGAGAGATCCGCAGTGCAACCGAAGAGGAAAGAGTCGAATTGGACTCCTCTGGAAGGCCACTGCCCTCGACTTGACATGTATGCCCAAGCCATCAGGAGGTATGTCAACACCAAATTCATCAGCCGCACTCACAAGACAGCCCCGAACATCACCCAAGCACAGTGCAATGCCATCCACGCTCTCAACCGCAACATTGTCATCAAACCAGCAGACAAAGGAGGGGCCATCGTCATACTGAACAGAACGGATTACTGCAAAGAAGTGTACCGACAACTGAACAACGAGGAACACTACAGACAGTTACCCACAGATCCGACCAAAGAACACACCCGTCAACTCAACACTCTGATCAAGACCTTTGATCCGGACCTTCAGAGCATCCTCCGTGCTCTCATCCCACGTACTCCCCGCGTTGGAGATCTCTACTGTCTCCCGAAGATAACAAGGCAAACACACCCGGCCGTCCCATCGTATCGGGCAATGGGATCCTGTGCGAGAACCTCTCCGGCTATGTCGAGGGCATCCTGAAACCCATTGTACAAAGAACCCCCAGCTTTTGTCGTGACACTACGGACTTCCTACAGAAACTCAACACACATGGAGCAGTTGAACCAGGAGCACTCCTCGTCACAATGGATGTCTCGGCACTCTACACCAGCATCCCCCACGATGATGGCATTGCTGCAACGGCCTCAGTACTCAACGCCGACAACTGCCAGTTTCCAGATGCAATTTTACAACTCATCCGCTTCATCCTGGACCACAATGTCTTCACCTTCAACAACCAGTTCTTCATCCAGACACAGAACAGCCATGGGGACCAAATTCGCACCTCAATTTGCCAACATCTTCATGCACAGGTTCGAACAAGACTTCTTCACCGCACAGGACCTTCAACCGATGCTATACACTAGATACATCGATGACATTTTCTTCCTTTGGACTCATGGGGCGGGTTAGGTTAATTGGCCGTGTTAAATTGCCCCTTAGTGTCCCGGGATGCGTAGGTTAGAGGGATTAGCGGGTAAAATATGTGGGGATATGGGGATAGGGCCTGGGTGGGATTGTGGTCAGTGCAGACTCGATGGGCCGAATGGCCTCTTTCTGCACTGTAGGGTTTCTATGATTCTATGATTTCTATGGTGAACAATCACTGAAACAACTATATGATGACATCAACAAGTTCCATCCCACCATCAGACTCACCGTGGACTACTCTCCGGAATCGGTTGCATTCTTAGACACACGCATCTCCATTAAGGACGGTTACCTCAGCACCTCACTGTACCACAAGTCCACGGATAACCTCACGATGCTCCACTTCTCCAGCCGAGACATCCATTGTGATGAGGAGTGCTCCTGGTTCAACTGCTCCATGTCTGCTGAGTTTCTGTGGAAAGTCCGTAGTGTCGCGACAAAAGCTGGGGGTTCTTTGTACAATGGGTTTCAGGATGCCCTCGACGTAGCCAAAGGGGTTCTCACACAGGGTCCCATTGCCTGATACAACGGGACAGCTGAGTGTGTTGGCCTTGATACACAACACCGAGCGGAGAAGCTATGACATCTTCTCCGGAGCCTTCAACATGTCATCGATGAAGACGAACATCTTGCCAAGGCCATCCCCACACCCCCACTTCTTGCCTTCAAACAATCGCACAACCTCAAACAGACCGTTGTCCACAGCAAACTACTCAGCCTTCAGGAGAACAGTGACCACGACACCACATAACCCTGCCACAGCAACCTCTGCAAGACATGCCGGATCATCAACATGGATGCCATCATCTCACGTGAGAACACCATCCACCAGGTACATGGTACATACTCTTGCAACTCGGCCAACGTTGTCCACCTGATACGTTGCGGGAAAGGATGTCCCGAGGCATGGTACATTGGGGAAACCATGCAGACGCTACGACAACGGATGAATGAACACCACTCGACAATCACCAGACAGGAGTGTTCTCTTCCTGTTTGGGAACACTTCAGCAGTCACGGGCATTCAGCCTCTGATATTCGGGTAAGCGTTCTCCAAGGCGACCTTCACGACACACGACAATGTAGAATCGCTGACAGAAACTGATAGCCAATTTCCACACACATGAGGACGACCTCAACCGGGATCTTGGGTTCATGTCACACTATCTGTAACCCCCACGACTTGCCTGGGCTTGCAAAATCTCACTAACTGTCCTGGCTGGAGACATTACACATCTCTTTAACCTGTGCTGAACCCTCTCTCCACTCACATTGTCTGTACCTTTAAGACTTGATTATCTGTAAAGGCTCACATTCCAACCATTATCTTGTAAATTGAGTTTGTGTCTTTATATGCCCTGTGTGTGAACACGACTCCCACTCACCTGATAAAGGACCAGCACTCCGAAAGCTTGTGGCTTGTGCTACCAAATAAACCTGTTGGACTTTAACCTGGTATTGTGAGACTTCTTACTATGCCCACCCCAGTCCAACGCCAGCATCTCCACATCTTAATTCACCTCACATGATGATAGTGTTAGAAATATTGGAATAATTTTATCTCTGCTGCAAATTCTACCACATATGGGTACATTCTTCAGTTTTACCTATGTAATCATTATTATTAGCAAGTCCAATTGTAGTAGCAGTTCTCAGAGGACGTTCAGTTGGGGGTGCTTCATAGGTATCCTCATCCTCAGATCCATCGTTCTGCAATGAAATACAGCATAGTCCTCATTAATTTCCTTTCCATCTTATCACAGTAGCAATTTCAATTATTCCACTGAAAGGGAGAAATGGCCCATGATTTAATTCATCCAAAAGAGAGCACCTGCAGCAGTGCAGCACTCCTTCAGTATTGTGTCCACCTCAACCTCGGTTACGTACTCAAATTTCTGGACTGGGGATTTAATTCTCAATTTATACCACAGCTGAAGTTGTTTGAAAGGGTAACTAAACTATCCCCAGACCCACAAAAGGCAGCAAAATATGTACACATGCATGTGACTGACCACCTTCCCCAAAAAGCTAAACTATAAACTGACAAGCTAGAATGTGAGTCCAGGTCAGAATCACCGGAAGCCTTCAGCGGCATTTGAAAGATCTATCCAAGTACTCCCTCTTCACACACTGCAACAAAACAATCTGTCAGTAGCCAATTCCACCCCGATACCTCTGCTGAGACAAAAAACTGCTCCCTCTTAGAGCCAATGGAGCATCAGCAACCTCCCCTCATCCCTACTGAGATACCCTCCACCAGAACAAAGAGAAAATTAGGAGCTCAAACCCAGCCCTGCTGAGGTGGCCTTTTCCACACCTCCTTCTCTTGCCTCTACCTCCATCTCTTCCCCTCATCTCCTCCCCCTCTATTTCCCTCTTCCACCTGCCTCTTCCCTTTTCTCTCCCTCACATTGCCTTCCCTTCCCCTCACCCATACCTTACATGTCCAACAGCATTTTCTCCTCTCATTTTCTTCTCTCTTCCTGCTTCTCTTCTTTCCCTTTTTATCTTTGTTCTTCCCTTTCCTCCTCTCACCCTCCACATCATGCTTTCTCTCTTCTCCCCTTCTATCTTACCCACTTTTCTCTCCCCTGTATCTGAATCAGTGAATCAGTTTCACTGCTCCTCTTTTTTCCCGTCCCCTTAGCTCTTACCGGCATGTAGCACAGTGGTCAGCACTGCTGCTTCACAGCACCAGAGACCTGGTTCAATTCTCGGCTTGGGTCACTGTCTGTGTGGAATTTGCACGATCTCCCCGTGTCTGCATGGGTTTCTTCCAGGTGCTCCGGTTTCCTCCCACATTCTGAAAGATGTGCTGGTGAGGTGAATTGACCCAAACAGGTGGCAACTCGGGGAATTTCACAGTAACTTCATTGCAGTGTTAAAGTAAGCCTTATTGTGACTAATAAATAAACTTTACTCTTCCACAGCCCACCATCTTATTCTCTCCCATCCTCCATTCTTCCCCTCTCCACCTCTGTATCCATAGTTTACTGACCCTTCCACACCCTCTCCATCCCTGTTCAGCCCTGTTCTCCCTCTCCCACCTGCTTCCTCCCCCAGCACCCATCTTGGTTATTTCCTTTTCCTCTAAATCTTACTTGATCTCAGAAGTACATGACATGAAGTCATCCAAAAAGTCTGTTGCCTGTGTCCCAACTCATATCAGCGTTGTTCACTTATAATCCCTGTGCTCACTGACCGACACTGGCCTCCCTGTTAAGCAATGCCTCAATTTTAAAGTTCTGATTGTTTTTAAATCCTTTTACTACAGAAGAAAATGACAGCCCCATCAGTCCACGGTGTCAGTGAGTGTTGCTGATAATTCTGCTAATAAGGAAAACAAAATTGTCTCACAATTTCGTGTTCCCTGTCTGTAGCAGCATGCAGAATCTCAATTGAATGATGGATCTGTGCACCAGGGCCATAATATAAATTGGTTGCGCCCTTTTGATTCTATTGCATCATCTCCGATGTCATGTTTACTGCCTGCAGCAACTGGCAATTTGGTTATTGTCTGTGTTTAATCAGCTCCACATTCAAAAGTCCTTTGTTCAGTTCACTGCAAAAATAACAATATTCTCCGAGGTAATTTGCAATTTGTGTATGTACTCCACTGTTTCAACCACATGAGAGTATTTCAATGGATATTCAAATTTTCTGAATGTAAAGCAAACATGTAAGAAGTAAGGAAATTTTTAGCAGTGATCAGAACTTCACCCCTAACACCTACATGTAGTACTTATTTCATGTCCCTTTTATCAAAAGCCATTGGCAGTTCAGACAGATTGAAATGCTGATCTGATGAAAACAGCTTCAGTTAATGTGTTAATTAACACTACAAAGTAACTCTACTACACAAAGAGACCTGGATGAATATTTGCGCAAACTGAAGGTTATAGGTATGGGACTATGGAAGAAATCACCAAATACTGAAGGTTTCCTGCTTTTGGGTTCTGTCAAGTTAAAGTTTATTTATTAGTCACAAGCAAGGCTTTACATTCATACTTGAATGTGAAATTCTCCTAGTCGCCACACTCGGGCGCCTGTTCGGGTCAATGCACCTAACCAGCACTTCTTTCAGACTGTGGGAGGAAACCGGAGCACCCGGAGGAAACCCACACAGACACGGGGAGAACGTGCAAACTCCACACAGACAATCACCCAAGGCCAAAATCGAACCTGGGCCCCTGGCACTGTGAGGCAGCAGTGCTAACCATTGTGCCACCGTGCCCCCGTTGTCAAGTTGTCAAGTGTCCAATGCATATGATTAGGGATGAACAATGGAGTTTAGCATTTTATATATTATTCCTGAGCTTTTCTCAGTTGCCTTTAGAAGAGGGTGAGGGAGAAATTCTGCAGAATGTTTTGCCAAGAAATTAATTTAGCAGCATAAAAACCAAAAACCTGCATTTAATTTATTAATTGCATGACCACAGGATGTCCCAAACCATTTTATAGACAATGAACTAATTTTCATTGCAGTCACTGTTGTAACATAGGAACTGTGACAACCTATTGTGCAAACAAAGATGTGCAAATGACAGTGAAATAAATTTCTAAATCTTTGATTTTAAGGTATTGGGTAAGGGTGAAGGTTGGCTAAGACACAAGGAGGACTCTTCTTCAAATATTGCCATGAGAAATTTTACCATCTATCTTACAGGTTTAACATCCATTGGGCAGCATTCCCTCAGTACAGCACTGGGGTATCAGCCTGGATTTTGGAGTGGGCTTGAACCCACAACTTTCTGCTTCAGAGGTGAGACTGCTACATTGTGCCAAAGTTGACACTTGGGGTATGATCTTCCAACCTCGTCCCGCCCGACCTTTGGCGAGGTGAGGTGGTAAGATCAGGCGGGAAGCAAAAAACCACGTTTACATGTCATTAACAGGTCCCGGACACCACCTTAACCACCTCATTGGTCAAGGTCCTTCCTGGTAAGAATCACGTATGGTCTCCACCAGCAGAGACCAGACATGATGACCTCGCTGGGAGGATCAGCAGCCATTAAAGCTCCCCAGGTGGTTGGGGGCAGGGCCGGGCAGTGACCATGGGGCAGTGCCAACCTGGCACTTATCACCTGGCACCCCGGCAGTGCCCATTGCACACCCTGGCATTGCCAACTGGACACCCTGGCACTGCCCACCAGGCACCATAACTGTGCCAGGGGCAGTGCAAAGGAGTGGGGCCTGAGTGAGGGCAGAGCCTGTGGGGTGGAGCCACGACAGGGGGAGAGAACGGTTCTCTGCTGGGGTGGGAGGGAATGGGAAATCTGCCAGGGTGAGAGGAAAGGGGTAACTCTGCCAGGGTGGTGACCAGAGATGGAGGGAGGGAACTCTCCAGAAGTGGTGGCAATTGGGGTGGGAGGGAGGGAACTCTGCAGAAGGGACAATGGGAGAGTGGGAGGGGGGGTTGGCAAAGTGGGTGGTTGGAGACCGGCACTGGGGGCGATCGCCATGGTGTCTGTGTCTGATGTCTGATGTCCGTGAAGGGCGGAGAGGGTTCCTGATGTTGCAGGAGATCCCCCAGTACACTGGGAGATTGGAGTGCCTGCGCAATGACCCCCTGGAGCTCAGCAGCGGGCTTCCCCAGCGAGTTCAGGCTCCGCCATCCTCAGGGATCCTCACCCTGCTGGTGAGAATCACGTTCTGGCACTTTCCTTGCACTAAATGCCATAAGATTGCATTTTCAAACTCGTCCATAAAAGGAGTCTTGCTCATTCGGCACTTAAATTTTTTTTCGTAAGATCAAGCCCTCAGAGTTAATGTTCTACTTTATCTCTGCTATACCACGTCTCTGCCCCATGTTTCCCTCCCAACAAGAATCTCTGAATTAGAAAGGTGTGAGGTCAAACAAAACTCTGGAGATTTGAACATGTGATCTACTGAATTGCAGTACTGAGGGAATATTGTGTTAAACTGAGGCTGTGTTTGCTCTCTCGTAGATGTAAAAGATCCTGTGTCAATGTTCTCAGAAGGACTGGGGATTTTTCAGATGTCCTGGCCAATACTTATCTCTCAAACATGACCACTCAAAGACATCTGGCAATTTATCTCACCGGTATTTGTGAGAGATTGCTGTGCACTTCTGTATTACCGATGTTACAACAGTGACAACATTGACTGAGATGCTTTGGGATGAGCTGAGCTTGTGAAAGATGCAATTTGATTGCTCATATTTTCTCTCACTGAAATGAATCAGAGTTCCATAGATGCATAAAGCAAAAAAAATTGGTTGTTGTGGAACTGGGTGGGTTGTTGGAGCCAGGGAAGCTAGCAAATAGAGAGGGAAGGAGTGACACATGAAGGGATGGAACATATTTCATGTATTTGTTTTGTTAAACTACGAATTTACATTTTTCCAGGGTTAATAACCAGCAGAGGAAATTTGACTCTTGAGTACTTACTAATTCATTCTCATAACTCTTTTGCTCATCTTGGTGATCTGTTATCAAAATGAAATATGATAGATATTAAAGAAGAAACTAAAAAGAGCGATAAAACAACAAACTTCCATCTAACAACAACCTTAACATCACTTAGGAACCGACAACAATTAACAATATAGATAAGATACTTTGAAGTGCAGAGAAATAACATAATGGAGAACACACGTTGCACTTCAAAAGACAATGTGTGTGAGTTAACCTATCAATAAATAAAGCTTCCCATGCACAGTGTAAGAAGTTCCCGGTTTGATCTGTTAATTCATCTTAACAGCTCTCATCAGCCTTACCCAGGGAGGAGAATAGGCCGGGTGGGGAGAGTATCAGAATAGAGTTCCATTGTCAAATACAGTGTGTGCCTGAAAGCACAATTTTCTGATCCAGGGTTTGACAAACTCAGACTTACTGCATTTTTCCAGTTCGAGAAAGAAATTTAATTGGGGAAGTTGTTGTTAAAGACAGCATAAATTTACATGTGGTACAAAGTTAAAACTAAACGTACCCTGCTTTGCACATAACTTGAAGCATACCAGGATTAAATGTAACTTTTCAGAAGATTGACAGAAATCTCTATCCAAACGGAATAAGCAAGGTTTCAGTCAAAAACGTTGGCAGCCATTCTGGAGAAGGCCTGAGGTTTGAATCAAGAAGGCAGTGTGCAAAATCTCATCTCTATCGGCTGAGGTCACAGCGGAAGGAACTTTGTAGGTTCTCTCAGTGTCTCATGATTCAAGTGTAAAATTAGAAAATGATACAGCACCTTTTGACAACTGCCTTAAATCTGTTAGATGATGATAAAGTCTAGAATGAGAAAAGGCCATTCATTTGGTTGATATTTTCAAAGACTCTAGTTACCAACCCTTACCACTACAAACAGATTCTCCTACTCCCTTTGTTAAAATTCTTCATGACTTAGAATACAACCCTGTTGATTTTAGCTATTTATTCTGTTTCTCAAGGTGGGGTATTGGTGTTCCATGACACTCTCACCAGAGAAACTTCTGGCAGAAACTTCAGGCAACTATGTAGGCAGACTCCTGAGACAATGCTGTTCCTAAGGATGTGGTCTACATATTCACAGGAATGTAATTATATTCGGTGGTGATTTATTTTTTTGTGATTTTCAGTTGCGTTTAACAACCTGGGCCAATCTGCTGTTTGTTTGCCATTCTGATCATGTGGCAGAGCCTTTGAAAAGACCAACTGGATGAATGGCCTTTTCTCATTCTAGACTTTATCATCTTCTAACATAAAGGCTCAGAGAGGCAATATCCAGGGAAGCAAATGAAAACACCCAGTTGCCCTAAATGAAATGCAGGAGAATGCACACCAACCGGGGAAGCCCATTGCACATTGTTGTCGATGGTTTTGCTCTCGTTTTCTTCATTCATGCTCTCATCAAGAACTGAACATCAATTTTCTGAAAATTTTAACTACTTCTTTGTGATCATAAAAAGAAAAGGCAGAGAAGAAGAATATCTCCATTCGCTTACTAGGTTTTCTGGGTCTGGCTGGCAGCGGAGGTGGAAGAATGGGCCTGCAGGGAATAAGAGAATATTTATAGTACAAGCTATTTATCAAGATATAATCAGTAGAAATGACTGAGCCAAGTATGACATATCTGCTCCTCCGAGTTCAGCAAATTGGTAATTGTTTTGGTCACATATGTGCCTTAACACACCTGTTTATGGAAGAATATCATTCTGCTTAAGAATCATCAAATCATCCTAATTTTTGCCTGATGTAGAATGCATCTTCCCTCCCACAGGGACACTTGCCTCTTAGATAATTTATGTGCAAGTTCTCACGAATTAAGGTTTAAACCTCCAAATATGTGCAGGAATGTTGTAGTACCGGTTGGAGTTGCTTGGCTATTTTGCCAAGTCTGCCACAGAACGTTCTCAATTTTGCATTGTTAGCTACATTACACTCAAAATGTGTATCTGACTCTCTGATTGTCCTGCTGTGTATTTCCAGCACATCCTGATTTACTGTACATTCGACCAACATGTTTAACATTGGGAGTAATTTTCAGCTAATGGAAGTGAAAATCATGAGAGATATATAATTTTGTTGTAACTATGGGTTACGTGTTTCTCGTCAATTTGCTGCAACTTCAAATCATGCTTTAGTGATGATACCAGTAACCCACCCACACAACAAAAGATTTCATATATTAGATAATATTATACTCACGTATTTTTCAAACTCCGAGGGTTAGTGTGATACTGAGAAGAGAAGAGAAATAATTAAACTCTTGGTGTCATTGGAGCAGAGAAGAAGACAATTCAACCATTTGAGCTCATGATGTTCTCTGTCGAACAATTGTACCATTCCCCCACTCTATTCTCATTACCCTGTAAGTTTAATTTGTTCAAGTGCCCATAATTTCCTTTTGAAATTATTCATCATCTCCATTTCCAACACTCTCATAGGCAATGATTCCAGGTCATTAATACTCGCTGAGGAAAAGAATTCTCACTCACATTGCTCCCGCGTCTCTCACCCTTCAACCTGTTCCTTAGTTCTTGTATCATCAGATGATGTGAATTGCCTTTCTTTGTCTTCCTGATCTAAATCTGATGTAATCTGTGTGCTCGATCAAATCTTCCCTCAAACTCCTTTTCTCCAGCTTAACTTAACCTTATATTGAAAACCTATCATCTCAGGTACCATCCTGAAAAATCTCTGTATTCTTTCAAGGTCTCTCACATTCTTCTTGAAGTATGGTGACCAGAACTGACTTGCAATACTCTACTTGTGGCCTGACCAGAGATTTATACAGGCCTCCTATTTCATGAGTATTTTGTGCTTAGTACCTCTATTTATGAAGCCCAAGATCCCATACGCTCTACTAACTGCTTTTTCAAAGTGGCTTGCTACATTCCAAGATCTATGCACCGGAATCCCCCTCCAGACCCTCTATCCCTTTTGTACTTTCAGATCTGTGTTCTTTCGCCTACGTTCCCTCTCCCTATTCCTTCTGACAAAGTGCATCCTCACATTTCCCTGTATTAACTTCCATCTGTTTCATGTTTGTCCATTCTGTAAGCCTATGTCCTCTTGTGGTTGTTTTGCACCATGTTCCCTGTCAGCCACACCTCCACGTTTAGAACCATCAGCAGTGTTTTGAATTTTACTTTGTATTCCAATATCCATGTCATATACATTTATTAATAAACACAAGGACCTAGCACTGCATCTTGGGGAACATGACTGCATCCTATCCTCCAGTTTGAAAGACAACCATTCAGCATGACTTGCTGTTTTCTATCCTTTAGCCAAATTTTTATCCAAGCTGACACTGAACCTCCTATTTCATGAGTCCAAATCTTGCTCACAGAACTTTTATATGATTCTTTGTCAAAGACTTTCTTAAAATCCATAAAGACAACATCCAGTGTTTTCCCTGCATCAATCTTCTCTGTCACTTTGTTACAAAATTCAATTAAATGAGTCGAACATGATCTGCCTTCTATAAATCCTTGCGGGTTCTCTTTAATTTACTCAAACCTCTCCAAGTGCCTGTTGATTTTTTTCTTACAGAGTCAGAAATTAGTCAGGCATCACATGCAGATCAACCTGAGAAACTACTCCTTACACCTTAGTTTAAAATCTAACATTGAAATATTCAGAATGTTTGGACAAAATTGGCAGTTCCAGGAGACCTGCAACATTACGCTTGCAAGAGAATGCAAGTCTGTCAATTGATTTTACTCAACGCAAATGCCATTAACCATGAGAAGAAACATGAAAAGAACCAATATTACACAAGCGATGGGAAATCATCATGGAAGGATGGCCTGATTCAATTCAGCATATCCATAAACACATGAGACCATTCTAGCCTTAGTGTTACATGCTATGCATTTCCCAGGGTGTCAATTTTAAAGGCAGGTCATCATACCAGAATCTTTGTGACCTAATATTCTTCAACAACTTTGTCATTCACACATGGACATACATTGGATAAGAAGACGAGCAAGAGAGTTCTATTGACTGGATATGAACAATGACATTGAAGTCATCCTCAAGAAGTGTGAGGCACATCAAGAGGATATGCCAAGCCAGTACAAAGAAGCACTAGTTTCACATAAAGGTCCTATCCATCCTTAGTCCAAAATTGTATCCAACCTCTCTCATGTCCATGGCACTGGCTTCATCATCATTGTCGACTACTTTATGAAATACCCCATTATTCGACAATTGCACAATATGTTAAGCACAACTGTTGCACATACTCTAAGTGCTATTTTCAGTTTATTTGGTGCACCTATAAAAATCATGAGGAACTATGACAATTTATTGGTAAAGCATACCAGGATATGTGTGAGAAGTAGAATATCAATCACACTACTTCTTCTCATTACTCTAAATCTAATAGCTAAGCTGAATTAATGATTCACATAGTAAAATCTCTATAATTCTCAAATGTAGATAGATCAAGCAAGATCTACACATTGCAATGTTACAATGTCTGAGGGCGACACCTTGAAGTTCAAATGTTCAATCACCAACAGAGCTCATGTCTGGCAGAGAGTTGTGTACCAATTTATCAACTCTTACCCATTCTGCTCTCTTAGAAACTATAGTGCAATGATCAGAACTGCAAGAGAAGATGGCTAATGTGCATGACAAAAATGCAGGTACACAATTACCAAGTTTACAGTTGGGAAAACAAGTTTGCATCTAGGATCCTGTGGAAGATATGTGGCAACCAGCTGAGGTGATCAGGATTCATTCAGAACCTAGATCATATGAAGTAATTACACATAAAGGTGAAATGGTGAAGCATAACCGAGAAGAAATCAGATCAAATCAAACAGGACATCCCTTCGGCTGTTCGTAAAAGACAAAGCACTGACTGTACCCAACCACCCTGTGCTTGCATAACTCAAAACATAGAACCCAACATTAGATGGGATTCTGTGTTTGGACTGAACTTGCTCGACAATTCTTAGTGTGCTAGGAATTACACTGATAACCAATTTAAGATTATCAGTCGAGCTCATAATGTGGCTCACTTATGCATGTTGGATGCTACATATTCACATGGGGTCCTGTCTTTTGTAAACAGAAAGATCAGGTCCACACATCATGCCTTTTTTACAACTAATCAGAAGCTTGGGGGACAGCCAATCCCTGGTTCATTATCAGGGCAATGCCTTGACCAATCAAAGTTGACCTCCCTGGTTTGACTATTAACTAACAGCTTATGTTACTGATCGGACGGGTATTAATTTAAACAGCCCTCATTTCTCCTCTCATTACTCGTCTGCGAACAGAATGGTGCTTTTTGATTTCCCCCCTTTATAAGTGGTGGCGTGTTTTCCTTAACCCTTAAATTTGGAGTGTTTCAATCCTCTACGAATGACTCACACAGGAAACTTGAGATAAGATAAAATCAAAAGTGTCGGTTGATTTCACACACACACAAAATGCAGGAAAGGGGTTTCACAACGTCTGCTCTTTGGTGCATTCATAGAATAAAAGAGGGATAAGGGAAAGGGGGACAGGTCCAGACCACAATAAAAATACAACTTGGGGTTTTACGTGAATTGAAAGTTTAATGGAGTGTTTCTTCACGGGATATGTTGATTGACTGTGGCAGGGTGATTCATCTTTCTGGGACTGAGGACCTCCAGTAGAGGAGAAGGCACATATAGTTGAGTTAGTCTTGAAGACACCAGTTTCAATGTTCCAGTAGTTCACAGTGTGGATGAGGGTCAAGCAATTGTACCTGGGCAGAGCTCCATCTGCTGCTACCTACTCCATACTAAGACGGTAGACATACACAGGCTGCTGCCTGCAGTTACTATTCACTTTGGAGGTCAAACAGTGACTGAAGATAAGGTCCAACTTCTTATTAATTTAAGGAATTCAGACAGCTCAGGTCTCTGTCATGTCTGGTTTTGGGTTGTCTAATGAGGCACTGGTTGGAACTCATTGTATTTTTGAGCAGGTAATTGTCAGGCCATTAACACCACATTGGATATTAAGATTACAAACAGCTGCCTTTGTTCTTGGAGATGCAGCATCTGTGGTGGCCAGAATTCTTTAGAAATGCAAAGAAGCTTTATGCTGCACAAGGCTTTAGCGCTTTTTTTATGAGACTCAGCTGGTTTGTCTGAAGATTTGAAATTTCTCTGGTATGAGTGATGACTAGTTAGGGTAAAGTCTTGTCCAATTTTTAAAAATAAAAGTGATAATTTTGCAAAGTAGCCCAGTTGACATAGATATCTATTTATATTTTCCTTCCCCTCTCAACTGGGACTCTTGACAGCTACCTATTCCCAGATCCTAGCCTCCATCATGGTCCATCTGCCAACCAATTAATACTTTCTTCTTATGCAATATGAATTGGTGTTCCCTTTGCAATTGGTATTCTTGTGAATTTGTCCAGATGAGTGCAAGATGAAAAACTTCGATAGCATCTCTTTTTTCAAGTTCTCTACTATGGAGCAGCTATAAATATTATGAAAACATGAATCATTAAATTACATATTCATAACAGCATCTTATTCCTCTTTTTTAATTCTGTATGTTGGTCCCAATTCCCCAGCTAATTTAGTTTAAACCTTCCAAAACTGCACTACAGTACCTTGCCACAAATCCATTGTTCGCAGTTCTAGTCAGGTACACACCTGTCCTTTTGAATAGGTGTTTTCTGCCATGACTGGTCCCAGTGTGCCAAGAATCTTAAGCCCGCCCTGCTGCACTATGCCTCAAGCCACTCATCAATCTTCTTATTTCTACTCTCCCTAGCACATGGCATTGGGAGTAAGCCAGATATAACGGGCACCGGCGTGGCGAGCCGGTAAAAGAGGGCGAGAGGCAAAAGAAATCGGGTTCATGCCTGGTTTCTCACTTCTCCTGATCTTGCCATCATTGTTTTGCTGGCTAAATCAGGCTGATTTCAATATTAATGACATGATTTACATGTCATCAAGGAGTCTTGGACTCGATTGTCCAGGTTCACTTACATTAACTCCCTTGCTGGTTGAGGTCCTCACCAGTGAGAATCACCGATGGTCCCCAACAATGGGACCACAAGTGATGGACTTGCTGGTAAGACAAAAGGCCTTTGAAGCCCCTGGGTGGTTGGGGGTAGGGTCAGGCAGTGTCCTTGCGGCAGTGCCAGCCTGGCAATGCCCACCTGGCACCCTGGCATTGCCCACTTGGCACTGGCAGAGCCAAGGGGCCAGGGCTTGAGGGGACAGGGCTTGAGAAGGGGTGCAGCTTGATGGAGGGAAGCAGAGGGAGGAGCTCCGGAGGACACCGGCACAGGGAGTGATCGGGGGCAGGTCCCCAGGTCCATGGGGGAGATGAGAGGGGGTTTTGGGGGCAGTGACAGGTGATCTCCCAGTACAGTGGGAGATTGGGGCACCTTGCGCCCCGAGAGCTCAGCAGCTGGCTTCACCGGCGAGATTAAGCTCTGCACCCTGCATTTTCTCACCCATTCAACACTTAGAATTTTTTGGGAAAATTGCACTCAACTACCTTTGAGGTCCCATCTTTTAAGCTTTATCGCTCTAGCTCCTGCAAATCCGATGATAGGACTTCAAAACCTGCTCTCTATATCATTGATACCCACACGTACTGGAACCTCTGGTCCATGCCTTCACTGGCAAAATATTCTGCACCTTCTCTATTATCCGGGCTCACTGACTTTCACACCCTCGCTAGTTGAGGTCCTCACCAGTGAGAATCACAGATGGTCCCCACCAACGGGACCACAAATGGTGGCCTCACTGGTGGGACTGGAAGCCATTGAAGGTCCAGGTGGCTGGGGACAGGGCCAGGCAGTGCCCTTTACCCTGGACTCAGGAGGCAACAAACCGTCAGGGACTGACAGGGCGGAATATTACAACCTTGTTGCCCCTGTTTTGCAGCGGGAAAATCAGGCATAAAGCAGCTAGCTGGAATGGTGCCCATTTTCACGCCCATTCTCATCTTACCATGGAAAATAAATTGGCACAATCGGGAGCCCGCCTAAAACGGGCAAGACGTCAAGTTACATGTTCTTGCATTCATCATAATGCCATTCGTGAGGTTCACTCCCAATCGTCCCAGCTTACCTGCCTTTAAGACCTCTTTCGCCGCAGCGGGATTGATCTGGAAAACACCTCCTCAATAAAAGTCGGATTCTGGCGTTTGATCAGTGTCGGTGAGCGAGGAAGTAAGTCTCTGCATTCAGACTGTTCCGTGCTGCTCAGAGGGAGTTATGTTGTGGCGGACATGTTGCGTTTTGGGTTTTGGGGGGGGGGGGGGGGGGAGCGGCCTGCGAGTGTTTGGGGGCTGGGGGGGCTGTTGTTAATCTCAGAATCCAACTTCAGATTCTCAGCACGGACCCAGGTCTGAGCGTGACCTCAGGTCTTAGGGATGCTTCCTGGGTCCTCGTGCAGGCAGCAGGAAGCACTGTTGCAGGTGGGGGATGTGCTGGGAACTCTTTGATGTGGCAGTGCTGCAGCCTCAGGACGTGTCAAGCAGCAGTGTCTGTTGTCACTACTACATGGGCTCTGGGTGTTTGTGGTGGGGGGGAATGGGGGGGCTGTGTTGCTGGGTGGCTGTGGGGGGGAAAATGGCGGGCGCTGTGTTGCTGGGGGCCTTTGTGGGGGAATGGGGAGTGTGTGTGTTGCTGAGCTGGGGCGAGCAGAGATCTTTAGCCTCTCCGTCTGTCTCTCCCCTTCCTCAAATTCCGCCCCTCTCCCCCCCTTCAGATTGATGAGATGGCTTTTGCAATGCAACCCATTGATCTTGTTGTTGGTTTGGTTGCTGCTGGAGTTGAGGAGGAGGGGCAGAGGAATTGCAGGCAGAGGCGGCCCAAGCCTTACCACCCACAGGAGTAGAGGGAGACGACTGCCAGAGGCAAGATGTGGCCTTGAACTTTTACGCCATCAGGTCCTTGCAGACCGCCAGTGGAGATCTTTGTGGCATTTCCCAACCATCCGTCCACAAGTGTGTCGACGGGGTCACGGATGTCCTGGATGCACTGGCTGGCCAGTGAATTATATTTGACCTGGACTAGGCCCAGCAGAAAGCACGGGCTGCAGGATTCGCGGCCATCGCGGGGATGCCAAATGTGCAGGGGACTATGGACTGCACCCACGTTGCCCTCAAGGCCCCAGTGAAGAATCCAGGAAGATTACTGAACAGAAAGGGCTTCCATTCAATAAATGTGCAATTGATGTGTGACCATCAGCTGAACATCATTCATGTCTGCATTAGATACTCCACCAGCGTGATGACAGCTTCATATTGAGGAATTTGGATATCCCAGAGGTCTTTGAGGAGGAGCCCAGAGTGAAGAGTTGGCTGATGGGGGCATGGGATACCCGCTTTGGACTTGGCTGATGCCGCCTGTGCGGAAGCCTAAGACTGATGCGGAGAGCCGATAAAAGGAGACCCACGTTGCCACCCGTTCAATAGTGGAGCGGTGCATCGGGCTCCTCAAAATGCAGTTCAGGTGCCTGCTCTGGCGGGACCCTCCAATATAGCCCCCCGATATCGTCCTGCATTGTGGGAAGTGCTGTGCCCTACACAACTTGGTGCAACATCAAGGAGACCTTCTTGAGGAGGAGGAGGAGGACGTGGAGGCCGACCAGCTCGGTGTCGCTGGGAGGAGCTCGCCCAGCAGCAGGAGGAGGAGGAGGACGACGACCTATACCACCCAGGCTCTGGAGGGCTGGCAGAAGCAAGGATCAGGCATGCGAGGGCAGCGAGGGAGGCCCTGATCACCAGGGTCACTAGGAGCCTGTGTTGCTGCATGTGAGTTCCATTCCCATCCCCCCACGGAGTGTTTTCCAAATAAGTGATAATATAAAAACGTGTGAACGTGAGACTTTAAAGTGCCTAAATATTATATCTGCCTTGTGCTGCCCTTCACCCATGCCATCTTAGTGCCGCTACAACTTCTTAACCTTATATGGCCCTCCTCATCCCGCTGCCTCTGAGATGCCCCGGTGTCAGGAAGGAGGGAGTGAGAAGGTGTAGCCACAGCCACAGTCTCCTGGGTGGAAGGCCCCTGCATGGACCTGAGCCCTTCCTCCTTCCCCCCTCGGGTTTACTATGGCACTCCATGGGATGGCAGTGCTTCTGCAGTGAGCTCCAGAAGCTCTGGCATCACCTAGCCCTGCCTGTCCTGGAGGACCAATCATGCAACCAGCCATGGTGGTCGAGCCCTCTGCGATGGCCACCTGAGTCTGGGGCCACCTGTCAATGGCAGCAACAAGTGCCCTCTGAGACTGGGCAACACTCTGCAGCTCCTCAGCCCTCTGTGACTGGGCCACATTCTCAAGGGCTGCTGCCGCAGCCCACTGTGTCTTGGCGCTGTTCCGCTGGGTGTCCTGCGATCTCTACAGCCCCTCAGCCATGACCCTCTGTGAACGGGCCACGTTCTCAAAAGCTGCAGCCATACCCCATTGTGTCACAGCTGTGTCCTGCTGAGTCTCCTGCAAGCCTCTTGAGCCTCTCCACCTTGGGCCACAGTATCTCGAGAAGCATGCTGAGGCCCTCAGCTGCGGTCTGCTGTGACTGGGCCGTGGCCCTCAGGGACTCTTCCGTGGCCTGCTCTGACTCGGCCATTGTCTGGAACCTGCCACTCATGAACCATGAACCATGCAAGACAGGCAATAGCTGGTCCCCCTGAAAGCTTTGGGACTCCTCCCTTGCAGTCAGTCCAGTGTTTCTGTCAGCCCCTCCTGCTCTGTTGCTGCATTTCCAGCAGCTGAGGGAGAAGTGATCGCAGAGGCCCAGCATGTGGCCGAGAGCCAGCTGGGTCCTCGCCTCTTGCACGTCCCCCCATGTGTGAGGCCTCAGACGTTCACTCCTCCACCTGATGTACATCAGCAGATGTGTGGTGCACACCAGAGAGTGACCCAGATGCCTCACCACTAACTTGAGCCACCGATGTGAGAGTCTCTGTGATGGTGGGTTGTGAGGTGGAAGCAGATGCAAAACCGGTGCCGGCCTCGGAGGTCCCTTCATCCGCTTTCTCTGAGGAGTCCTCCGAGCTGTCAGGGGCAGGATGGGTGGGAGCAGCAGTCGGGGCCGTGATTCCAGATAGCCCGGGCACTTTGGGGTCCCTTCCTGCAACACAGGACACAAGTGAAAGGGAGGGAGAGGAATTTGGGTTGCGTGCAACTTACTTGAGATTTCTCCAACAAGTGGAGGATTGACAGGTGCTCACTACTATGCTGCAGACCAACCATGCTTTGTGATGGTCTACATGCCCTCCTCTCCTGCAAGCCTACTCCTCAAAAGAGGGCGAAGGCCCAGATCTCAGGCACACCACCCCCTGTCTTTGCCCTCCCCCGGCAATTATGGGTATTCTTCTCCTGTGGGGACAAAAGGAGCCATGTAAAATCTGATGGCACAAGTCCTGCAGGGTTTCAGGGGGTGGCCCTCAGAGGGCAAGGGTTGCGATGTTCTTGGGTGGGAGGGAGGTGCTTTGGGGGTCAGGGGCTGAAGGCATGCAGAGGGGTGGGGGATCTGGGGGTCATTTAGGGGAAAGATGCTAGCTGGGGTTCAACACTCACCCTTGCTGCCCAGATGAGGTCATTCAGTCTCTTGCGGCACTGCTTCCCGGTTCTCCTGGCCAGTGCCCTGACAGTAACATATGCTGCCACCTCCTCCCAGGCTGCATTTCCCTCACTCCCTCTGGGATGGCACACAGCTGGGAGAAGAGGGCGTCCCTCCTTGCCTGGCCAGGTCCGCATCTGAAAATTGGGGAGCTGTCTTCCTGGAGGCCATTTCTTCCCGCACTGTCTGCCTGTCTGTTCATCCTTGGGATTTTTATGGAGTTGTCCCTTATTAGGGCAGATCAGCTGCAGACAGTTTGGACGAGTCAGGTGCCCGTTAGAGCATTCCAGCGAGTTTAAAGCAGTTTGCCTTGTTACCATGAAGGGGAAGCCAAGTCAGCACTTGCAGGTATGCTGATGGAAGAGAGATAGGGGAAATTTGTGCCTCTGTGGTCGGGGGCAGGGGAGAGAGAGGATCATGTCAATCAGCCATCAGAGTCGGGGCGAGGGACGGGGAGGGGGGGGGGGCGGTTGGGTGTCGATGAGGGGCCATGTGCCAGAGGGTCTGGGGTAGGTGGGTCAGTAATGTTGGGGAGGGAGGGGGGGTTTCCGATGTCCATGGGGGAAGGGGGAAGCTGTATCTGGCCCGAGGGTGTTCTGTCAGGAGAGCTGCTTTTTTGGAGCTTTTTCTGTGTATGTGCAGTTTGGGGCTCCGACCGGAGCTGCAGGCTGTAAGGCCCCGCCCACCGCTGAAACAGACTAGCCAATCTTTTCAGAGACTAAGGGCCCGATTTTACCATTTTGATTCTAAGTGCTGAATCCGAGTGTAATTCAGATCCGACTTGGAAAACTGTTCTCAGGCGCCCCCATACGCACTGAGCCTGAGAAAAATATCGCAGGTCTGAATTGCGCTTATCGGCCTGAAACACTGCAGCTCCGATCGGAGCCTTCAACTGTACATGCACAGTAACAAAATATTGAAAATCCTGCCCTTGTCACATCGCTCCCGGGCCGCAAAAAGCGAATAAAGCGGCCCAGGAACGAGAAGTAGGACCGATGGCCCCCACAGACATCACCCCACCCCCACACCATAACTGTCCCCCTTATCCACCCAACCCCCCCGCTACCCAAACCGATCGCGATCCTCTGCCCCCCTTCCCCCCCCACCGATCGCCCGCAGAGTGGCAGCGGTTCCCCCCCACCCCAACCAGAGAGCGATCGGGCCCCCCTCCCTCCCACCAGAGAATGGTCTGGCCTCCCAGCGAGCTTAGAAGGGCTAAAAGGGGACATGAGAAGACTTTGGCGGATAGGGTTAAAGAGAATCCTAAGGCGTTCTATAGGTATGTCAAGAACAGAAGGTTGGTAATTATGAGGCTATTAGGAGAGAATTAGGAAACATAGGTTGGACTAGGAGATTACAGGGACTGGGAACGTCCGACATGTGGAGTTTTTTCAAGGAGCAGCTACTGCGAGTCTGTGATAGGTATGTCCCTGTCAGGCAAGGAGGAATTGGTAGGGCTAGGGAACCGTGGTGCACCAAAAAAGTTTCTTTGTTGGTTAAAAAGAAAAAGGAGGCTTATGTTCGGATGAGACGTGAGCACTCGGGTAGTGCACTAGAAAGCTTTAGATTGGCTAAGAGGGAGTTGAAGAGCGAGCTTAGAAGGGCTAAAAGGGGACATGAGAAGACTTTGGCGGATAGGGTTAAAGAGAATCCTAAGGCGTTCTATAGGTATGTCAAGAACAGAAGGTTGGTTAGGGCAAGTTTAGGGCCAGTTATAGATGGCAGAGGGAAGTTATGTGTGGAACCGGAGGAGATTGGTGAAGCATTGAACCAATATTTCTCTTCGGTGTTCACGCAAGGGGACATGAATATAGCTGAGGAGGACACTGGGTTGCAAGGGAGTAGAATAGACAGTATTACAGTTGATAAGGAGGATGTGCAGGATATTCTGGAGGGTCTGAAAATAGATAAATCCCCTGGTCCGGATGGGATTTATCCAAGGATTCTCTGGGAGGCAAGAGAAGTGATTGCAGAGCCTCTGGCTCTGATCTTCAGGTCGTCGTTGGCCTCTGGTATAGTACCAGAAGATTGGAGGTTAGCGAATGTTGTCCCATTGTTTAAGAAGGGGAACAGAGACTTCCCCGGGAATTATAGACCGGTGAGTCTCACTTCTGTTGTCGGCAAGATGTTGGAAAAAATTATAAGGGATAGGATTTATAGTTATTTGGAGAGTAATGAATTGATAGGTGATAGTCAGCATGGTTTTGTGGCAGGTAGGTCGTGCCTTACTAACCTTATTGAGTTTTTTGAGAAAGTGACCAAGGAGGTGGATGGGGGCAAGGCAGTGGACGTGGTATATATGGATTTTAGTAAGGCGTTTGATAAGGTTCACCATGGTAGGCTTCTGCAGAAAATGCAGATGTATGGGATTGGGGGTGATCTAGGAAATTGGATCAGGAATTGGCTAGCGGATAGGAAACAGAGGGTGGTGGTTGATAGTAAATATTCATCATGGAGTGCGGTTACAAGTGGTGTACCTCAGGGATCTGTTTTGGGGCCACTGCTGTTTGTAATATTTATTAATGATCTGGATGAGGGTATAGTTGGGTGGATTAGCAAATTTGCTGATGACACCAAAGTCGGTGGTGTGGTAGACAGTGAGGAAGGGTGTCGTAGTTTGCAGGAAGACTTAGACAGGTTGCAAAGTTGGGCCGAGAGGTGGCGGATGGAGTTTAATGCGGAGAAGTGTGAGGTAATTCACTTTGGTAGGAATAACAGATGTGTTGAGTATAGGGCTAACGGGAGGACTTTGAATAGTGTGGAGGAGCAGAGGGATCTAGGTGTATGTGTGCATAGATCCCTGAAAGTTGGGAATCAAGTAGATAAGGTTGTTAAGAAGGCATATGGTGTCTTGGCGTTTATTGGTAGGGGGATTGAATTTAGGAGTCGTAGCGTTATGTTGCAACTGTACACAACTCTGGTGCGGCCGCACTTGGAGTACTGTGTGCAGTTCTGGTCCCCACATTACAGGAAGGATGTGGAGGCTTTGGAGAGGGTGCAGAGGAGGTTTACCAGGATGTTGCCTGGTATGGAGGGGAGATCCTATGAGGAGAGGCTGAGGGATTTGGGATTGTTTTCGCTGGAAAGGCGGCGGCTAAGAGGGGATCTTATTGAAACATATAAGATGATTAGAGGTTTAGATAGGGTGGATAGTGATAGCCTTTTTCCTCTGATGGAGAAATCCAGCACGAGGGGGCATGGCTTTAAATTGAGGGGGGGTAGTTATAGAACCGATGTCAGGGGTAGGTTCTTTACCCAGAGGGTGGTGAGGGATTGGAATGCCCTGCCAGCATCAGTAGTAAATGCGCCTAGTTTGGGGGCGTTTAAGAGATCCGTAGATAGGTTCATGGACGAAAAGAAATTGGTTTAGGTTGGAGGGTCACAGTTTTTTTTTTTTAACTGGTCGGTGCAACATCGTGGGCCGAAGGGCCTGTTCTGCGCTGTAATGTTCTATGTTCTATGTTCCCTCCACCCCCCTGCCAGAAAACCATCTGGCCTCCCTCTTCCCCCCTCCCCCCAACCAGAGAGCGATCTGGCCTCCCTCCTCCCTCCCCCCCACCAGAAAATGATCAGGCCTCCCGCCTCCCCCACCAGACACATCTGACCCGCCACCGCATCCCCCCCGCAATCACTGATCTGAGTTTGAGAGCTGCCGGAAGCTCTGAACCTGCCTCTTTAGAAGCTGGAGCGCCCGAAACAGACCTTTGCCGAGCATGTCTGTTTCGTGCCGAATCTGGACGGGTGAACGGAATGGTAAAGGGGGAAATGCAGGTAAAGTTGGGCAGGCCGCCCATTAATTCAATTTAAATGCATGCAAATGCATTTAAATTGCTGTTGCGCCCCTTTCAGGCGTGGTTCGGATCGCGGCCATTTTCGGGTTTTGGTAAAGTGGGCATCTGTGTGGACGCAGGCACGAATCGCGCTAATCACCTCATGCCCAACTTTACCAAGTTTTCGAGCCTGAAAATGGATGCGACGCAATGGTAAAATCAGGCCCCAAGTGCATAAAATTGGGAGTGAAAACTCACCCAAAAAACGGATCAGCAATTCTCCCATTTTCATGCTAGCTCGACATTCAGGAAAAAAGCTCGTAAAATCCCGCCCACAGTGATGTTTACAGAAACTGCTGCCAGTCCACTGAATATTCTGGAATCTTCTCCAACAAATACATTTCGATTCTTCGTTATTTTACCTTGTGCATTCTTTTGTTCCTGGGCTTGACAGTGTTCAATGCGATCAGGAGAGCGAGAGGCAATTCTAGACCTCGAGATTTAGCAACTGAAGGCACAGCCATTATTGTGATGTGATGGAAGTCAGGGATGCAAAAAAGGTTGGAATTGGAGGAAGACAGGGAATTCAGAGGGTTGTCGGTATAAGGAGGGTACTTATTTGGATACAACTGCAGGCAGTTCATTCACAATTAATTGAGATGCACAAACTCATCCTGATATTCAGCTGGACACATTATAATTTAGATAGTGGTCTGTCAGCTAATTCCAAACTGTACTGTTGACAATAATAAACAGCTGATCTTTTCCACAAAAGTCTTTTCAAGGGACAGATAATCTTAAACAACAAATCTTTGCCAAAGTTTCTGTGTCTTCTTCCAATGCATCTTTACAGCTAACCATGAGATAAAACTGTGCTGAGCACAGCACAATGGGTGTCTTTCCACTGCTTTTACCAGTTCTTATTTGTGATTAAAAATTACCGTGGATGCACCCCAACATGGAGTGGCACTGAATTCTTTCAGTGCTGACTTTGGGTTCAAATTATGTTGAAGTACCAAATCCCTTCTAAAAGAGAACGGATTTGGGTAGCTATCTGGAGTTAGGATTTTGTCAACAGCAACGGTAGCACAGTGGTTAGCACTGCTGCTTCACAGCTCCAGGGTCCTGGGTTCGATTCCAGGCTCGGGTCACTGTCTGTGTGGAGTTTGCACATTCTCCTCGTGTCTGCGTGGGTTTCCTCCGGGTGCTCCGGTTTCCTCCCACAGTCCAAAGATGTGCGGGTTAGATTGATTGGCCAGGTTAAAAATTGCCCCTTAGAGTCCTGAGATGCGTAGGTTGGAGGGATTAGCGGGTAAATATGTGGGGGTAGGGCCTGGGTGGGATTGTGGTCGGTGCAGACTCGATGGGCCGAATGGCCTCCTTCTGCACTGTAGGGTTTCTATGATTTCTAACTTTAAATGCTGGTCAGTTTCAGAACGGCCACAGCTTCTGAATTGAAGTTCAGGCAGCAGAGGGAGAAAGGACGAAATACCTACAGGAACAATATCACGATGAACATGAACAGTGCTACTGTCACAAAATAACGTAAAGATTCTCTTGCACTAAATTGTTCCATTAAATTTAAGGTATTTTACACACTACATCCTAGATAGGTGAAGTGTTAAAAAACCTTATTGGAGCCAATACTGTATTTTACTGTTTAGAACACTTTGTAGTGTAAGAGGTTTGACTCAAGTTTCACCAAGCAAGTATGTTCAGGTATCAATGATCCAAATGCACTAAAATTTTGTCTAAAGGCACTTCTTGTCTCACAGAAACAATTGTCTTCATATAGCACCTTTAAAGTATTAAAACAGCCCAAGCACGTCACTGGAGCATTATCAAACAAAATTTAACATGGAGACACATAAAGAGGTATGAGGGTTAACGACCGATACCTTGACCAAATAAGTCAGTTTTAAGGAGAGTCTTAAAGGGTGAAAAAAAGAGGTTCAGGGAGGGAATGCCACAGCTTAGGCAATTGGCAGGGAGAGGGATGGAACCGGAGAGAAGGGAATGGCGTTTGTGAAGAGGACCAAAGATCTTACTAATATTTAGTCCTTAAGTCACTTCCTATGCCATTCTATACCATTTCCATCACAGCAGTGTCAATAGATCATACACATATAGCTTCCTCTAATCTTAGGTTGCCACTTTGCGAAACTAAAAGTCAAAGAATAATGTAAAATATTACCATTTTCAAAATGAAACATTCAACAGGCGCTTGTCCTTTCAAAACTCCTCCGTGACAGCAAACCCTGGTGCCAGTTCCACAAAGACCGTGTCGATAGCTTCTCAGTTCAGCTCTTGGTCACGTGTTCGTAATTTTAAATGCAAAACCTTGTCAAAATGAACCATTGTTTGGTCAGGGAAACCTGTTTCTGACCACAGGTCTGTATTTTGCATAGCTTCCATTTAATAGGTGAGCATCAGGGAAGTTGCTCAATCCCTGATCTAATTGCTGATATTTTTGCCACAACATCGAACGTCATTTGGAGCAGAATGGTTGAACTGTCAACAAAAGAAAAATGCTCCAGATGCTGGAAATTGGCAGTGAAGATTTATTTTAAACTGCAAATTCTCAGAAAGTCTGGCAGCATCAATGGAAAACTGGAATTTGATGCTTCTGGTTTGAGAACTGTGCTCAGAATTCAAATATATTGCAGATGAACATAATATAAAAGGGAATGGGATAGCATGCATTTACATAGCACTTTAAGAGAGAGAAACTTCTCACTGTGTTCCACAGGACTGTAAGTGCACAAAAACTAACTCGGAGCCAAATAAGGATATTTTTAGAAGGTAATTAAAAGCTTGGCCAAAGATATTGCTTTTAAAGAGGATTCGAAAGGAGGCAAGAATTGTTTTAAGGAAGAAAATCTGTAGCTTAGGGTTTAGACAGTTGAAGGTATGGCCAGCAATGGAGCGACTGAGGAAGTTGGGATGCACAAGAGATGAGTTGGATGAACATGGGGATCTCAGATGGTTTTAGGGCTAGAGGAGGTTACGATTTTAGGGGGAGACTTTAAAGTAAGGGTAAGAATTTTAAATTTGAAGCATTGTGGATCGGGAGTTGATGTAGGTCAGTGAGAATATTCGGTTCTTACTGCTCCTGTTGATACAGTTGCCAGATGGCCCCGTTGTGAATGCTTGGTTGTGCCCAAAGAATGATTCATCCACTTAGCTTAGCAGGCAAGGTTTATACAGCTTGCAGTGAAGAGCTATGTTTGATTGGCATCTTGAATGCCTTGTAGTAAGTCACTTTTCCATGATGTGTTTATTTACACAAGATTAAGCATTGTGGAGCAAAACTTCTGACATTGATACCATGAATAGCTTGAGTTGATTGATTGACTGAGGTTTTTTCACAGTCTTCCAACACCTGTGCTTATGTTGTCAATTTCAGGATCATTTCAATGACTTCCCAGACTTGCTTTTTGGTTCTTTGTACATTAATATCTGGACTGTGGGTATGGGGCAGCATGGTAGCACAGTGGTTAGCACTGATGCTTCACAGCTCCAGGGACCCAGGTTCGATTCCTGGCTTGGGTCACTGTCTGCGTGGGTTTCCTCCGGGTGCTCTGGTTTCCTCCCACATTCTGAAAGACGTGCTGGTTAGGGGCAGCACGGTGGCACAGTGGTTGGCACTGCTGCCTCACAGCGCCAGGGTCCCAGGGTCCCCACATGGCGAGCGCTTACTGCCAGGGTTCCAATTCTGGCCTTGGGTCACTGTCTGTGTGGAGTTTGCACATTATCCCCATGTCTGCAGGTGCTCCGGTTTCCTCCCACTTTCCAAAGATGTGCGGGTTAGGTGGATTGGCTATGCTAAATTTTGCCTCAATGTCAGAGGGACTGGTTAGGGTAAATGCATGGGGTTATGGGGATAGGGCCGAGGTGGGATTGTGGTCGGTGCAGACTCGATAGGCCAAATGGCCTCCTTCTGCACTG
Source organism: Mustelus asterias (assembly GCF_964213995.1). Classification (NCBI taxonomy): domain Eukaryota; kingdom Metazoa; phylum Chordata; class Chondrichthyes; order Carcharhiniformes; family Triakidae; genus Mustelus; species Mustelus asterias. The sequence continues at coordinate 63,616,540 of NC_135822.1, read as the reverse complement.
TAGGATTCTATGATGGAGACATGAAAGGGGTGTGGTGGTAATGGAAGAGGTAGGAGAGAAATGGGGGCTAGGGGAAATTTGAGGATCATGGGAGGTATTGGAACACAGGGATACGGGAGCATGGAAGAGGAATGGGGCATGGGAGATATGAGCAAGCATGCAGGTGGGGGAGTGAGGGCTTGAAGGCCTTAGAGTCATGATCATAGCTGGACTGCTGTCCCAGTTACTGGAGGAGACCTTCCTGTTTGCCATCCGCCTGTCTCCCATGTTGCTCAGGCCTACCTCTGAAGGCAACAGGCCTATCTCAGTCCTACTCCCTGGATCAAAAATTGCATGTAGGGGTGGCGGGGTCCTCCTTATTGAGGCAGGAATTTTCCTGACTGCTGATACTCAGGTCCTTGATGAAAATCTGACACCTCCTATCTGCGTGCCACATTACTCCTATGCCCTTTCACAGCCAGGGTAGGACACATAACCACATTGCGAATGCTTACTGCCAGAGCAAATTTGAAAACTACAATTATCTGATCTCAGTATTCAGGGCAGAGGGCTTAACAGAAAGATCAGCGATTGGCTTTAGATTGTACATGGAGAGCCAGCACTTACTGAATGGGGTGAATGGCCTCCTTCTGTGTTGTACAATTCCAAAATCTGTTCAGTTTGCTCACTTGCAAAGAAACCGCAACATGATCAGACCAACTGAACCTGGAGTTGGAGAAAGTATGTTCATTCCACCATCTCACACTTTCGGAGCTTCTGAAGACCCGGATGATGGTGTGAGAGTTGATTCGTGAATAAGTGTTGAATTAATTGTGCTTGCATGGCAAGGTGATAGTAAAGTTGATGGAAGATTGAATGAGGTTCCCAGGAAGGGCAGGTGTGTGAGTGGTCGAATCAAAGACAATTGAGATATATGTTTCACCATGAAGTGAAATAAAGGGATCCTACAAGATACAATGCACATCTAAAATTCAAAATAGTTGGCTTCGTACTGCCATTTAAGTAATCCTTTATTTTTTCTCTATTTGTGGTGTTCCCTTGAAGATGAGTTATGCCTTAATCCAGACCAGAAACATATCGAGTGAGGGTTCTAACTGGCATATCGGGCTGTATTAATATATGAAAATGTCTTGACCCTGCCTTCAGCTATTTCTTGTGACTTTTCAAAGCTGCGGCAAAGTGGTTGAATACTAAATTACACAAAATCATAGCAGCAAATGTGAACAAACACTCATCTCTCACCAGTATTAATCATTTTGTCAGAAGTCACGTAGGTGCATTTTAATTTCTCATCACTTTCGCCTCCACTGAGAAACAGTTTATTATGCAAAACAGCTGAAAAATCCAACAAGCTTTTAAATTCATACTACAAATCCTAGTTCCCAGAGAACAGCTAACTGTGCAACACTGATTCTCTTTCAAGGATTTATGATCGTAAACCAAGCAAAATGGAGTGTTATTTTCAGACAAGTACTCCAAACAGGAGTTTCCCTTTATCAGATCTAATACAACATTTCTCCAAAATGGTTCCAGCATTTAAACAAATTCTAAGGCGGCACAGAATAATGATGATGTAAGTGGGTTAATACAAGGTGAAGCAAAAGACGAAAACAGAGTTTGACATGCTAACGTTCACATAAATAGCCCTTTTTATCGTTAACATTCATCAGCTAGAATACATTGAAATGGCTCAGTTACTTGCAATTTCACATGAGAGTGCATGTTTATCCTTCTCAGCGATTCAATCTATCATGACCTTTAAATCCAAATGGTCATTGCAGGATTTTTGTAAATGAAGTCACCCCGAGCACCAAAGTTCATCACTTGATTGGTTGATTTTACACATTCAGGTCCTTTTATGAGAGTTCTGCTCTGATGAAAAACAATCCCAGCTCAGCTGTAAACTAGGAATTTGCTCTTAAATCAGTAGAGGAAGAAACTTGAAAAACGAGGACATATCCAAGCCATGGATAGGGTGGGGAGATATCTGAGCTTAATGACCAGTGAAAATATAAGCACTCCAGTTGCCAGGTGAAACGGTTAGCAGATATATATACTGATCTATTTTCAAATATGTACCAACCATTCAGGGTGTGAAACCATGTTGAAATAATCATGCAAAAAATAAAAAGTGCTGGGTTTTCCCAAAAAGGCATCTCAAAATTTCACAGTTTCTTGTGTGGAATGTTCAACAATTAAAACGGGTACTGTTTGGATGTTCTTCCCACTCTGAGTTATTGCACGCTTGATTTGTTTGTGGAATCAAATCTCTGGATTTACAATAATTCACAAAGTGTTTCGTTCCTTTTGGAGGCAGGTACATTTTGTTTGCTCAAATGAAATGACAGGAAAAGGAGGATCTCTTCCATAAATTCCTTCAGCTAGGAATCAAATCTGTAAGAGAGCATAATTACATTGTTAGGAGACCTAATGTACTTCCCCCACCCCACCTCCACAAGAGCAGAGACTGATAACTCAGTATAGTTTGATTAAATTATAGTATAGTTACAACAGTTTTTCACTCAGAGGGTGGTGGGTGAGTGGAATCGGCTGCCGTCAGTGGTGGTGGAGGCAAACTCGATAGGGTCTTTTAAGAGACTTCTGGATGTGTACATGGCACTTAATAGGATTGAGGGTTATAGGTAGGCCTATATATAGCCTAGGTAGGTAGGGACACGACCGGCGCAACTTGTGGGCCGAAGGGCCGGTTTATGCTGTATTTATTTCTATGTTCTATGTTCTAATTGCAGAGGCTGAAGTTTGTCATTTTCTCTACAGGCCAGTGAAATTGGTTTGTTTACATTCAATGGCCAAATACCATGTACTAAAAAAGTTCATGGGAGATCAGTTGAATTTTCTTAATTCCTCAGTTTGAGATTAAGTTATACAGTGCAGTTTCCATTTTTATCAACTCAGTTAATTCCAGCCAAAGCACAGAGACATATTAGGAATCGTCTCCATTCCCAGAGATGAGGTTGGGCAAAGATAGAGCCATTTCCTGCCCTGATTTTGTTAATGAGGATGGATGCCATTAGTTTTTTAAAGTTTATGTATCAGTGTCACAAGTAGGCTGACATTAACACTGCAATGATGTTACTGTGAAAATCCCCTAGTCATCACACTCCGGCGCCTGTTCGGGTACACTGAAGGAGAATTAAGCATGGCCAATACACCTAACCAGCACGTCTTTCGGACTGTGGGAGGAAACCCACGCAGACACTGGGAGAACATGCTAACTCCACACAGACAGTGACCCAAGCTGGGCATTGAACCCAGTTCCCTGGCGCTATGAGGCAGCAGTGCTAACCACTGTGCCACCATGCTGCCCCATAGCCTCAGTTGTGACATTCAAATAGCACTCACTGCTTAGGCTCAACAACAATGCTGCAAATACGGGGAAGGGCCTCAAAGGAGAGTGTTGCCTTTGATACCAAATTCTGACAGGGAGTTATTGTGCCTTCATGGGAGGAAGGGAGTACAAAGCATGATTTCCACTTCAAGTTTCAGGAAATGAAAAATAGAACCAAATCTTAGATTTGCATAGCACCTTTCGCAAACACAGTTCATCACAAAGCATTTTACAGCCAATTGTCACTGTGTTATTTAGAATGACAACCAATTTGACACCAAAGCTCCCACAAACAGCAATATGCTTATGAGCAGATCATGTGTTTTAATGATTTTGGTTAAAGAATAAATATTGACCAGCACACAGGATAACTCCCCTGGTGTTCTTTGAAACACTGCCATAGGATATTTTATATTCACCTGCAGCCAAACAGGCCTTAGTTTAGTTTTTTATCTTAAATATGGTAGCTCAAACAGTGCAGCACTCCCTCATTACTGTATTGAAGTGTCACCCCAGATTTTTGTGCTCAAGTTTGAATTCAGACTTGAACTAACAACCTTTAGACTCAGGGGAGAGCGTGCAACCAACAGAGTTCGGGCAGATGACAGGAGAAAAAGAGAGAAATTTAACCAAAGCATGAGCAAAATTTGGAGTGCAGAAATGCATGTTTGTCATGTTCTTAGCACTTACCCATCTTCCTCTACCTTAATCAGACGGCAGTCATTGCCAGAACAAGATTCCAGTTTTATCAACCGCTGGTTCATCTTCACAAGTAGCGAGGGGTCCACAGTTTTGGCAATATTGATCAGTTGATGTGGGTCAGAGGTCAAGTTATAGACTTCTACAAAGGACTGAAAACAGAAAGAACAGAGGAATAAAATAACTAACGTAAATAATTTAGAGCAAGATAATGCTGTGAAATTGGAGTTTGCTGAAAGTAGCATGTACATCAAACAAGAGACTATCATTTTCAAATATAGTTGAACAAGAAAACATTCTTCATCTGGGATCCCATTGCTTGCAGAAAGCACATCTGCATAGATTGGCAACAAAAAGACACACACCAGCATTTGACAGAGAGAAAGCACCTACCTCACTGTCAGCAAATTCACAATACTGTAGGTTGCTTTTCGATAATGTCCGCACACAGGCGTAAGTATTGTTAAAGGCATCTTCACACACACAGTCAGGAAAACACTCCTAAGGAAAGGAGAAACCATTAAAAGAGGATAAAACACATTGAAAGTCAAAGGGGACTAGCTTACCAAAAAAATTCTAAGTGCCGAACGAGCATGAAAATGGGAGAGAATCGTTTTGTTTGATGTTAAAAATTGAATCTTACCTCACTGAGGAAAAAAATGAAGCAAGATCCGTTTCCCACCAGTGAGGGGAGGAGTGGGGTCTAAGCTTATTAAAACTCGGCAGATTGCAGTAGATGGCGCCACTGGTCGCAATTCAATGGAGGAGGGTTTCCTGGAATGTACAAGGGATGGTTTTCTCGACCAATATGTCGAGGAACCAACTTGAGAGCAGGCCATTCTAGACTGGGTATTGTATAATGAGAGAGGATTAATTAGCAACCTTCTGGTGCAAAATCCTTTGGGGAAGAGTGAGCCATAATACGGTAGAATTCTTCATTGAGATGGAGAGTGACACAGCTAAGTCTGAGACTAGGGTCCTGAATTTAAGGAAAGCTAACTTTGATGGTGTGAGACATGCATTGGCTAGGAGAAGTTGGCAAAGGATACTTAAGGGGTTGATAGTGGATAGACAATGGCAGACATTTAGAGGATGCCTGGATGAACTTCAACAAATGTTCCTCCCTGTCTGGTGTAAGAATAAAAAGGGGAAGGTGGGTAAGGAAAATCAGGGATAGTGTTAAAATCAAAGAGGCATATAAATTGGCCCGAAAAAGCAGCAAACCTGAGGACTGGGAGAAATTTAAAATTCAGCAGAAGAGAACAATTTAATTCAGAAAGGGAAAATAGAATACGATTGTGAGCTTACAGAAAACATAAAAACTGACTACGAAAGCTTCTACAAATATGTGAAGAGAAAACGACTGGTGAAGACAAATGCACGCCCCTTACAGTTGGAATCAGGTGAATGCATAATGGGCAACAAAAAGATGGCAGATCAGCTGAACAAATACTTTGGATCGGTCTTCACCAAGGAGGACACAAATAACCTTCCAGAAATACTGGGGGACAAAGGGTCTAGCATGAAGGAGGAACTGAAGGAAATCCTTACTAGTCAGGAAATTGTACTGGGAAATTGCTGGGATTAAAACCTGATAAGTCCCCAGGGCCGAATGCTCTGCATCCCAGAGTACTTAAGGAAATGGCCCTAGAAATAGTGGATGCATTGGTGATCATTTTCCAGCACTCTATAGACTCTGGAAGAGTTCCAATGGATTGAAGGGTAGCTAATATAACCTCACTTTAAAAAAAGAGGGCGAGAGGAAACCGGGAATTATAGACCCGTTAGCCTGGCATCGGTGGTGGGGAAAATGCTGGAGTCAATTATTAAGAATGTAATAACTGAGCATTTGGAAAGCGGTGACAGGATCGGTCCAAGTCAGCATGGATTCAATAAAGGGAAATCGTGCTTGACAAATCTTCTCGAATTTTTTGAGGATGTGACCAGCAGAGTGGACAAGGGTGAACTAGTGGATGTTGTGTATCTGGATTTCCAAAAGGCTTTTGACAAGGTTTCACAGAAGAGGTTAATGAGAAAAAGTAAAGCTAAGCTTATTGGGGGTAATGTATTGACGTGGATCGAGATCTGGTTAGCAGACAGGAAACAAAGAGTGGGATTAAACGGGTCTTTTTCACAGCGACAGGCAGTGACTGGTGGGGTACCACAGGGTTCAGTGCTGGGACCCCAGCTGTTCACAATATACATTACTGATTTGGACAAAGGAATTGAAAGCAATATCTCCATTTGCTGGGTGGCAGTGTGTGCTGTGAGGAGGATGCTAAGAGGCTGCAGGGTGACCTGGACAGGCTGACTGAGTGGGCAAATACAATATAATGTGGATAAATGTGAGGTTATCCACTTTGGTGGCAAAAACAGGAAGGAAGATTATCTGAATGGTGGCAGTTTAGGAAAAGGAGAAGTGCAACGTGACCTGGGTGATGTTACAACACGGAGGTTGACCCTCCTTTTGAGAAGTTATGTTGAATTCCCCAGAGGAATACCTCACCTCGTAATCTGTTAAAAGTATGTGGAAGGTGTGAAACATTACATTCAGTAATGTTTAGTGGTTAACTAACAGAAATACCTGACACTCACTTTAAGATGAACACTATTTATTTAACCAACAGGGAACTTTAACTAAACAAGTAGCATACTGAATAAAATAAGATTTGACTGGAATGCTGTTCAAATAAGTACAATATCCATTCATTAACCAAAATCAGATAATAAGAGAATTTAGTCACTCTCAAAAAAATATACAACCAGGTTTTGTGTCTTTTGGAACCTTCTGGAGTTTCTCAGTTGATTTCTCTATCTGCAAGTTCTTTTTGATTTGGTACCTTTCGCTGGTTTGATGGTACATTCTCCGAAGAGATATATAAAGCTGGCAGGGTGGAGAGCTGCTCTCTCCTTCGAGACTTGAGAGGTGCAGTTGTTATCTCCTGTTTTCCCTCTTGCACCCTCTTTTATACCTGTGGTGACCTATCAATTTTCCCACAATAGGATTGGTCTGATCTTTTCAACATTATCAAATTCAAGGTCCTTGGTAGCTGAGTGCCAGCTTTAAATTGATTGGACAAAATTCAAACAACAAGAGGTTGTCTTTATCAAGATTACTGCTTGACTTTTTGATACAAAGGTTTCATCTTGGATTTTGGATGCGCTTAGCATTTAAATCTCCAAGCACTGAAACAAAACCCGCTTTTAAAGGGACCATGCAATTATTTTTCCCTCTAGCATTTTTACAATTTTTTACATCTTTATCAACACCACATTCCAACTTCACAAACTCAACTTTGCAACAGTATCATGGTGGAACAGTAGCTGAAGGTTGGCATGCAGGTACAGCAGGTGGTGAGGAAAGCTAATGGCATGCTGGCCTTCATAGCAAGATGATTTGAATATAGGAGTAGGGATGTCTTACTGCAGTTATACAGGGCCTTGGTGAGGCCACACCTGGAGCATTGTGTGCAGTTTTGGTCTCCGAATCTGAGGAAGGACATTCTTGCTATGGAGGGAGTCCAGTGAAGGTTTACCAGACTAATTCCCTGAATAGCAGGACTGACATATGAAGAGAGACTGGGCCAACTGAGCAGGTACTCATTGGAATTTAGAAGAATGAAAGGGGATCTCAGAAACATAAAATCCTGATGGGACTGGACAGGCTAGATGCAGGAAGAATGTTCCCGATGTTGGGGAAGTCCAGAACTAGAGAATAAGGGGTAAGCCATTCAGGACTGAGATAAGGAAGAACGTCTTCACTCAGAGTTGTGAACCTGTGGAATTTTCTACCACAGAAAGCTGTTGGGGCCAGTTTGTTAGATATGTTCAATAGGGTACTGGACGTGGCCCTTGTGACTAAAGGGATCAAGGGGTATGGAGAGAAAGAGGAAGTGCGATCTTGAAAGTGCATGCTCAGCAACGATTATATTGAATGGTGGTGCAGGCTCGAAGGGCCTACTCCTGCACCTATTTTCTATGTTTCGATTGTGCATCACAGATCGGTCGGTCACCATTCCCCAGCTACCGGTGCCCTCTGCAGGCAACCACGCCCCCCCCCCTCCCCACGCCCCAGACCGACCGATCTCAGTTGCAGTTTGCAGCTTCCCCTTGCCCACCTCCGCCTTTCAGGCCCCACTCCGCCTCCCAGAAGGCCCCTTTTCAGGCCCCACCCCGCCTCCCAGAAGGCCCCTTTTCAGGCCCCACCCCCAGCACTACCCAGTGGTCACTTCCAGTGTGCCAAGTTGGCACTACTCAAGGGGCACTACTCACTTGCCCCCGAATTCTCGGGGGGGGGGCCTCAATGGTCTTGCCGGATATCCTGTGCCATGAAGATCGCGAGGGCAGTGAAATCAGGCATAAACCCGACTTTTGGTTCTCTGACGATCTTACTGGCTCACTCCACAGGAAGGTAAGATAACCCCCAAAGACTTTCAAACTCAGCTTCACAAGTACACCTTGTTCAATCAACGTTAGTGCTATTATACAAACTTGCAAAACAAAACAAATTTCGAACCACAGATAAAACTAGAACTATCGATGTCATCTACTTCCTCCCTCTCATGTGCAAGTTGCTTCTTGTTGCTGTGATAATTTTATGAGGCACCCCATTTACCCTCCAGAACACTGGCTAATGATAAAACAATAAGTTTGTTCAATTCACCCTGCTACATTCTTCCTTTAGTTAAGGGGCAGGTGGCTAACCGTCAGGCACCAGGTAAATAATTAAATTCAGAAAAATGTTTTGAGCCATCACCCAAACTGGATTATTTTTGAAATAAAAGGGAGCAAACCTAGATTTTTATGCCCCGTTTGGCTTCATCCAAAACGGAACCTTGACCCACTATGCCATCAGGAGAGTCAACACTAATGCTTTAGTCAACATTAGTTCACCTGCATAAACATTGCGGTCTGTGGACAGTGAATAAAGTCTCACAATGCTGATTCGATGAAAGCCTTTGAAAGCAAAACCTTCACTATTGAGAATCTTTCCATAATAAGAGCAACTCCAGGGCTCTCCAAATGAGGAACACAATGTGCTTCTTTTTAAATCAGATTCTGTCTCTGAGGCACCATGGGACATTTTGTATGTCAAAGACCTATATAAATACAAGCCATTGTAGTAGAACACTTACAGTCACACCTGGTCCGACATTGGGGCATGCAGGATCTGTCTTGTCATCACCTTCGCCAGTATACTCTACCAGGAAATCATTGCGCCAATGGGTTTTATTCTGTGGAGAATCCTGAAATAAATGAAAGGAACATTGTTATGACAGAAATGGGCTAAAACAACTGTCCTATCAAAGTGAGCTTTGACTTACAACAGTGCAGAGTGAAGTTCACCGATAATTTTTAGATTCTTTATTGATAACAAAACATGTTCTAACCATTCGCATCCCTAATCAAGCAGCTAGAGATTGAAGTGTGATTTTGAAATGTAGGTCATGAACAGTTAAACTGTTGCTCACGGAGACTACGTCATTATTTTCTGTACAAAATCTTTGCACAGCAAAATGTAACTATCTGGCAGGGCAGCGAGCCATTCATTTAAAAAGGTGTGAACTTTCTGCTGATTGGTACAATTCCTACCCTCAAAGTGTGAGGGTTCAAAACCTGCTCCAAACTATCATGGCAAGTGGAAACCGGAGTTCCAGTGCAAAGTTCTCGATTGGCATCCAGTAGGGCTACCTGATTAGTAGCTGTTCACCTCATCCCTGCCATCGTCCAGGCTGTGGGATCCCATAAAATCCCCATCATATGGGATTAATTACATATTGGCTGATGTAAATATGGTTATGACCAAAAAGAAGCATTCATGTTGCAGCTCGCCAGCGTTAGCTTGAGAATCCTTCACATTTCTCACCGAGGAAATATACAGAAACTACCACCATTTGGTTATGATTTTTAGAAAGGTTATTGGTGCTTTTAGGGTTGGGTGTGTGACTATTAACGCAGCTAGCGTGAATCTGATCTCATTCTCTCCCAAAGTGCCACACAATTCTCCATATCAAACTTCCAAAGCCAGTGTTACAGCTGCATCAAAGGCAAGATTATTCTTCAAGTAGAAATATGTACAATTCATAGACAGATCGTCAGCATCATCCTCATCAACAGACAGCCAACTTGCAAGTTTCTGACTCACACCCGGTCAGCAAAATATTCCACTTCCCGTTGTTTGAAAAAAATTAGATTATGTTGAGCACTTCCCATTCTGGCAACCAACACTCTCAGAAGGCCATCAGTGTTGAGGAGATGGTAGACTGGGTCAGCTCCATCAGCATAGCCTTCTACAAATTACATCAGTGATTGAGTGTTTGACAACAAATCAACACAAGTCATGGCGGACAAAGCAGTTTTCATCACCACCACACTCCTATCTTGTGGAGAGAGCTGGACTGTGCATCAGCAACACAGACGGCTAGGGAAATTCCATTAGCAATACCTCCACTGCATCCTTCAGATTCAATGGGAGGATCATTGACCAAATGCAAATATCCTTGTTGAAACAAGCTCCACAAACATTCCTGCAAAATCAAATACAATGGGCTGGTCATGGTGCTTTTTAAACATCCGAGTATTTCCCCAGCAGATCCTGTTTCCTCAACTTCCAAATGTCCAAACTTCCCAGGGGAAGGCAAAGAAACATCACAAAGGCACTTTGAAGTTCTCCTTCAAGGGTGGCAGAATTGACCTTGATAACTGGGAGGAGCTTGCTACCAATCATTCAAAACAGCGGCAACTTGTCTCATCGTATCTAGAGTCACATCTTAATGAAGAAGCAGAGTTATGTCAGAAAAGGAAGCAAATCCACATTCCACAACCTCATGGGACATCCTGCTCCATATGCTCAAAGATCTGTGGGTTGAGAATCAGCCTGTTCAATCACATGAAGACCCATGGTAGAAACTCACAATTTGGCGTCACCTTCATTAACGGTCAGCCGGCGACCTTTCTATTAATTGTACATCTTGAATAATCTTGCCTTTAGTGCAGCTCTGACACTGGTTTTGAAAGTTTGATTTAGAAAACAAATGCATTTGACAGGAATTGTGTGGCACTTCGGGAGAGATTGAGATCAAATTCATGGAGGTCCCTGAGAGTTTTCCATCGAGGTGATATTTAACACGGATACTGATGTTGTATGAGGTCAGTAGCCACCGTCAGGTAGATTGTAACTAATAACTCCAACCTCCGAAGGAAGACCCTGACCTGGCAGTGACCCAGAGTCCCCCAACACGTGGACCTGGCCATCAGCTCATCCGTGACCCCGATCCCAGGGATCTCATCCACTTACCAGCCTTCAACTCGTCCACGCCAGAGCATGGTCTGCACATTCTCCGACCTCTGAAGATAAACTGCAGCCCGACAGCAACCTGGAACATTTGACCGCACAGACCCATCTACCGACACAGGAACCGCAAACAAGACAACAAATCCTCCATCAACACACCAACCACAGCAAAGAACCTCACTGGACACACCTGTATCCTTGATATCGCAAACTACTCTCGCCGTCTCCCAGGCACGAAAAGAAGCAGTCACACCAGGGAGCACAGGAAACGTGCAGGCCTGCAGGAGAGAGCTAAACAATGCGGTCCCAATGCTCCCCTCCCCAGCTTACTGTCAAATGTCCAATCTCTGGAAAACAAGCTAGAAGAACTTAAATCCAGACTCACTTTTCAATGGAAACTGAGACTGCTGTGTACTCTGTTTCACGGTGACATGGCTCACTCCTGCTTAAATCAGACTGTGCTCTACAACCAGGGGCTTCTCAATCCACTGAATGGACTGTACAGCGGCCTCAGGCGAGGCGGGGTATGCCTTCTAATCAACATCTCTTGGTGCCTAGATGTAGCAACACTGGCGAGTTGCTGCTCCCCGGACCTAGAATACCTGACGCTGAAATGCCGCCCCTGCTACCTTCCGTGTTATCTTGACAGCAGTTTACATCCCACCCCATGCGGAGGTGAAGACCACGCTGGATGAAATATTTACCACCACAAATAGCCTTGAGGCCTTGTTCATCGCGGCCAGGGACTTCAATCAGGCTAAGCTCAAGATACCGCCAACACGTCTCCTGTTCCACCAGAGGCCCAAACATTCTAGACCACTGCTACACAAACATTGAACATGCCTACCGCTCTATCGCCCACCTGCACTTTGGCAAATCAGACCACAAGGCTATGCTCCTGCTCCCGGCTTATAAGCGAAAACTAAAATGGGAGAATCCGATAAAGAAAGTTGTGCAATGTTGGTCTGAGGAATTGGGTGATCTCCTATGGGACTGGTCAGTATTTAAAACCAACCTGAACAAGTACGCCACGACAGTAACTGACTTCAATAGTAAATGTGTAGAAGACTGTGTGCCAAAGAAGCAAATTTGTGTGCTTCTCAACTGGAAGCCATGGATGAACAGGGATAAACACTGCTTGCTGAAGTCCAGGTCTGAGGCGTTCCACTCAGATGCCCCTGACCTATACAGGAAATCCAGATACAATCAACAGAGATCCATCAAAGATGCCAAAAGACAGTACCGAACCAAGCTGGAGTCCCAGGCTAGCCACATGGACTCCCACTGTCTATGGCAAGGTCTGCAAGACAGAACAAGCGACATGATGAAGGCAGGTAGAATCACCGGCACCAACACACCCCTCCCTGATGAGCTCAACGCATTCTGTGCCCATTTTGAGCAAGAGGTCAGCGAGAGAACACTTCCACCCCGGAAGCCTCAGCCAAACTGGTACCCGAGGTCACCATCACAGATCAGCTTTCTCGAAAGGCAACCCATGGAAAGTGACTGGCTCCGATGGGGTAGCCGGAGGAGCATTGGGTCAGCTAGCAGGGGTATTCGCAGACATCTTTAACCTCTCTTTATTCCAGTCGGAGGTCCCTATCTGCTTCAAGAAGACGATCATCATCCCTGTACCAAAGAAAAGCCAGGCAGCATGCCTTAATGACTATCGTCCAGTGGCTCTGACATCCATCATTATGAAGTGCTTCGAAAGATTGGTCATGGCACGAATCAATTCCGGCCTCCCAGATTGTCTGGATCTACTACAGGTCACCCATCACCGCAACAGGTCCACAGCAGATGCCATCTCCCTGACCCTACACTCAACCCTGGAACACCTAGATAACAAAGACACCTATGTACTGACTACACCTCAGCCTTCAATACCATTATTCATACAAAACTCACCTCCAAACTCAGTGGCCTGGGACTTGGCTCCTCCCAGTGAGACTGGATTCTAGACTTTCTAATCTACAGACGGCAGTCGGCCAGGATAGACAACACCTTCTCCATGATCATCCTCAACACCAGTGTCCCACAAGGCTGTGTCCTCAGCCCCTTACTATACTCCTTATACACCTTTGACTGTACGGCCAAATTCCCCTCCAATTCGATTTTCAAGTTTGCTGATGACACCACGGTTGTGGGTCGGATCTCAAACAATGATGAGACGGAGCACAGGAAAGAGACAGAGAATCTGGTGAACTGGTCCGACGACAATAATCTCTCCTTCAATGTCAGCAAAACAAAGGAAATAGTCATCGACTTCAGGAAGCGTAGTAGATGACAGGCCCCTGTCTACATCAATGGAAATGGTCGAGAACTTCAAGTTTCTAGGTGTCCAGATCACCAGCGTTGGTCGTGAAAGGAGATAGTGGATGAGGGTGCCATTCAAGCGGCTTAGACCATGTTGCCTTTCACTCACCCAGGCAATGATTTCCTCTCACACCCGACTGGTGGCTTGTAAGCGGTTAAAGTAACTCGCTGCAGAATACCCAGCTCTGATCTGCTCTTGTAGCCAGAACATGAATCGGGCTAGTCCATTTCAGATTCTCATCATGGGTGACATTGATGGTGGTGATTCAATTATGGTACTGCCACTGATCTTCACTGTGGGGGGGTGGGGGTGCTGATGGCAGTGGTTTGACTCTTGTTGCAGATGATCACTGTACCTTTTCATGGTATTTGCCATTCAGCCCAAGCCTCCATGTGGTCCAGATCTTATTGCATGTGGGCACAGCCTGCTTCATGGTCTGAGGAGTTACGGCAGCTCTTGAATTTCCACTTCTTACCATCAGTGAAATAGCAAAAATGGAACAAGCAGAGCTTGACCATACCATTTTTAAAGACAATGAGAGAAAAAGCAGGTTGTACTCACCATCAGGGGAAGGAAAGAGCTGCCATCCATACTTTGCAATACATCATACCCAGCGATATTCAAGAATGTGGGGGCCAAGTCTATATTCAGTATGGGTTCCTGTACAATCAGATAAAGAAGATAGAATTCAGTTGTATGGCTGATTTCCTCCCAGTTACAATACAAAGCCTAGAACTGTGTTGTGGTGTGTATGATTTAGTTTCTGAGAACGTGTGTACCCCTTTCCAATCTTAGTCACCCAACACCAAAGATACAGGCCTGCACTTTCATGGAGTCAGGAAGAAAGTAGCAGCTGGAATCCGATTCCAGGATTGCTGAACCAACTCCTGGGATTTCTGATTTTTACTCGTGTCATTTTAGCAGGACTGCTGGCTTCAGCCTGTACCCTACACTCCTGGCCTAGCCGGCTCCATTGTGGTTATTGGCATGTCCTAGTCCTGTGCAATTTTCATGCACTGAGGCCAGCTTTGAAAGGACCTGTGGTTCATGGCACCTCAGGTGTTGTGACAGAGTCTGGATGGGAGAATCTTTTGAAATGCAAGCTCATGAGGTGTCACCCATGTCAGGCTGTGCCCTGCTGCCCACCCACCCCTCATGGCCTCTCCAAAGCCAAATTATTACTTTCCATATACCCATTCAGCCACTATACACAGAATCAATGTGCCCTATACTGACACCAAGATATGTTCAGAAAGATTTAAAACAAGTCATTCATAAAAATTGTTTTACTACATCCAATAAAAGTGTCAATCATCCAGATCCTTTAAACTATTAATTGGAGAAATTGCAAGCGTTTGAAACCACTTTGGTTTTTGTAAATTAACAGTCTGAAATTGAAAGATGAAATCAGAGAGCTACAGCTGCAAATCAAGCAATGTTTCCCCTGGGGCACAGCTGATTTAGCGTGGATAATAGGTGTCTGGACCCTCAGTAAAGAAAACATAATAAGGTTTGCTGAGAACCCGGACACCCAGAGTTCTCAAAAAGCTGGGGCCATGGTGAAGGTGTGGGTGGAGGGTATGAATGAAAGTCTGGATGGGGCATGAGCAATGTGTATGTGGCGGGGGGGTACGGGGTGGTGGGATGAAGGCGAGAGGGCCTTAGTGTTATTATAACTGGGATGAAGTTCCAAAGCACTGAGGCAGGCCTTTTAAAACAGCCCACCTGGACACCCAGCTGCCCATATGGCCTGACTCCTCTCAACACAAATCCCCCAAGGCAAAAATTCCATCTTTGCATGACTTCCTACTGAGGCAGCCATACCGAGCCAAAAAATTTCCTGTCTCGTGCTAACTACCTCAAAGATTTTCAGCCTTTATTATCTGGTCGCATATTTAATTGCCATTATGGGATCTTGCACAAGTTACAAATAAATTTCTCTAAAAGTGCCTACATTTCAAAACTATTTTATTGGCTGGGATAGCCCAAGTCATGCTATATAATGCAAGCTCTCTTTATTAAAAGTATATTTCCTGTTGTATCCAGTTCCAATGATTGCCATTACCATTATCTGGGTTTGCAGATGGATCATATACGCTGCCTCAGTTCATGTGTCAATTTCATCGCTGGAAGTGAGCACATACCTTAATGGTCTGTTTGGCTTTGATGCCTGGTCCACGGACCAGCAATGGTATTCGAATATCAAACTCATAAAGCTGCCGCTTGTCAACAGGGAGAGAGAACTGCCCTGCAAACAGATGAAGTTATGATCAATAGCAGCTGTTGGATACGCCAACATGGATCGGTTTTGTCACCTCAGATATTCACTCGGCACGGTGGCACAGTGGTTAGCACTACTTGCCTCACAGCACTAGGAACCCGGGTTCCATTCCGTACTTGGATGACTGTGTGGAGTTTGTACGTTCTCCCAGTGTCTGCATGGGTTTCCTCCGGGTGTTCCGGTTTCCTCCCACAGTCCAAAGATGTGTGGGTTAGGTTGAACCAGACCAGGTGTTAGATTTGGAGGTAGGGGAGCACTTTGGTGATAGTGACCACAATTCGGTTACGTTTACTTTAGCAATGGTTAGTAAAGGTTACGTTCAAGACCCAAGTCACATTCTATTTCAAAAAGGAGTTTTTCACTGTTGTTGTAAAATCAGTGAAAAGTAGATAAGGCAAGAGTTGGTGGAGTCATATTAAAGCCTTAGATTCATTCAAAAATAAAATCAAACTGTTTACGTAATGGTGCAAAAATCATGACAAGCTTTCCTCAGAACATACCTGTGTGATAGCCGTGGTCAGACGTATAGAAGATGTATGTGTTGTTCAGCTCTTTCACTTCCTCTAGTTTATTAATCACCTTCTCCACCAGATCATCCACTGAAAGCAAAGTCTGCCACCTGCAGGAAACAGGAAGGAATACGGTAGTTTATAGACAGGCCAGCTGACCCATTGGCCAAAGATTTCTGTACAGGAAAATCTGAAGCAAGGATTTCCCCAGAAATTCACCCCAAGAAGCCTTAAAAGTTTGATTGACAGTTTGGCTTCCAACTAATTAGGGACTTATTTTAGTGACATGTCTCCATGGCAGGTTTGGACAAGAGTCACAATTATATTTGTCTTAATTTGCAAATTCTTTCCACTGTTTATATTATGGCTTGGTTCAGTTATACTCAGTTATTGCACTGATCTGACCCAGTTTAGTAAGAAAGGCAAGGTGATTTGTAAAAACTCTGAGTGCTAAGTTCATCCCGATACTTATTTTGAATTCTGTCGCTGCATTTTTTAATGCTAGAATTTTCATCATCACATTGAAACCCAGGTCTATGATTCTATCAGCTAAACAATTGGGATTATATTTAACATAAATGGATGAGTGGATTTGTGGACACTGGCTTCCTGGAACCCAATTAAATGAGCAATATTGAAAACACATTTGTACTCTTTGAGAGGGGGAGAGGATGAATAGACTGAGACTACACTCTTTCACATCACTCAATTGCCCCGAGGATCCATCACGTTGTAATACTCCACCATCAACTGTTGCCAATGTTAGCAGACCGTGGGATCCTGGTTTCTTATTGTGGCACACCCTAGGATTCTGCTCAGTGTTGCAGACACTAGCACCCTTCATAGTGCTGTTACTTCATGGGACTTTTCCCACTAACTAATTTAGGGAAAGCAGCCAGGGAGGGTGAAATGACTTCAATGAGGCCATTGAGGTTTACCTCTTGGAATAGGAACTCCCGATTGAGGTCATTATTGCCTGCCCAATCAGGGAGTCTTTTCTGTAGATATAACTAGAAGTGTCAGGTCTCCAGATGGTGACTGTGAACGTGAAGCATTGCATGAACTGTAATACAGCTTGTAAATAAAAGGGAATCTGATAAAAGGGCAGTGGCCTCTGCAAACTTATTTCAGTGCTGATGAGGAAAGAAATGACTCAAAGTTTCATGCTCATTAACAGCCGTGACGCATTGAGGATAAGCCATTGTGAGCCATCATGCCCGTTTGGGAAACTGGACTCTTTTGACCCTGCTATGAAGGACTAGGCCCAATATGTTGAGCGAATGCGTTACATTTTTAGGGTTAATGACGTAATGCTCAAATACTCAGGTTTTCCAAGAAGGGCTAGGAACAATAAATGGAGCCAAAGCAATATTACATGTCGATCTGGGTGCAGTCCCTGTGATTGTGCAAGAGTCGCCTGGTACCATTTGCTTTAAGGGAAACAGAAATTAGATTGGAACACGAAGGTAGAATAAAACCTGTCCCATGGTACCTATTTAAAATGTCATAATGTGGAGATGCCGGCGTTGGACTGGGGTGAACACAGTAAGAGTTTTAACAACACCAGGTTAAAGTCCAACAGGTTTATTTGCTAGCAAATACCATTGCTACCAAATAAACCTGTTGGACTTTAACCTGGTGTTGTTAAAACTCTTAACTATTTAAAAGCCAGATGGTTCTGTCCATCTTTGTGGGGACTTTAAACAAACAAACACACTATTCACAACTGGACAAATACCCGATTTCCCGGATCGAGGATTTACATGCAAAGCTGGCAGGAGAACTTTTATTTTCAAAATTAGATACTAGTCATGCTTATTTGCAGTCGCAGCTGGAAGAGGATTTGCAGAAATATTCCACGATCAATACTCTAAAGGGCCTCTATCAATACACAAGGTTATCTTTTGGAGTATCATCAGCCTGCGCGATTTTCCAGAGAACAAATGACAAGGTTTACCACAGGTGGCCATTTACCTGGATGACGCTCTCATTACAGGTAAAATAAGGGCACTATACCTACAGAACCTGGAGGAAGTCCTGAGATGGTTTTCTTCAGCTGGCGAGTGCTTAAGGAGGGAGAAATGTGTTTTCCTAGTACCTCAAATGACCTATCTGGGTTACAAAGTGGACAAGTCAGGTCTACATCCTTTGGAGGACCGAGTGCAGGCGATTAAAGAGCCCCAGCTCCCACCTCAATCCAAAAGTTAGTCATTTTTAGGACTGGTGACATTCACACCAAACCGGGCCTCTACCTTGGTTCCCCTCCAAATGCTAAAAAAAGGATCAAGCTTGGGAATGGTTCGCCCTTGCTTTTTAGAAAATGAAACAACAGCTGTCATTGGTGAATGTCTTAGCACATTAACACCCCAGAAAAGAGTTAGTGCTCACCTACGATGCATCTCCATTTGGCATTGGGGAAGTTTTAGTACACAGATGGAAAAATGGAGGGGAAAGATCAATAGCGTATGCCTCCAGGAGCTTGTCTACAGCAGAAAAAAAGTACGCCCATATTGAGAAAGAAGTTTTGGCAATATTTGGAGTGAAGAAATTTCATCAATACCTATATGGGTAGAAATTTGTGATTTTCACTGATCACCAGCCATTGCTGGTGCCACCGATAGCATCAGCTAGGATCCAGCAATGGGCATTACTCTTAGCGGCCTATAGCTATCAGTCAGAACACTGGCCAGGAAGTCGAGTGGCAAATGCAGATGCCTTAAGTAGGCAATCTTAAGCAGACACCACACCGATGGTACCCAAAATAGAAGAGAAGGTAATGACTGATTTTTCTGGATACCCTCCCTGTGGCAAATATAAGTCTCTGGACGCAAAAGGACCCTGTACTCGCAAAGGTGAAACAATTGGTACTAATGTAGGAAAGAGGCACGTTCAACCCTAATTCCATCCTTATTGCTGGAGAAGAGAGCAGCCCAGTACGAGACGGAATACTGCTACGGCAGGGTACAATGGTAGTTCCGAGTCAGGGCTGCCATGCCATACTGGCTGAATTAATCACGGCCATCCAGGAGTGTCTGAAATGAAGATGCTGGCCAGGAGTTATGTTTGGTGGCCTGGAATGGATGCAGACATAGCGGTGCTCGTGGGTTGGTGCCAGGATTGCCAGCAAAGACAGAGGTTGCCACCAGCAGCTCCTCTACACCCGTGCGAATGGCTGGGTAGACCACGGACTTGGCTGCAGATGGATTATGCAGGCTCATTCATGGGCTCGATATTCTTGGTCATAGTAGATGCCCATTCACAGTGGTTGGACATGCATAGGGTGAATTTGGCGAACACGACGATAACAGTAGAGAAACTTTGCATCTCATTTGCAACACATGGGATCCCAGAAGTGCTAGTCTCTGACAACGGACCGGCTTTCGCCAGCCAGGAGTTCACCCGGTTCATGAAGTCGAATGGGATTTGACATATCAGGACGGCACCATACCAGCCAGCGTCGAACGGGCTCGCGAAGAGACTTTAAAAGCCGGGTTAAAAAACAGCCAGCAGCATCAATAGACACCAAACTCTCCCATTGGTTATTCAACTACAGGACAACCCCACATGCCACTCCAGGGATAGCACCTGTGGAATTAATTATGGGCAGACGACTCTGCACCAAATTAAGTCTGCTATTCCCAATGGGGGTGGGGATGAAGGAGAGCGGGGGAGTGGAAAAGCAACAAGAAGCCCAATGCAGAGGTCGCCTGGAGAGGCAATTGGAGGCAAGTGATAAAGTCTAAGTGATGAAGACGCAAATGGTCCCGCATGCTTACCTGGAACGGTTTGAGTCCAAGAAGGGGCCTGTATCTTACAGATTACGTGTGGGAGAGGTCATCCTGAAAAAACACCTAGCCTAGGTGCAGGCTTCAAAATCAGTTTGCCCCAGAGCTGACTCAGCCCAACGGGCTGAGAACCGAGGAGAATCTCCCAGACCACTAGCCCCACCTTTCCATCACCCGTAGTCAGAACCTCCGAGTCCAAAATGGACACTGCAGACAAAGCTGTGGCTACTCCCCTGCTGCCAGAGGGAGGAAGCAGACTAGAACTCCAGAGCTCACTGCGAAATGGACAGATGCCTATTAGATACATCCCTCCAACATTGGATGCCAAGTTGGAAGATCCGGACCCAGTGCTGAAATGTCAAAAGAGACCATGAGGCGCTTCAACCGCTGAGATTCCTCAGACTTAGCGGAGGAAGGTTGTAATGTCTTCAATGAGACCATTGAGGTTGGCCTCTTGGAATGTGAACTCCCTGACTGAGCTCATTATTGCCTGCCCAGTCAGACAGTCTTTCCTGTAGATATAACTGGTCTCCTGGCACTCCGAATGATGACTGTGAACCTGAAGCACTGTATGAATTGGAATAGAGCTTTAGCTTGTAAATAAAAGGGAATTTGGTGAATGGACACCGGTCTCTGCAGACTTATTTCAGAGGGATAATCGGGTAAGTTGGAGGTCGAAAGATGAGAAAGACAGATCACCTGGGTGGGGGAAACAGGTCTGAGCTGTGCTAATTAGACCTGGAAGAAACACCCCCCTTTTCTCCTGGCTCATCAACAATGTTGCAAGTACACTAATCTCATGATCTGACTCTTCTCACTTTTTTTTAAACCTGCCGGGTTCCCAATCCCTCGGAAACTCAGCCTCCATAGGTTAAAAAGAAAAATTCTGTCAAACTGGAGGCACACTGACTCTTTAAATGATTTTCTTCTCCTCGCCACTGCCTTTATTAAAACCCAAGCTTTTGGGCTAAACGCATTCAGATTTTAAAAAATCTCTCTTTTGGGTGAGGGTGAAAATTTCCCTCAGTGTCTGTGCTAACTCCTGTTGTTCTAAAACTGTTCAAAACCAATCTCATTTTACCCTGCTCATACCAATATATCTTCCATTGCTTTAAAGTACTTATTCACCTCCCTCTTTAGAAAAATCATGTTCTCTGCCTCAACAACTCCCTGTGCAAATCATGCCTCACTTCCTCAATGCTGTAGAAATAACGGCAGGGATTTTCCGGCTGTTCACACCGGCGGGATTCTCTGATCCCACTGCATGATCAGAGACTTGGCTAAGCGCTGAATTCTCCATCATTGCTTGCAGTGGCAACAGGGCGTTAATGGTCGGACAATTCTACCCAACTTGTTCAGCTTGCAAAAGTGAGTGATTAATTGATCCATAGAAAATAAAGCAAACATACTGAACTAACCTAACCCGACATAAATTGAAGTGCAAGGCCCTTATAAAACACATCAGAATGAATCAGTTTAACTGTAACCTATTTAATGGGACTGTCCTCATTAGCGAGATTAAACAAGGTTCTCTGACTCCATACATCAGTTACATCACAAATCAACAACACTGATGTGTTTTGCATTTAGCAGGAGAGCCGGTATATGTAAAGCAAGCTGTAACAGCGTAACAAAACCAACTTAAAATTCTCTCTCTGGGCTTGCAAGTTCAATCGACATACAAGTGGATTTGTTTTCTACTTTCAATGTAGTTAATGAAAGCATGTTCACACAGCATCCATGGCACACTGGAAAGTCAGATTTCTCAGCTCTCCCAGCTAACAAAGCACTGCAGCAATGTCATGTCAACTGTAAAACGTGTCATAATCATCTAGTTCATGCTGAAAAATACCTCTCAAATATTACTTTGTGTAAGATAACTGAAAAAGCCTCATTAAGAAACTGAAACAGCCCTCAATGTAAATGCAAATCAAACAAGCTTGAGTGAATCATGGTTCAAAGTGTTGAACATGTACTTATGGAGGTCAGAGTTAAGAGGGTGATGGCCATTAAATGCCAATTGGCCTTCATTTAGTTGAGAAACTGCAAACACTAAATCTGCAGAGAATCGCCACAGCTGCATTCCAAATTAAAATTATTCACACAGACGTCAGGGTCAAGAGTTTGGTTTTGAAGCTAAAAAGGTTAATTGATGTAAACATTTATCAGACATCTCAACTAACCTGTTGCTAAAAAAAAAAGTGTGATTCAGAATAAAACCTTTGTTGTAATGCTGGGAAATTATCCATGGATAATCCCCCCACACACCCCGATCGCCGGCCTCCTGATCACCGACCCCACCACTGGCCCCCACCCCGTGTAGAGTTCCCTCCCCTCCTACGGACTCCCCCCTCCCTGTCTGGCAGTGTCAGGTGAGCAGCGCCAGCGTGCCCAGTGGGCAGTGCCAGGCTGGCACTGCTCAACAGGCACTGCTTGCCCCAGTCCCTGACCACCCAGGGGGTCTCAATGGCCTCCGGTCCCACTGGCGAGGCCATAACGCTGAGATCCTTGCCAGTGAGGACTTTCACCATCAAGGTCGGAAAGCTAAGTGAGCCGGGACAATTGCATCCCAGCTCTCGAATGATATTGAAATAAGGTGATAAATATTTAAATAAGCCTCGCGCCTCTGATTATGTTCGAAAAAATGGCCTGGAAAGATCGCAACCTCCGGACATTGTATGCGTGCGTGGTTTTCTGCCTCCCGCTGAAATTTCCCGCCCTGCTATGCAACTCAACCAGCACAGCAGAGTGCAAAATTAACACCCATTGTGCTTAAATTGTGCAATCTTGAGATGCAATTTCTTTCAGTTAATCATTGGATGTTCAAATTTCTCGTATAACATTTAAGGTCTCCAACAGAATTGTAACTAATGGTGCAGCACACTAGGAGGCACACAGTTCATTGTGTCTGTTCTGTCTCTTCAAAAGAGCTGTTTAATTAGTCCCAATTCATTCTGCCATTTAAATACTTTTAAACTCTACTGCAAACAACTTAATTCCACTTTACAATATACTGTCCTCCAACTATTGAGATCTCAGGTTAAGCTCATGACAAGCAGTTGTATGAAATCAGCATGATAACTGCATCAGTACAGATGCTCTGAGCCACCCTAGTTACGTAAACAAGTTACTAAAGTATTATGCATTCTTACACTACTGCTGTAATAACCAACCACAAGATCTGCTTTCCTTCTGATTTCATTTGGAGTTTGTACTCATTGCACTGAACACATTTTACTCAGGAATTGAACAACAATTTTTTTGGGCCAAAATACTTAAAGGTAAACTGTGTAGTCAAACTTGCTGCAGTTTGCAAACCGAGGAAGTTTTTATTTGACAAAACGTACAGATACTGCACACCAATCTTTCGTGAATGAGCTAATTTTAACGGTAGTTGTTTGTTATCGAGCCCTGACCAACACAGACTCCAGCAATCATGCCTCCCCACTCTCCTGGCCTCTCCTCATTTCCATTCATAAGGACATAAGAACTAGGAGCAGGAGTAGGCCATCTGGCCCCTCGAGCCTGCTCCGCCATTCAATAAGATCATGGCTGATCTTTTCGTGGACTCAGCTCCACTTACCCGCCCGCTCACCATAATCCTCAATTCCTTTACTGTTCAAAAATTTATCTATCCTTGCCTTAAAAACATTCAATGAGGGAGCCTCAACTGCTTCACAGAGCAGGGAGTTCCGCAGATTCACAACCCTTTGTGTGAAGAAGTTCCTCCTCAACTCAGTCCTAAATCTGCTTCCTCTTATTTTGAGGCCATGCCCCCTAGTTCTAGTTTCACCTGCCAGTGGAAACAAGCTCCCTGCTTCTATCTTATCTATTCCCTTCATAATCTTATATGTCTCTATAATATGTTTCTATATACGTTTCCCCTCATTCTACTGAATTCCAATGAGTATAGCCCCAGTCTACTCAGTCTCTCCTCATTAGCCAACCCTCTCAACTCTGGAATCAACCTAGTGAATCTCCTCTGCACCCCCTCCAGTGCCAGTGTATCCTTTCTCAAGTAAGGAGACCAAAACTGTACACCGTACTCCAGGTGTGGCCTCACCAGCACCTTATACAGCTGCAACATAACCTCGCTGTTTTTAAACTCCATCCCTCCAGCAATGAAGGACAAAATTCCATTTGCCTTCTTAATTACCTGCTGCACCTGCAAACCAACTCCTTGAGATTCCTGCATAAGGACACCCAGGTCCCTCTGCACAACAGCATGCTGCAATTTTTTACCATTTAAATAATAGTCCATTTTGCTGCTATTCCTACCAAAATGGATGACCTCACATTTATCAACATTGTACTCCATCTGCCAGACCCTCGCCCACTCATTTAGACTATCTATATCCCTTTGCAGACTTTCAGCATCCTCTGCACACTTTGTTTGGTGTCATCTGCGAATTTTGACACACTGCACTTGGTCCCCAACTCCAAATCATCTATGTAAATCGTAAACAATTGCGGTCCCAACACTGATCCCTGAGGCACACCACTAGTCACTGATTGCCAACCAGAAAAACACCCATTTACCCCCACTCTTTGCTTTCTGTTAGTTAACCAATTCTCTATCCATGCTAATACATTACCCTTAACACCATGCACCTTGATCTTATGTAGCAGTCTTTGGTGTGGCACCTTGTCAAATGCCTTCTGGAAATCCAGATACACCACATCCACAGGTTCTCCGTTGTCCACTGCACATATAATGTTCTCAAAGAATTCCACCAAATTAGTCAAACATGACCTTCCCTCCATGAACCCTTGCTGCGTCTGACTAATGGGACAATTTATATCCAGATGTATCACTATTTCTTCCTTGATGATAGATTCAAGCATTTTCCCTACTACAGAAGTTAAGCTAACCGGCCTATAGTTATCTGCCTTTTGTCTACCTCCTTTTTTAAACAGTGGCGTCACATTTGCTGTTTTCCAATCTGCCGGAACCACCCCAGAATCCAGCGAATTTTGGTAAATTACCACTAGTGCATTTGCTATTTCTCCCGCCATCCCCATAATGATGTCCAACACCTAGAAATTATTTCTATCCCATCTGTCTAGACTAGATTTAAACTTGAATTCTAAAGCGAAAAATTCAATGTCAAATCCACTGCACCATCCAGTGTACAGCCGAGATTTTGAAAATCAAGTGCATCCCAGTACCTTTTTCTAAAAACATTGTCCAGGAATTCGATGGAAGTGTTCTTCATCGGGGTTTTAGGTTGTCGGAGCAGCCAATGTTTATCCTGTGGGAGACAATCAAAATTGTTTGAATAGCAGCTGTTGCAGTTACATTTGCACCAGATTATGGCTTTAAATTCCCAGCCCAATCAAGAGATCAGTATTTTGGATTCACCTACCAAGTTCGTTGAACTAACACAACTATTATTTGAGAAGTTGAGACAGTTTCCTCTGCCCAAACAATGCCCTGAATCAGCTACACTTCTAGCACGTGCAGGAACTTTTAAGAATCAGATATTAAGTGCGAACATGACACATTCTGGGACAAGAACTATCACGACTGCTAACACCACCTAGTGGAGATTACTGATACTTCTGCTGCCACTGAGTTTCAGAAGCAAAATTAATTTTAAAAACAGAAGTGGTGAAACAGAAAGCAGATTAGTGAGCATCTGACAGAAGTCAGGACAATGACCCAGTGGCGCCTACACTGCCAGTATTCAGAGCATTCTTCCCCATTTGCTTCTAAAATAATAACTGCTGATGTTCAATCCTCCGAATCGACACCATCAAAACCCATCAAAATTTTGAACCCTCTCAGTTCGCCCCTTAACTCTCTGTGCTGTAAAGATTTTGCAGCTCTGACTCATGTAAAGCTATACTCCATTCTGCACAGGCTCTACTCACCTTCCCATGAACATTGAAACTTCCATGACGTGGAGCTTTGGTGATGTTGTACGACTTGCTGTACCGTGGAGCGACAGTCCAGGGAGAATGGCAGGCTGGAGTTGATAGCATCATGAAAAATGGAACACGGCGCTTCCTGGACTGCAGAAATTCGATGGAGCGGTTTGCCTGTACAAAACGTAGAAGATAGTCCATTTCCACAAGCACAGCACTTTCTATTTCAGAACACTGATCAGACAAAATAGAAACCCAAGTGCTGAAAACACTTGAGCTCAGGTAGCACAACCATGGGGAAAAAATTGAAAGAAGAGTTTAACGACAACTCTTAAGTGTCAGCTCAATCTTACCCTTAGCACGGACACTGCCTAATCTGCTGCATCAGGTTCCTCACATTTGCAGAGTTTTACTATATGGAATTACCCAGTAATTAATACAGTTACAAACAGTACATTCTTGCCAGAGGCAAATCCTTTATGCATTAACATGCAGCTTTTCCATACTTCAAACAGATGAACAACTAATTCGTTCCCCCCCCCTTTTAAAAATATCAACTTCAAGTAATTCACTTGAAACTTTCATGTTCTCCAAGGTAGCACACAGCATGACAAGGAAGCAGGCGAAGGTGGAAACTCACTTCTCAGTGCTCAAAAAAAAAACAAATGGATATTCAACGAGCAGTTAGCAACATTGACAACCATCTTTCCTTTCTGGTGACAATTTGAGACTAACCAGCTCTGGCGGGCAATACAATAATTTGAATCTATTTCGCACAGCTAGAAATCCCAGAACATGTAAATGGCCATGTATGCAAAACAAAATTCTTCAATTGAGCCAATTCAAAACAGCAATGACACCATCATTTTGCAAGTCAGACACAAGGGGCGGGATTTTATCACTGCTTTACGCCTATTTTGAGGTGGAAAAATGCCATACAAATCGAGCGTAAAGCAGTTAGCGCAAATGGTGCCAGTTTTCACAACCCGTGGGATTTCATGGCAGCCGGATTTCTGGTGCCTGGAAATGGGCGAGAGGCTGATTAATTGATTTAAATGTTCATTAACATGTATGTAGCGAGCTCGGCGCTCAATCGTCTGGTCTCGCTTGCCTTTACGGCCTCGCCGGAAGAGGTTCTCTCTGGCGAGGAAAACACCTGCTCCCCATGAAAGGGGAACAGTCGTGTTGACCTCGCCGGTGGAACTGGAGGTCATTGAGGCCCTCTGGGTAGGCCGAGGGCAATGCGCGGGCACCCCCGGGCAGTGCCAGACTAGCAATGCCACCATGGCACCTTGCCATTGCCAGCCTGGCACCTGGGCAATGCCCACTGGGCAGTGTCAGGAGGTGGGGCCGATGGGGCAGGGGGGCCCGCTGCCAGTCTGCTTGCGATCGGTGGGGGAGGGAGGGGGATTGCGATTGCTCTGGGCAGCAGGGCCGCGGTCGGTCTGGGTGGCGGTGCAGGCAATGCATCTCGGGCCATGGGCCTCCGTGATCGGTGGGGGGGGGGGGGAGGAAACTGGTTGACTCTACCTGCAGTAGCTGGGACCTGACAGCTCTCTCTGTCTGTCAGGCCCCTGCTGCTGCTAACGTGCCTGTCTGCATAGCTGCAATACCTCCCTCTTTACAGGCTGTCGGGTGCCTTTAGCCCCACCCACAGCCTTCTGTAGCAAGACATGGACTCGCCCAAAATCTTAAAGACAGAGTGCATAAGATTGGGCCTGAAAACACACCCCCAAAAAATGGACCTGGAACTCCCAGTTTCACACCCGCCCGACACTTCAAAAAGATCTCGTAAAATTCCGCCCAAGAGATGGGATTTCCCAGTCTCGGCGCTCACCACGAAGCTGGAAAATCATGCCCGAGGTCAACAGGCCTTTCCATGGACCACCCCTTGGCCGCTACGATCCCCGTGGCAGGTGGAACCGGAAATATCACCCCAAGGCGTTGGACTATTCCATCCTTCTAACTGGCAGTACAAGGATAAAAATCTGAACAACCCATTCAACTTGGAACAAGCTTCAGTGGAACACACATCTTTTTTCTATATTCTGAAAAATATTCCTGTGGGTGTTCCAGCCAACAGTTGATTGTGCAATTACAAAAGGTTCCAGAGCTTTTGTTGAACCACTTGTTCTATTTTCAGACTTTCGACAGTAAAATTCTGCAGCAGCCATGATATATCCTCCGTATTAATGCCTCTGCCATTTTTAACAGACTTCAGAGAAAGTAAATGTGCCTTACTATAAGGTCAGTCAGATAGTCCTTTTGGTAGATGTCGCCATGCTTTTCAGCTGCACCATTCACAGACAGCGTGTAGTTATAATATTTTGAGTTTCCCACCTGCGTAAAAAAAATGCACTCTTGTGGTCACTTGGTTGAGAAAAACATGTTGATCTGCAGAAGGATACCCAACACCTCAATGCTTTGTCAGTTCTCTCCTCAAATTTAATGGCACCCAGGAACAAGGCACTTTGCAAAATGTAACAGAATTCTCTTGGATCAAGACTTTGTTGGACTTCACTAGAGAGTTACTCTGCATCACAAAATTTGGTCTGCAGCATGGTAGGCCTGAAGCAGGACATGAGTACAGGCTGAAGTGCTTGGATGGGTCCTAGTGACCTTAGTGCAGACCCATGTTGAGATGTGATGGTAGCTGGTTTCATTTGGTGACAATGGTTAAATGCACAATTTTAAAGTCTTCCTCTTGTCCTCCAGAGATTGTTCTAAAATACAAATGGCTTAAACATGCAAGTACTTCTGGTCAACCATTTAACCTGAACCTTTGAGTCCTTTGACACACCTTGCATGAACTTTGTTTTGTTGATTCTAATGCATCTTATGGTTCTTATTTTAACTGATAGGGAGTGGGATAGCTTGACCTTGGTTTCAGATAAAGCTCGGCACAACATCGTGGGCCGAAGGGCCTGTTCTGTGCTGTACTGTTCTATCTATGTTCTAACTAGAATGCATCATTACCAGGAAGTTGCAATCATTTTCTTTGAAGGACAGAATATATATTTTTCCCCACTGTTTATCGATTTTTTATCAACTATATAGAACGCAAATTTTTTGACTGCTATGCACAACTTCGGCTTCCAATATCAGACATTGTGTGGCTAATAGGACCACATGGCAATTGGTACAAATTGATCACAGTGATTTAAAAGCAATATTAAAAGGCTACTCCCTTTAATTTGCTAAAGTTAATTTACTTATTGGGATGGGAGAGTAGCTGAGTTGGCGTATTCTTTACCAAGGTTTTTTGGTGGGCTTAACACAAAAATTAGAATCTTATAACATTCATAGTTGCAAGGTGTTGTTTATCGGAATGAAGCACTTGTTAATATAATAGTGACATTATTCAGATACTGCCAGATTGCACAGTTACTAGTCTGACTGAACAAAAGCACCTGCAGAGACAGATACATGGCAGCTACTGAGGCCACTTGTGTATACCAAAATCACGATCATTGCTGCGTCTGCCCATTTGTGCTCCAACCTGATGCTGCTTAAAGCAGAAAGGGAATTTGGAGATAAACTATTGCAAGAATTAGCAAAACATAATGTGTAGCAGCAATCTGAGTCGTAGCTGGGGACGGTGGCAGGGAAGAGAAGGGGAATATATCCACAGAGACATTTGACAATGAATGTAGCAACGGAAAGGTTATTGAATATTCCCACAATAGCCTACAGTTTCTTCATGGAGACAAAATGCTGCAGTTTTGCCCACAATACAAATGTTGAGGAAGTCATACCTGTGAGATGTTTTATGTGTATACTTGCAGGGACCTGCTCTGTTAGTTTGCTGATTTTCTACATTGCCAAAGTTGTCGTAAACTTCAGTCACTTATGCTATTATTGAACATACTGACACAACAACAAGAAATTCACATTCCCAAGAGGGCAATTATTCCAGCAATAATGAAGAAATTGCACTAGAATACATTTTCAACACACCATTCCAAGGTCCTCATAAAAAGATGGGGGCTGATCAAAGAGTATGGGAGGAGTCAATACGCAAAAGACATTTGGGGAGGAGGTTTACAGCGACCAAATGCGTGGTCAAAAAAAGTTAGGGTTTTAAATTTTCAGAAAGAGAAGGGAAGTTGTGAAATTAATTTTCAGAATGGAGATCCCATAATAGCTGAAGGTCAAAGATCCCATTTTTAGTGACTGAAAATTTCAAAAGCAGTTTAGCTGGTTATTTCAAATAATCTCCCAACTCAAATTCTGCTAAACAACATGTCACTTACCAGTCCATGCCAGTGATCCCAGCCAACGGGGACATGGGCTGTTCCACCAACTGTAGCATGTCCATACTATCAGAAAATAAAATCAAAATTCACAATATTAGTAAGGTCAAGCTACAATTTTTTTAGTTAATGGACTTCTGTCGCAGCACCTGCAAATGGAAATTGTACTTTAATGCCTGCGGAGAAGGGAGATGGTGGCACAGTGGCACAAATAATAATCCAGAGAACCAGGTGATCTTCTGGGGACCGGGGTTTAAATCCCATGGCAGACGGTGAAATTTGAACTCAATAAAGAAATCAGGAATTAAAAACCTAAGGATGACCATGGCCGGGATTCATCCAGCCTGCTGCACTGCCCAAGCAGCACGGTGGGCTGGGAGACACCAGCAGGGGGCCTTGAGCGAGGTTTGCAACCAGCTTAATGCCAGTCACAAGTCTCCCAAGCGCTTTATTTTAGCACAATCAGCTCCATGCTGGAAATCAACGTGGAGCGGATTGTCATATTGAAATTAGAATTTCTAGCGTCTCCTCCCACCCCATCGGGAGTGGTTTCCTCCAACGGGGTTTACGACTGCTCCCCACTAATGGGCAACAGGCATCCTGACCTTACTGGTGGGGATGGGGATCCCACTGCCAGTCTGAATCGGGATCGGTGGGGGAGCGAAGAAAGAGGATATCAGGGCTGCCCTGGGGAAGTCCGGTAGGCCAGTGATCAGGGGGTGGGTGGTCTGCAAGGCCAGCAATCGGAAGGGGGGGCGGTTTCAAGGGGGTAGTGTGCATGTGCCAATCTCCGCCCTGACAGATTGGCGCATACACAGTGGTCCACAGCACAATGCTGCCAGCCTCTCGGATGAGAATAGACCCCACCCCGTTCTTACCAGAGTGAATCACGCTGAGGCGCTCTGCAACGCTCAGAGTGTTGGAGATTCACTCTGGTAGGTATGCTCAAAAAATGGGCTGGAAATACTCCCGTTTTCCCACACATTGGGCACTTTGTTTTTTTGGAGAATCCTGGCCCACAAAACTATTGTCAATTGTCGTAAAAACCCATCTGGTTCACTAACGTCCCTGAGGGAAGGAAATCTCATTCCTATCTGGTCTGGCCTCCATGAGACTCCAGATCCACAGCAATGTGGTTGACTCTTTTTTAAAAAAAAGTGCCCTCAGGGATGCATGATAAATGCTGGCCAAGCCAAATTTTAAAAAATCTTTCTGTTGCAATAGTCAATCTGGAATTAGGTTTATTTGAACGCTTGAATGCAGCAATGGCTTGGTTGAACAGCAACAGGATGTGTTGCCATCCAGGTGAGTGCTGGTGAGGTAGGGGTTGATTCTGGAGATAAAAGAATTCAGGGCACCATCAATCCCACCCCACCCTCTACCATTCCCACAATATTTTTCTGGGCCAATGGTTTCAACTGGAGAATCAGGTTTAAACTTTGAGACATCAGTGCGCAAAACAATGACAATTTGTAGATGGAGGCATCAAATACATCTCATCCTGCCCATTGCCATCCAACTCAACCAATAGTCATTCCCCCCCCCCCCCCCCCCCGCCCTAATCATAGCCAGACTGGACAACATTTTAAGATCAGCAATGATACTCAAATAATCTGATGCAGTAGGACCAATGTGAAGTGCCAAAAATATTGAACGAGGAATCTTCCAAATCCTATATAAAGTTTCTGATCTATGAGGATAGGTTGAGAGAGCTAGGTCTTTTCTCCTTGGAGAAGTGAAGGATGGGAGGTGACCTGATAGAGGTGTATAAGATGTTGAGAGGTATTGACAGAGTGGATTCTGAGAGGCTTTTACCCAGGGCTGAAATGGTTGCCACAAGAGGTCACAGGTTTAGGATGCTGGGGAGTAGGTACAGAGGAGATGTTAGGGGTAAGTTTTTCCACTCAGAGGGTGGTGGGTGTGTGGAATCGGCTGCCGGTAGTGGTGGTGGAGGCAGATTCGATAGGGTCTTTTAAGAGACTTTTGGATAAGTTCATGGAAGTTAGTAAGATAGAGGGTTATAGGTAAGCCTAGTAGGTAGGGACATGTTCAGCGCAACATGTGGGCCGAAGGGCCTGTTTGTGCTGTAGCTTTTCTATGTTTCTATGATCAGTGAGCCGAACAGTCTTTTCATTCCGATCTTCTTCTGGCACTTGAGTGTATACAGTTTACAGCCAGATTTAGAGTTGAAATTATTTTTAAAAATAAACGCAATTTAGAAGTAATTACTTTATTGTACAAGAGCAGTCTTTGAAGTTAGCCATTTATGACTGAGATGAGAAAAGTTGCAAAAGATACCACAGCAAATTTAACTTGCTCACTGCTCCAGTGTTACCTCTGTCAGATCAAGGGGCGGGGGAGGGGGGGGTTGTGGTTACAGGAGGTGCAGACCACCATGAGTGAGGCTAGTGTGTGTGTTAATAAGGAGATTAATCGACCTTAGTCAAATAGGTAATTTGACCAACTCAGAACAATTGTATACAGTGGTTGGTATCTTCAAACAAATCTTCTTCCCCAGATACAAAATGCATCAACTCACCCCACCCTCTTGTACACACATTGTAAGTAACTGTGACAATGCAACCAACATCTTGAAATGTTTGGTTTCCCAACCAGTTCACCACAAATATTTGCACTGTTTGATCTGCTCTGCATTTATTAGCAAGGGTCTTAGTTTACAGATCTTTTATCACCCTTCATTCTCTCAAGATGTTGAAAACTCAGCAGGTAGGGTCTATTTATTGTGCATGACTTTAAAACTAATTGGCTCAGGGATTGAATCTGATCCCTTCAAACACACTATGCCAGTGCCCCAAAACTATATCCATAGGTAGTCTTCATTTATATTCAGATTTTTCCATCTTGTTCAACTGAAGAGGCTGATCCTTTTAGGGGTACAGTTACATAGATGTGAGACTCCTCCAGTTTTTGATACATGTTTAATCTTCAAATGTGAGCTGACGTTGCAAGTGCCAGAAACCTATTCAGCCATAAGGACAGATTGGATAAAGAAAACTCACACTCACTGTATTACAGACCCTCCACACGGAAGGTTCTAAACAGGCTTAACATGGACATAGAGATATTGTGCGTCCAGGCCCAGGAACCACAGTGGAGAGATGATGTTGGGTGGTGACAGATTCTAAAGGGGAAGGGGACCATCATTTACCACTGAAATGAGGAGATATTTCTTCACTCAAAGGGCTGGGAATCTTAGGAATTCTTTGCCCCTGAGGCCAATGGATACTCCATCGTTGAAAAAAATTTAAGGCAGAGGAAGATTTTTGGTCCCTCAAGGGATCAAAGGATAGGAGGGTGCAGGTAAGAAAATGGAGTTCAGGCAAGGGATAAGTCATGCTTGTATTGAATGGATGAGAAGGCTCAAGAGGCCATATGGTTCCCTTGTGCTTCTGTTTCTTATGACCAACTAGAATATCCAACAATTTCTTTGTTCCAACATGCTACCTTATTGAGATATTTTCCTGCATAGAAGGTCTGGTACCCATGTTTCTTCAAGTAGACAGAGAAGACCTGTGGCTCCATAACCTTCTGCCATTGCGCACTGCTGCAGTTTCCATTCAGTGAGTTGTTGCGCACCAGGTGATTGTGTGGATACTTTCCTGTCAAGATGGCACTGCGACTTGGACAGCACAGCGGGGTGACTGCAAACTGCAGTAAAAGCAAACAAGAAGCTGCATAAGAGTCAAAACCAAAGGCATTTTTTAACCATCAGAACTTAACCTTTTTAAATTAGCAGGTGTGAAAGAAAATCAGTAGTTACACTTCTCATTACTGCTTTTGGAAGATTTAACTTCTCTAAACAATACAAAAGCTGAATCTTTTACCACCCCAGCTAGTTGCAATTATTTTTTTAAAACAAGAAAGACACCGCAGTAAAGAACCATTGCTCATATAATGCAGCAAATCAACGAAAAAAACCCCACTGAAATTAAAGCACCAAGCTTGGATTGTGGATTGTAACGCAAGCCATGACTTAGGGCACTGAAGAAATACACATTGTCAAAATAATGAGAAAAAACAATTTAAAACTAGAAGAATGCATAATGCATCTGGATTTCAATGAGGTAGTCAGAGAGAAGGAAGCATCTGCAGAACAGTGTATTTGGAGTTTGAAAGGCAGGAGAGATAAGCACATCCTTCAGCATAACACAGGCCCCTCTCCTTCACCACCGATCTGCTTGTTTTGGCTAGAATCATTTCACGGCATCTACTAAGTTCTTCTTGCCTTCAAAGCACTTGCCACTTCCACATAATGTTTTGTCTGTGGTTATGGTGGCATTGTAGCCACGTTAATGATGAATCATCCCGAGGCTGGGCTAATGATGCAGAAATATTGCAAGCATCGTAGACAGCACAGTCTACAATGCATAGACCATACAGGGGAATATGTTATCCATACAAGACATCTGTTCCATTGAGCAAAATAGTTTATCACACATTTTCAGCACCAACAACCAACTCCTTACTGCTGTCTTGGCTTACAGCATTTGATAAGCCAATGATGCTAAATTTTAATTCGGTTAATTCAAAACTAAAATTAAAAAACTTCTAATCAGTAACAGTGATCAGCTAAGCACTGGATTTTAGTGAAAAATCTATGCCTTTCATGAATGCTCTTTATAAAGGAAATTAGTCATTCTTCTGTGGTCTGGCCTGTCGGTGACACCAGAACCACAGCTATGGGGTCGACTCTTAGCTGCTCCCTGAAGTAGCCAAGCAAGCTATCAGTTATCCCAAACTGCTATGAAAATGTCAGAGCACTTGCATCATACGGACTAACAAGGTGCTAAAGCACGAACTTCAAGGGCAATTAGGAATTCCGAGTTTTTGGATGACAGAGGGGAGGGGAGGGGACACAGTCAATAGAGTCAAATCACAGGAGGATATTAATAACCTTGAAGAATGAACAAATAATGTTCAACACTAATAATTATGAGGTAAACCATTTTGTTAGAAAGAATAGGGAATTCAGCTATTACTTGGAAAGTCTCAGCAGGGTTGGGGAAACAAAGGGATCTTGGGAGGACAAATACACAAATCATTAAAAAGTTGCACCACAGGTCAGCAAGTACATAAAAAAAATCAAGTGCTTAAACTTTATTTGTGGAGGGATAGAATTGAAATGTGCTGAACATAGGCTGAACCTGTGTCAAACCTTGGTTAGACCACACTTCAAGCACTGCATGCAATGCTGGCAAGGATGTCGAGACAATTTATATCAGAAATGCGTGGGTGTGCATATCAGGAAAGGATTGACAGGCTGGATCTCTTCTCTCTTGAGAAAAAAAGATTGAGGGATGACCTGATGAAGATTTTTTAAGTTCTAAAAGGTTTTGATTGGAGTGGATTCAGAGAGAATGTTTCCTCTTTTGGGGAAGAGCAGAGTGAGGTGCCATCAATATAGGATGGTCACCAAGATATCCAACAGGGAATTCAGAAAACAATTATTTACCCAAGACTGTTAAGAATGTGAAACTTGTTGAGGGGCTGAAGCAAATACTATAGATGAATGCTTAAGGGGAAGCCAGCCAAATATTTCGAAGGAGAAGGGAACAAAGAATTATGATTGTAGATTGAGAGGAAGAAAGATGGGAGGAGATTTCAGTAGAACTTAAACAAGTTTATGGGCTGATTGACCTGAATGCCTGGTTCTGTACAATTTACCCACGGAGGCCCATATCTTGCTGCTTGCTGGCAATGCTCACATCCCATGAATGAATTTTTTAAAACCGCACTAAAAATTATGAACAGCATCTATACTGCAAGCATAGTAGACAGGAAAGTTCGCTATGTATCGACCACAAAAGGAGAATATATTATCCATACAAGATATCTGTTCCACTGAGCAAAATAGTTTATCACACATTTTCAGCATCAGCAGCTAACTCCTTATTGCTGTCCTGGTTTACAGCATTTGACAGAGCAATGATGCAGAAGTTGTACAGAAATTGGTGTTGCAGAGCTCAGCGAGCCTTTGATGCATGGTGACCAAAAGTTACCATTGGACGTTGAATAAAGCAGTAGCACTAGACAGTGCACGGTATGAACAAACTAGTAACAATGAGCTTACTTACTGCGTTAGTGAAGGTCACCCCTGCATCTCCAATTAAGGCACGAGTCTTCTTCATGGGGGTCTGAAAACAACAGTTTATGACAAATGAGCAATATTACACAACATGTAGAATATCAAGTTGACTGACCCAAACTATACAGATGGTGCGAATTTGTGTGGTATTGGCATTCCCAATGTATATGCCTGGGAATGATCTCCTTGGATCTGGTGATTCAACAGTATTTATCAGGTCCAGATCCAGGCAGGTCTAGTAACGCCACATTTACGACAGAAACACCGTTTCAATACCCTGGTCCCACAGTGCCATGTGTTCTGAGGATGTGATTTTTTAAGATAGAAATTTTTCTAGCTGGATTTTTAAAAACTGGGACACACTGCAGACAATGGGAAAACTGCCCAGACTGCTGCAAAACACACAATTTTACATTCCACCAAGTGGAATGAAGACCAACACAACCGCCTAAGGAGCGTGAAAGACCCCATTCACAGCATCCTGAGGCTACTCAAGTGTCGAGATGGAAATTCAAAATTTAATTAACTGTTCCGAAACAAAATAACGGCAGCAGACATGAACTAATAGTATTTCTCTGGAATATACACCCAGTTGAAGTACTTCAAGCATCCACTTATCAAACAGCAGAGGAAACAAAAGGCAATGCTGCACTGAGTACAGGTGTGCCTTCTCTGTCTCTCAAGTGTTGTGCTCAGTTTGCAAAGTAACCATCCCAGAAGAGAATTTAATTGCAAACCGAGACCTTTTCATGGAAATAAACCATGCAAGTCTGCTCCATGCACTACACCCACTAAGACAATTGAAAAACAGCCGCAATGTGGAGACCAACCAAGGAACAGCTAACTGGATACTCCTGTTTTTATTTCTGGGAAAAAGCCTTTAATCCTATCCTCTTACTCTGACATCTGGACGTGTGTGTGCCCAGACAAATGTGTGTGTCCGTGGTGCATGCATTTTACCTCGCTTTTTTAAGCTGGTGAAATAGTTCCAATAAACTTATCTAATTTTTTGTTTAACCTAAGAAAATTTGTCTGAGTAATTCTTTATAATTTCAAAGCACAACATGTGGGATTCTCAGAAAATTGACAAAGTGTACTCCCTCTAAATTCTCAAAAAGATTTTGCTACGATCAAACCTCGAGTGGGAGCATTTCACCCCACCTCAAATGGAATTCAGTCCAGTCCCTTCATAACGCAAGATTTGCCATTCATTTGGTTGTTAGACCGCTGATAGTTCAGGAAAGGTTCACAGACCAGCAACCATAATCTGAAGTCCCTGGCCTGTTCGCCCCCCTGCTACCCACAGGAAGCTCCAAGGTAAAACTTCTCCTCCAATCTCACAGCTCTTTGAACACCACAATATAGCATTCCTTCTGAAGATGAGAATCAATGTGCAGAGATTAAACTAACACTCTGATGATTTGTTGACATCATCTAAAAAATGATGCACCATGTGGAGCAGTACACCCAGCCAAAAGTGGGGAGGGGGTTGAAAACAAATGAGCACTACTTTCCCAAGGTCAGAAGTGGGGATGATTGCACAATGTTCAGCACTATTTACGACTCCTCAGATACTGAGGCAGTCCATGCTCAAATGCAACAAGATGTAGACATTATCCAGGCTTGGGCTGACAAGTAACATTCGCGCCACACAAATGTCAGGCAATAACCATCACCAATAAGAGACACTAACCACCACCCCTTAACATTCAATAGAGTTACCATCACTGAATCAACCATTGTCAACATGCTTGGGGTTACCATTGACCAAAAACTCAACTGGACTTGCCACATAAACACAGTGGCTGCAAGAGCAGTTCAGAGGCTAGGAATACTGCCGTGAGTAATTCGCCTCCTGACTGCCCAAAGCCTACCCACCATCTGCAAGACACAAGTCAGGCGTGTGATGGAATACTCCCTACTTGCCTGAATGGAAAACAGCCCGCTTAATTGGCACCATATCCACCAACATCCATTCCCTCCATCACCTACATTCAGCAGCAGAAGTTCAATAAGTTCCTTAGGTAACACCTTCTAAACCCATAACTGCTTCCATCTCGAAGGACAAGGGCAGCAGATACATGGGAATAGCACCACCTGCAAGTTCCTCTCCAATCGCCATTCCTTCGCAATCACTGGATCAAAATCTTGGCGTTCCCTCCCTGATGGCATTGTGGCTCAACCCACAGCATGTGGACTGC
Organism: Mustelus asterias; assembly: GCF_964213995.1. Taxonomy (NCBI): domain Eukaryota; kingdom Metazoa; phylum Chordata; class Chondrichthyes; order Carcharhiniformes; family Triakidae; genus Mustelus; species Mustelus asterias. The sequence continues at coordinate 63,577,878 of NC_135822.1, read as the reverse complement.
AGCATTTCTAGAAGGCAGCTCACCACCACCTTCTCAAGGGCAACTAGGGATGGGCAATAAATGCTGGCCAGCCAGTGGTGCCCATGTCCCATGAATGAATTAAAAAAATACAAAATTTCAATAGTTAGCAACAAACAGGAAAAAAATGGTTTTACAGATAATGGGGACAACCAAGTATTCAGGACTTGCTTTCAGCCTGATTATACTGCTGCACCACTGTGTCGGCGCATAAGAAAAGGCCATTCAATCCATCGAATCTTCCTGTTCCATAGAAAAGGTACCAAATATTTCATCTCGATTTTAATTTGCAATAAGAAAATTCTACATAAATTACAGTTTGCAAAACTAAACAACAACTGTGTACAGTCTACCCATTTGCCCAATTCAGCATTGATCTGCTTTACACAGGCCACTGCAACCACACAGCAAACAGGTTCAGTGTGTGCTGGTAAGTATATGATGTCAGTCTTTACCCATCCTTATAACCTCCAAAGTAATATTCAGCCAGATGTTATCTAATGTACAAGGACAAAGTAGAAAGCAACATAAAATCTAAACATAACACCCTTTGTAATGTGGAAAACCTTGATAGTTCAGCATCAAATCTCTTGAGTTTATAAATTCCTTTTGCCTGTGATGAAACAGCAGAAAAAATACTTTGGTCTGTAATCTCTTCAGATTAGAGGTACAGCAACCCTTGGAAATCAGCATAATATCATTGCAAAATGATCATGTGGGTCTTGAAATATGAACACTTTTGAACTGTACAAAAATGACAGAGATAGTTTTGTTCTTTATTTAAGTTTTCTCCGAGGATGAGAATGTTACTGGAAAGGCCACCAAGGGCCATAACTGCCCTCAAGAAGGTGATGGTGAGCCATTTTCCTGAATTGCAGTCTGTAGTGTAGGGATATACTAAATGCCGTAAGGAAGGTAGTTCCGTGTTTTTCACCAGGCAACAGTGAAAGAACAGCAATATAGTTCCAAGCTTGGATCATTTGTGGCTTGGAGGAGGTCATTCAGGTGGTGATGTTCACGTGTTTGCTGAGCTCACAGGTTTGAAAGGAGGCTTAGGAAGTTGCTGCAGTTCATTTTGAAGATGAACTGCTGCCATTGTGTGTCAATGGTGGAAGGGATGTCAATCGAGCAGGCTGCTTTGTCCAGGATGGTGTCAAGCTTATTGACTGTTGTTGGAGCTGCAAAGCATCCAAGCAAGAGGAGAGTATTCCATCACACTCTTGACTTGTGCCTTGTAGATGGTGGACAGGCTCGAGGAGCTAGAATTCCAGCCTCTGTCCTATTCTTGTATCCACAGTCTTCACATGTTGCATGGTCAGTGGTCACCCATGAAAGATTGATCTCGGAGTGAAGAAATTTTTCCTCATCTCTGTCCTAAATGATCAGGGGCTAATCCTCAGATCCAATCAATGGAAACAGTGTCGACCATATTAAATCCTTTTAGAATTTTGTAGGCCAATGAAGTTGCCTCTCATTCTTCTAAATGCCAGAGAATATAAACCCAATTTACTCAGTCTCTCATCATAGGACAACCCTCATCCCAGGGAACAATTTAATGTAATTTCACTGTACCTTCACCAATGCAAGTCTAAACTTCCTTAAAATCGAGACCAAAACTGCACAGTGTTCCAGATGTGGTCTCACCAAAACCTTGTACAACTGAAGCAAGACTTCTTTATTCTTGTATTCAAATCCACTTGTAATAAAGGCCAACTTCATGTTCCTTGTACAAGCACACCCAGGTCTCTTTGAACGAGTGACAGGTTTCTCACTTTATAACCAATCAATGTTTTTTTATTCTCATGACCAAATTAAATAATTTCACACTTACTACATTACACTCCATCTGCCATCTTGTTGCCCACTCATCTAGCTGGTCCATATCTCTTTGCAGCCTCCTTGTCCTCCCCATAGCTTACCTTGCCACCGTGTAAGGTATTAGAAAACTTAGTTACATTACTCTGTCTCTTCGTCCAAGGCATTAATTTAGATGACAAATAGCTGAGACTCCAGTAATCATCATCATAGAATCCCGACAGTGTTGAAGAGACCATTTGGCTAATTGTGTTTGCACTGACTCTGAAAGTATCTTACCCAGATCTTCTCCCCCGCCCTATCCCTGTAACCCCACCCATTTACCAGGGCTAATCCTCCTAACCTACACATGAAGTTGCAGCACATTGGACTGTGGGAGGAAAGTGGAGCACCAGGAGGAAACCCTCTCAGATGGGAAAAATGTGCAAACTCCACCCAGTCACCCAAGCCAAGAATTGTACCCGGTCCCTGGAGCTGAGGCAGCAGTGTTAACCACTGTGCCACCATAATCCTTGTGGCACTCCACGATTCACTGCCTGCCAACTTGATAAAGCCCTGCTTAGTCCCACTCTGTTTTTCATCCGTTAACTAATCCTCCATGCAATCTTATATATTACCCTCAATTTCATGAACCCACGTTTGGCCTTTTAACTTTTTATGCGGCATCTTAGTGCGTACATTTTGGAAATCCAGGAAAACTACTCCTACAGCTTCATCTTTATCAAGTCACATCCTTACAAATAAATTTGTCAAACAGGATTTCCCTTTATTAAAACCATATCTGATTATACTATGATTTTCTAATTGCATTGTTTAGACTTCCTTCATAATATATTCCAACACTTGCCTGATAACTGATGTTAACGTAACCGGCCTGCAGTTCACTGCTTTCTCTGTCCCTCCTTTCTTGAAAAGTGGTATGACACAATTGTTAGGGTGAGGTAGATTCATTATTGTTTAGATGGACATTGCCTGACATTTGGGTGGTACTAATGTTACTTGCCAGTTATCACCACAAGTCTACTTGTTGTCCAGGTCTTGTTGCACACGGGCTGCCTTAGGAGGAGTTGTGAATGGTATTGAATGCTGAAATCATCAGCAAACATCCCACTTTTGACATGATGATGATGGTGGAGGAAAGATCAGTCATGTGGCAGTTAAAGGTGGTTGGGCCAAGGTTACGAATGAGGAACACCGACAGTGATGTCTTGGGTGCAAGATATTCAGCCTACAACAATCACAACCAACTTCCTTTCATCTAAGTGTTACTCCAACCAGTTGAGAGCTTCCTCCAATTCCCATTGATTTGAATTCGAGGATTCCTTGATGCACTTGTTAAAATGCTAGCATGATGTCAAGATCAGTCAGTCTCACCTTACCTCTCCAATTCAGCTCTTTTTTCTAAATTTGGACAAACAGAATGTTAGTTGGATGTGGCTAGCATCATTTCGTAACAATAAAATACGCAATACTGGAATCTGAAATAAGAACAGTGGACACTGGAAAAACTAAGGAGGTATGCCAGCATCTATCACGAGAAAAACAGAGTTAACATTTCATGGACTCTGTCATAACTGGGAAGAGGGAGAATGTAGAAACTGCAACAAAAAGTAGCAACTTTACGAACTGAAGACAGAAAGTCTCGTGTAAAGGGGTCTTGTGGTTTCAGCTCTCTGGTTTAATTCACATTAGATTTTGTTGGAAACAACACACATGTACCTTACAACAGTCAGGGAGGGATCTCAGTACCTATTGAATGTTAGCCGAATTTGTATGCAAAGACTTTTCCAAAACGGACTGCAAGTAATTTAGTTGTTTAACCATTATATTCTCAAATTTACATGCCGCTTCAAGTCACTTTCATAAAAATCACTTGTTAAGCCTCAACTGGAGTATTATATCTAATTCTGAACACCACATAATCTAGGAAGGTTGGAAGATTTGCTATAATGGAGCAGAATCAAGGACTTGAATTATCCTTGGAGCCTCAAGAAGCTGGCTGTTTTTAGATCAGAGAAGTGCAAGAAATTTGATATAGATGTTCAACATTGAGAAGAGTAAATAGGAAACTGGTTCCATTGGCACAAAGAGCAGTAATCAGAGGATACAGATTTAAGGTAATCACAGAATATGGTTCTGCAATAAAATGAGAGGATTTTCTTAAGCCAAGAAGTAACAACTGTAAACTAACTAAATGAGTTATGGTGTACAATAATTAGCAGCTATGGGCACGAGAATCTGTGGAGTCGAGATCCATCATGATCTAGTTGATTGGCAGAACAGGCTTGTACAGCTCACTTTTTCTGATCAATTACACAGCAGGCATAAAAAGACGACATTTTGGGTTAGGGAGGCAATATTGAAATGATGACCCGGATTGTGTGGTTACAGTGAACATTACACTTTACGCCTCCTCACAGACTTTCTGTAGGGCATGTTGTGAGATTTAAAGTGCTGGGAAATTGTTGTAGCTGGAAATCTGTTTCAATATGGAACCAACCTGACTGGTACCTTTGACAAGGTACCGCATGGTAGGTTGTTGCAAAAAGTTAAATCTCACGGGATCCAGGGTGAGGTATCTAAATGGATACAAAATTGGCTTCTTGACAGAAGCCAGAGGGTGGTTGTAGAGGGTTGTTTTTCAAACTGGAGGCCTGTGACCAGCGGTGTGCACAGTAAGAAGTCTCACAACACCATGTTAAACTCCAACAGGTTTATTTGGTAGCAAAAGCCACAAGCTTTCGGAGCACTCGCTGCTCCTTTGTCAGGTGAGCCTCAGGGATCAGTGCTGGGCCCACTGTTATTTGTCATTTATATTAATGATTTGGATGAGAATTTAGGGGGCATGGTTACTAAGTTTGCAGATGACACCAAGATTGGTGGCGTAGTGGACAGTGAAGAAAGTTATCTCCAATTGCAACGGGATCTTAATCAATTGGGCCAGTGGGCTGACGAATGGCAGATGGAGTTTAATTTAGACAAATGCGAGGTGATGCATTTTGGTAGATTGAACCAGGGCAGGACTTACTCAGTTAATCGTAGGGCATTGGGGAGAGTTACAGAACAAAGAGATCTAGGGGTACATGTTCATAGCTCCTTGAAAGTGGAGTCACAGGTGGACAGAGTGGTGAAGAAGGCATTCGACATGTTTGGTTTCATCGGTCAGAACATTGAATACAGGAGTTGGGACGTCTTGTTGAAGTTGTACAAGACATTGGTAAGGCCATACTTGGAATACTGTGTGCAATTCTGGTCACCCTATTATAGAAAGGATATTATTAAACTAGAAAGAGTACAGAAAAGATTTACTAGGATGCGACCGGGACTTGATGGATTGAGTTGTAAGGAGAGGCTGAATAGACTGGGAATTTTCTCTCTGGAGCGTAGGAGGCTGAGGGGTGACCTTATAGCGGTCTATAAAATAATGAGGGGCATAGATCAGCTCGATAGTCAATATCTTTTCCCAAAGGTAGGGGAGTCTAAAACTAGAGGGCATAGGTTTAAGGTGAGAGGGGAGAGAGACAAAAGTGTCCAGAGGGGCAATTTTTTCACACAGAGGGTGGTGAGTGTCTGGAACAAGCTGCCAGAGGTAGTAGTAGAGGCGGGTACAATTTTATCTTTTAAATAGCATTTAGATAGTTACATGGGTACGATGGGTATAGAGGGATATGGGCCAAATGTGGGCAATTGCGATTAGCTTAGGGGTTTTAAAAAAAGGGTGGCATGGACAAGTTGGGCCGAAGAGCCTGTTTCCATGCTGTAAACCTCCATGACTCTATGGTGATCTGGAACCTGTAAATCTCCCTCACCAAAGATTGAAGGCATGCAGAGACTAAAATCTGAAAGTGCCGGTTAGAATCATATACAAAAAGCAAGATGAGGAAAAGACGTGGGATTCAGAGACAAAAGAAACAAAAAAAAAAGTTTTTAAATTTCCAACCATGATGTAAACCTGAAGAAGAGACTCACAGCTAATGAGTCTCGAGGTACTAAGTCATGCAATTTCTTGCTGTTCCTTGTTTTAATGTTGTCTCTTTGCAAGAAAACTGCATTGCCCAGCATCTGGAGAAGCAGGGAAACACTGACAGCAACTTCTACATGTCAAGGTTTAATTACATATACATGGTTGCTGGGAGTCAGTTTAGCTCAGTTGGCTGGATGGCTGGTTTGTGATGCAGAGCGATGCTAACAGTGCGGGTACAATTCCCATACCAGGTTAGTCATGAAGGCCTGCCTTCTCAACCTTGCCCCTCGCTGGAGGTGTGGTGATCGTCCGGTTAAATCACCACTTTATCTTTAACCTTCATGATTGATGGAATTTACTCTATCCAATTTACTTTTCAGTAATGGTGAATACTGACAACCCCATAAGTCATGCCATTTATTTACAGTAGACTGTTTATTCAGTTAAACTAGGAAAATACCTCAACCATGTATATATACACATGAAGCATTTTCCACCCCTTGATCTACCGCCAGGTGAACACCAAGCAATAATGAACACTGTTAAGACACAGAGTACATCTGAACATATAATTTAGAGGTTGATTTTATAAATTATGCTTCCTGTAACTCACTCACACAATTCCCTTATTGTCAGACAGAGGTTGCTCAGTTTGCAAAATTCTTCATTATATTAGTATTGATTGTTGACAGATGTTTTAAGTTCTACATGACTCTTCTTCCCAAACTGCCAAAGTAACCTCAATAAAACTTGCCGAGCCACAGCCCAAACAATCGAAGCACTAAAACGAAGGAATGTATTGAAGAGTGAATGTGGATTGCATTGGAATGAGGCAACAGCAGAGACAATAGATTACAAAGTAACTGAATCGTAGGATAAGACGAGCTCTATCAGTGAAGGATTTTTCACTTGCAAACAAAGGCTGCATCCAGTAAGTACTCAACCACAACTTGCAAATCATCTTTTTAAAACATTTTAACAGTCTCATTCCATAGTTGGCTTACAAATGGTGATCAGCTTGGCTCAGTTGTTGTCACTCTCATCATTGACTGAGGGAGTCACAGGTTCAAGTGTTGCTCCAGGATTTGAGCACATATACTACAAAATGACAAGGCCCTGTGAATAGGCACAACTCTCACAAACTGAACTTCAGCTCCTCACAATAAATGCAAAGCAGAAGTTCTGCAGGAATGGAAGGTCACGCAAATCACAGTGAAAGTGGGTGAAAGATTTTATTTTGTGAAGTGATTCTGCTCCAAGAGGCAGGAACATTCATACTGAGAATGGAACACTCCATTCCAGCTTCAAGCGTTCTTATGTGAGGTACAGCAGCTATGTGGAAAGTAAAACTTCTTTTACTTTATCCCATCAATGTGCCTCAGTTCCCATCTCTGAAACAAACTGCCTACCTTTGCACCATTGTAACAACTTATCTCATTTGTTACACCAACCATTCTGTAACTTGTTGGGAGGAACATTGGCCATTTGGTCCCAATATGATATATTAAAATAGCTTTCCATTGAGACTGCCAAATCCTAAATAATGCTTCGGATTAATGGTGTGGGGGCGGCACGGTGGCATAGTGGTTAGCACTACTGCATCACGCACCAAACACCTGGCTTCGATTCCCAGCTTGGGTCACTGTCTGTGTGGTCTGCATATTCTCCCCGTGTCTGCATGGGTTTCCTCCGGGTGCTCCAGTTTCGGTGCAAGGGCCATGCTAAATTCTCCCTCAGTGTACCCGAACAGGCGCCAGAGTGTGGCAGCTGGGGGATTCTCACAGTAACTTCATTGCAGTGTTAATGTAAGCCTACTTGTGACACTAATAAATAAACTTGAACTTTTTAATGCTTATGTAGTTCTTCACCACATTCTTCAGTGGGCTAAGCACCACAACCAAATTTGTACACTGTGAAGTCTCAAACAGCAAATCAGAAATGACCATCTTATCAATTTTTGGTGGTGTCATTTCGTAAGTTGACCTGGATATTGGGAGATCGCCTTGAAAAATACCAAATGATCTTTTACGTCACTTCAATCTGCAGCATGCCTTGTTATAATCTTTCAACCATGAGACAGAACCTCCAACAAAGACACATTACATTCACTGCACTGGAATGTCAGCCTAGATGTGTTCAAGTAGACCTTCAACCTCTAATCTTCTGATTGAAGGGAGACTACAATCAACTAAGTCAAGCATGACTTTCATGAGCAATCTAGAGGTGCAAGGTCAATAGTGAACACACTCTGGCAGCAATGCCTCTCCTCAGAAACATAAAAAATATAAACCTTATGAAGCTGCAAAATAGGAAGTGTGTAAACTTGCAAATAGCACTGACTCATATAGTGACTGGTCTTCAACACACATGTCACAAGGCCAGTCACTCCATTATCATGTGGAAAGTACGTTATTTAGCCACACTAATCTTTGCATTAGTAATATTCTTGACATTTATTGCTCAGCTAAAATAGCTGAAAAATACTTCAACTGACAATACTTCTGTAGTTTTAATGTTCAGTATTATGGATATGTGCTAACAGATCACTGGGCTGAGCAGGAAATGTTGGTGGTATCATTCCAAGGTCTACCTTTGTGTCCCAAAACTCAAACTTGTCCCTCGCAGCACACATGTATTTCTGGAAGACACTCACTCTCTTTCCAGTACCTTCAGCCAGAACTCTCGCAACTTCTTCCCATTTCTTATTAAGCTGCGTTTTACAGACCAGAGCATGAACAATCATTTCAGAGCTTGGTAAAAATCACTTCATTTACATATTGGGCCACCACAGCACACTCATTAACTTTCTGGTAAGAAATAAAATTTAATTGGCGGCACGGTAGCACAGTGGTTAGCACTGCTGCTTCACAGCTCCAGCGTCCCGGGTTCGATTCCCAGCTCGGGTCACTGTCTGTGTGGAGTTTGCACATTCTCCTCGTGTCTGCGTGGGTTTCCTCCGGGTGCTCCGGTTTCCTCCCACAGTCCAAAGATGTGCGGGTTAGGTTGATTGGCCAAGTTTTTTTAAAAAATTGCCCCTTAGAGTCCTAAGATGCGTAGGTTAGAGGGATTAGCGGGTAAATATGTGGGGGTAGGGCCTGGGTGGGATTGTGGTCGGTGCAGACTCAATGGGCTGAATGGCCTCCTTCTGCACTGTGTATGGTTTCTATGAATTGTAAGTATTCAGATATTAGATGCACAAATTTTATTTTCCATTAGACATACAAACGGAAAGACAAATAAAGGCATTGACAGCTTCAAACCACATAAGAGCTGTGTGAACAACTATCTTTTAAAGACTCCAATGATTCTGACAAGATCGTCAGTAATCACCCAAAAGTCTCAGTTCAGTATAATGAATAGTGGGATTTGGAGTGAACTTGGCTAAAATCTAATATTATATATAAGAGTATCATTCGAAAAAAAAAACTATCTGCAGCTTTTGATGTTGTATCATGTTTGTTTAATGTTTTATTTCTTTGTGCATGATTCACTCAGCATCCCAATTAACCAAAAGATAAAATTATGTATCCGTTATTTAACTGACACCAGTTCAAAATAAGCGAATGAAAACCATTGCAAATGTTAGCAAACTTAATAAAAGCTTGAGAAAACATCTGTGCAAAAGAAACAGAAACTAGAAGCAGGAGGAGGCCATTCAGCCCTTCGAGCCTGCTCCACCATTCATTTTGATCATGGCTGATCATCAAATTCAATATCCTGATCCCCCCTTCCTCCCATTTCCCTTGACCCCTTTAGCCCCAAGAACTATATCCAATTTCCTCTTGAAATCAGACAATGTTTTGGCCTCAACTACATTCTGTAGCAGTGAATTCCAGACATTCACCACCCTCTGGGTGAAAAACTTTCTCCTCACGTCAATCCGAAAAGGTTTACCCCTTTTCCTCAAACTATGACTCCTAGTTCTAGACTCCCCCACCATTGGGAACATTCTTTCTGAATCTACCCTCTCTAACCCTGTTTGAATTTTATAAGTTTCTAAGAGATCCCCTCTTCTAAACTCCAGTGAATATAATCCTAACTGATTTAGTCTCTCCTCACATGACAGACCTGTCATCCCAGGAATCAGCCTGGTAAACTTTCACCGTACTCCCTCTATAGCAAGAACATCCTTCCTCAGATAAGGACACCAAAACTACACACAATACTCCTACAATACAATGGCCTCACCGACACCCTATACAATTTCAGCAGAACATCCCTATACTCAAATCCTCGCTGAGTATCCACCTCTCTCAATTTACACTCATTCAAGTAATAATCTGTCTTCCTATTATTGCTACCAAAGTAGATAACCTCACATTTATCAACATTATACTGTATCTGCCATGCACATGCCTACACACTCAGCCTGTCCAAATCACACTGAAGCACCTCTGCATCCTCCTCACAGCTCACCCTCCCACCCAACTTTGTATCATCTGCAAATTTGGAGATATTACATTCAGTTCCCGCTTCCAAATCATTAATATATCATGTGAACAGTCGGGGTCTTAACTCAGATCCCTGCAGAACCCCACTAGTCACTGACTGCCAATCGGAAAAATGACCCATTTGAGACCCAGAGAAGGCATGTTAACCTTCATCCCAAATGTTAGAGTTTCTGAACTTTTATGTATCGTCTGATCTCGAAGCCCCAAGCCAAAAAAATGACAATACAGTTTAAAATTAATCTTGTCAGGTTCATCGCAAGAGTCACCCAGTCTGACGATGGAGAAGTTGAAGACTTCTGAAAGTAAGCTACATACTTGGACGGTCGGACTGAAATAATTCTTAGATTTCAATCGTACTTTAAGACAAGTAAAACCCAAGTTCAACCCACCAGTTCATTTGAGACTTACCATTCCTTTCAGCTCGATGTCCTGATCGTCTGTGAGTATCAACACGATATTCCGGTTAACGCAGTGCCCGAACCGAAAGACTACGATCAGGAGCAAAAATGCTGCCAATTTCATGATAGCAGAGGGGCAGCTCGGAGAGCTGGATATGGGGGTGTCCCGGGGAATCTAATGAGTTAACAGCTCAAACAACATCACACACTAATGTTCAGCAGCTGCAGTTTCCTGGTTCTGAACTTTCTGCTTGGCTGAAATTGGCTCAGTGTTTTAATAAAAGGACAGGAGGTGCATGTGATCGACAGGCCACCCAACCAATCACATTTTCCAAAAACCTCTCGGTCTTTCAATGTACTTGCTCACTTGCTGATTGAGTTTTCTATTAACATATGAGGGCGCGGTTAGAGCAAAAAAGTTATCCCGGAGTTTAATGTGCAACTTCAGAATTGTGAAACACACATCTTCAGGCTGGTAGCCATTTTTAATGCAAGTCTTTAAAAAGACTTCAAGTTAACAAGGGCAGGAATGAACTTTATATGATGGATTCAAGCTTCAGGCTAGAAGTAAGATTGAAATGTAATCCACTGCTTATGATGAGCATTGAAGATCTTGTATCACCCAATATAAATCATTCCAGGCATGGAGATGACCAAGGTGATAACGTTTTAGCCACAAGTTTTAATGTTGAGAAAAATTCCTTCTACACAATGTAGGTGAACATACTCTGTGGACATGTTTACTTGTGATGTGGAGATGTTTGCTTGATATGTTTACTTAACACGCATCTGCCACCTTTACATTTATTCAGATAATTCCACGGTTTATCCTCTTCCGATGTGAGAAACCCCTTTCAGACCTAAAATTTACGAAACCTGTGTGCTTCCAGTTCTGTTCTCTTGTTCATCCCTGAGCCCCCCCCCCCCCCCCCCCCCCCAGCCCCATCATTGGTGGTCATTCCTTCAGCTGTCAATGTCATAAGCACAGTTAGAAGTCTCAGAACACCAGGTTGAAGTCCAACCTGTTTATTTGGTATCACGAGCTTTCAGAGCGCTGCTCCTTCATCAGGTGGGTGTTTCGGAGCAGTGCTCCAAAAGCTCGTGATACCAAATAAACCGGTTGGACTTTAACCTGATGTTGTGAGACTTCTTACTGTGCCCACCCCAGTCAACGCCGGCATCTCCACATCAATGTTGTAAGGTTTCGAATCTCCTGCCGAAATCTCTCCACATCTCTACTTTTCCTCCTTTAATATGCTGTTTAAAACCTGCCTCTTAGCGCAGACTTTTGCTCCATTGTCCTAATGTTTCCTTTGGCTCAGTGTCAGTTTCTGCCTGATTATGTTCCTGCAAAGTTGGGATGTTTTACTACATTAAGAACATTATATCAGTGTGAGTTGTTGTCAGTGCTAACCATTGTGCCACTGTGCCACCATGGTTAGCTCTGCTGCCTCACAGTGCCAGGGACTCAGGTTCGATTGTTGGCCTGGGTTATCGCCTGTGCGGAGTCTGCACATTATTCCCATGTCTGCGTGGGTTTCCACTGTTTGCTCCGGTTTCCTCCCACAGTCTGAATGATATGCTAGTTAGGTGCATTGGCCATGCTAAATTCTCCCTCAGTGTACCCAAACAGGCACAGGAGTGTGGCGACTCAGGGATTTTCACAGTAACTTCATTGCAGTGTTAATGTAAGCCTACTTGAGACACTAATCAATAAAATTTAAACAATGTTGTCAAAGAAATCTAAAATATTCACTTTACTTTTGCAAGAAGTTGTCAAAGCACACACGACCTGTGAATATCAGGATCGCGGCAATAACAGTGTCTGCATTTGAACTCTATTACCATTGTTTTCCATTGTTTGCAGTTACATACAGGTTTTGATTTTATAAACCTCTCTGGCTACACCTTGGAAGTAGAAGGTTTGGAAACTCAAATTCAGCTTGTTTCTCAATTCTTTTGCTGAATGCTTTCTTTCATCCCACATGCCCTCCCCCATTCCAGCCAACTCCACCACACTACTGCAAACACCTCAGTCCATGCTGTCATTTACCTCAAAGCTGAACCTTTTAAGTACTGTACTGTTGAACTGAACCTGCCCACATCACACCTCCACATTACAACTCAAAATACACAGTCTTCCTCCTCACCTGTCCCAATTCTTGTGCTGTCATGGCCCCCCAAATGCACTGTGGCTCAGGAAATGACAAAGTTTCTCAACTTTTTTTTCAGTTTTCTTCCCCATCTTTATAATCTCATCCAGGTTCATGGTTTGTTGCAGGTACTCTCCCCTTTTCTGATTGTCTGTCAATGCACTGACAGGATGAAATGTATCCTAGGCTGTAACAGAAGCAAGAAGATAACAGTGGAGGCTTTCCAATCTCCCCAAAAGGCTTGTTCCGTGCCCCCATACACTGAGTGGGAGACAAGCTGATTGCTGCTTGTAAGTTACTGGGGACATTGTGGTGCCTTTTATCTGTAAAGGTTCCCCCGTGCAGGTGGCTAGCCTGGACTTTGTATCTTCCAACCTCAGGAGTAGGATGCCAGATTGGAGATGCTTATACACTTGTTCTCTCTGATAATGGAGACTTCAGCTCACATGTCCACCTCCATCTTTAAGGGATGGCCATTCACTAGTAAAAGTACCATTAATGAGGCATCTTTTGTTGTGATGATGCGATTCAGTTGTAATGTCCCTGTCTTTGGAAGAGAGGATAACTGCATGGTACGATCAAGTACTGGCCTCAGTCTTTTCCCTCGGCCACACGTGTTTTGCTTATTCCTGAAACTTCACCTCGGCTGTGTCCTTTGACACTACTTGCAATAATCCGTCATCTGGCAATTGTACTTTTCTGGAGTATGTTCTTTAATACTCTTTGGGTCACTACTGCCTTTTCTTGACTGTCTGGTGGTGACATTAAGGTTCCTATATTGACAGGGGCCCTTTAACACCTGGTTTACACAAGCACTTTCCATTGAGGACTGATTATACACGAGTTTCCTTCCTCTAGTTGGAAGACATTGATGTCTGATTCTCCCTGTAGTTCATGAGACTCTTTTTCTGCATTCTTAAGGGATAAGACTATTTGAATGGCTTTCTTTCAATCTAAATCTGGTTCTGCCCACCTGGGTGGCCAGGTCATATATGCCAATCTGTCTCAGAACATTTCATTAAGAGATGGTTGAAATTTGTACTTTTTGGCCAATTTCCACAACCCATCCAAGAACTCTGACGGGTTCCCCAGGAGTTCTCCCAGCCATGTTGAAGCAAGGAGGATTACAGAGGGCTTTGGGTCATATTGGTTTTTTATTCGGTCTAAGAGTTTGCTAAAAGTTTTGAGTCGGGGTATCTGGACAAGTCAGACTTTTTATCACGCTGAAAATTGGGGCATTGCATGCTGGATTTTTAAAAATCTCCATCAGCGTTATTAGCACAGAAGAAGTAACTGGACTTCGTTTTCCCTGCTGGTGTCATCGGGTTCAAGTTTCCCAAAATGAGGCACAATGACTTTTCTCACCTGAGAAGGTTCTTGACTTATGGAGGTTATCCGTGGAGGGAGGTGCTAAAACATTTTCTTTCCTTGTCGCCAATGTAATAATTAAGTTGAATGCCAGTTTCCCATCATCAAGCACCCTTTATGGTGTACCAAGAAAGAGACTGCTCCCACGGCTCACAGCCAGGTACGGCAACACCTCAGGATTGACAACACTGGTCTCGGTGAAGTAACAGGTGCAACAGCTGAACATCCTATTCAGCAAGCATCTGCCTACTCAATAAAGGCCCAGGGGAGAGACCTATCAACGATCCCCTGTGGTTTTCGTGACCATCATGCCAATTAAGAAGTTTTCCAATGATACAAAAGTTGGTTCTGTGATTGACAGTAAGAGCTAAAGCTCTGGATTGGTCTTATGAGCAGAAAGATAGCAAATGGAATTCATGATGTGGAGAATGGAATTAAAAATGGAATTAAGCCAGAGAAGTTCAAGATAATGCATTTGCAGAGGCCAGTTTAGGGCCTGTATATGAGAAGGAAAAGAAAGTTGCAAAAAGGAGGATGGTCAGGAACAAAGTGAGTTCCTTGGTGACTGTGATGTTATGTTGAATAATTATTTTGCATCAGTATTTATGGGAGAAGAAGAAGCCAATTTAATGGATGTCTTGAGGAAACTAGCTTTGAATCAGGAAATAAGACCAACAAAAATTAACAGAAGCTAACCAAGTCATGAAAAAAATAATGGCATGAAAAAGTGATGAATCCCCAATGGCCAAATGTTTTCATACCAGGATTTTAAAGGAAGCAGGTAAGAACATTGAAGATCCCCGAACTATAATCTTCCAAAGCTCTCCCCAGTTATAATCATTCCTTTCAACTGGAAAAATCTGCATGTCATTCTGATATCTAAGAAAGGTGAGCGAGGAAAACAAGGGATTGATAGACAAGTTGGTCTAACATTTGTTGACTGGAAATGACTGAAATCCATCATTCAGGACAACTATAATTAAAGGTGACTGAACACGCTGAAAACTTTCAACTGATAAAACAATTTTTTTTATTCATTCATGGGACATGGATATCACTGGCTGACCAGCATTTATTGCCCATCCCTAGTTGTCCTTGAGAAGGGTGGTGGTGAACTGCCTTCTTGAAACGCTGCAGTCCACGTGCTGTGGGTTGACCCACAATGTCATTAAGGAGTGAATTCCCAGGATTCTGACCCAGTGACTGCAAAGGAACGTTGATATATTTCCAAGCCAGGATGGTGAGTGGCATGGAGCAGAACTTGCAGGTGGTGGTGTTCCCATGTATCTGCTGCTCTTGTCCTTCTAGATACAAATGGTCGTGGGTTTGGAAGATGCTGTCTAAGGATCTTTGATGAATTGCTGCTGTGCACTTTGTAGATCAGTGGTTCCCAAAGGGTGCGGCGAGAGAGGATGGCAAGTGTGGCGGGAAGATTCAAGGACAATCAAATAAACATTTAAACATGGTTTAAACAAGCATTGTTTAATACTTTCTGGATGTCCCATGATCATATTATAAAGTAGTTGTGTTCTATGTTATGAATCAAGCACTGCTAGGAGTTGGTATTTTTTGTTTTTGAATGTATTTCTTATCAATAAAAAATTTGATGTGGCGTGAGCAAATTTTTATTCCGAAAGTGCGGCCTAGTGAAAAAAGTTTGGGAACCACTGTTGTAGATGGTACGCACTGCGTGTCACTGTTCATTGGGAATGGAAGGAGTGAATGTTTCTGGATGTGGTGCCAATCAAGTAGGCTGCTTTGTCCTCGATGGTGTCAAGCTTCTTGAGTGTTGTTGGAGCTGCACCCATCCAGGCAAGTGGGGAGTATTCCATCACACTCCTGACTTGTAGATGGTGGACAGGCTTTGGGGAGTCAGGAGGTGAGTTACTTGCTGCAGTATTCCTAGCCTCTGATCTCCTCTTATAGCCACTGTGTTTATGTTGAGTTTCTAGTCAATGGTAACCCCAAGGATGTTGTCAGTGGGGGATTCAGTGATGGTAATGCCATTGAATGTCAAGGGGTGATGGTTTAGATTGTCTCTGATTGATGATGGTCATTGCCTGGCATTTGTGTGGCACAAATGTTACTTGCCACTTGTCAGCCCAAGCCTGGATATTTAAGTGGGTTTAATTTAGTGTTTCTATGTAAGGAAGGATAAACCTATAGTTAGATTCATGCTAGACAAAGGTATTTCTATATGTGGGGGTGTTAGTTTCAATTCAAACTGTGCTGCTGTTGTCCTCAGAGAGGTTAAGGGGTGAAAAGTAAATAAAAGCTAGCAGAAGTATGAGGCCATTGCTTTGCAACGAGAGGCCCTTTTAAGGGAGGAAGACTTTTGAGTTTAATTTTAGCTGAATTAATTTGCAGTTGCAGATCAAGTGCCAGGGAGTGAACATCTCTTAACTCTGCCAGAAGAAGCTGGATAAGACAAGGGGGCTACAAACAGGCAGACTTTCCAAAGAACCAGATAAAGTCCATACAACCAGGGAATTGGGACTGAAACAATGTCTTAGGAAGAATTAAGTTAAGAGAACAGAGACCAAGAAGCTGGGCAAGGTCCTGTTCAGAAGAATTCAAGGGGATAGCAGGCAAGGTTCTCCGAGTTAAAGAGACAGCTACAGTAACCAGATTTAAAGTGGACCTCAGAGGTAAATCAAAAGTTTGGTGCCATCTTAATACAGTCTGGGAACCAATAGGTAAAGCAATTCAGAACAGGTTATACAACAGTCAGTATAAAGAAATCTTGAAACGGGAGGTGTAAAATCTGGATGCTGGATTTCTTCTTAAAAACAGAGAAGAGGCCTTGTTTGACAGTATATTTGGAAAACCTGAATGGATTTGTTATGCAAACTCTAATGGAAAGGATTGTTGTTAAAGAAGATTTTAAACATTTTTTTTGAGAGTGGAGTTTACAAACTCTAATTTGACAATCAACTGGGGATTTTGAGAAGAAAGCCACAGAAAGTCACTCAGGTTCAGAACAGAGTGTGTCTTAGTACAGCCAGCCTTTATGTTTAAAGGGAATGTGTGCTACGGAGACATTATAGCCTAAGTTTACTTTGTGACCTGTGTTCCATCTAAAATCTGTGTGTGTTTGTAAAGCTGGGGGGCGGGGGGGGGGGGGAGGTGAATGAATATTGCATTATAATCAAACTTTTCATGTTTAATAAATGTTTTTTATATTAAAATTAATTAGCTGTCCTGTGACTCTGTTTCACTGTGTTTTCAAAAAGAATGTTATGGCCTTTTGAGCCAGGCTCCCATTCTGGGATCTTCCCGTTCAGTTATATCAGCTGGGATTGTAACATCAGCTGGAATTGTCATAACAGCAACAATCAATGCCTTTAGAAAAGAAAAATTGGACAAAGAAAAATATAACTGCAATTGTATTTCATTCTGAATTGTTTAACCTACCACCCTCTAATTTGTCATTTAGTAGTGCAGAACTTGAGTATTACTGGGAAAACAAGGCATGCTGTGGAAGCTTTCAATTTGCACTCATTAGGATAGATGCAAGAACACCATATTTCAATGGGAATAATTTATAATGCATGAGAAAAGAGTGCTGTTTGGTTGGCAAATGGACTCTGATTGGTAGAAGAATTGCCAGGGAGACACTGGGAACAAGTTGTAACCTATGCTTTTGTTTTATTTAATTGAAAAAGACACAATACATGAACATTTCCTTTCTGTTTGCAGAGCCCAGGCCCTGCTGATGATATGTAGCTTCTTGCGAGCTCAAGTGAGCCACACCCTGAGCCTGCCTGATCATTTAAAATTGATTGTTAAGTGTTACATTGATTCTTAGCACACCCGGAATTTAGTAAGCGCTAATTCCATTTGTGGAATCACATCTAATGTTGAACACTGTGTTCTGAATTTCCCAAGCGTGACCTGGTTGAGTACAGTCAGTACTCTGCCTGTTGTGAACAGCTGAAGGGACAGGCTGTTTGACACAATCTACCAGCAGTTGAGATTTACAGCCTACATACTTGGCATCACACCAGCATTCAAATTCATACACCATACTACGCATTGGTGTGGTATGTAAATTTTTTTTTGCTTGATGGCAGTATCCTGCTTGTAGAGAATGGCAGCTGGAGGAATCCCAACACCTATGTTGACCACTGAAGGTAGGCTTGTGGTAGCTGGTAGGAGAGAACCTATTAGCAGATTTCTCAACTGGCATGTTGAAGAAAGGGAGCTTGTTCAACTGGTCTATGGTGCACACGAAGCTCGTTGTTTCGCATTGCTATGATGCAGTAGCAATTTGAGTGGGAGAGCCAACTGTTCTCCGATGCTGCCCCTTGCACCCAGCTTGGGATGACCCTTCAAGCTCAGAGCTGCTTACCTATCCCTCCAAATAGCCGTTGCAAGACCTGAGAAGACCAGGTGTGATGTTAGTGTACCTTTTTAAGAAAGTTTTTTTTCTTTAAATCCTGTTTCTGCAGTTGCAAGCAGACCTTTTTCAGTTTCATTGCTGCTGTGTTGTCTATGAGGGGTCCTTTTATTGCTACTTCAATAGCTTAAATGGGGTCTGTTTATTTTAACTCTGGGTTGTTTTGTGTGGTTTTGGACAGTCTTTTCTGTTTGGCTGCAGTTAGAGTTTAGTTTTAGAAGCAGCATCAAGACCAAAATACGTGTGTGTCTCTCTCCCTGGTTTTGCAAATTCTGCTGTTAGCTGGAAGCAGGGTTTCTTATCCTCCTGAAATAGAAACTCTGCTGTTGGTGGCTTGACCAGAGTGTCTCCCTGGGGTTCTGGAAAGCTGTTCTGACTTCAAACTGTTCTAGGTGTGTCAAGAGAACTATTAGAACTTACAAGACTGAGATTTTTCAATTTTCCAATCAAAGGACTCATTCCAGTATCATGTGAGCATTAGTCTTTGGAAAGGGCTGTTTATGGAATTGGTTTGATTGGAACATCTTAGATATATTTGTAAAGGGTTACACATTATCATAGTTGTTTTGTTTGTAATTGATAAAAGGTATGGCTAATTTTCTTTCCATACATTTTAACCACATTCTTAAATAAACTTTCTTTGATAAAAGCTGCCGAGTGTATCATTTGAATCATACCTGAAGTGAAACATATCATGCATTATCCTAGCCAAATTCAAGATGCAAAACTTATGATCCAGGCGGGCTCCATAAAACACCTTGGAGTTTCTGACCTGAACCATAACACAGGTTAGAAAAGGCTAGGGAGAAATATCCTAACGGTACGAAAAATATTTTGTGTTTAACATTGATTAAAAATGTCATATAACAAAATAATGGAAATGACAACAACAGTCAGATCAGAGTTAACTTTCAGAGTATCTGACCTCAAAGTAAATCTTTTAAAGAAACATCCTGACTGAACCTGAATAAAGTATTTTGAGTATAATTGGGCAAAAAAAAACCCACACATTTGAAGGCTTCCCAATACTTAATCAGGTCTGAGTCCATTTCCGGTTTGCTCTGAAAAGCATCCAATTCAATCCACACTGACATATTGAATGTTACTTTGTTGAACCGTGTTTGTAATCATGCAAAATCCACCCAAAGGCTGGATACGGATATGTTTACTGCTGTGCTTGCGCTGATTTAGATTTTGTTGATTTACAGGTAAAAGTATCAGTCTATTTTTTACCATGATTATGATATCGAACTTCAGAGTAGTTAATTGAGTCCCTCTCCAGTGCCTCTGGTATTGAAATTGACTGACGTTTGCAGAGGTCACGTTGTGGGTTTATTTATTTGTTGGACCGGGTTCCGTGTTTGAACCGTCCTCGGTAAACTCTGTGGATCAGCCCGCTGAAGAACAGGCTGCTGGCGAAGCGCAGCTGCTGTTGCCTTTCCCCTTGCCTGCTGGGGCTGGTGCAGACAGGCAGTGTGTGTCAAGCCGCCTTCTCTTTAGAGCGAGGCGCGTTCAGAGACATTTCCCCACCGGGCCTGGTCACTGTACATTACCCGTCGATACAGCTTCTGCCTGCCACAGCAGTCAATAAAATTTCACTCCCAGAAAGCAGTAACTTTGGCTTTATGGGGCTTGTGTTGATCCTGCCATTGACAGCAGTGTCTCTCTTGTTTCCTTTTCTCCTTTCTATCTCCCTCCTCCCCTCAGCTTACTATGGCACTGGTGCCTCGGAAGAAGAAACGGAAAGACCCGGCTCTTTCTTTGGATGGAGAGGCCCCAGTTGGTGTGGTGAAGTTCAGTGAAGTTGGTATATTTTTGGTGGAAAGGAAGATGGGGTCAAGCAGGAGGAGCTTTCTCACAGAGCTTGCTCGGAAAAAGGGATTTCGCGTCGAAGAGCAGATGAGGTGAGAAAATTGGAGCTGTGTGCTCCTCCAGAGTTTGACTACATCATCCCTTTCTAAACCATGCTCATAGTAAATTCAACACAACTTGGACTCTGACGGTTGTCATCAAGAGTTTCAGCGGGTGTGGAGAATAAGCAAGAATTATTGGCCTGTAGGAAGTCCGAGCTATAGTGTATAGGTTAACAGTGGATATGTCATTGTATGACATAGGTGATAATGTACCATTGAAATCACTCAGTCATATGTTAGATTCTTTGAAGTGGAATGTACTATGCTCAGGAGCAACATGATGACACTAACTAGTGGTACTAATAAACAAGTGTTAAGCAAGTGCCAGAGTATAGACTAGTCTGTCTCAGGGAAGATAGATTACATGTACAAATAACCACACTAAGGGCCCGATTTTACCATAGGGTGAAAAAACCTGATAAAGTCGGGTGTGAGGTGAGTAGCGCGATCCACACCCACCTCAGTGTTGCTTCCTCCTTTACCAAGGCCCGAAAATGATCGGGACCGTGCCCAAAACTGGTGCGATGGCCATTTAAATGCATTTGCATGCATTTAAATTGACTGGGCTGCACGCCCAACCTTACTGCCACTTCCCCCTTTACCACTGAATTTGCCCATCCAGAATTGATGTGAAACAGACATGCTCCACAAATGTCCGATTCGGGCGCTCCAGTTAGTGAGGAAGTAGCTGCCTAGCATCCGACGGCTCCCTGCTTGAGATTGGTGGGGGGAAGGGGGGTCCGCTGCCACTCTGCCTGAAATCAGTGACGGTGAAGGAGGGGGGCATCTGCTGCCATTCTGCCTGAGATTGGTGTGGGGAAGGGGGAGGGGTGGAAGAAAACATTTTTACCTATTGTGAAACCAGTAGCATCTGTGCTGGGTAAGTTACAACATGTGATGCAATGTGCATTCTTTTGACTTGTACAATGTAAGTTAGGTTGACTGTCTTGCATCATTTGATCTCTCAAAGGTATATGGGATGGAGACACTACTTTGGTGAATCGTTGGTTTGTGTTGAGTTGGTTGATAGAACGGCAGTCGGAATTTTACAATGTTATCTTGCTGGAAATATGTATGGGAACACATTGACTGAGGTGAAGATTGAGGTTGTATGCAATGGTGTTGAATAGTTTGCTGACACTTGCTAAAAGCCACTTGGGCAAGCTATCAGTCTGGATGGTGGGTGTTGAGGGATATGGGGTCAGTAATGTTGTGGGGTGGGGCAATGTCAGTGGGGGCTAGGGGATGCTTAACTGGCCTGGGAGGGATATGATGTGGAGATGCCGGCGTTGGACTGGGGTAAACACAGTAAGAAGTTTAACAACACCAGGTTAAAGTCCAACAGGTTTATTTGGTAGCAAAAGCCACAGAAGCTTTCGGAGCCCCAAGCCCCTTCTTCAGGTGAGTGGGCTCCACCTGAAGAAGGGGCTTAAGGCTCCGAAAGCTTGTGTGGCCTTTGCTACCAAATAAACCTGTTGGACTTTAACCTGGTGTTGTTCAACTTCTTACTGGGAGGGATATGGCAGGGGGGCAGAAGTCTATCTTTTTTTTCTGCGCATGCACAGTTGGAGGCGCCGATTGGAGCTGCAGGGTTTTGAGTGCGCTGAGCCCCGCCCACAGGCTTCTGCAGCGTGATTCGGAATGGCTGATATTTCTGCAGGCAGAGTGCCTATGGGGGCGCCTGAGAATGGGTCTAAAAGTCAGACCCGAAACACTCCCAGTTTCAAGTCTGCCCAGCACTTCGAATCAAAATGGTAAAATAGGGCCCGAAGATTCCACAGACTAGAGGGACCATCTAAAATGAAAACATGTTTTCAGGAATTTAAAGTTGGGGAGAAAAGAAACAAGGCAAAATGATTTACAGAATAATAATCCTGACTTGGGTTGGAAGGTGTGTGCAATAGCAGTAATCTAGTCAACATTGAGATCTGAGCAGGGCACGACTGAAGAAAATTTCAGAGGTGAGAGGGGTTTTGAAATCAGTGGAGTGAGGAAATGGAACATTATTACAGCGAATGAAGGTAGAGGAAAATGGAATGGAGTTTGTGTAGCATAGATTTCAGGCAGCAGAACATGTTACCTCAGGACACAAGACTTTTGAGTTGAGTTTTTATCTTGCAGAACTGGATATGCATATTCACGTTCTGTTGTTAAAATTGTTTTGTGCACAGTACATGGCTCTTGACAACAATGGAGGGAAAGGTCTCCTACTCAGGCACTGAAAAAATGTTGCCATTCTTCACTGAACTTCCTCTAATTGGGGAAGGTTTTGGGTGGAAGAAAGCATTTTTACCTATTGTGAAACCAGTAGCATCTGTGCTGAGTAAGTTACAACATGTGATGCAATGTGCATTCTTTTGACTTGTACAATGTAAGTTAAGTTGACTGTCTTGCATCATTCGATCTCTCAAAGGTATATGGGATGGAGACACTACTTTGGTGAATCTTTGGTTTGTGTTGAGTTGGTTGATAGAACGGCAGTAGGAATTTTACAATGTTATCTTGCTGGAAATATATATGGGAATACATTGACTGAGGTGAAGATTAAGGTTGTATGCAATGGTGTTGAATAGTTTGCTGACACTTGCTAAAAGCCACTTGGGCAAGCTATCAGAGATATCGCAGATGTCAATGACCTTAGGAGGGAAGGAAAATTAATAACTTAATTTTTATTTTTTTTCCAGAGGATTTTAAGCAGTGTGACATTCTCTGTTCATGTTGTCTTCAGAACTCTGGAGCAAAGTTCCACTAATCAAGGTTTAGATGTTCACAGTTACATAGTACTTGATGCAGTGAATAGAATGAAACAGCTTAGACATTTAGGCAGCCTTAAAACTTGTTCGTTCCACCTTCAATTCTTTATTAGCAAATGAATCAGTCCACCTCTCTTGTGTTTGTATTGTTCAACTTGCATTCATAGTCATTGGAATCAAGATTAATACTGATACAAAAAAAGTGCTTTTATTCAAGAATTTGGGAATGAAAATTTAAAACCATGTGAAATGAATAACTAATGATCATTAATTACGCCTGCATATTTTACTTGGTTCCCGAATGTTCTTGGTATATTTCCATTGGTGGTGTGCTGCTGACAGTTGGCACGATCAGATAAAAGGAGGTAAATTCTGATTTCTGAGACGTTCAAGCTGCAAATGGAGGCAGCACAGAATTTGAACTTTCTAACTGTTGTCTCCAGTTTGAAGAGGAGATTATAGTTAGTCACGACATTCCTGGCCTAGGAAGGTGAAATTCAGCCAGGGTTCTAGTTCCTACTGGTTTGGGTGGGGATATGTTTATCCTTGGTTGTGATTTGCCTCTCCCTCCTGTCCCTATGGATCTGCATTAACCCAATGTCCACTCATGCCTCATTTAACATTCTGATCCTTATGTTTCTTGCTCTGTAACCTTCCCAAACCCCCTCCCTTCTTATTATTCTGGTCTCTGGTTCCCTCTTCTCCAACATTAATTGCCGTACCTTCACCTCCTGAGAACTAACCTCTGGAATTCTTTCTCCAAACATCTGTCTCTCCAACTCCTTTAAAATTCTGCTTGGAACCTAACTCTTGTGGCCAAATATTTTGCAACAATTTCCATATCTTCTCCTTCAATTACCTTTTCTGTGTTAAATGTATGCAAATTAGCAGTGTATACAGATTATTTTTTGTTTAGCTCCGATGCCTAAACCTGATCCTTCTTAGTGCTGTTGCCTACCTTGACTTGCTCTAACTTTTTGAAAAAAGACCTTTTAATTTGTATATGAAACCATGCTTGATGATCTATATAATCTGCTGAAATGTAAGTGGAGAAACCATTCTGATTTGACAAACCTATTTAGGACAATTAGCACCATGATTTTAAAAAACCTTTTGACTTCATGTAGAGAAGCTTTGTCTGCTTTATGCTCAGACTTGTAAGGTCATTTGTTCTAAGAGTCTTTCATGGAAACAGTTCAAACAGCTTATTTTTCCTGCAAAGTAAAATAGAAAAGACAGTTAAGTATACCCAGATTAACTATTTTGTGGAGAAAAATTAACTAAGATTTGAAATATGGGCACTTATTAAAATCTAGTTCTTGCTCTATGTTCTGGATTAAATACTGAACTTGGCAAAATAGCCCCATCATTTGGAACTAATTTTAAATTTGTGTAGTTTGCTGTTTCTCTTTTCAGTGAATCTGTTACACATGTTGTGTCTGAGAATAATGCTGGTCATGAGGTGTTGGAACTGCTGGAGAAACAGAGTGGAATTTGCAGAACTGAATTCACAGCAGCCTTGGTGGATATCACGTGGTTCTCTGAGAGTATGGGAGCAGGCAAACCCTTAGAACTGGAAAATCGCCATCTGCTTCAGGTATTTCATTACAAATCTTGTTGGAGAGTGTTCTTGATAAATAAGTGCAGTTTTGTTCTTGTGGGAAAAAAAATCTAAGAACTCTTCTGACATTTCATCGATTTGTGCATCATTTGGGATATGGTACTGTGCAAAACATGAAGGCATGAGATTTTATTCCTAGTCCACACTGACTAATAATTGAACAGTAGGGTGTTAAAATTGCTTTCTGCCCTTGGGAAATGTGAATGACTGGCAGGATTGTCTGGACTGTAATTTTTCTCTCTTGTAAAATAATCTGCTGACACTCCCTGTGGATTCATATCCACACCTTTAGGAGAGAAATTGGAGAAAAATTGCGCAACTGAAGGGAGAGTCAAATGCACTAAAGAATTGGATTTATCCAGTTACTCGGAATAAGAAAAGTCAGGGCAGTTGAAATGCTAAACATGTATTCAGAAAAGTACTAAGAAGTATTTGCAGGTCAGTCTCCATCAGTGTGGTACACAACATGGAGTTTTCTGAAATTCTACATTTATTCGTTTTCTTATAACGTTGAACAGAGATGTGTCTTGGTTTGTGAGACCCATTGCAATATTTAAGGATCATATGAAATAGGAGCAGGCCATTTGGCCCATTGAGGTTGCCTCGCAAAGCAATCAGCATGGCTCATCCATTTGTGGCCTTAAATCCAGTTTCTTGTCTGTTCCCCATAACCCTTGACTCCCTTGTCAATGAATAACTTGTCTCACTTAGTTTGGAACATATTCAGTGACTTGGCCTATTTTGCTCTGAGGTAGATCGTTCCAAATGTTAACAACCTGAGAGAAGAAATTCCTCCTCATTTCCATCTTTAAGTGGGAGACTCCTTATTTTTAAACTGCATGTTCTAGTTCTGCATTCACCTAGATAACAAAGATGCCTATTTATTGACTATAGCTCAGCCTTCAACACCATTATTCCTACAAAACTCATCTCCAAACTCTGTGGCCTGGGCCTCAGCTCCACTGGATCCTGAACTTCCTAAACCACAATCAGTAAGGATAGGCAACAACACCTCCTCCACGATCATCCTCAATACCGGTGCCCCACAAGGCTGTGTCCTCAGCCCCCTACTGTACTCCTTATACATTTGACTGTGTGGCCAAATTCCCCTCCAACTCGATATCCGGCATGGAGCTGATTACACTAAAATCCTGGCCCCAGAGAAGCATGGAGGCCGCAGCACCCAGTGGGGAGCCTGCTAAACAGCCTCTGCTGATGTCTCCGGGCCCGTTGCACTGCTAGAGCAGCGCAACGGGCAGGGAGAATTGTCCCCCAAGTCTAGGGGGTGCTGAATGTGAGCAGTGATATTGCTGGAGTCAAACCAAGTAAATAGACAGTTTGCCAATTAAAACAACTGGCGTGCTTCAAACCGCTTGTCTACCGAAAACCACCCTATTCATTAGGTATTGTCTTGCACTTTACTGCAGTCATGTGGGAAGAATCTCTAAGTGTTCCTCGGTCTGCCTTACTGCTTCTGTTTTGAGCAAAGCTGGCCGGACAGTCATCAACTATGCTTTGAAATGTTGTGGACATGCCTCTTGGTGAGAATTACTGAGTTTGCATGTAGTGTTCCAGTCTGTCATCAGAGGCATGTCATCTTAAAGTTCCCTCCATCACAGAGAAATTCCACTTCGCTACTGTCACATCATTACTTTGTGGCTGTTTTGATTCTCATTTGGAAGAATAAGGCTTTCTTGTGTATGGCTGGAATTAGTCAAAACACTTCCACTTATATTTGATTTTAGGTAAAAAGAGCTGCTGCTGGTACCATTGTGGTTCCTGTTTCACCGTATGCCTGTCAAAGAAGGACCACGCTGGACAACAAAAACAGATTATTAACGGTAAGAATCATAGCCCTCCTTTGCTATCCCCAAACTTCAAGAATACATTTATATTGGTCATTCAGACCCTTTGTCATGCCCAAACTGATGATCTCTTTCTTATGCCTCGAACCTAGGTTAGAGGCATAATTGGTTCTGGTTGCTGCACATATTCATAATTGATGACGCAGTTAGAAAATGCATGTAGTTGAAAACAGGTTTAGGTCATGACTGTGAGGATTCTCTACTCTGCTGACACATGCTGTCTCGTCTCAATTGTGACTTGGAAGGGGAGAAAGAAGAAAATTCTTGGCTCAAGACTCAAAATGTATGCAAAGTAAGATAGGAATGATTGTGATTATTTTTAGAATCCTGGGATGAATTTGGAATCTTTACAATTAGTGGAAATTGGGTCTGTTGAAATGTGTAGACCAAAATGGACTGATCCAAATAGATGAGATGAGATGACTTGTCTTGATTTTGCCTAGGATGCATTGAAGATACTGGCTGAAAATGCAGAGTTATCTGCGAATGAGGGACGGTACCTGGCATTCACCAGAGCATCTTCTGTCCTAAAGTCACTGCCATATAATGTGACCAAAATGGATGACCTCAAAGAGATTCCCAATCTTGGGGACCATTCGAGAAAAGTGATTAAGGTAATAGTATGGCTCATTGTTTCTGCAGTCTGAGGCTTTCTATTGGGTAACCAGGAGAACAGCTGTTTGTTACACACTGCTGGATTATTATTATTGTTGTTGATGCAGCACTTTAATTTAAAAACATGAGTTTCCTTGCTGCAGGAAATCCTTGAAGATGGAACCTGCAGTGAAGTTCAGAATTTGATCCAAAGTGAGAGTTTTCAAACACGAAAGGTAGGTCTTAGTGTCAGATATGTTTTGCTATACATGTGAAATAAACTGAAAAATTAACTTGGCAGGTTTCAAATACTGTCAGAAATTGGATGCTGAGGAAATCGGGTGAACCTGACCAGAATGGAAAGAGTGATTGTCTTGCGTCAAAGTAATGGGAATGAATCATTTCTATACTACATCAACCTTGTGGACGTAATCACAACAAGTGTGACAATTTAGGTCTGAGCAGTGGAGGCTGAGTTAGACAATGATTTTTAATCCACAAGGGAGTCTATATTTATGGGGCAGGTAGTCAAGAAAGTAGAGGTGAGGTCACAATCCCTTCAGCCATGATCTTATTGAATGGCAGAACAGGCTTGAGCGTTCAAATGGTATACTGCTCATTTTTATAGTCAGAGTCATAGAGGTTTACAGCATGGAAACAGGCCTTTTGGCCCAACTTGTCCATGTTGCCCTTTTTTTAACCCCCGAAGCTCGTCCCAATTGCCTGCATTTGGCCCATATCTCTCTATACCCATCTTACCCATTTTTCTTATGCTTTGTATATTTGTGCGCGCATAAGGATAGATATTCCTATGCACCTTTACGGACTGCAACTAATTACATCTATTTGAAAATAACAATACTTTGCTCGAGAGCTTTTTTTCTGTTTGTGTTTCTATAAACACAGTAGGTCAGTAACTGGTATCATGGTTTGTAATCCTTATTCCTGGTTCTGCAGCAATTTACAACTATCTTTGGTGTTGGTGTGAAGACAGCTGATAAGTGGTTCAGAGAGGGGCTGCGAACACTGGATGAACTGAGATCATCAAAAATAAAACTTTCAAAGGAGCAGGAAGCAGGTAATAAAGTTTTGGACAAAACCTAAGTGTAATTTGATATGCTGCCTTTTAAGCCGCTTGTGTTTCTCGGTCAGAATGGGAGCGGGGGTTGAGATCATGGCGCACATTGTCTTCTCGCCTCATTTATATATTTTACTTCTGCTTTTTCAGAATGAGTGATCTTTGCAAGCATATCGTTCAGTGCATGCCAACTGTGCTTTGTTTGCCTGTGTCTAGTCTTAAACTTAAATGCGAGTGTTAGTTTGCTATTATTTTTGAGAGCCCTGTCCTTTCCTGATCACGTATCCACACTTTTTATCGCACTGAGTTGATTGTGAATTTTCACTTGTATAGTGTCTTTAATCGATCGTAATACACAAGGTGTTTCTTTTGAGGGGGGAAAAAAAATCAGAAATTGACCAAATATTAGGGGAACGTTTAGTGGCGAAAGCTGGAATGAGGTCTTTAATGCAGATTTTAAAGGTGGGAGAGTTGTTACAAGCTAATAAATCCTAGTGTCAAGTCTGTCATATCTGGAAATACTGTCACCCAAGGTGGGATAGAGGAGTGTAGAGCTGGATGAGGTTGCAGGAGTAAGTTGAAATGAGCTGAGGAATTTGTTATCCAGGACAAGGATTTTTAAATGATAGCTTTCGGGATTGGGGAACTACCAAAATTCAAAGAAGGACAGGGGTGATTACACCAATTTATTGTGGTGTCCCAACTGTTATTTAAATTGAGTTTGGCTAACTGAGCATATCTGGTAATTAAAATGTGTAATATTCTAGTTTTGTATGGCTATTGACCTGCACAAGATGAAACTTTTACTCTCAGGCTATCAGTCATCTAATTAAATTGCCCAGAGTCACAGTGTGAAGTCTGGATGTCGCACTTGTTTTTCATTCAGAGGTTTATTTCAAAGAGGCAGCAACAAGAATTCCCACTTTTCCGCAGAACTTTTCATTTACAAAATGTCTCAACCAAGGAGTCATGATAAGGAACCACTTTTTGTGGATCATTTGACGTCCTGGGAACAGATGTTATCAGCTGTCAAGTTTTCCCTGAATTTTTAGAGATGTTTAATTAGGTAGAAATTGAGCCAGAGTAAAATTAGATATCATTTGGAGGGGTAAATAAAGCTTAGTGAAGGAAGTGAATTTAAGAAGGGTCTTAAGAGGACAAAAAGATGGAGAGGCAGAGAGGCTCAAGGAAGCATTTCCTAATACATGGCCCAGACAGCTGAAGCCACAGATACCAATGATGTAACAAAGGGAACGGGAATGCAGAAGATACCAGAATAGAAGGAACACAAGGTTCTCAGAGGATGGAATTAGAGATAGAAAGCATCAAGGCTATGAGAGATAGAAACACAAGGATGAAAATTTAAATTTAGTACAGTGAGGGAGTGAACTTTTGGAGTAAAGGTGGATAAAAGGCAGATGACAACTCTGTAAACATTGTCTGAAACACCCCATTGTTCTGAAATATTATGTTTATTGCAGTAATGTGGATGCCTGGCAATGAAACTGTGTTCTTTGGTGCTGCCAAGCAACCACATAGGTTAGCAGTAGCTGCAAAAGGTCTTTATGGCATTGCTTGAAGAAAACTTGAACTGAATGACATTTCAACATAGTTTGAACTCCAAGTTTTAGAACGTGCAAACTCCTCAGACAGCCACCCAGGCTGGAATTGAATCTGGGCCCCTGGTGCTGTGAGGCAGCAATGTTAAGTGATGATCCCTTTTTGTTTTACAGGCTTGCTCTATTACGAAGACCTTATCAAACCAGTTACAAAGGCAGAGGCGGATTTGATCAGGCAAATTGTTGAAGCCACTGTACACAGATTTCGACCTGCTGCAGTTGTAACATTAACTGGTGGCTTTCGAAGGTTAGAGCACAGGAGCATTCGCATATACCATTTAGTCCTGTTAACTTCAGCAAATATTTATGTTAGCAAAGGTTAGTGAATCTGTGCAATTCTTTACTGCACAGGCCTGTAGAGACTGGGTTGTTAAGTATGTTCAAGGTTGAGGTAGGCAGATTTTTAATCAGTGTTTTGGGGGTAAGGCAGGAAAGTAGAGTTGAGGATTGTCACATCATAGAATCCCTACAGTACAGAAAGAGGCCATTCGGCCCAACGAGCCCACACCGATAACAAACCCTGTCATTTTAATTCTCCACCTTGCTTTAACAAAGCCATCCCTGACCTTGCCCTGCTGCACAAATCAAAATGTAAACTTGAGGAACAGCGTCTATGTTTTGATGAGGCCTTCTGTAGCTTGTCGGACTCAACATGAGCTCAACAATTTCACACTGTGAACTTGGTTCACCAATTTTGCTTCCTCTTTGCATGTTTCAATTTTTCTCTTGCTTTTGGACAGTAGCAGGCCTGCTCAAGCACATCTTTCGTTTCTTTCTTTCTTTTTCTTGCCTTGTCACCAGCTTGTCAACCAACAGCCTTGGGGGTGAGAACCAAACACTGCACTCCATTAACTCAATCCTGAAGAAATGCATTTGAAAACAACACCACCA
Organism: Mustelus asterias; assembly: GCF_964213995.1. Classification (NCBI taxonomy): domain Eukaryota; kingdom Metazoa; phylum Chordata; class Chondrichthyes; order Carcharhiniformes; family Triakidae; genus Mustelus; species Mustelus asterias. The sequence continues at coordinate 63,546,978 of NC_135822.1, read as the reverse complement.
TATTTTAGTTTTTTCTCTGAAACTGTATTTCTCCAATACCTTCATAGGAAGAGATGTTCCCACTTCTATTAAAGTACTTTTTTAAAAACTGACTTGTGTTCACTCATCAAATGTTCTGTTCTTTAGAGGGAAGGAGTATGGCCATGATGTTGACTTTCTCATAACTCACCGGGAGGAAGGCAAGGAAGAGGGTCTTATTTCCCAAGTGATTAGTTCGTTGACTGCTCAGGTATGATTTGGATATTGCCTCTTTGACATTGCCAGAATTAATATTTTAGACTTGTGAATCTATACAATTTGGAAGTAACTCCAAAAACTGATCTGAAATGTGTTAGCCATAATTCTGGGGAGTGCGGTTCTGAATTTTTTTGGTCCAAAAGCATTTAATATTTCTGGTATCTCTGCATCATGAGAGCAAGCAAAGGCAGCTCCATTCAGATGGGCAAAGAAGCAATGAAAGAGCATGACGTAGTTAACCATATCACAAGCTGTAGAGATTCAGAGATCTGAGTATTCTTTGAAAGGACCATGCTTGTTTTCTTTTTAACAAGTCCTCTGTTTCGAGTTGCCAACCGAAAATACTGGCTGACTCCACCCCACTGTAATTAGGTTTCTACATATTGTTATGACCACAGCAGATGTTAATTGCTGAGCAAACCAAATCCTAGAGGGATTCTGAAAAAGAGAAGAAAAGTACAAATAAAAGCAAAATACTGTGGATGATGGAATCTGAAACAGACAATGCTGGAAAATCTCAGCAGGTCTGACAGCATCCGTGGGGAGAGAATACAACCAACATTGCGAGTCCAGCTGACCCTTTGTCAGAGCTGAGAGCAAAGAGAGTCAACAGATTTATACAGTGAGGTTGAGGGGGGGGGTGTGGAATGAGACAAAGAAGCGTACATATCTCAGTAGAAATCAGAATTTTCAAAATTAGAAGTAAAAGGTTTATTAAGAAGGTCCCCCATGGTCGGCTCATGAAGAAAGTAAGGAGCTGTGGGATAGAGGGAAATTTGGCCGATTGGATAAGTAACTGGCTATCTCATAGAACACAGTAAGAAGTTTAACAACACCAGGTTAAAGTCCAACAGGTTTATTTGGTAGCAAAAGCCACACAAGCTTTCGGAGCTCTAAGCCCCTTCTTCAGGTGAGTGGGAATTCTGTTCACAAACAGAGCTTATAAAGACACAGACTCAATTTACATGAATAATGGTTGGAATGCGAATACTTACAACTAATCAAGTCTTTAAGAAACAAAACAATGTGAGTGGAGAGAGCATCAAGACAGGCTAAAAAGATGTGTATCGTCTCCAGACAAGACAGCCAGTGAAACTCTGCAGGTCCACGCAACTGTGGGAGTTACAAATAGTGTGACATGAACCCAATATCCCGGTTGAGGCCGTCCTCGTGTGTGCGAAACTTGGCTATCAGTTTCTGCTCAGCGACTCTGCGCTGTCGTGTGTCGCGAAGGCCGCCTTGGAGAACGCTTACCCGAATATCAGAGGCCGAATGGCCGTGACCACTGAAGTGCTCCCCAACAGGAAGAGAACAGTCTTGCCTGGTGATTGTCAATCACCAGGCAAGACTGTTCTCTTCCTGTTGGGGAGCACTTCAGTGGTCACGGCCATTCGGCCTCTGATATTCGGGTAAGCGTTCTCCAAGGCGGCCTTCGCGACACACGACAGCGCAGAGTCGCTGAGCAGAAACTGATAGCCAAGTTTCGCACACACGAGGACGGCCTCAACCGGGATATTGGGTTCATGTCACACTATTTGTAACTCCCACAGTTGCGTGGACCTGCAGAGTTTCACTGGCTGTCTTGTCTGGAGACGATACACATCTTTTTAGCCTGTCTTGATGCTCTCTCCACTCACATTGTTTTGTTTCTTAAAGACTTGATTAGTTGTAAGTATTCGCATTCCAACCATTATTCATGTAAATTGAGTCTGTGTCTTTATAAGCTCTGTTTGTGAACAGAATTCCCACTCACCTGAAGAAGGGGCTTAGAGCTCCGAAAGCTTGTGTGGCTTTTGCTACCAAATAAACCTGTTGGACTTTAACCTGGTGTTGTTAAACTTCTTACTGTGTTTACCCCAGTCCAACGCCGGCATCTCCACATCATATCTCATAGAAGACAGAGGGTGGTGGTGGATGGAAAATTTTCAGACTGGAGACCAGTTACCAGCGGTGTACCACAGGGATCAGTGCTGGGTCCTCTGCTATTTGTGATTTTTATCAATGACTTGGAGGAGGGGGCTGAAGGGTGGATCAGTAAATTTGCTGATGACGCCAAGATTGGTGGAGTAGTGGATGAGGTGGAGGGCTGTTGTAGGCTGCAAAGAGACATAGATAGGATGCAGAGCTGGGCCGAAAAATGGCAGATGGAGTTTAACCCTGATAAGTGCGAGGTGATTCATTTTGGTAGGACAAATTTAAATGTGGATTACAGGGTCAACGGCAGGGTTCTGAGGAATGTGGAGGAACAGAGAGATCTTGCGGTTCATATCCACAGATCTCTAAAGGTTGCCACTCAAGTGGATAGAGCCGTGAAGAAGACCTATAGTGTGTTAGCGTTTATTAACAGGGGGTTGGAGTTTAAGAGCCGTGGGGTTATGCTGCAACTGTACAGGACCTTGGTGAGACCACATTTGGAATATTGTGTGCAGTTCTGGTCACCTCACTATAAAAAGGATGTGGAAGCATTGGAAGGAGTGCAGAGGAGATTTACCAGGATGCTGCTTGGTTTGGAGGGTAGGTTTTATGAGGAAAGGTTGAGGGAGCTAGGGCTTTTCTCTTTAGAGTGGAGGAGGATGAGAGGTGACTTAATAGAGGTTTATAAGATGATGAGGGGGATAGATAGAGTGGACGTTCAGAGACTATTTCCTCGGGTGGATGTAGCTGTTATGAGGGGGCATAACTATAAGGTTCACGGTGGGAGATATAGGAGGGATGTCCGAGGTAGGTTCTTTACGCAGAGAGTGGTTGGGATGTGGAATGGATTGCCTGCTGTGATAGTGGCGTCGGACACTTTAGGAACATTTAAGCGGTTATTGGATAGGCACATGGAGCACACTAGAATGATAGGGAGTGGGATAGCTTGATCTTGGTTTCGGACAAAGCTTGGCATAACATTGAGGGCCAAAGGGCCTGTACTGTGCTGTACTGTTCTATGTTCTAAGAAGAAAATAAAACACAAATTACAGTTACACAAGTTAAAATCAGTCTTGAAAAAGATTCCCTACTTAAAGTACCAAGGCAACACTTGATGTTGATCTATTTTAATTCTAAAAAATGAGTAATATTCCCCAAGGCAAAGCAGCTGTTGCTTTAATAAAGTATACCACGTGAGCTCTCAAATCCGTTTCCACTCTGCTGTGTAAATCAGAAACTTTCAGACGTAGAATCCCTGAGAAGGAGGCCATTCGACCCATTGAGTCTGCAGCAACTCAGCATCTCACCCAGGCCCACAATACTCCCCACCCCACCATTCTTTCCCAATCCCCGTAACCCCTGATCCACTTTAGCTACACAACTTGGGCTCCTAAGGAGCAATTCAGCAAGGCCAGTCCACCTAACCTGCATATCTTTGGGCATAAAACTGCTTTTCTGGCTTGACTGGATGGCTAATTAAAACTGTAACTTCTCCCGGTCTGGAGCCGTGTCCAGGAGGTCTTCCCACAACCATCAACAAACCCTCTCAATTTCACTTCTTGTGTATCGTTTTTCCCTTTCATCTGTGATTCTATTTTCCTCCACACTTCTTTGAACTTAACTTTTCCAAAATATAAAAAATGTTCATGTTTCTATTTTGTCTGTGCTTTCGGGTCAGTAAAATGGAATGTAGCCTCTTCTATTTACCAATGGTTTGCAAACTCTTTCTTGTCAACTCTGACCTCCCTTTGATATTCAGACAAACTCTGAATTTATCTAAAATTTAAATGTTCGATCCAACCTATTTACTTGTACCTCAAACCCACCATAATATCTCATCAGAAATGCACAAATCTGCCACCTGTATCCTTTCATAACTTAGCCCTCCCCCCACAGATAACCTGACTTTTGTAACCTTTACCCATCTTAATTAAATCATTTACATGTAGCCTTCTTTACAGAATAACAGAATATTTCCCAAAACCATTAAGAGAAGCATCCATTCTCACATTGTTCTTTCCCTTTAGCGGTTCATTCTCTTGTCTTCCAAAGTCACCTAGGCATTTGGATCCTAACAGTTTCATAATCAGGAAACCAGTTAACTGACTTTCAGAATATCCATTTTGGGCTTAGACAGACATTATGTGCAAAATAATTTATTGGCTTTTCCCAGCACCTAGGTCATCACAATGTGGAGAGAATTTTAACGGAAAAAGGATGAGTCTAGCTCAGATAGAGGGTTTAAGTTTTAAAAATCCACTGAGAACTTTAACTGGAAATTGGGCAGGCAACCAATCGGTTAAAGGAAGTGGGTGTCATTTTAAATATGACAAGGGGGCTGAAAACCTAATTTTTATTCAGCTTTTCAACTTCACTCATGTTTGGTTGGATTTGCAGAGACGTGAATTTCCTTCCGCCAACATCATGGATGCACTGTGCCTGCCTGAGGGACGCCTGTAATCGGGGTTCCCCCGCTCCCGAACTTCCCCCCGAGGGTTTCACTCTTAGTCATTATTTTTCCTGTTGCAAAATCCAGACAATTGTTTTCAATTTGCTTTATCCATGACTATTTTGAAATTTGAGTTTGAAAATGAGAAGATTTTAAGAAATTTTGGTCAAAACAAGACAATAGAGAAGTGGTGCTTTAACCTTGTTGGCAAAGGTTTTGCAATTTTTGTTGCTTAATCTAGTTCCTTTTAACATTAAGTCCCTTGCATAATAAATGTCTTGTCAACATGCAAGAATTCTCATGCAGTCACCCTTTAAAAGAGGAAAAAACCCTGTGGAAGAAGTAAATATTCATCATTAAGTTTATTCTCCAATTATTTTAGGGTATAATATTGTATGACGACATCACAGACAACAGTTACCACGAATGGAAAAACCAGGAGCCTGAGATATTTGATCACTTTGCAAAATGTTTTTCGATCTTCAAACTGCAGAAGGAGATGGTAAACAATGTAGAACCGAGCAGACCCTGCAGCAATGGCTCTTTGGCTGAGAATGAGCCTAGAGGAATTAGACTGACTAGCCATGCAGGCACCACTCAGCACATAACTACTGCTGCAGCAAAGGAGAAGGACTGGAAGGCTGTGAGAGTGGATCTGGTTGTTGCACCCTTTGGCCAGTATGCTTATGCCTTATTAGGATGGACAGGTTCACGGGTAAGTTTAATGAAGTGCAACAAGACACTATGATTGTCAAAAACAAAACAAAAAAGCAGAATTGTATAGCTGACCAATTTAGAAACTGACAGGACTGTTGAACATTTTGGATCAATCCACAAGTTGACAAAAGTACTTAATTCAAAACATTCTGTCTTTTCTCTTCACGGAGATAGATAAGCGATTCATTTCCTGTATTTTCAATTTTACTGCCTGAATGATGTAATATTGAGGAACTATTTATGATTCAGTTTGTATCGTGTCTAATGGATATTGTTACTGAAAGCCTTCATTCCTTTCCATTTTCCTTCTCATTATCTGTCTCCATTTCTGGTGACAGACTGTCAACCAATAATCATTACAAGCCCATTGACTCTCTCAGCTACCTCAACTATACTTCCTCACTTGTCCACACTTTCCACCCCGCCAGCCTCTGTATGCAAATAATTATCTTTTGCTATTTCTCTAGCACGATGCCACTACCAAACACATCATCACCACACCTGTTAGAATTCTGAAGGGATTGATCCCTTCATGGCACCCTGGTCCATTGCTCTGTCACCCCAACACCTCATCCCCTTCCCATGGTGCCTTCCTCTGCAATCACAATAGGTGTAACACTTAAACCTTCACTGTGCAAGGCCCCAAACAATCCTTCCAGGTGAAGCAATCATTTACTTGCACTTCTTTTGATTTAGTCTACTGTATTCGCTGAGCACAATACGGTCTCTTCTACATCGGGGAGATTAAACACAGACTGGTTGACCACTTTGGAGAACTCCATCACTCGGGGTAATGTCTTAGACCCAACCAATTACAGCTACTACATCAATGACCTTCCGTCCATCGTAAGGTCAGAATTGGGAATGTTCGCTGATGACTTCACAATGTTCAGTACCATTCGAGATTCCTCAGACATTGAAGTAGTTCATGTTCAAATGCAGCAAGACCTGGACAATATCCGGGCTTGGGCTGACAAGTGGCAAGTAACAGCCAGGCAATGACCACCTTCAATAAGAGAGGATCTAACCATCACCCCTTGACGTTTAGTGACATTACAATTGCTGAATTCCCCACTATTAACCTCCAGGGGACGACCATTGACTAGAAACAAAACTGGCTGAACCATATAAATACTGTGGATACCAGAGCAGATCATAGGCTAGGCAAGTAACTCGCCTCTGAACTCCCCAAAGCCTGTCCACCATTTACAAGGTGCAAGTCAGGAGTGTAATAAAATACTCTCCACTTGCTTGGATGAGTGCAGCTCCAACAACAGTAAAGAAACTCGACACCATCCAGGATGAAGCAGCCCGCTTGATTGATACCCCTTCCACAAACATTCACTCCCTCCACCACTGATAAACAGGGACAGCCATGTGCACTAGCTACAAGATGTACTATAGGCTCCTTAAGCAGCATCTTCCAAACCCACAGCGACTACCATCGACAAGGGCAAGAACAGAAGACACCGAGGAACACCACTATTTGAAGGTTCCCCTTCAAGTTGCTCCCCATCCTGACTTGGAAATATATTGTCGTTCCTTCATTGTCACTGGGTCAAAATCTTGGAATTCCCTCCTAACAGCACTGTGGGTGTACATACACCTCTGGGACTGCGGCTGTTCAAGGCGGCAGCTTAGCACCACCTTCTGAAGGGTAACTAGGGATGAGCAATAAATGCTGGTCGAGCCAGCGATGCCCACATCCCATCAATGAATTTAAAAACAAGTCCTCAAGCATGACCCCGACATTGCTGTCACTCATCATTTCAGTTTGTGGTTGCAGGGGGGAGGGTTTGGTTTTGCTGTTAGGAAGTGAGAAAAACCCATCAACTGGAAATACAGTAAAAGAAATTTACTCCAAAGAATTGAAATTTGACTATTTCTTTCCTATTTATTTTTCTTGCATTCTCTAGTTGTTTGAACGAGACCTTCGCAGATATGCCAAGCACTTCAAGCACATGAGTTTGAGCAGCCATTCCTTGTTTGATAAGAAACAGGTAAGAAGAAATTGAGTTCATTGGCCTTCAGTGTACCGAACAGTCTTTGAACTCAAACTCCCTTATATCCATGAAATGCTGTGACTGTTACATCAACACAGGCATGTTTAGCTGAATGGCCTCCCTCTGCACTTTATGATTCTGAGTAACATCTCCTGGCATTACTTGTGATGCTCTTGATTATAGCAATGCTATCTTGGAGATGAGTTCAGTTTAACTAATTCTTCACTTCAAGGAAAATAATTCGCTCTATCCCTACCTGAAGAATAAACATACAAAACAATCCAATTAATACAGTTGGATTGCAGTTGGAAACTGCAAATGTTGCTTCATTCCTTATAAAGAAAATCTAACTTCTCTGTCACTGCGTCAAAATCCTGATATCCCTCCCTCGCAGCAGTTTTTACAACACTATTTCATGGGATGTCAGCGTCCCTGGCTGGGCCAGCATTAATTACTCTTGACAAGGTTGTGATCCGCTGCTTTCCTGAGACACTGCAGTCCATTTGGTGTATGTACACCCATTGTGCTGTTTTGGAGGGAGTTCCAGGATTTTGACCCAGAGACAGTAAAGGAATGGCAGTGAAGGAAAATTCCAAGTTGGATGGTGTGTGGCTTGGAGGGGAACTTGCATCTAGTGGTGTTCCCATGCATCTGCTGCCCTTGTCCAACTCGGTGTTAGTGGTCACAGGTTTGGAAGGCGCTGTCGAAAGAGCCATGGTGAGTTGCTTTACATCTTGCAGATGTTATAAACGATTAGTGCCACATGCATTGGTGGCGGAGGCAGTGAATATTTGTGGATGGGATGCCAATCAGGTGGGATACTTTGTTCTGATGATGTCGAGCTTCTTGAGTTCTATTGGAGCTGCATTCATCCATGCAATTGGAGAGGACTCCATCACACTCCAGACTTGTGCCTTGTAGATGGTGGACAGGCTTTGGGGAGCCGAGAGTTGAACTCGCCACCAGAATCTTAACCCCTGAGCTGTGGCCACAGTATTTCTATGACTGGTCGAGTTCAGTTTCTGGTCAATGGTTAAAACCGCCCCCCCCCTACCCCCCGCCCCCAGGATGTTGATCGTTGGGAATTCAGTGATGGTCATGCCATTGAATGTCAAGGGGCAATAGTTAGATTCTCCTTTGTTGGAGATGGTCATTGCCTGGCACTTGTGGTGTAAATGTCACTTGCAACTTGTCAGCCCAAGCCTGGATGTTGTCCAGGTCTTTCTGCATTTGGACATGATTCCTCGCAAATGGTGCTCAACATTGTGCAGTCAGCAGCAAACATCCCCACTTCTGAGTGAAAGCAGCTAAAGATAGCTGCGCCTAGGACACTACCCTGACGAACTCCTGCAGCGGTGTCCCAGGACTGAAATGATTGACCTCAAACAAGCACAACCATCTTTCTTTTGCCAGGTATGATTCCAACAGCGGAGAGCTTTCCCCCTGATTCCCATTGACTCCAGTTTTACTGGGCCCCTTTGATACCTCACTTGGTAAAGTGCTGCCTTGATGGCAAGGGTAGTCACTCTCACCTCACCTAAGCAGTTCCAGAAGCTGGTCACCACCACCTTCTCAAGCAAAATTAGGAAGGTCAATAAATGTTGGCCTTGCCACCGATCCAAACACTGAAGAAATATCTTAGATAATCTGCTGTAAGTTGCAGTTATATGCCAACACATTGCACTTATAATGCAGTGAATTTTGACTGGATTCTCTCGATGAAATTATGTTACCGTACAATACCAATAATAAAAAACTGAAGTGACATTAATTAAACTAATTTTATTTTTTATATAAGTAATAATTCCTCGTTGCCAGCCGTGGCACTTGATCGCACTTTTGCCTCTGAGCCAGAAGGTAATGGGTTGATGTTCCATTCCAGAGACATGAACACAAAATCCAGGCTGACATTCCAATATAGTCATGAGGGAATATTGCACTTTTGCAGGTGCTGTGTTTCTGAAACAATATTAAATCAAGGAATATCTGCTGTTTTTGGTTGGCCTGAAAGATTTCTGCCACTAGTTTGAAGAAGAATAAAAGGAGTTATTCCTAGTGCAGTAACCATATTTAATCCTTAATCAACATGACTAAGATACAGATTATTTGTCCTTGCCATATTACTGTTTGGGGGACGTTGCTGTGCACAATTTGGCTTCCATATTTCTGACATGACAGCGACCACACTTCCACAGTACCTCATTGATCCTGAAGTGTTTTGGGTACTCTGAGGTTGTGGAATAAACCATATATAAATCTTCCTCATTTCAGAATAAATTTTTGCCAGCTGCGACAGAAGAAGAGATATTTGCACATCTCGGATTGGATTACATACCACCTCAGGAAAGGCATGCTTGAGCTGCTGAATTCAAGATGCAGGAACATAAAGAATAAGCAGTAAGGACACCTCCGGGGATACCCTCTTGCAAAATGTCTGTACATTTGTCACTTGGTGTACAACACCAAGTAAAAGCTGGCTGGCCATTTCCCCCATGTTTGATTCTGTATGATTTAGACACATCTGCACTATGCGTTTATAAAATTGCTAAGTTATATGTTGGTGGATTAAAGAGTCATTTTGTTTAGCATCCTGTCATGTTTCTATACAAAGCACACATGTGGACATGTATATCATTGGCTCTGCAGTTGCAGTCTCTCCTCTGAGTCAGAAGCTTGTAGTTCATATCCCACTCAAAGACTGAGTACAAAATCTAAACTAAAACCAAGAGAATTCTACATTGTTGAAGGTACCATTTTTCTGATGAGACTTGAAGCTGAACATCCACCTGCCCCCTCCAGATCAATGTAAAAGATGTCCAAGTGCAGTTGGAAAAAGAGCACCATAGTCCTTCCTGATGTCCTGGTCAATCTTTATCGTAAGTTGACATCACTAGATTAAAAATATGTATTGCTGTTTCTGGAATCTAGCTGAGTACCACATTTCCTATCTTACAACAGTGAAGACATGCTAATTGGCTGTAAAACACTTCAAAATATCCTTAAATCACTGAAGGTGCTAGATAAATGTAATTTCTTCCACATACAGTCTTGCTTTCAGCATTCTTGTGTCTCTCTCCAGTTTTTCTTTGCTATTTGTCTCCTCCCTTCCTGATGTCTTCAGTTACCTCATTCTGCTGCACTAAAAATATTCAGTAAGCTAATTCAGTTTTGGATGTTTTAAACTTTAGTTTCATTGCTGCTCAGTTTAAGAAGGGAAGAATTAGGAAGCCTGCCCTCTCGTGAGCACAATTGTTATGATGGCAATGGAGGATCATCAATCAATCTCCCCATGGGCTTTGTGGAGTACAAGCTGCCTTATTGATTGAGCAGAGGCTTGCCCAATGGGTAGCGGTCAGTGGGGTTCTTAAACCTCCATCCGGTCCGTGGTTGTAGGTCCTGAGGTGGAGACTACCTGACTATAAGCTGCAGTCACAGCCCTTTCCTTCAGTGCATAATAGAGGGTATTGCTGGTGGGAAACTGACGTTTGGCTGAATGACCACATTGGCGATGAGGAGAATTTCTTTTCTCTCTATTTCTATCCAAACAACCTGGTAAGGACAAGCCATTATGCCTCTTCTGGAAACTTGAGGCCGATGCCACAAGTGGGGTACACTGAGCACAATACTACTACCATGCTAACAAAATTGAAGGAGACAAAAAAACAGATATTGTTAGCACTGCTGCCTCTCAGCGCCAAGGACCTGGGTTCAGTTCTGGACTTGGGTGATTGTGTGGACTTTGCACATTCTTTCCATGTCTCCAAGGATTTCCTCCCACACTCCAAAGATGTGCGCATTCGGTTGATTGGCCATGCTAAATTGACCCTTGGTGTCAGGGGGATTAGCAGGATAAATACGTGAGATTATGGGGATAGGACCTGGGTGGGATTGTTGTTGGTGCAGGCTCAGTGGGCCGGAGGGCCTTCTTCTCTTTGGAGATTCAAAATGGCTGGGAGAACTCCTCGAGAATCTTGTCACTGAGTTCTTGGCTAGATTGCGGAAATTAGCTGAACATTGCAAATTTGGACCACCTCTTCATGAAATGTTGTGAGATAGATTGGTATGTGGCATAACGACTTAACCACGTAAAAGAAGCTGTTGGCAGAATCCAATTTGGACTTTAAAAAAATTGTTACAATAGCCTTGTCACTTGAGAATGCAGAAAAAGGAGCTCAGGAATTACAAGGTGCAATAGGCAGCAATGTCCTCCAACTAGGGGGAGGGACCTCTTGTCATCAGTCCTCAATGGAGACTGCTTGTGTAAACCAGGTGTTAAAAGGACCCTTGCGATTTAGGAACCCTAATGTCACCACCAGACTGTCAAGAGAAGATAGTGACCTCAAGAATATGAGAGAATATAGTTCATAAAGGCGCACTTGCCAGATGACGGATTATTGCAAGCACTGTCAAAGAAGACAGCTGTAGTGAAGTTTCAGGCAAGACGTGTGCTACCTGGGAAGAAAGCCGAGGCCCCTACCTGAGCATACCATGTAGGTATCCCCTCTTCCAGAGACAGGAAAGGTACAACTGAATTACGTTATTACAACAAAAGTTGCCCCGATAATTGTGGAATTACTATTGAATGGCTATCCCTTGAAGATGGATGTGGATGTGGGAGCTGCAGTCTTCATTATCAGTGAAAAGACTTAGAAGCATTCAACTCTTAAGGTTGGAAGAAACAAAGGGCAGTCTACACAGTGGAACCTTGACCAATAAAATGCACCACAGTGGTCCCAGTAACTTACAGGCAACAATCAGCCCATCTCCCACTCATTGCTGTACAGGCCCACACATCAAGTCTTATGGGGAGAGATTGGCTCCAGCAGATCCAGTTGAACTGGTTGGAGATCTTCAGGCTAGGTGTGGGCGACTGTAACAAGTTATTTGCAGATACCATGGAATTTTTCAAGAGGGCCTGGGAAATATAAAAGCAGTCAAGCTCAAGATCTCCATTGGCGCCAATGTTACACCTCGGTATTTCAGAGTCAGACCAGTCCCTTACTCCATGCTGGAGAAGGTGGAAATTGAACTAAGGTACCTTGAAAGCTTCCGCCTTGCAATTTGCAGAACGGGCTGCAGCCGGAGTCCCTGTTAAGCTCAGCAAATCAGTTTGTCTTTGTGAGGACTGTAAATTACCAGGCAATTGGGTCTTGAAACTGGAAAGGTACCCCATGCCCTGAATCGAAGATTTGCACGCTAAGTCAACAAGATGTTTTCCAAATTGGACATGAGCCACGCCTATCTTGAGCTTGAATTGGGTAAGTCCTCCCTGAAATATGTGACAACCAACACACATAAGGAACCCTATGAGTTTGCCTGTTTGCCCTTTGGGTTCTTGTCAGCATGTGCTATTTTTCAAAGTTATGGAGAACATCCTTCAAGGGCTACCTAAAGTCTCAGTAAACTTGGATGACGTATTGGTCCCGGGGCTTCAGAACACGAACACCTGGCCAACTGAAGTCTTGATGTGGAGATGCCGGCGTTGGACTGGGGTAAGCACAGTAAGAAGTCTCACAACAGGTTAAAGTCCAACAGGTTTATTTGGTAGCAAATACCATAAACTTTCGGAGCACAGCTCCTTCGTCAGATGGAGTGGATATCTTACAGAGATTTTGCAGAGTGGGAGTTTGCTTGAAGAGGGAGAAATGCATTTTCCAAGTGGCCAAAATAACCTATTCAGGCTATTGATGAGATGGGAAGGGGTTACATCCAGTAGAGGATACGGTAAAAGATATCAAAAGCACCAACCCCAAGGAACACAATGTTGTTAAAATCTTTCCTGGGGGATGAGTCAATTATTATGGAAAATTCATCCTGAATTTGGCTTCCATGCTGGCCTCCTTGCGTGCCCGACTACAAAAATATCAGAAATGGTCTTGGGAAGCTCTGCAGGCAGAAGTTAAACATCAGTTACTGTCATCTAACTTTCTGGCTCGTTTCAACCTGAAGAACTTGTGGTGCTTTCCCGTACAGGGTTGTTGCAGTGCTGTCACATTGCTGGAAAGACAGGGTGGAAAAGCCCATCGCGAATGCCTCCAGGACCCTTTCAGCTGCAGAGCAAAGGGATTCTCAAATTGAGAAGGGTTGGTGGTCGTATTTGGTGTGAAGTAGTGTCTACAGTCTATGGAATTTTATAGTCATTGACCATATATCCTTATTAGGCCTCTTCAAAGAAGACAAGGCAATTCCCCCCATCACTTCTGCTTTGAAACAGTGCTGGGCCTTGTTATTGGTGGCCTAAAATATCTTCTGGAACGCTGCCCTGGAACCCAGATAGCTAATGTTGAGTCACCACCCGTTGTCCACATACCTGGCTCCTTTACCAGCATTGGAAGAGGTTGTGTAATGACCCTAAACTTTTCAGAGACATTGTCAGCATCAGCGAGGCAGATTAAAGTTGGGACCTAAAAAGATCCTTATCCAAAATAAGACACATGATTCTATTCGGGGGATTCCAAGGACAACTATCTGAAGAAATGAAACCTTATTTCATGAAGAAAGCTGAATTTAGTGTTGAGGATTGGATCATTCTTTGGGGGTCCCGAGTAATTGTTCTGCCCCGAAGATGACGTCCAATATTAATGGAACTACATAATGGCCACCCGCGAGTATCAAAAATGAAGATGCTGGCTGGGAGGAACATGTGGTGGCCTGGTTTTTGGATCTCACATCACAGACTTGAAGCAAAGTGACCTGTGCCAGCCAAATCAAAAACACCCACCCTTAGCCTCCCAACACCCATGGGAATGGCCTTGTGGGCCATGGGTGCGTGTGCATGTGGACTTCGCAGGCCCCTTTGAGTTCCATCATTTTAATCATGGTGGAAGTACAGTCCAAGTGGTTGGAGGTGCACTGCATAGGCTCCACAACTTCTCAGGCTACAATTGAGAATACAATTGAACGCTTCAGTATACGTGGGATACTGAAAGTCCTGGTTTCCGATAATGGCATAGTCTTTACTAGCGGTGATTTCCAAAACTTCTGCTCTCCAATGGCATCCAATGCATCAAAACTGCACCTTATCACCCACCATCAAATGGACTGGCAGAACAGGCGGTTCAAACCTTCAAAATGGCATGAAGAAACAATTAGCAGCATCTATGGAGACTAAACTGGCACAACTTCTGTTTGATTACAGCGGACCACACCAACAACAGGTGTTGCTCCATTGGACAAACAGTACTTTAGGAACAAGTGCTCTTGTTCTTGTGAGGAACTTCAGGAACGGTCGCCGGTGAATCCCTGGGATTATTATGGAAAAAATGGAACTAGTATCTTACAAGGTCAACATTCAGGTAAAACCCTGAAGGAGCACTTGGACCATCTCAGAACCAGGTTCCATGCCTGAGCAGGCCCCATCACCAGCCATGCAATTGGTCGTTGCCATGCAGGTTAGATAATGGGGAACCAGTAGATGTAATATACTTGGATTTCCAAAAAGCATTCAATAAGGTACCACACAAAAGGCTATTTAATATGAGAGCTCGTGGTGTTGGGATAATAGCATAGCTAGAGGATTGGTGAACTAATAGGCAGTTGGGACAAGAGGGGCATTTTCAGGATGGCAACTTTTAACTAGTGGAGTGCCCCAGTGTTGGGCCACAATTATTTACAATATATATTAGTAACTTGGATGAGGGGAGTGAATGCACTATTGCCAAGTTTGTGGATGACACAAAGATGGGTGGGAAAGCAAGTGATGAGGATGACACTAAGAGTCTACAGAGGACTATAGACTGGCTAAGTGAATGGGTAAAAACTTGGCAGATGGAATATAGTATAGGAAAATATTAAATTATGTACATTGGTAGGAAGAATAAAGGAACTGAATGCTATTTAAATGGAGAAAGATGGCAGAAAGCTGCAGCACAGAGGGATTTGGGGATCCTTGTACATAAATGACAAAAAGCAAGCATGCAAGTTCAGCAGGTAATAGGGAAGGCAAATGGAATGTTGGACTTTATTTCAAAAGGAATGGAGTATAAAAATAGTGAAGTCTTGCTAAAATGATATGAGGCACTAGTTAGACCACACCTGGAATACTGGGAATGGTTTTGGGTCCCTTATCTAAGGAAAGATATACTGGCATTGGAGGCAGGCAAGAGAAGATTCATAAGTTGATCTTGGGTATGGAGGGATTTTATTATGAGGAGTGGTTGAATAGGTTGGGTTTGTATTCAATGGTGTTTAGAAGAATGAGAGGTGACCTTTTTGAAACATATAGGATTCTCAGGGGGCTTGACAGGGTAGATACTGAGAAATTATTTCCCCTTGTGGGACCAGGGAAAGCCGAATTGAGGATTATTACATCAGATCAGTCATGTTCTTATTGATTGGCGGAGTAGTCTCGATGGGTTGAATGGCCTGAATGCTCTTATGTCTTATAGTCTTCTGGTCTTGGATACTGAAACAGTCCAAAGCCATATGCAGCGAGACGTGAAGAACATGTAGACTTGGACTGCTCAAGTGGTAAGTGACATTGATACACACGTACCAGGCAATGATTTATCTCCAACAAAAGAGAATCCAGCCTTCCCTCCTTGACATCCAACCACAGTATCACTGCTGAATCCCCCACTATCAACATCCTGATGGTTACCATTGAACAGAAACTGAACAAGGCTCCTTTGACAGCACCTTTCAAACCCATGATTGCTACCATCTAGAAGGAGAAGGGCAGCAGACACATGGGATATTACAGTGTATTTTAGAAAAGCTATTCTGATGACTATTCTTAAAATGGTTCCAGGCATCCAGTGTTGATTTTGATGATCTTTATCCCACCTTCTGAGGAGAGCAGGATGCATTCCTCAGACAAATACATTTAAAATTCAATGAATGCTCCCAAGGACTAAACAGAAACTCATTGATTTGATGGCTTTTCCTCCAAACACACAGAATCTTACTGATAAGTTTCTGTAAGTTGCTAAACTTGCATGCTAGCTTTTTGTCATTTATGCACAAGGATCCCCAAATCCCTGTGTTGCAACTTTCTGCCGTTTTTCTCCATTTACATAGACTTCAGTTCCTTTATTCGTCCTATCGAAGTACATTGACCCTTTTAATCATTACAGAGGGATAAGGTAGTTTTGGATAACTTGGAATTACCACTTGCCTTATTTGGAAGGTGACTCAACATTGTTGTGTGGGTTACATCATAATGGTGGCCAGCTTGCCTTAGCTGCAAGAAGCATTAAAAAGGGCAGGAACAAGGCAGATCCACAGAGGACCATCTTGAAAAGGTGTCAATCCAAGAAAAGTATCTCAAAACAGCTACTGGTCTGCTGTAGACAGTTAAATGTGCCATGCTGTAGAACAGGAGTAAAGAAGCTCCCATCCGTATAAAAGCCTGATTCCACTTAAACTCAGCTGTTAAGTGACCTCTGGCAATTTAATAGTGGGCGCCAGTGCAACTGCAGCCACAAGTCTATAACCTCAAGACCTTCACTTCAGATAACGCAACTCCTCAACTTCAAAACACATCAGGCCTGCACCAAACATGGACTAATCTTGATTTATGTTCATTAGTATTGCTGTATCTTCATTTTTATGTGTGTTTGTGTTCTAGAGCAGAGAGTGAAATAAACTAACCTTGAAGTACAAATATTTTTCTGTTGGGTTATTTTAAAATGGGTTTACTTACTCCAAGGTGGAATACACGCACACAAGTACATTGTTCATGGACCACTTTGGGGATAACCTTTAAAGTGTGCACATGACATCACCATCATGATGGGCATGAGCCAAATGGTGAACTGAAAAGGGCAAGACAAGTTTGTGCTTCATATTCACTGGTCATGTTGATGGATCCAGTTGGCCAGATGGTGGAATCCCTGGTTTCAGTCGCATTGCTTCTGGTTCACGTAGCTTTTCATAGAATTGTTACAGGATAAGAGGAAGTCATTTTGCCCGGCATGTCTTCGAAGGAGAAATTCACCTTGTTCCACTTTCCCCACATTCTCCCTTTTCAGCTAATAATCCAGTTTGCTGTTGAATGCCTTGATTGAATCCGCCTCGCTGTCACCAAGGTTTGAATCTTGTAACTTTACAGGATCAGTGTCATGCTCCAACTATTCTGAATCCACTTATCACTGTGCCCCAACCATGCCTCTTGTTCAGTTGTAATCTGTGAAATTCTGGTTCGCCAGTGATGTGAATAACAACTGCAACATTTATTCACAATTAACCATTATAGAGGCTACCAGCCAGCTGCTGAGAAGATTTTGCAACAGAATCCAAGCTCACCAGGGTGATTCCTCCACCCTGCTCTGATTGATTTCAGTCATGTGGAGATTGGAAGGGGAAAAATGGCCCAGGGGAAGAACAGCCCTGCAGCCATTTAAGGCTGATTCGCTACTTCTAATAACAGTGTGTTGAGCCACCAATGAGTTATATCAACTGGGTGTGGAGATGTTGAATGAGCTGCGTGTGTTGTGCCAGTGTGTGGGACAATCACAGGTAAGGTACAGGGGTTGGCCCTACAGACCTTGCAAGGGGATGGGTGTACGATTGACTGGCAAGGACATGTTTGTTCCCAACTCTGCTCTGTTCCTGTCCCCAAAAGCTCAGGTCAGGCTGGACATGTCACTCATCTGGAAACATGCTATGATGCTCACACTGCAGTTAATGCACAGTGACCACAGGAGACTTCCTCCTCCTTTCTCCCTTTTATCCCCTCTTCCTACCTCTTGCTCTTCCGTTCTCTCTCATTATCTTGTGTATCACTGAAACTTCTATGAGGTTTGTGTTCTGTTCCTTTGAAGGAGGTAACTGGGAAGCCAGCTTCCTGGCTAGATCTGATGGCCGTTGGATTGGTTCTTTTACAACTCCACCTGTTTGAAGTGGCCTGGAAGTATTTGGACCTTGTGTCGAGTGTCATCATTTTCTGGCTCCTCATGCTGTGGTGATTCAGCCACTTTGTGCTATAATGTGTACCTAATTCCTTGTGACAAAAATTTCTTCAGGCGTTTTTGTCCTGTTTCAGAGCGACACCAGGGAATAATAATGTAGATACCGGCAAAATACTGCGGTGACACTCTTGACAAAGGATTATCTTGATTCAAAACATTAGCTCTATTCTCTCTTCACAGATGTTGTCAGACTTGCTGAGATTTTCCAGCATTTTCTGTTTTTGTGTGTGAAAAATGTGGACATTGTTTAAATTATTATAAGGTTCTGAAGGCACACATTTGGTCTTGGCAACTGCGAACTGACACTTCATTCTCTTACTGAAGTTCACAAAATTTTACAGTGGTGTTTGTGATTTGGTTATTGTTTGTCAATGAGTGTATAATAGTTTGAAATATTTTGCTAAATTTTTCTCTCTGGATTTGTCTTCTCAGCACTGCTGGTCCTTCCTTGTTCGGATTGTGTTAAATATGACAGTTACTACTTCAGATTTGGATCGGGCTGCAATCTAAACATTAACTGATTTGCTCTTCCCACTGATGCCTCCTGCCATATTTGAAATGCTTTTGTAGACTTCCAACCCCTGCAGAATTTCCCTTTGAACACTGTTCAGAAGTTTCAGGAAGTGATAAGGGCTATAAAACGTAAAACAAAATTCAAGTCTGTGAATCAAACTGCTGTGCCATCTTTTTCCATTTGAGGGCAATATGAGCACAAACCACCTCAGTCGCTAGCAGGAAGGTTCAGATGTGTCATCTGCAAATTAAGTAGATAGATAGATAGAACAGTACAGCACAGAACAGGCCCTTCGGCCCACAAAGTAGATTTGAATAAGTGCGAGAAAATTAACTTGACACATCAAGCTCCTCATTCTGCATGTACCCACATAATCTCACCCTAGTTTAAGCCTTTAGCTTTTTTTATTTCAACCTTTTTAATTGGATTCACCTTTATCTCACTGTCCTGCAGACGTATTGTAACTTAATGGTGTTCAGGATGAAACATTCCCATTGCCTTTCCTGCGCTGTGCTGTGGGTCAGTTCAGCTTAGTTGGCTGGATAGCTGGTTTGTGATGCCAACAGTATGGGTTCAATTCCCATACCTGCTGAGGTTATTCATGAAGACCCGCCTTCTCAACTTTACCCCTTAGCCTGAGTGTGGTGATCCTCAGGTTAAATCACCACCAGTCAGCTCTCAGGCTATGGTCATCTGGGACTTTGGCGACTTTACCTTTGCACTATGCTGCACCCACCTTTTGACATATTTTGAGAGCGTAAGGAGTTGGTGTGAAGTGCTTTTGGTTTACCAGATGTTCAATTATAATAAAAATGAAAAGAGTACTGGAGTCTGAAGAAAGCAGGAGAGGGCTGTTAACTCTTAGTTCCTTCCCATTATCAGTCCTGTTTAATTTCCCAGCTGTGCAAAAGCCTGTGAATATTTTTGATCCTCTGATAGAACATGTGGGGATCTCATTATTGAGTTAAGATCAGTCGGGTCACTCGGATTATTTAGAGTACGGCACAGATGAGGCTATTGGACTATTTCCCCCACTAGTTCATGGTGTTATTTATGATCTACTCGAGCAAGCATCTACCCATCTTTCCTGATCCAAACTTACCATTGTCACGCTCTGTCTGTTTGTCTCAGAAAGCATTTCCGCCGTTACCAGTTTGACTTTGTTCTTGTGTGTTTCATTGAACCCTCATTTATCCCAGACAATATTTCCATGTGGGAACATGTAAAAAAAAACCTGTGCCATGATCTGAAGAAAGGCAGATACCTTCTCTGGTCAGCCAACAGATTGCTTGGGTCCTTAATCTGTTTATGGAACCAATCCTTTTGGCTCCTATTGCACCTGATATTCTCAGGCAGTCTCCCATCCAAGTATTAACCAGGCCTGAGTCTGCTTAGCTTCTGAGATCAGACAAGATTGGGCGTTTTCAGAGGAATGTGGCCATCGGCCTGTTTGTGGAACCTTGCTCTGCAGATATTAGTTGTTTTGAATTGCCAACAAATCAATGTCACCGAGAGTCATAGAGATTTACAGCATGGAAACAGGCCCTTCGGCCCAACTTGTCCATGCCGCCCATTTTTTTAAACCCCTAAGCTAATCCCAATTGCCCGCATTTGGTCCATAACTCTCTATACCCATCATACCCATGTAACTGTCTAAATGCTTTTTAAAAGACAAAATTGTACCCGCCTCTACTACTACCTGTGCTCCATTTTGAGGTCTTATTGGCACTGAAGATAGCTTCTGTTGCGAGTGAAGAGAATAAGTGGGCCAGTGTTCTTGATCTTGCAGACTTTCAAGATTTTAATTGTCAAGAGCCTTTAATTTTAAAATGTAGGCTACTGAATCATTCAGTTTGTGACACTGAAACAAATCGAACGGGTAAACCAAACGAGCTGTCACTTTCATTGAAATGTTTGCAATGAAAATGCAAATTTGAAATGTTGCAAGATTTCAATCAGCAGAAGCTGGGGTGCTTCTCTCCTGGCTGTTGTCTAGGAACCTTTATTCCGGGACCAAGTGACTGGGGGGACGTTTTGTCGCGGTGGACGGAATCTGGCGGAAGTGTCTCGGGGAAAGCCGCCGGGAAAAAAGGGAGAAAGTTAAAGAAAGGAAAAGGAGGCGAAGCTCGTTCCCGTGCGGCGGTCGGCTCCGGGTCCGAGGACTGACGGCGAGACAGAGGCCTGGGCGCCGAAGGGGTGGGTTCACTGTCCCCGCTTTGGAAATGGACGGGCCCCCTGAGAGGACCGAGATGTACGACCAGGCGCTGCTGGGCATCCTGCAGCATGTCGGCAAGATCGAGAACTTTCTGGAAGTTTTCTTCGGGTTTCTGTACAGGAAGACCGACTTCTTCCGCCTGATGGTGCTGAGGGAGGACAAGCTGGGCTTCCCGCCTGGGGTGGCCGAGAAGCTGGCCCTGAGGGTGAGTGCAGGGGGTCCGGGCAAACAGCCACAACACCGCTTTGTTCACCCATCTTCTCCAGTTCACTGTCCCTCTCCTCTTCACACCAATGTCTCATCTCCCCACATCCAATTCCATTCACTTATCACCACTGTGCTCACTGTGTTAACTCCTGGATTTGCAGACTCATCCCTCCCTGTTTACCATCCTCCACCTCCATAACCCTCTGATGTCCAGGTGCTTCTCCAACCTGGCTTCTTACACTTACCTGATTTTAATTGGTCCGCCGTCACCTTTTGAGATCTAAAGCACTGGAATTCCCACCTGAATATCGCTGGCTCTCCTTTTAATTTCCCTTGTACTCTCTGCTTAAAACCTGCCTTACCTATTCTCCTATCTTTGGCTCAAATTGGGTTGAAATCACCCTTGTGAAGGACCTTGAGATGTTTTACCGTGTTGGAGGTGTTAAAGAATCTAAGTTATTGTTGCTGTCTGGCCGCTAATCGGCTGGTGACAATTGTATTGACCCCGACATGTCACTCTGCCAAGGCCAGCAAGCTCAGCCCGGACTGGGACACCTGAGACTTTATGGGAATTTGTGCTTCAGACGTTTCTTAAACGATTACAGCATAAACACGTAGACAATCAAAATAATCAATTATATTTTAATGTACAGGCATCCCAGGTGAGGAGCACAGAAATGCACACAGCGTAGCATTGGAGTTGGCTATTGATTGTTCAAAATTTTAGTAGCTTCGCTGTCAAGGGCCCCTTGTAAAGACTGGCCAGAGAAAAAATAACTGCACAGGAGAAATGCTGATCTGAAAACTGCGCACAATGTAAATGGCCGATGGCCAGAACTAATCTTGAAAACAGTGTGGCCAAAGGTACAAGTCTCCAGAATAATTCTATGCAGCCGCCTTTTACGTTTGCAACAGTGAGTTCCTCACAGAGATATTCAGTCCGAGGGGCTAGGGTCTTGCATCTTTTTACTATTATTATATGATAATTTGATTTTTTTAAATGTCTGGGCTGTTTTAACTTGGAAGAGGTATATCCATTGGTGGGTTGATTTGATGGGTGGTGTCTGATGCACGCGGAGGCACATGAAGCATTCTGAAGATTGGAATGGGTGACGTACATGAAGCTGCAAACAATAAGCAGCCCTGGGAGGGAGGGGTTATTTATGGAGTCCCGCAGCACATTTACCATGATTGGGGAAATTGTTTCCACAAGGGATGGGGATGGCAATAGAGGGATGATATGGATGAGACGTGAGATGGTTAAAATGGATAAGAGTGGCAAAATTACCATTACAATTATTTGATGCAACCTATTATCCTAAAGCTATACTTTGTGAAGATTCATGAGATTTGAATCAAAATGTTTTCAAATAGCTGTCGGGTGAATTAAAAGGATATGTTAGAGTTGATTCCATTGACAAAGATGATAACTGCTTCAACTCTTCAGAATTTCGACACAGTCAAACTCTGACATGCCTCCACACAACCTGAGACTTAAGGAAGGAGCACCACAGAGGTCTAGGATGAGAAGAAGTTACAACGAGAGGAGGGATAAGGCCATGGAGGTATTTGAAAACCAGGATAAGATTTTTAAAATTGAGGTGGTGTTGCCAGATAGGAAGTCTATGAAATTGACATACTCGTGCAACGTGGGAAGTTTTCTTAGGCTAACAGATTTAGCCCACATCCAGAGGTGCTTGAACAGCCCAGGGTGGACTTCTGATTTTCCATGTTGCTTAATTTCGACCTGAAATACATGCTGCATCAGCAACACACTTTATTTTAGTAAAGAATGTTGAAGGGATTTGTTTAATTACAATTCATTCAGTTATAATGTTGCTCTGATTTTATTTTATCATTAACACATATATTGGTGTACAGTGAAAAGTATTGTTTCTTTCGCGCTATTTATACAAAGCATACAGTTCATAGAGAAGGAAAGGAGAGAGTGCAGAATGTAGCGTTACAGTCATAGTTAGGGTGTAGAAAAAGATCAACTTAATATAAATCATGTATTTTCAGCGGTACAAATGTGACTGCAAATGCTTTGTGGATCTCTGAGAGTTTGCAAGAATTTCCCATCTCTGAATCGAGAAGGTTGTGTTGACAGATTGCTATTTGCCCAGGATACACTGCCAAGCAAACACAATTTTAACTTTTTTATAGTTTGACCTGCTTCTCATCCCTGAAAGCTAGTGAAGTGAATTTAATCTGCCATAATCAATGGTCTTGGATTTCCTATCAAGATGAGTACGGTCACTTTTTACTTTCAAACTGCGCTAGCTTCTCTCTCAACAAATCTACCGTGTACTTATGTGTTTGAAGAAACCTGTGTGCGAGTGCAATGTTATTAGCAAGGTTGTGTTCTCCTTTGAAACTCCGTGTCGGAACATTTGTATCCTAATGTCAGATGTGCTTGATTTGAATTGCATTCAACATAATGGTTTTCAGCAGGGTAACTAACCAAGCTGCTGAAGTGTACAAAAACTGGTGATTGTTTAGGGGATTAAAGAGTTAAAGAACAATCATCAGAGATCAGTGTTTTGTAAAGGATATGAATGAAATCATAAAGTGCTACAGCAAGATGACAGGATCCAAGATAATGTGACATCACAAAATAATACAAAGTGCTTCGTTACATCCATTGGTCATGAACTATGTAAATGCAAGACTTTGTTTTAAAGGGATTCCTGTTGACAACGCAGTCCCAGCAAATTAATCGTACTAGTGAGTGCCTATTTCTAAACTCTGAAAGTCAACAAAAGTGCCCCCCTCTCCCTGTTCGACTGTTCTTCTGGTTGCCAGATCCATGCCAGGGGAGACCTCTCGTTGCGAACCAATTACATAATGGGGGAATTACCGGATATAGAGTCCTGATATTGAGATGCAAATTTATTGAAAGGGTAGGAGGCAGGGACGTTCGCAAAGGGATATCCCACAAGCATAAATTTTGTTTTGTGTCTCTTGTGATATTTTGCATGCCTGTCACCATTGATGCCTGTTGCAAATAGGATGCAAAATCATGGCCATCCACTTCCAGTCTGGCAATATATCAACTTTGAAACATTCTCTTCCTTGTTTTTAAATACCTGAAAGGCCACATCCCTCCCATCTTTGTAACTTCTTTCATCCCGATATCCCCCTGAGGTACTTGCATTGCTCTGAATCTGACCTTTTGCATGTCCCTGATTTTCATCGCTCCATCTGGTGCTTTCAGCTACCTAAGTTCCAAGATCTAGAATTGTCTTCGTAAACCTCTTTGCCTCTCGACCTCTCCGCTTTAAGACCCTCTTTAAAACATACCTTTAATCATCTTTTCCATTAGCTCTCATTTTTTTAAAAAAACAACTCGAAATACTGATCTCAATTCTGATGAAAGGTCAGCCACGTTCTCCCCATGTCTGCGTGGGTTTCCTCCGGGTGCTCCGGTTTCTTCCCACAGTCCAAAAGACGTGCTGGTTAGGTGAATTGGCCATGCTAAATTCTCCCTCTGCGTCCCCAAACAGGTGCCGAAGTGTGGCGACCAGGGGATTTTTATAGTAACTTCATTGCAATGTTAATGTAAGCCTGCTTGTGACACTAATAAATAAACTTTAAACCTGAAATGTTAACTCGATTTATCTCTCCACAGATATTGGCAGAACTACTGAGTATTTGCAGCATTTATTGTTGTCATTTCTCGCATCCACAGAATTTTGCCTTTCTAATGTCTCCATATCAAATTTTATTTGATTTGTACAACAGCTCCTGCGGATATTTTCCAAAGGTGATGTGCAAATTAAATTTCTTTTTCCTTGATGAACAGTCCAATCCTGTAAAATGGCACCTACAGAGATCTGGATTTTGTGACCCCCAACTCATTTTGTTTTGGATTTAAGGTTTTCATTGCTTCAGTCTTTGTTGTGGCTTCTGCAAGGGAAAGGGCAGCTTTCTTGCCAATGGCTTCAGCCAGTCCCGTTGCAACCAAGAATTCTTCAGCCGTTTGACCTTTTAATTGGGCATACATTGTTTCAAGAAAATAGAAACACGTGTAGGTCATTCAGCTCCACCAGTCTGCTTTGCCATGCAGTGAGATCGTGCCTGACCTGCACCTCCGTTCTAATCTCTCATCTGAGCACCTCATCATCTCGTGATATCGTTACCTAACATAAAGTGTCGTGATTACACCCTTGAAAGCCAATGTTTTCATTTTCATTTTGTTTTCAAGGCTTTCAAGAAGTTTGAACGTTATTCCATTCAAGATAATGAGAGACGGGTGAAAGAGCTGGAGAAGAAACTGAATGACAGGAAAATGGAAGAAGACAAGCTGTGTGTCCCACTTCCTGGTCAGGAGGTGGAGATTGAGTCAGCAGCAGAGGAGCAACCTGACGCAGAGGCAGCAGTGACGGTTGAACAGAACACACTGAGCACAGAGAAAGATGAGCAAGCGATTCAGGCAGATTTACAGCAGCCCACCACTACTGATAAACAGCTAGAGGGCACTGCTGCTGCACCAGTTGTGAAACAGGAGCAACTTGAGCTTTCCAAGTATGTGTATCCGTTTGTTCTTAATATAAAATAGGGAATGAGAATCAATATCCACCTGTGTGGTAGTTCTGAGGATGTGACTAATCACTGTATAGTCTTTTTCAGGAGACCCGAGGGTTGTTGTCTCTGCTTCTCTCTGTTTATAGTTGGGTTCCACCTCACTGCGCCAAGCAAATGTAGCAGGTTCTCTGCTGCATTGCAGATATTACTTGTCATAGGGTTTGACTCAGTGTTTGACTGCTCCCTTTACAGCGTTTATACTTGAGTGAATCTGTGTCCCTGACATGGCAGCTTGAGTGACTCTGAAAGGAATAGGACAGTAGCTTTTTAAAATTGGGTTAACTGGATCCATTTTGGAACTGATAATGAGGAGTAGCAGTATATTGATGGGAAGGATATTTCCTGGATTGGTACCAGTAATGAGAGACTAAAGAATTAATATTTTTCGTTTTCAAATTCAAAAGGTGAACAAGAGATGTAATAGAGGTGTTGAAAATGACTGAGTGGGCCCTGATACAGAGGGTTATATTCTTAGAAGTACAGGGTAAAGCCAGAATACCTGATGACTACTTTGTAGGGTATTTACTTAGGAAGAGGAATCTGATAAAATGTTGCAGATAGTAGAGACAATACAAAGTAAAAATTGAGAAGGATGAAGTATTGGAATGTCTGACTATGTCAGTGGATAAACAGCCTGTTCTGGGTGGCTTGCATCCCACGTCATTGGAAGAAGTGCAGGTGCAGATAATGGAAGGGTTTACCACAATCTTGCTATCGTCCCTCAACCCAGGGGACTGGATGGTGCAGAAGTGTCGGGCTCGAGCTATTATAATTCACATCTTTTTCAAATGATCTCTTGCTGCCTTGCCACTCATCCCCAGAGTCCTCATTTCCAACAAGGGTTCAGGAGAGGGAAGTGGGAGCATTTAAATGGAAATGGGAGGAGGTGGTGGGAATTAAGGAATTCTTATTTAAAGGTCAAACAAAAAGGTTTCAGTTATCTTCACAGATATAAAATGAAACCCCAACACAATAAAACTCTTCTGCATGGGTTAGATAATAGTGCCCTGAATGACTTAGAGTTTTGAATGTCTGAATATTAGTTGGAAAGTGAAAAAACAAACAATGCACTGTTGGAACAGAAAAAAACAATATAACATTAATGTTTTATTGTATCACATCTACTAACTGTACATGGTAACTGTTATAAATCATTAAATTCAGGGTAATGTTTTCTGAGTGGTTATGAAAATTCTAGCCAATAAGATACAAATAAATTAAGTTTTTTGAGAAAGATTGTGTTTATTCATGACAGACCTAGCCCCACTCCTGTAAAGAAGTGTACATTATATCACAGAGGTATTAAGTTTAAGGTATCCGTTGCTCTCCTCTTCCCCCACCCAAGCTGGGTACACCACTGGTGCACATGTTATATTGGAGCTCTTGATAGATGTTAAGGTCCCTTGACTGGGACAAGGGTGGGCTATATGACTTTTTTTTTAGCAACACTGCTAGAGTATTGCAGTAAGTTAGCAAACTGTTCTCACATCTCTTTGATTTGAATCCTGCCCAACTAATGCGTTGAAACTGTCCTTGGCTGGATGTCAGGATGATCCGTGAAAGGTGTTTGGGCAGTGCTGACACAGCATTTGATTGGTGTGTATCCACATCACAAAATTATTTCCAATTTGGCCCAATCTTGGGAATCAACCTTTCTTACTCGTGCAGTAGACCTCTTCATACACATGGTGCCATCTCTGTTTTATGAATGCTTGTTGACTTGAGAGTGAGAAAGTCACAGCTAGCAGTTTTATTACATTTTTGCAGTTTTAGGAATGACATGTTACCTGTGATTAATTGTTTGTTGGTTTGTTTTGCAGAAAATGTGAAGAAAACTCTGATAGCTACAATGGGGCTGTGAGGGACAACTACACTTGGTCCCAGGATTACACTGACCTGGAAGTTAAGGTGCCAGTGTCCAAGGCGATTGTGAAAGGAAGACAGGTAATAGCCAATCTCACGCATTTTGAACCAGATTCCACCTGGTTCAAATAAGTTAACCTGTAAGAGGTCTTAAAATCTTAGAAACCCTACAGCACAGAGAGGCCATTCAGCCCATCGAGTCTGCACCGACCACAATCCCACCCAGGCCCTACCCCCATATCCCTACATATTTACCTACTAATCCCTCTAACCTACGCATCCCAGGACACGAAGGGCAATTTTAGCATGGCCAATCAACCTAACCCGCACATCTTTGGACTGTGGGAGGAAACCGGAGCACCCGGAGGAAACCCACGCAGACACGAGGGGAATGTGCAAACTCCACACAGACAGTGACCCAAGCCGGGAATCGAACCCAGATCCCTGGAGCTGTGAAGCAGCAGTGCTAACCACTGTGCTACCGTGTGTGACCAGTTCAGAATTCATTGCCAAACTTTGTGATGACTGAATAGGCCAAGACTTTGTCCAGAACACCACAAAGCCATCCTGCTGAAGGTCCCAGATTTGATTCCTGGTCTACACTGAACTTGGCTGTGACAGCACTTCGGGTGCATAAAAATACTTTTTGCTGCTGAACAATGTCCAGTAATATCTGTTGGGAAGCATGTGTACACACATGTTGGTTGTAAACAGGTTCCAATTCTGGTGGAATAAATCGCTTGATCAGCCTTTGGGCGGACATGAGAATAGTCTCCTGGTTGGGGTGCAGATAATCTACCAGTGCCTGAGAAACTAAACTCAGGAGAGATTGATGCCTTCAGATGAAGTAGGTGGAAAATTGTGCTGGTGAAGTCAGACTGGAACAGGTCAGGTGCTGAAATCTAAAACCTGGTAAGGTCATAATGATCTAAAACTGTTTCCAAATGACCTGAAAAAAAAATAGATTGGGTTGAGGTAAATTGAAGAAAAAGGTCACAAGGTGTTGCTGCTTGCATATCCAGAACTTGAGTACAGGGAGTGTAGATGCACTGTTCCACTTCAGTAATTGTAGTTACCTGTGGGTGTTTTGTCAGCGATAGTGTACATTTTCATCTGATGAGTGGCTGAAACCCTGGTCCAGGCAGCATCTGCTGAAAACGTGATGGTTTTTGACAAACCAGTTCATTGGGATTAGATTGTATTTCTTTCTGATGGACCCTTTGTAGTTTCATGGTTCAGCGTTGAGAGTTATTTGAATTAAATGGAGTTAAACGGCTAGCTAACAGCCTGTAATTTGTTGTGGTGCAAGAAGCTGAATGCTTTACAAGTATTTAAACTGTGATCTAGATTAATCCTTCCAGAAAGAGCCTTATGCTTTAGAATTTTTTTGGTTTGAGGAGATGATCCTCATTTGTGAATTTAATATAAGATGTGTTCCAGCAACCATGACAAATACAGATGATTTAAATTTTTGGTCTTGCTCATTCATTAAGTAATGGTCTTTAGAAAGTTGGGTATGTCAAAATTTCATGCAATACCAGCTCAGGCCATACAGCTAAGTTGGTGGAAAGTAGCATTTGTGCCACATCAGTGCCAGACAACAATCATTCCCAGTAAGAGAGAATCTAACCATCTCACTGTGACATTCAATGACAGTGTAGTTGATTCTTAATTGCTCCCTGAAATGGCCAAGCAATTGGGGATGCAACAAATTCTGTCCTTATCATGTATCCCATCAAAGGATTTTAAAAGAATTACCACTGAATGGTGATGCTGATAATTACCATTGACCAAAGACTTAATATGAATGTTACTTAGCACTTACCAGCCCATGTCCGAATGTTGCTGACTAACCATTTCAGTGTCTGAGAAGTTGTGAATGGCACTGAACACTGCAATGATCAGCCGTTCTGACCTTGTGTTGGAGGGAAGGCTTTTGGTGAAGCTGACAGGGCCAATAGCACTTGTGCTGAGCAACTAATGCAGTAAATTCCAGGACAAAGGATAAAGCAGCCCATGTCATTGGCATCCCATCTCCCACCAAAGCACAGTGGCAGCAGTGTGTACTATGTACCAAATGCACTGCAGCAACATTTCAAGACCCCTTCAACAGTGCTTTCTAAACCTGGGATCTGAACCACCTGGGAAGGAGGACAGAGTAAGGTGATGCATGGGAGTAGCACCTATAAGTTCTCTTCCAAGACAGATACCATCCTGATTTAGAACTGTGTCATGGCTCCTTCACTGTTGTTGGTTAACAAGTTGGAAGTTATTTTCTAAAAGCACTGAAGGTGTACGTGTACCAAATGTGCTGCAACCATTCAAGAAGGCACCAGAATTACAAAAGAGATGTGCCAGAAATGCTGATGTTGCCAGTGATGCTCGATGCTCAAAGATGGCTGAAGATGCATTGTTGAAGGTACTGCCTTTACGGTGGGACTCAGTTTTGATAGTTCAGATGGACATTTACAATCCCTTGGCAAGTTTTGGGGAAAAAAGAGGGAGTTCTCTCTCTTTTGTTTTCAAAATGGTGTTTTTTCACTCCCAAATCTTGTGCTACACACCAGTCCCAATACAGGATGGGCAAAAGGCTCGTTCTGGGCCATGCAGTGCAGGACCAAAGGAGCTATTTGCCGCAGTGTGTCTGTGTTGGCTCTTTCAAAGAGCAATTCGGTTTGGTCCATTCTTTGTCCATTTTTCTGCAATTTTTTCCTCCTTCAAGTATTTATTCAGTTCCCTTTTGAAGACTATTTTCTTTAACCTATTTCTAGCTACCAATCAGGTAGTGCATTCCAAATCCTAACTGCTCATTGCTTAACATTCTTTTGTCACTAGCTGCCAGGGACTGATTTTAATTTTTATAAAATTAGACTTTCTTCCAATGCGCTTGAAGGAACAGCACTTTACTTTTTTTCACTGCCTGACTTTCATGCTCTCTGATCCAGAGAAGAATGCGAGTCATAGATTGGAAACCTGGCATAGGCTGGGAATTATCAGAACTCTGATAACTTCAGATAAATATGAAATTGCATTACTGTATTTCAGGACCATCTAAACTTTTTGATTAAGGTAAAATGCAATTGAGAAATGGAACTTGTGTATAAAAATGAAATCATTTGATTTTATTCCTTGTGTTTGCACACAGGTTTCTGTAGATATACAGAGCAACTATCTACGTGTGGTTGTGTTTGAAGGTGGGAGTGAGCAAGTCATTGTAGATGGAAAACTGACGCATAAAATCAACACTGAAAACTCCATGTGGAGCTTAGAACCAGGGTGCTGCATCTTGGTAAGACTGCTAACGTATGTGGAATGTACAACACAGACACAGGCAATTTGGTCCAAGAGGTCCATGGTACACACAAACTCATGGCATGTCAACAGGGCATTAGAACAAGGAGAGGTTGCACTGCAGTTGGTCTGGGTATGAATTCCATGTATGTGTATTTTCCATGAGGTTATATGTTAATGATTAGAAGTGTTGACACAGGCTAACTATGTTCCAGTTGCTAACAAGGATGGGCTGATGAATTTCTGTTTCTCAAACTGGAAATCAAGCCAATGACTTCCTCTCTTTGTGGATCACCCGTATTGGCTGTTTCTGTATACCTAGTGGAGCAGCAAGACAAGTTTATATTAATGTGTCATCAATTTCTTCTGCCTACAATGCCTTTTGGCATTTTGGAAGTATACAAATAGGCCTTTGTTTGTGTCAGTGATCGTGGTGAGGTGCTGGACAGATGAGCTGAATTGAATCTCTCTTTGGCTGTTGTTTGAAGTTTGCTGTGAAGTGGACGAGAGGGTATAACTCTGAGAATAATTCTGATTTTCTCGTTCAGCACACTGTGGAATTCCTTGTTGGTCTCCATTTTTAAAAAATTATTTGATCTTGGGTGATTTGCATCACTGACATGCATTTGTTGCCCATCCCTAATTGCCCTTCAGAAAGTGATGGTGAGCTCCTCCCTGAACCGCTGCACTCCCTGTTGTGTAGGTACATCTATAATGCTGTTAGGAAATTTGTCCCAGGATTTTGATCCAATATTGCTGAAGGCATAGCAATCTAGTTCAAGACTGGTGAGAGATGTGGAGGGGAATTTGCAGAAGGTGGCAATCCCATGCGTTTGCTGCCTTTATCCTTCCGGGCGGTTGAGGTAATGGGTATGAAAGATGCTGTCAAAGGAACTTTGCTGCCGTGCATCTTGGAGACGGTACACACAGCCGTCACTGTGAAGTAGAAATGGTCTAGAGCTTCGGGTTTTTAGGTGTCCAGATCATCACCAACCTGTCCTGGTTCCCCCATGCTGACACTATCGTTAAGAAAGCCCACCAACACCTCTACTTTCTCAGAAGACTAAGGAAATTTGACATGTTTGCTACCGACTCTCACCAATTTTTACAGATGCACCATAGAAAGCATTCTTTCTGGTTGTATCGCAGCTTGGTATGGCTCCTGCTCTGCCCAAGACTGCAAGAAACTGCAAAGGGTCGTGAACGAAGCGAAGCCCAGCCCATCACTCAAACCAGCCTCCCGTCTCCTGACTCCATCGACATTCCCCGCCAGCATAATTAAGGACGCCACGCACCCCCGACATTCTCTCATCCACCACCTTCTGTCGGGGAAAAAGATACAAAAGTCTGAGGTCACGTACCAACCGACTCGAGAACAGCTTTTTCCCTGCTGCCGTCTGATTTTTGAATGGACCTACCTCGCATTAAGTTGATCTTTCTCTACACCCTACCCATGGCTGTAACACTACATTCTGCGCACTCCTTTCTTTCTCTATGAATGGTTTTGTCTGTATAGCGTGGAAGAAACAATACTTTTCATCAAATCAAGGTGTGGAGGGTCCAGGATGAGCATTGGTATCAGTAACTTTTTGAAGCTTGCGTTTCTTAACACCGAGGAGGAAAAGGAAAAGCTTCTTGTTGATGTGTCAGATGAGATGAAGAATAAAATCGAACTTAGGACAAGGATAGCTTTGAGAGAGGCTGATGATTGAGTGTCAACTTATGAGGCTGTAATTGGCTGGGTTGGATTTGTCCTGTTTTTCTGGACAGGAAC
This sequence comes from Mustelus asterias, assembly GCF_964213995.1. NCBI lineage: Eukaryota > Metazoa > Chordata > Chondrichthyes > Carcharhiniformes > Triakidae > Mustelus > Mustelus asterias. The sequence goes on along the minus strand of NC_135822.1, from coordinate 63,514,297 downwards.
ATGGGTAGTTTTCCACATTGTCGGGTAGATATCTGCACAGTAGCTCTACTGGAACAGTTTGACTAGGAATGTGGCTATTTGAACACAAGTCTTCAGTACTGCTGCTGGGATGTTGTCAGAACCCGTGGACTTGAGTACCTTCTGCTGTTTCCTGTTCTCGAGTGGGCTGAATCAAACTGGCTGAAGTCTGGTATCTCTGCTGGAGATCTCGGGAGGAGGCTGACCTGGGATTATCCTCACAGCATTTCTGGCGCAAGATGCATTTGATTGCAAATGTTTTGGCCTTTTCTTTTCTTCTGCATTCAATGGGATGTTCTGCGTAAAGGTCAGTTTTTCATGAAATATTTATTCTTGATGAATTGAAATTTGATAGTCCGTTCCAAAAGCAACTTAACGTGGAAAATACATCAGCTCATGAAAGCCCCAAACATAACAGTTTTCCTCTCACTTGTCTGCTTGTTGCAAACATCAGTTGCCTGAAGAAAGCTTCATGTTAGTTCCTTGAAATCAGTTACAGAAAATTGCCTTTAATTGTCATGCTCTGTTTTTTCCTCCCTCAATTTTTCTTCTCTGTTGAGACCTTGAATTCTGACGGCAGAATTGTTGAATAACAGAGTCATGAAGAAAGGCTGAACTAAATGCACAGTTAATACTGCACCATCCCAGTTTAATTATTTTCAAAATTACAATTATTTAAGCTTTTGTTTTTGTAACCCTTTCAAAATGAGAAGAAAAAATCCCCACCCTAAGTCACCTTGTTGCAGAATATTGTCCTTTAGTCAGGGATGGTGAAGTCGCAGGAATGAGGTTTGTCTGCACAGGAAATGCTCTGAGCTGACTCGTAAATTACCAATGCCTCTACTCCAGCCAGCAAGTAGGTCTACAGCAAACTACTGGTCAAGATCTGTGCAGGAGAGATTTTGAGTGTCAATCATTAATAACTCGGGTTCAATACATGACGTGTACATTCAAAGATGGGTTTGCATTTTCACAACTCAGGATAATTTTCCAATTATGGACCAGCACTGAGGCTTCCAAGCATAGGGATATGGCAGGAGATTAAATGTAAAATTATTTTGCCTTACTTGGTGGTCGAGTGCCAATGCATCAAAAGAGGCACATGGATCAAAACTTAATCTCGTGTTAAATGTTATATTGATGCACAGAGTGGTCTCCAAGTAGCCTTTGGAGTTTAGAACAGTTCGATTCAAACCTAACTTAATGATGTGAAGCTGAAGTCTTCCATGAATTGCTCTAGTCTTTCCACTTTATTTTCCAATCCCATGCACTAACTTACTCCAAGAAGACTGGATAACTTAACTTGCACCCACCTCTCTGGTTGGTTGATGAATTTTATTCTTTTGTGCATGTGTGATTTATTCTGAGTTTCTGTAGAAAATAAGTTGCTCATTTTCTGCTTTGATTTGTTTTTACTCTCATTATCCTTATTGTAATGACTCAGGAAGCCTGACTGGAAAAGAAAATATTTTATTCCAGAATTCAAAGTAAAACCACCTGCCTGGCACTACCATTTAGCAGGCTCAGTCCTGAGCCTGGCAGGTCACACACTGCCTGTTACCAGGGGAACTCATACTCAACAAGTCCCATTGGAAGATCAGTCAATGATTCCCCACGGACCTTGTGCAGGTTATCACACTTAAGATAAATTGCATTAAATTTGGTCACAAAAATAAGTTTTAAGATGCAAGGTCCAATTAAACAATTATGTTCACAATTTTTCACAAGTCTTGGGCTGGCAGCAAGTATTTTCAGAAAGACTGGGCAGAGAAGTTGAGTGAAGAGAATTATTTCTGGGACTGTTTCAGGCTGAGACTGACTGGCCTTTACCATTGAAACCATGCAGAAGGAGGCCATTCAGCCCATCATGTCCACACCATTCCACAACAATCCCACCGAGACTCTTTCTATGTAACCACATATTTACCCCGCTAACCCCTCTAACCTATGCATCCTAGGACACTAAGGGGCAACTTAGCATAGCCAATGCACCTACCCTGCACATCTTTGGTCTGTGAGAGGAAATCCACGCAGACATGGGGAGACTGCGAACAGTCACCCGAGCCGGAATTAAACCCAGCTCCCTGGCGCTGTGAGGCAGCAGTGCTAACTGTGACACCGTGCCCGTCCATTTTTTAAAAAATCTCCATAATGTGAACCGTTGGAATCACTTGACTCTTAAATGTTGGCCTTCTTCATGATAGACCTTGTGAATGACATTTGTTTATTCCATGGAATTTCATCACATTCCCTTGCAGACAAAAAGAACTTGCTGAGTAACAGGAGACCACTACCTGAACAATTTGCTGTGTTCATTTTCTTATTACTTTAAGACTGCAGGAAAAAGAAAATATTGACCCGAGAGAATCCTTGTCAATGTCCAACCTGACAATTACATTTTCTGCTGAGAGCTTCTTAAGTTTGTCAATCCCACCATTCTTGCAAATGTGGATTAGGAAAGGGGGCCTGAAGCCAACAATGCCTATTTTGTGGATTTCTCAGCTATGCAAACTCTTTATCTACACATTCCAAGCTGTTGTCATTTCTCCCTATTTGGAGAATGTGTACACACTTAAAATAAATGATTGAAGTATGCTTTGAACTGTACCTTGCTCCTTGTTTTAACAAAGCCTCTGTTTTCATATTAATGTTGAATTCTAAGAGATACTATGAATTTTTTTTAATTTAATGAACAATTAAATACACTCCAAGTATAAGATGCTGTCCAATGTAAAATTTATTTGAAAGCTGTTCTACTTGTTTGACTCTTCCCATGCAAGTGCATCATTCCATCCATATTAGAGGTGTGCCCCTGGGTACCTTTAACTGTTCAGTTTTATGAAGGAAATGTAATATTTTTTAAATATTTGTTTTGTTAACAGATTAACTTGAATAAAAATGGGGAATACTGGTGGAATGCAATTCTAGAAGGTGAAGAGACTATAGACATAGACAAGATAAACAAAGAGCGGTCGATGGCAACAGTGGATGAGGAGGAGCATGCAGTGCTGGACAGATTAACCTTTGATTATCACCAGAAAATGCAGGGCAAACCACAGAGTCATGAAACGGTAAGAAAACCATCAGGAATGGGGAGACAGTTGGTAATACTTGAGCACCTATCTATTTCTATATTACTAATCAATTTTTGTCATGTTTCCTGTCCATAACCCTTCTACTTTGTTTGTCAAAGTCTGTAATGAAAAAATCCATAGTAACATAGCAACATTTCTGTTATGGTTTGCTGCAGAACCAGTGGAATTGCTCCGGTTTTGCAGAGAAAGTCTTTGTCTCCTTTTTCCCTCCGTAATTGCAACTTTTCATGTCCAAAATAAGTATTTAAGTAACTTGATTATGAATTTCCTTGTGTATTTTAAAGCCTTTGTGATATTTTTCCTTTTGAAGGTGGCACGTGGGCTTTTTATTTTTGCTTTGAACTGTGACATTTCGATCTGAGGACAGGTCTGCCAACTTCTATGTGCATTCGTAACACTTGAGCAAGTGAAATGATGGAATGATTTTCTATGTGCAAAATCTATGTGCTTTAGCAAATTTTAAAAAAAGTTTGAAATAATCGCTGAACATTCTAGCATTCCAATTTGCCAAATGTGGAGCTTTCTTTCTTCGACCAAAGTTGGTGTTCCTGCTGGGTGTGGTTCCCCAGCAAGGACAAAGTGGAAAATGCATTCTGTGCTGGACGTTTGAACAGCCCTCGTGTCTGGGACTCGGATTTTCTTTCACAAGGGTGATGTCCTTCAAGTTACCAACAAGAAAGGTCACTGACTAGTTCTATCTCATGATGGAACATCTGCTGGCTTCTTTGCCAGCCCCTTCCTAATTTGGGATGAGCGGAGGGCTCACTGAAATGGACTTCTCACTCATGGATTCCGCTGCCCAAGAACACCGCTATCCCAACACAGATGTCCGGTGACCTTTGTGCATCTGTTGCCAGTGTGCAGATTCTTGACTAGGGACTTCCAGTTTAATAACCTGAACCATCTCTAATCCTCCATTGCTGCAGGACTGGACAATGAACATTTTGACGCAGAGAGCAGTTGTCGTCACCATAGTGCAGGGGCCTAGATTGTGACTCTGAAACACACAGGAGCACTAGAGAAATTCCAGCAGCAGTATTTCCGCCTCATATTCTAGATTCCATGGGAAGGTGATTGAACAAATGCTAGTGTGTTTGTTGAAGTCAGGTTCATAGAATGTATCTGCATGATTGAAAATCATCTCCCATCAGGTCTTGTTCTCTCAATTGTCAAATGGCCAATGTTCCAAAGGAGGACAAAAACAAGCTCTCAAGTTCTCTATGTGCGATAGTATTGACATTATTTATTGAGAGGAGCTTGCTCCGAATTGCTCAGAATGATGACAATGTGTCCATTAAGCTGTGTTGCACATAAGAGTTCCAGTCTCTTGATGAAGCAGACAGATGGCAGGGAAGGGAAGGAAGCAATCCTGCACTCTGGGTCCCACTATCTCATGGGATGTCCTGCTGTATGTGCCCAAAAAAGTCACCTGAAGATCTTTGCAAGTACTCGTGACACTAAGGAAATGTTATGCTTGAATCAAGGGACAGCTAAACAATTGGTAATTATGGTGTCTTTTATCCACGTGATGAAATAGTGAAACCATGCGGCACGGTGGTTAGCACTGCTGCCTCACAGCGCCAAGGACCTGGGTTCAATTCCAGCATTAGGTGTCTGTGTGGAGTCTGCATGTTCTCCCCATGTCTGCGTGGGTTTCCTCCGGGTGCTCCGGTTTCCTCCCCCAGTCCAAAGATGTGCAGGTTCTGTGGATTGGCCGTGCTAAATTACCCCTTAGTCTCCCAAGATTAGATGGGTTAGCCATGGGAAATATGTGGGGCACAGGGCCTGGGTAAGGTGCTCTGTCGTGAGTCATTGTAGACTCGATGGGCTCAACTGCACTGTAGGGATTCTATTCTGTTCACTCCACCAAAACTTTGTGGGCTCCCACAAAGACTGAGAAATAGAAGGGGTGAATTTTCCTCCCACTATCTCATTATTAGGAGGCATGTCGTTTGATCATGACTTATTTTCTTGGACAGTCAGCTTGCCAGATACAAAATCTATTAAAGCAGAGAACTAGTTTATAAGAATATTCAGTGAAAACTGGGCTGAGAGTGATTTGTGTCTTTATCACACTTGATATTCTGAAGGTGATCTGCCTTCAAACTGAGCTATTCAAAGCTTTCGGTTATTGTCCTAATCGGTGTCAGTTTGTTTCTCATCACTCTCTCCTGTGAAATTTCTCTGGATTGTTTACTCCCAGTACATGTGCGCATTATGACTAATTCTCGTGTCAGCCTGCTTCATTTGGCTATCTTTTATTTATCTCTCAGTCAAAATGTTGTGGGTTTAAACCTCCCTGAAAAGTTCTGAACCAAACTTTAGGCTGACGTTAAATAAAAGGAAATTATTGCAGATGCTGGAAATTTTAAATAGAAACAAAATAGTTTGACAGCTTCTGTGGAGACTTAGACTCTGATTTTACCGGCACGGCCGCCTGAGGCTGGTAAGATCGCGCCCGAGACCAACGGGGAATGACGTTCTGCGAGCCTTGCCCAACCCAATTTCGGGGCGGCCGTGCCAGTAACATCAGGGCCTTTAATGTTTCAGATCAAGGACCAGACTTGCTGGAGTTGGCATTCCTTAACCCCTGAAAGGAAGAGCAAGCTGTGGGATGAAATGAAACAACAGAGCAGGGCAGCTTTGAGATGAGATTGAGTTGGTGCCTCTGGAGAGAGAGAGATCGAGAATGTACATATGGCAGTGTGTGTGGATCCCGATGCAGCCAGAACAACAATTCATGGAATGTTGAATATCTTTGAGACACCTGCAATCATGGGTAGAATCGAAACACGAAGGATGGAATTTCAGTTCGAATCCACTTGGAATAAATTGGTGCTGGAGACAGTTGCTGAGAAAGTGAGTTTTGGTGGCCACCGTGGCTGGGCTTCTCCTGATCTCGTTTGCGCCAGCACTGTTGCCAGCGAGAATGGAGAATTTAGTGCTCGGCCAAAACTCCATTCACTGCTGTGGGAGTTGTGAATCCCAGCCGCGGGCGAGGTTGGAGAATTCTAGCCCGTGTCAAACACAATGAGGGAAATGGAAAGCAATGAAGGGATAAGAAACAAATGGGAATCCAGCCAGAAAGGAGAGCAGAACCTCTTCCACATACTCGTTTCTGAGAGAGAAGTAAAGAGAAGCAAAATACTGTAGATGCTGGAAATCTGAAATCAAAACAAAATGCTGAAAATACTCAGCGGATCTGGCAGCATCTGCAGAGAGAGAAAGGTCCTTTACCTGCAACGTGAATTATTGTTTCAAGCAAATAACATTGTCAGATGTTGTCAGACCTGCCGAGTATTTCCAGTGTTTTCTGTTTTTATTTTTGGCTGATATTGCAGTGATGAGGGAATGCTGCAAGGTCAGTAACATTGTGCAAGGCCCACTTTCTTCTTTTCATGCATCAGATATATGTTACATCTTGTATGACACTATTTAAAGATGAGTGAAGTATTCTCAGTGTCTTGACCAGCACCACTGATGTGTCAGAGCAACTCCCAAATCTGGCTGTGAAGAAGACACAGACTATAATGCTTTTGCTGGAGGCTGTTTATTGCAGAGCTTAATTCTCAACTCTAATATGTCCATACCTGACAGCATTGGCTGACTCCTTTATATAAACATTTTAATATAATTACCTAATCAATGCCCAACACCCGTTAGCCTATTACCTTTAAACAATTCTGCATTTAACATCCATCAACAGAATCTATCAGACACAAACATAATGAACTCAGATAAACCTGTTGTTTGTGGTCATTTTATCTGGATCAAAGCCATTACTGTGAGTGACTACCTTACAGAAGTTAATGTCTTCAAAAATAATTTGATGTGAAGTACGGGAAAAGTTTTGAGAGCTGATGAGGCTTTCCTTTGTCTACCAATGATTCAGATTTTTGCTTCTATTTAAGAGTTTTGATTAAAAGCCTGGTTTCTGCTGGGTGTACCATTACCCAAAGCTGTGGGATGACACTGGTGGCAAACATGGATACTACTCAAGGTCATTTGGGCAAAATGGTCTGTCCCTGTACCATGGATTTGCATCTTTCAGCCACTTTACATATTCTGTTTGTTTTTTCAATTTCTCCCAATTATGTGACTGGTATTGTTAATGAACAAAGGTTTTGCTGCACAATAAGTAGCCAGAATCCTTCCGAGAACAAGAGTGTTACTCCCACACGCAAATTATGGTATTGGCAAAACACTTGAACGTAGATAAATGTTCTGCAGGAGACATGTTTTAATTGCATCTAAATATAGAATTGTGCTGATGGCCGAATGAAATGGCAGCCAAGGCATTTGGATCATTAGAGACTATTTTAAGGAACGCTGATGTGACTTTTTTTAAAAACTGTCGGCAAGACAAAACAAGTTTTGTTTCTTTCCTTCTGTATCTACAAAGTGGGTCAAAGATTTTTCTTTCATATTACTTGCCTTTTCCCTCCAATCATCGAATCCCGACAGTGCAGAAGGAGACCATTCAGTCCATCGAGCCGGCACTGACCCTCTGACGAGTATTTTACCCAAACCCTATCCTTGTAACCCATGTATTTACCCCACTAATCCCCCTAATCTATACATCTTGGGACACTAAGTGGCAATTTAGCATGGCCAATTCACCTAACCCGCGCATCTTTGGACTGTGGGAGGAAACCGGAGCATCTGGAGGAAACCCATGCAGACATGGGGAGAATGTGCAAACTCCGCACAGTCACCTGAGGATGGAATCAAACCATTAGTCCGGCACACCTTTACCAAAGCTGCTCTTGAGTTCAAAAGTAACTTTTACACACAACAGATGGTGACAAAAGGTAGGTATAAATGGTGGGTAAAGATCTGAAAAGGAATGGGCAAAACACTAATTCCCCAGGGAGTGAAGGGCCTTTGATTGCTTAAGCAGATTCTCTGCATGATTGTAAGTGGCAAAGCCTGTGTGTTACTACATTGTTTATGGTATGTTAAGCCGAGTGTTTGAGGGGTGGAGAGTGCAGTTCTATGCGGGGCTTGAATGTTTTGCATTCCAAGGTCAGACCCTGTCCAGAATAAATGAAGTTACAACTTCTTGCTACAATAATATAATTTTATTCAAACTTCAAAACTTCTTACTGTGCGCTTCATTTTTACCGCCCTACCTGAATTTGAGGCCTCTCGGAATGAGATTACCAATTTTTAGCAACAGATGATGCTGTCCGTCTGGATGGTTTCACATTGTGAACTTTCAACCACAAGGAGCTGGTTTGATACTGACTCATAATCTGGACCCTGATAGAAAGAGAAGCCTTTGCTTAATTTGTCCTGAAGCTGTTGTTGGACTCTGCTGGTGAAAAGATCATTTTCCAACTGACTTCTATTTCTCCCAACTCTTGTGATCTCTGGCTTTTCATTTGGCTGCTTAAATGTAAATGTATGGACAGTGGTTTCATCTGGCAGTTTTTAAGTTGCATCTGTGAGTTTGTAACTATGATGTGGAGATGCCGGCGTTGGACTGGGGTAAGCACAGTAAGAAGCCTCACAACACCAGGTTGGACTTTAACCTGGTGTTGTCAGTTTGTAACTAGGCAGGAACTCGTGCATGTGGTATATGTTGTTACAAACTGAGACAAATGACATACTTTCTCTTCGTTTTTCAAACTATTTGTTATTTGTTGACGGTTTCTAGAAAGTGCACGAGATGTTGAAGAAGGGCTGGGACGCTGAAGGTTCACCGTTTAAAGGGCAGACGTTTGACCCATCTCTGTTTAACATTTCTCCTGGAGCAGTGCAGTTCTGATTTCTCCGGCCGCAGAAGGCACACACCTGAGCCCGAACGCCACCGAAGATGAGCGTAAATCATGGATTGTACTCTGCTCGAGTAATGAGAGACTTTCTCTGAGCTTCAGAACGAAGTCATTGCAAAGCATTGGTTGCCAAGTCTCTGTATTTATTTTGATTCATTTTTATTTCTGTTAATCGTTGCATATTTTGAATTTTTCTGAGACTTGATTTGTTATCTCCAGTTATTTTCAGCAATTTCTCCATGTTTGTGATTTAGAGTGCTTTCTGGTGAGCATTGAAAATAGTGTTTGATACTGTCCTTATCCCTTTGCCTGAAAGAATTGATATTTATATGCGACTCATGGTTTTGAACTTAAACAATAAAAACATTTATGGGTGAACACTACAGCTATCTAGTCTATCTTAATGTTATCTGAGAGAGTTGGAAGTATTTTCTTTGGAAGGGCTTATGACAGAAATTGAGCATTTTTGTATAGTTTTGGCTTAGTGGCGGTCTATTTAATTTATTTGCGTTACATGAGTTTAAACGCATCTGCAGTAATGGCCATTACTCAGTCTAACTGGAAAGTAAGTGTTACAAAGATTTGACCTGTTGTCTCTGAGGCAGTTTGTTATTGGGTTCATGTCACACTATTTGTTATTGGGTTCATGTCGCACTATTTGTAACCCCCACAGTTGCGTGGACCTGCAGAATTTCACTGGCTGTCTTGTCTGGAGACAATACACATCTTTTTAGCCTGTCTTGATGCTCTCTCCACTCACATTGTTTTGTTTCTTAAAAACTTGATTAGTTGTAAGTATTCGCATTCCAACCATTATTCATGTAAATTGAGTCTGTGTCTTTATAAGCTCTGTTTGTGAACAGAATTCCCACTCACCTGAAGAAGGGGCTTAGAGCTCCGAAAGCTTGTGTGGCTTTTGCTACCAAATAAACCTGTTGGACTTTAACCTGGTGTTGTTAAACTTCTTGCAGTTTGTTTGAGACAGGAAGCAGCCACATAGAAGCATGCTGTGATTTTGTTTGTGTATGATTAGCAGCTGATTTTTTAAAATTAACCTGAAAATGTTAAAAACCAACATACCTAAACAACTAGTGAATTATTTTAGAACCATTCTTAAGAATATGTCAGTTTGGAATGGATCACGCATTGTATCAGGTTTAGTTCAAGTTTGGTCAAATTATTGTATTGAATGATGGAGCAGGCTTAAGTTGTCTGCTCCTATTTCTGTTCTACAGTTGGAAAGTATAAAATAGTATAATGATTTACAAGAAAATAATTCATTATAGGTATTGCTTTCACCTTTTTAAGGGGTTGTTCCCAATATCTATCTGTCTCTCTCATATATGCGCGTTGCAGTTATACACTTCACTATTCCTTCAATTCTCTTGAGTTAAAGTGCAAAGGAGGTCTGGACTTGCAATGCTTTGGTGTTTTTCAAAAACAGAAGTAAGCTCGATTGGAGGCATAGGATCCATCCAAAAATAATGTAATTTCCAGAAAGTTTTCCAACTTCTTATCTGAAACCTGTAATCAGAATGTTCATTTTGTTTCAGGATCAGTGAAAACACCCTGGACTCTGTGATAAGGTAAGACTTACTTCAGAGTTTAACTAGAATTAAGAGGAGCCAAATTAACCGAACTTTAAGAGGGGTAGAAAGGAAACAAAACACTAAATAACACTAAAGAGGTGGTACATGTCAACATGATAAAGGAGGGTGATATGTTGTGCAGTAAACCAAGTGCCAGACGTTTTTGAAAAGCTCCTTGATAAGATCATACTTATCGCATACCTCATGATAGTGGTTTTTCTTCTTCAGATTGAAACTGAGGCACTGCCAGAAATGTACACAAGAAATAATCAAGACCTATTGAATTGGCTGGACAGACCATTGCCCAGTAGCAACTATATCTTGATGGCGCACTCGTGTGTGGTGAAGCTATGTATGAGATAGACCCCTGTTTTCGATCCACACCAAACGCTTTGTCATGAGGCCCCGTTGTAGAGCTCCTACTTTTAAATTGACTCTGGAAGTCGTTGTGATGTTGTCCATGTGTGACTGATCTGACGTAATCCAATACAATTTGGTGTGATCATTTTGTTGAAAGCTTCTCAAACAGCAAAAATCAAATTCATTCAATTTGTAAGTGTATTTTGCTCAACAAATCTGAAGGCAATGTGCCTTCTTCGAGTTGCACAGGTGATATGACATCACTTTGGACCTGACTCAACTCATATTTTCTCATATGTGAACTCACACATTTGAGTTAAGGCTAACTGACGTAATGCTATTGCCACTTGATGGTTCCACCTGAGATTAGTGGGCAATGATTAAGAACCTTGGCTGTTTTATTTCCTTTTGCCTCTCTCTGTACAGTTATTTTTGAGGCTGGGTATAGCACTGTCTTCCTCCCAGACTGAGATTAACTAAGTTCGCATTAACTACAAGTTAAAACTTTTGAATTGAATTGCTTGCAAGTCCAGCCAGCCAAGATCTGAAAGATTCGATTTGAGAGTTGCAGGTTCAGTTTTCCCTTGATAAAACAGGATACCGATAGAGTATATGACTATAGGTCATGAACTTGCACAATATTTAGCATTGGTTCGAACACAGACTAACACAATTGCCAGGTTATGTAATTACAGCTTAAAAACAATTGATTTTAATATATAACCTCGCGAAAGAGATGTGATTGCACAAGATCTTTGAACAGAATGTTCAGTCACTGTATGCTTAGGTTTGCCCAGTGTCCTGGGAAACTGTCAGCATTCCTCAAATGAAACCTTTTCTATGCGTGTTATGGATCAACCATTAGTAAATGTGGATTCCGTTGTCTACCGTGATGGAGAATCCATAAAGCATAAAACATTGTGACTGGTAATTACTTGGTGAAAACCCAATTAAATCCTCTCAAGTCATAATGCACTTTCTGTTTACTTTCATCTGAATAATTTTATTTTTCTTCCTCTATCAAATATTCAGCAGGTTCTGAATTATTGCCGTGACATAACGTGAACAGCTCACTCTTGCGTGTTTGCCAGTGCCATGTCATCATCAGTTGTGAGGAGGTGCCCCACCGATGCTCAGGGTTATGTTATTATCTGATTGAGAGTTGTAGCACATGGATTTGAATGCATGATTCTCTTCCTTTCTCACCTCAGCAGGAGATGACCACTGAATCGTGGCAGGCATAGCCAAGATGCTTTGTGTGAATGTTTTAGAAGTTTGTTTGCCATTTAGACACCTGTAGTCTATCAGTGGCAATCAACTTGTATTTCAGCAACAATAGCCTTTAACTTAAAGCTCCTTTAATGTAATTAAATATTGCAGGGCATTTGACAGAAGCATTGCAAAGTGAAGTATGACACTGAGCCACTTAAGAAGATATTAGGTCAGATGACCAAAGGTTTGATGGAAGAGGTAGCTTGAAGAAACGTCTCAAAGGAGGAAAGTGAAATTGAGAGCCAGAGGTGTAGGAAAGGTATTCCAGAACTGGGACCTGGGCAATTGAAGACACGGCCACTCATAGTTGAGCGATTAAAATCGGTGATGCACAAGCGGCCACAATTCAAGCAGTGCAGATATCTCTGAGGGCTGTGGTGTGAGAGGAGGTTACAGGAATGGGGAGGGCAAAACCCTGATGGATGAAAATTTTAAAATCAAAATGCTGCTGCTTGATTGGGAGCTAATGTAGGTCAGCAGGATTCTGGGTAATAGGGGAATGGGACTTGATGCAAGTTATGACAGGGACAGCACAGATTTGGATGACAAGTTTACAGAGGGCAGAATGTCGGAGACCAGCCAGGGCTGCACTGGAGTAGTCAGCCTAGAGGTAAGAAGGGCGCAAATGAATATTTCTGCAGCAGCTGATGGGGGGTAAAGTCAGGCAATGCCATGGAAATGCAAATAGGCAAATTGGTGATGGCACAAATATGAGGGAGTAAAGTTTATTTATTCATCACAAGTAAGGCTTACATTAACACAATGAAGTTACTGTAAAAATTCCCCTAGTCGGCACAGTCCGGAAGTTCATCTCTGGCTCAAGGAAGCTCTGCAACAGGGAGAAGGAGTTAGCGTTTTACAAAAACAGAAAGTGGTAATGAACAATTGAGTTACTTCCCCTCACGGTTATCATCTCTATGGGAGTCTGAACCAGAAAATCGAGAGCCGAGATATTTCCCATCAATGATTCTCTGGACCGACCAAAATCTCTGTGAAAGCTGCGCAAATGGATTCAAGGAACAGCAACAAATTAGTTCTGAATTCCTCGGTGTCATTTCTGTATTACTTTCACTGCATGCTGAACATGATAATGCTTCCAGGTGATGGACATTCAGAACATTTAACACTTGACAAACCAGTTTGCATGTTTCTGTCCTGTATTTCTATGTCGTGATGGTGAACAAAATGGAATTACTGAAATATTAACGAGCATTGGAGACGCACACAAGTCAGACCAGCAAAACTTCTTTATTTCATTGTACACATTGGTGCAAATTACGTACATAGGAAGAGCAGGGGGATCCTACGAGAGCAATTCAGGGAGTTGGGAAATTGGCTAAAATGTAGGGCCTCCAGAGTGGCAATCTCTGGGCTGCTCCCAATGCCTCGGGCCAGTGAGGCAGGAATAGGGAGATAGTACAATTGAACGCTTGGCTAAAGGACTGGTCCAGGAGGGAGGGATTCATACTCCTGGATCACTGGGAAGTTTTCAAGAGAGGAGGGCACCTGTACAAGGATGGGTCACAACTAAATTGGAAGGGCACGAATATCCTGGCTGGGAGTTTTGCTAGTGCAGTTCGGGTGGGTTTAAACTAATATGATGTGGAGATGCTGGCGTTGGACTGGGGTAAACACAGTAAGAAGTTTAACAACACCAGGTTAAAGTCCAACAGGTTTATTTGGTAGCAAAAGCCACACAAGCTTTCGGAGCTCTAAGCCCCTTCTTCAGGTGAGTGGGAATTCTGTTCACAAACAGAGCATATAAAGACACAGACTCAATTTACATGAATAATGGTTGGAATGTATTCGCATTCTCTCTCCACTCACATTGTTTTGTTTCTTAAAGACTTGATTAGTTGTAAGTATTCGCATTCCAACCATTATTCATGTAAATTGAGTCTGTGTCTTTATATGCTCTGTTTGTGAACAGAATTCCCACTCACCTGAAGAAGGGGCTTGCAGCTCCGAAAGCTTGTGTGGCTTTTCCTACCAAATAAACCTGTTGGACTTTAACCTGGTGTTGTTAAACTTCTTACTGTGTTTACCCCAGTCCAACGCCGGCATCTCCACATCTTGGTCACTGAAGACAGAGGGTGGTAGTGGAAGGGTCTTTTTCCGGCTGGATGCCTGTGCCTAGTGGTGTTCCGCAGGGCTCTGTATTGGGACCTCTGCTGCTTGTGATTTATATAAACGATCTGGAAGAAGGTGTAACTGGGGTGATCAGTAAGTTTGCGGACGACACGAAAATGGCTGGATTTGCAGATAGTGAGGAACATTGTCAGCGGCTACAGAAGGATATAGATAGGCTGGAAATTTGGGCAAAGAAATGGCAAATGGAGTTCAATCCTGATAAATGCGAAGTGATGCATTTTGGTGGAACTAACGTAGGGGGGAGTTATACGATAAATGGCAGAACCATAAAGGGTGTAGATACGCAGAGGGACCTGGGTGTGCACGTCCACAGATCCTTGAAGGTGACGGCACAGGTGGAAAAGGTAGTGAAGAAGGCATATGGCATGCTTGCCTTTATAGGACGGGGCAAAGAGTATAAAAGTTGGGGTCTGATGTTGCGGTTGTATAGAATGTTGGTTCGGCTGCATTTGGAATACTACGCCCAGTTCTGGTCGTCACACTACCGGAAGGACTTGGAGGCTTTAGAGAGAGTGCAGAGGAGGTTTACCAGGATGTTGCCTGGTATGGAAGGGCTTAGTTATGAGGAGAGATTGGGTAAACTGGGGTTGTTCTCACTGGAGAGACAGAGGATGAGGGGTGACCTAATAGAGGTGTATAAAATTATGAAAGGCATAGATAGGGTGAACGGTGGGAAGCTTTTTCCCAGGTCGGTGGTGACGTTCATGAGGGGTCATAGGTTCAAGGTGGGGGGGGGGAGGAGGTTTAACACGGATATCAGAAGGACGTATTTTACACAGAGGGTGGTGGGGCCTGGAATGCGCTGCCGGGCAAGGTGGTGGAGGCGGACACACTGGGAACGTTTAAGACTTATCTAGATGAACGGAGTGGGAATGGAGGGATACAAAAGAATGGTCTCGTTTGGACCAGGGAGCGGCGCGGGCTTGGAGGGCCGAAGGGCCTGTTCCTGTGCTGTATTGTTCTTTGTTCTTTATTTCACTTTCTAAGTGGGGAGATTTGTGTCGATCTAAGCAGGATAGTGATTAACCCACCTGCATGAGCCAATTCTCTGCTCAGCCGTTAGCGTTGCTGTAAATTTTTAGGAAAGAGCAAATCGGAAATGAATATTTTGAACTGAATGAATTGCATGTGGAGCCTGAAAGGGTATCGATTTCTGGGATAAGGCATTTATTAATTTGACCCAAATGTTGAAACTGACTGTCACTGACTTTAGTATCAGCTGCTACAATGGGTTGTTGTTTTTCCATTTCATGTTTTTATTAGTTTTACGGAATATGTCCCCGAAGGCATGTCAGGAGTTTTACAATAATTGTGTGCCTCTGTTTTGTCAACATGAGCACAAGGGCAGTTCCCCAAAGCAACTGGTGAACAGGTTGCCAACAGTTTTGCCGTCTTTATTTCTGATGTATCAATAGTAACCAATTATGCAGCAATTTAAACCTTGCATAAGTGAAAAGTGCAACTCTATCCTTGATTGTTTTAACCACTTGTTAGCATGAAGATCTTTTTGGGCTTTTTTATATTTGGCAAAACTGGGACTGTTTCCAGAAATGTCTTGACTTTGTTCAGAGTGCCGTGAAGCATGCTAGAAGTGAAATGTTGCCATTTTGACCTGCTTATTTTAGATCTACCAATTTAAAAGGATCTCCTGTTAAAAGTAACTCATAGTGGTGAGTTGTTTGAATGTTTTGGTTTGTGTGAAGTGTGAAAGCTGCCTTAATAAAAGAAAAATAGCGTCGATGCTGGAAATGTGAAATCAAAACACAAAATGTGCCCCGATGGCTCAGAAATAGAGCCTCCTTGACCAGGAAGGATTTAAGTATGACCCCAAGTCTCGTGAATTTGCCGAATTCACTTGGGGTGGTATTGGGTTGCTGCAGTTGTCTGTAATTATCCTTGGGTTCACAGCTCGAAAGTTGGCTAGTGTTTCCTCCCCGAATCACTACAAAGGTATAAGCTGCTTGAGGTGCACAAAACGGGAGAGAGGTCAGTTCTGGTGACCTTCTTAACTGAATAGATTGCTGCCACTCCATATCAAGCCAATGAGTGAACAATGACAGAACAATGTTCTAGCCTATAAAGCTGTACTCCAGTGAGAAAATAACAGCATCAAGAGAAGAACAGCGGGGGTGGAGGAAGACATTGAAGTGAATGCACTGTTTGTTGTCAAAAAACATTTCTGGTTGAAACTCCAAACTGAGCTAGGTAAAGTTCAGTAGGATGGCAATGTGAATTGTCACTGAATAGCCAGACACTAGTTTGCCTCAGCACAGCTAGCTCCCAGTCTCGGGTGATGCAGGAGGGTTGAGTGTGCTGAAATGTGTTGTTTTCCACCTTGCTGCTTGTTTAGCAGTAATAGCATTGGACGATAGTTGAGCTATGTTTGAGTTTGGTCAGAAATAACATGGAAGGCCTAAAGTGGGATGGGCGGTGGGGGAGGAATCTTAGATTTTTCCCAATCCTTGATTGTTTGATGTCAGCTGCCTTGTTACAAAGTAGTCATTCTCTGCAGTTAATGATGTGCATTGGGAACTGCAGAATGGATAGGGTGAAATTTCTTATTGGTTGGACTAAAAAGCTAAAGTCTGATCGGGGGAAGGTTAGAGGCCGAGCTCCTCTATCTCACTCCACATGGAGGCTGCATGATGTGAATCACCTCGGTAGTTGAAAAGATCAAAGAATATTTCATAACATTTAAAGATGCACGCAAGTGATGATCAAGGGAAATGTTTTACAACAGTGTCAAGGCTTCTTCAACAGAACGGGAAGTCTGCTGGAAGTATTAAGATAGCACGTTTGAGGAAATGAACGGAACCCATGTGGTTTACTGGCATTAATTCATCTCGGGCGGGGGGGATGAGGGGGAAACGAAGAAGATGCAAAACCCACTGAACTTCGCTGGAACAATTAATGTCTTCATTTGATACTTAACCTGCTGAATAAACAGGAGCTGCATGTGACTGAAACAAAAGGTAATGAGAGAGCAGCTTCTTGTATCCCCCGGAGCATTATGATGATATGTGCTGCAGTTCGGATATTCTTCTGATTCTTGTTGGATGTTGAACACAAACCATCATATTGGTTCTGTAACACTATCACTGGGAGCCCTGAGAAATTGCATGATTAGGGGCTGCTTTATTATTTCTCTTCAGAGTGACGGAGTGATAAACAATCCCTTTCATATCTCAGAGATAGCATTCCTGTGAGGGGGGACTGTTAATTTGGAAGTTACTCAGTTTCACCATTTTGAAAGGACTATCCTGAACCCTTCGAGCATGTAATCCTGTAACTCACTGTATTGAGAGCTCAACATTATACTTCATATTTCGTTGCATTTTCATCAAAGATCACAAGTTGGTGAACAGGAGCAGGAACCCACTCTAATTTCACCCTCTCTAAAGTCATAGTTTGAGCACAGTTGTAGTTCACTTGTTTTTGTATCATTGCTTGCATTGTTAATCTGGATTGAGTGAAATATTTTGAAAAATGTTCCACATAAATATCTAGAATCGAAGAATCCCCACAGTACAGAAGGAGGCCATTTGGCCCATCGAGTCTGTACTGACCACAGTCTCACCCAGGCCCACTTCCTGTAACCCCACAAATTTACCCTGTCACTCCCCCTGACACTAGGATCAATTTAGCATGGCTAATCAACCTAACCCGTACATCTTTGGACTGTATGAGAAATGATGTGGAGATGCCGGCGTTGGACTGGGGTAAGCACAGTAAGAAGTCTCACAACACCAGGTTAAAGTGTTAGACTTTAACCTGGTGTTGTGAGACTTCTTACTGTATGAGAAAACCAGAGCACCCGAAGGAAACCCAGACATGGGGAGAACGTGCAAACTCCACACGATAGTGACCCGGGTTCCTGACACTGAGGCAGCAGTGCTAACCACTATGCCACCATGCTGCCCTAATCTAATCAAACCAAAACCCATAGCAATGCAGTTGCATGGAATTACATAGCTTATCAGACTATTCAGCCCAACGCTTCCATGACGGTGCTTATGTTCCAGACTAATGGCCTCCCATCCCTCTTCACTTAACTCTGTCAACATTACTTTCTGTGTATTCCTCTCTCATGTTTGTCTACCTTTCTCTTAAAAGCTCAACTGCTTGTGGCAGCAGATTTCACATTCTAACCTCTTTGTGTGAAGGTGTTGTTCCTGAATTCTCCAGTCAATGACTGTTTCTATGTTCATGACCACTGGCATTTGTCACCACCAGATTTGTAAAATGTGAGATCAGAGCCAGAGTTGCTTGCAGTCCAAAGATGTGCGGGTTAGGTTGATTGGCCAGGTTAAAAATTGTCCCTTAGAGTCCTGGGATGCGTAGGTTAGAGGGATTAGCGGGTAAAATATGTGGGGGTGGGGCCTGGGTGGGATTGTGGTCGGTGCAGACTCGATGGGCCGAATGGCCTCCTTCTGCACTGTAGGGTTTCTATTCTATTCTATTCTATTCTTAAACACTTGCAGCTTTCAAGGATCAGAACTAAAAACTGTGGTGGAAGCAAAAGACCTTGGTTAACTGGTTCTTAACGTTTGTCCACAATGCCACAAGGTTACAGCCAAAGCAAATGGAGCGCTGAACTGGAGCATTCACGTTTATATCTGTCACAAAACAACACATTGTTCTCACTCAAGACCTTGTTTTGGCTTTATTAAGAATCATAGAATCCCTACAGTGCAGTAGCAGGCCATTTGCCCATCGAGTCTGCACTGACTCTAGTAGAGCATCTTACCCAGACCTAACCCAATAACCCCACATATTTGCACCACTAATCCCCCGAACCTATACATCTTGGAAGGGGCAATTTAGCATGGCCAGTCATCTGACCCTGCACATCTTTGGACTGTGGGAGGAAACCACAGCACCCGGAGGAAACCCTCACAGACATTGAGAGAATGTGCAAACTCCACACAAACAGACACCCAAGGCCAGGATTGAACCTGGGTTCCTGGCACTGAGGCAGTGTTCTAACCACTCTGCCACCATGCCGCCCAAAAGAATGCTGTGTCCATCTTGGTTCCTAAACATGAGTGGATTTGAAGCTTTGCGAAAGGCTTAGAGGAGAGCCATGTGACTGATTCCCAGTTTAAAATGCCTTGGCTAGCCAGATAGGCTCAAACACTAGGTCTCTATATTTGAGAGAAGCATAGACTTGTGCAATTTGACTCGGGTCTTTAAAATAATTAAGCTATTGAAATTGCATGCACAGTGGATCGTTTTTAGTAAATCATGGCTCATGCCAATGAAATAAATGTTATGAGTTTCTTTTCATAAAGAATAAGAGACCTATTGAGCAAGTTCTTGTTCAACAACTTGATTCACTGCATACCTTGAGGAGAGAACTGAAGTGATTCTGGTTAAGACAGTGAGTATGTCTTAAAAGAACTAGGTACCAAATGATAGGTCATGGTCATTTTAATCTTGAGTTAGTTTTGTTATGTCCTTCTATTTGATGTGCCAATCACACAAGGATTGAAGAAACTATCTGCTGCTTGTAGACTGAATACAGAGTCATTGAGGAAGTCAAAGGCAATTTGGACTTGGAGTGGAATTTTCCAAATGTTTTTCTCTAATTGGTTGTGACTAATAGGTTGACGACTTCTCTCAAGAAACGATATGGAACCAAATGTTAAGGGAGGCTCTTAGTTGTAATTCCTATAGGCATCATACTAAGATGGCCTAGTGGTCTTATCACTAGACTATTAATCCAGAAACTCGGCTCATGTTCTGGGGACCTAGGTTTGAATCTTGCCACAGCAGATGGTGGAATTTGAATTCAATTAAAAAATATCTGGAACTAGGAATCTACTGATGACCATGAAACCATTGTTGATTGTTGGAAAAACCCACCTGGTTCACTAATGTTCTTTAGGGAAGGAAATCTGCCATCCTGACCCGGTCTGGCCTACGTGTGACTCCAGAGCCACAGCAGCGTGGTTGACTCTCAACTGCCTTTCAAGGGCAACGAGGGGTGGGCAATAAATGCTGGCCAGCCAGCAATGCCCATGTCCCAGAATGAATTTTTAAAAAAATTACAACTGTCTGGTGTTTGGCTACCTAAGCTAGATGGTCCTTTCTAGATCATATCGGATCCACCCTTTTCATGCGTTAGTTTGTCAGATTTGGAGGACGTCCAAAGCGGTCAGTTCATGAGCTTTGTTGCCCTAATCTACATCCTGTTAATGTCTGGGACATCAAAACATATGCGTCAGAATTCTACCGCTCGGCCTGCCCCAGGAATCAGAGTGGGCGAGGGCTAGACAATGGGAAGGTCTGTTGACCTCGGACGAGATTTTCCGTCTTGGGTCTAGCGAGGGTGTAAAATCCTGCCCATGGTATGATTGGCATATTTACTTCTGACACAATGATGGATCAGCAGAGACAGTGGAAGCAGGAATAAAATTACATCGGTGCACTGATTTTTTCCCTCGGCCCACAGAGAAAGTATCTAATGTGCTGACAATGGTGCGACCAAATCAGGGACTTAGTGCAATAATCTTGAGCATGAAACCACAATTTAACATCCGTGGAACAGCATCATTGAGAAATTAGGATGGCAAAGAGGTTGATTTCTAAGTACTATAGTACATAGTGCATGAGGTAATAGCTTTGCAAAGATATTTTGACTGACTGGGGAGAGACTTAAGTATTTAGGCTTATGGTTTCTTGATCTGGTGTGGTTAGCTATCTGGCATCACAAATGCACTGAATTTACTGGTGGTCAATAGTTAAGTAATGCATTAAACATAGTTTTAATGGAAGTTAACAGTTAAGTGGTACATGGGAGTTTTAAGCAGCGGATTCCACAACATGGAAAGAGGCCATTCTGCCTAATCCCAATCTTTGGCTCTTGGCCTCCAGCACTTAAAGTGCATGTCAAGTGCTTTTTAAATATTACGAGTGTTTCTGCATTTGCCACTCTTTCAGGCAGCAAGTTCCCGACCATGCTCTGACTGAAAACATTTCCCCTTGAATCCACTCTAAACACTTTACCCCCCCCCCCCCCCCCCCCCACAAATCCTCTGGTTCAGGAGTCCACAAAAGAAGGGAAGTAGGGCTTGCTGATCCATTCTATCTGCACCCTTTCTAATAAGGCTCCCTTCAGCTTCCTTGACCAAGAAAACAACGAGCCTGCCATAAGACCATTAGACGTAGGAGCAGAAGTTGAGAATTTGGCCCATCGAGTCTGTTCTGCCATTCAATGAGATGATGCCTGATCTGGTATGATAATCCTCAACTTCACTTTCTCGTCTTATCCCCGTTAAGGATCAGTTCAGAAACTACAAGGTATTTTATGAAGTTGGCCTCTTGATTTTGGAATTGGGGTGAGCAGAAGGTGTTTCGCTCCAGATATGAGTGAGCCAATCGGAAGCTTTTATCAAAACAAACTTTATTTAAGAACACAGTTAGGATGTAACAAAAAATAATTAGCATAACTTCTATCAATTAAATTACTTAATTTTTAACAGCTAGCTTTCTTTATTGTTCCAATTTAGCAGTACCCCCACAGACATGAATCCCTCCTTTAGAGCCAGTTAGCACAGAAACCAAAGGTGCTGATGTAGGCACTTGATTTCCAGCCTTTTGGCCCTTCTGGAGAGTGATCCAGGTAGACACTTGTCTTCTAATTTTTATGCAGTAACTTCCAGAGAGAGCTCCACCCCCAGACAATAGAATCTCAGAGAAAAGGGCTTATTTCTTGGCAGATTCCAGTCTCCCCTTCAAACAGAGCAAGCCGTAGAGAGAGAGCAAAACATCTCTCAAGATCTCAAAATCAAGTTCTCTGTGAAAGCCTAGCCCAACCCAGTCATATGACCTTACTTGGCAATCAACCTAATCAAGCCTAACTCTGCACTCGTTCAGATTAAAACAAACATGGAGATCAATTATGCTGCTGTAGAAACAATGCAGTGCTGCTGGGTCCAAACAAAATGACTCAGATAAAATAGAAGGGATTAGTAAACATATTCGGCACAGAAACATGACTAAAATACATTTCTTAAAGGAACAGTTTCGTCACGTCCCCATAACCCTTGATTCCCTTACTGTCCAAGCTTTCCTCATAACTGAAATTCTGCTGTCCAGACAACGTACTTGTAAATCTCCTCTACCCTCTCTAATGCAATCTCGTGATTCCTATGACGTGGTGACCAGGCCTGCATGAGGACTCCAGCTGTGGTCTGTCGTTTTATACAGTTCCAGCTTAGCTGCTCATGGTCTATGCATCAGCAAATAAAGGCAAGTCTCCCATGCTTTCTTGACCTCCTTTTGCCATATTTTTAGAAAATGTACCACTGGTGGAAAGACATACAGGTCCAAATGGAAATTTGAGAGAAAAAAAAGTAGCAGTGTGAAAATAAAAGCAATAGTTTGGGAAAGGGCTGATTTGAAGAGGATGGGTGAGATGAAGAGAAAATGAGTTGTTCATGACAGGTACTTTCTACCTTTTGTGATTCTGTATGGAGCTTTCACAGTCCTAGTTTGAAGTTGGATGTCGTTGTTACTTCTGAATATACTGCATACTATTGCTCACGTAGTTAATACAATACATTAGTTCTTAAATTAGCGTTTTTCATAACAATGATTTTCACCAGAACCAAACCCTTGATTTCCCTTGTTTAATTATTATTCTGCTGAGTCTTAACTAGTCTCTGATGTGACCGAACAAGCCGCTGAGTCGAATTAAGAAGATCTATTACCATTTTCTCATGACAATTAAGATATGAAAAAAACTTCAGTCTTGCTCGTGATGCTCACATCCCAGAATGAAATTTAAAAGCACCAATGTGGCACCAATACACAATACTCTTTCCAACAGGTGGCTATACCGAAAGAAAAATGAAAATCTAAAGGTGACTGAAAATTGATCCAGTAACTGATGCTCTGAATGACTTAAACGTTCTTTGCTTTCTGAAGATCAAGTCAATAATTACTTGGAAAATGTGCCGAGGCATTTTACAAGAGATATACAAAACAAGAATTGCTGCCATGCCAAAGAGTTGTTATTCAAAGGCAGTGATCAAATGCTTGATCAAAGAGGGGAGATGGTTGATGGGTGGTGGGGAGGGGGACGTGATAGTTCACTGAAAGAATCCTAGAATGTGTTGAAGGTGTGGCCGCCATTCATCTTATAAAGAGAAGGGGCGATGCACAAGAGATCAGAGTTTTGGTGAGAGCTTGGGAAAGCTGATGGGGCAGGGGATAAGGGGATTTAAAAGCAAGCTTGATCGTCTTCAATGTAAAATGTTGTTACAACCAGAGACAACACTGGTCAATGAGCACAGGGATGATGAGCAAAAGTTGGGGTGAGTTGAGAAACAGACAGCGGAATTGCAGAGGAGTTGAAGTTTGTGGCAAGTGTATTAGAATAGTTCAGTCTGGAGGTAACAAAAGTTTGGTGAGCATTGTGCTGCAGGTAAATGCTGAAGTTTCATTGGTTCTGCCTGCGCAGAGGTGTAGAGTTGGGGTCAGTGGTGAAGGAGTAGCATTTATGATGGGAGGAATTGGAAGAAGTTATCACTGATCCATAACTTGACTCTGAAAGGTCAGTCTGGCAGGTTTTTTAAATTTTATTTATTTCTGTCACAAGGAAGCTTGCATCAACACTGTAATGAAGTCACTCCAGCGCCTGTTCGGGTAACACTGAGGGAGAATTTAGCATGGCCAATGCACCTAACCAGCACGTCTTTCGGATTGTGGGAGGAAACTGGAGCACCTGAAGGAAATCCACGCAGACACGGGGAGAAGGGGCAGATGCCGCACAGTGACCCAAGCCAGGAACCGATCCTGGATCCATGAGTTTAATCATTTGCAAATAATTGAAATTTAAATCACAACTATACTGGGCTTCTTTGTTAAATTATGAGGACAGATTATTTGGCTTGCAAATTTCTTAGGGCTTTGAAGGTCGAGGAGTTCCCTGATTTGAGGCGTTTAAACTTTTAAAAGGAATTGTTCCGGTAGATGTGAAGAAACTATTTAATCCAGTGTTGAGGGTGGTTGAGGATCAAGAACAAGAAGACATAATTTTTAAGTTAGAGCTTGGCCATTTTAGAGCAAGAACTGAAAACAATTTTTTGCACAAAAGGTGATGGACATCTGGATTCTCTCTCTCAAAATATCTGTGGATGCTGGGACAATTGAAAATTTTAAGACTGGGATTGTGGCTTAGGTTATCAAGGGTTAAGGAGCTAAGGTGGGTACATGAAGGGAAGATACAGATCAATCATGATCTAGTTGGGCACAGTCCAATGCCGGCATCTCCACATCATGATCTAGCTGAATACCAGAAAGAACTTCATGGGCTGATTCATGTTCTGATGTGATTGCTTTTAAAATGCTGGCAAAAATAAGGTCATTTCAACAGAAATTTTAAATTTCAAAAGGGATTCAAGAGTTAATTGGTCACCACCCCACTAGATTAAGACTTGTATTGATGCCAACCAATGAAGAACTGAGTCATACAAAAGCGTGTTAATATCCCACGTTAACTGGACCAGAGGTATAATTTACCTCAGTTTGCCCTGGTGAAGGGAGGAGAAAAATCAGCTGGAGTTCCTGGCCCTGACGGTTTGTTTTCTTGTTCACCCTGACTGGCAGTGTAAGTTTGTGAATCCAACAGGATGGTCGAGACTGGGCTTCACAGGGTCAAAATACCTGTCAATTCTCCAGGCTAGATGGACAAAGAATCCCCCACTGACTTCTGTCAAAGAATCTCCAGTTGCGGGAGAGAAGTGAAATGGCTCTTAAAAGAATGATGAATGAAGGAAAAGACTGGGAAAAAAATAAAAAGTGAGTGAAATGGAGTAGATGAGAATAGAGGAAACATGCAGAAAAACGGAGAGAGGTGGCTGACATCTGAAGGTGCCAAAACTCTCAAGCAGAGGTACAAGGCTTTGAGCCACAAGTGAAGCAATGAATAATTAAATACTTTTAAAAGTAGAAAATGATTATTGAAAAGGAAATGCATCATTGATTCATTGGGGATGAGTGATGTGATAACATCCCCTCTGTTTTATGGCATCAATTTTATAACACTGAGTTAATGTCTTTAAAGGGGCTCAGTAGTTTGTATAATGACAACAGGATATGATAAAATAACACTGATGCTTGCTTTGAAAAGCAGAGAACAATGAAGCATTGACTCAAAATGCACTCAGCAAAGATAGATGGATTACACAAACCCCAGTAGACTTTGTCAAAGTTGTTTTCTGAATGCCGGAGTGAGATTGCAGCATTTTTAACCATTGCTTTGCCTTTTCCTAATACCATCAAATTATTTGACTCCCGTTTCCTTTTGACTGATCAAATCCTTAAAAAACATGGAATAATGAAGTGTAAAAGGAGTCCATTTGTCCCATTGTGCTGGTGTCAAATCTCAGAGCTATCCGATTGCCCCACTCCCTGCCTTCTTGCTGTTGCTGTGAAAATCTTTTCCTCTTCATATATCCAATTTTTTTCTGAAATGTTCTTATCGAGTTTTCTTCCATCCCCCCTTTTGGGGGTGCATTTGAGATTACAAGTAACTGCAGTATGAATACATTTCTCCTGATCTCATTTCTGGGACTAATTTCTGTCTGTTGGTTACTGACCCTTCTGCAGCCGGAAACAGTTTGCCCTTGTCGACTCTAATAGAACACTGAATCATCTTGAACAGCCCTTATTAAATCTCCCTACATCTTTTCAGTTTTGTAGTCTCTCCATGTAACTGAAGTCCTTCATCCATGGTACCACTCTAGTAAATCACTTCTGAATTGTCTCCAAGACCTGGACATTCTTCCCAAAGTGTGATGCTCAGAATTGAACACCAGACTCCAGCTGGGGCCTAATCCACGTTTTATAAAGGTTTTTTAAAAAATAACTTGTTTTTGTACTTTGTTTATAAAGCCATTGATCCCATATGCATTTACAATAGTCTTCTCAACGTGGCTGCCTCCTTCAAAGGTTTGTGTATACTCATTCCCCAAGCTCTCTCTTTTCTCGTACCCCAGAGAAAATGGTAATGTTCAGTTTAGGGTGCATTTTTAGGGTGGGGGGGGTGGGGGTGGGGGGGGGGGGGGGGTGGGGGGGGCTGGAGTTTTAGGGTGGGGGGGGTGGGGGTGGGGGGGGAGTCTGGAAGCTGGAGTTCTACCAAATTTAAAAAGCGACCTTGGAAAATTAGAAATAGTTTTTGACTCCATTCTGTGCATTTTGACACCATGAGTTCATTGATATATCTGGTGTCACTTTTCTCCATGAATATTCCAGCTGAAACCTGAAGCTGCATGTTTAATAAGGTTCACTTATTTTCTTTTTATTCCCTCTAATCTTCTCCTCTCCTGTAAGTGCTGATTCTCACTCTACAGTTTAAAGCTGAAGGCTAGCCTTATCGAAATGACCTTGTGTCTTGGACAATGATTGCTTGTAGGCTATTCGGCTATATCACTACCATGCTTGACATTGTCCTCAGTAAGCAGCCACATGCTTACTTTTTAGCAGAGGCCAGTGGCAAATGATCCAAAACGGAAACCACTGTTGAGTTTTCTCTCACCCCAAACAACCCTAACAGACGTGCCCTCCCACTGCTCCCAGCCAAACTATTTTACCTGAGATCTGGCACAGCTATGTGCTTGTGACCCATGTCCTTAGCCGCAACTCCAAAGTGAATCTGTTGTACCTGCCAAAGCTTGTCACCAGGGATTCACAGCAGCAAGAAAAGCTTGGTCTTCCCACAGCCCAGCCCGGCACACCCACTCCTGGATCACAGTTTTATTGGCTTTTCGTTGCCACGCTGAAATATATCATTCACCAACATTGGCTCCTTTGCAGTTTTTAAAACATTTTTAGCTTGGCTTTTAATTCATATGTCCTCTTTTGCGACAAGTATTATGTTCCACATCAATAATGCCAAACTCTTTTTTGGCATCCCCGCAATGTTAAATCCCATTCTAGAACCCACCTATCTGCTGGTATCCACTTCTTTTGGAGGGTCTGCCCTTGTGACATTAACCTCTCTTTTGTTCTCTTTGCCAATGGGCGAACATGTTTTTCTACTTAAAATGCAATTGCTACCGTAGTCTC
This sequence comes from Mustelus asterias, assembly GCF_964213995.1. Lineage (NCBI taxonomy): Eukaryota > Metazoa > Chordata > Chondrichthyes > Carcharhiniformes > Triakidae > Mustelus > Mustelus asterias. The sequence continues at coordinate 63,486,961 of NC_135822.1, read as the reverse complement.
TGCAGCACTGTTTGGACAGTCTTGATCCATTATCTTGTAGGTTAGCTCCATAATACAGATCAGACCACTGATATTGGCTGCAGTGGGAATGAAACAAGTTTGCATTTACATAGCACCTTTCACATTGGAACAGGAGGAGGGTATTAAGCCCTTTGAACATGTTTCATGATTCATTAAGATCAGTCATGCCAAAATGTCAATGCATTGTCTTTATGAAGTGTAGTCCGGTCACTTTTGGGGACATGCAACAGCCAACTTATGCAAAGCAAAATTGCAGAACCTGTTTTAGTGATTTGATTTATTATTGTCACATGTATTAGCATACAGTGAAAAATATTGTTTCTTGCGCACTATACAGACAGCATACCATTCATAGAGAAGGAAAACAAGAGAGTGCAAAATGTAGTGTTACAGTCATAGCTAGGGTGTAGAGAAAAATCAACTTAATGCAAGGTAAGTCCATTCAAAAGTCTGACAGCAGCAGGGAAGAAGCTGTTCTTGAGTCTGTTGGTATGTGACCTCAGACTTTTGTATCTTTTTCCCGATGGAAGAAGGTGGAAGAGAGAATGTCCGGGGTGTGTGGGGTCCTTGATTATGCTGGCTGCTTTGCTGAGGCAGCGGGAAGTGTAGACCGAGTCAATGGATGGGGGGATGGATTGGGCTACATTCACAACCTTTTGTAGTTTCTTGTGGTCTTGGGCAGAGCAGAAGCCATACCAAGCTGTGATATAACCAGAAAGAATGCTTTCTATGGTGCATCTGTAAAAGTTGGTGAGAGTCATAGCTGACGTACAGAAATTTGACATGTCCACTACGACTCTCACCAACTTTAGATACAAAAGTCTGAGATCACGTACCAACTGACTCAACAACAGCATCTTCCCTGCTGCTGTCAGACTTTTGAATGGACTCGCCTTGCATTAAGTTGATCTTTCTCTACACCCTAGCTATGACTGTAACACTACATTCTACATTCTCTCGTTTCCTTCTCTATGAACGGTATGCTTTGTCTGTATAGCGCACAAGGAACAATACTTTTCTCTGTATGTTAATATATGTGACAATAAATTAAATCAAATCAGTAGAGGCGCTGGTGGGTTTTCTTAAATATAGTGTTGGCATTGGGGGACCAGGACAGGTTGTTGGTGATGAACTGGACACCTAAAAATGTGAAGCTCTCTACCCTTTCTACTTCGTCCCTGTTGATGTAGACAGGATGTGGAGATGCCGGAGTTGGACTGGGGTAAGCACAGTAAGAAGTCTCCCAACACCAGGTTAAAGTCCAACAGGTTTATTTGGTCGCGCAAGCCACAAGCCTTCGGAGCGCTGCTCCTTCATCAGGTGAGTGGAAGTCGTGTTCACAAACAGGGCATATAAAGACACAAACTCAATTTACAAGATAATGGTTGGAATGCGAGTCTTTACAGGTAATCAAGTCTTAAAGGTACAGACAATGTGAGTGGAGAGAAGGTTAAGCACAGGTTAAAGAGATGTGTATTGTCTCCAGCCAGGACAGCTAGTGAGATTTTGCAAGCCCAGGCAAGTCGTGGGGGTTACAGATAGTGTGACATGAACCCAAGATCCCGGTTGAGGCCGTCTTCGTGTGTGCGGAACTTGGCTATCAGTTTCTGCTCAGTGATTCTGCGTTGTGTGTCGTGAAGGCCGCTTTGGAGAACGCTTACCTGAAGATCAGAGGCTGAATGCTCATGACTGCTGAAGTGTTCCCCAACAGGAAGAGAAGACTTCTGCCTGGTGATTGTCAAGCAGTGTTCATCTGTTGTCGTAGCATCTGCATGGTCTCCCCAATGTACCATGCCTCGGGGCATACTTTCCTGCAGCATATCAGGCAGACAACGTTGGCCGAGTTGCAAGAGTAGGTGCCGTGTACCTGGTGGATGGTGTTCTCACGTGGGATGATGGCATCCGTGTTGTTGATCCGGCACGTCTTGCAGAGGTTGCTGTGGCAGGGTACTGCAGCAACCTCTGGAAGATGTGCCTGATCATCGACACGGATGCCATCATCCCACGTGAGAACACCATCCACCAGGTACATGATACATTCTCTTGCAACTCGGCCAACGTTGTCTGCCTGATACCCTGCAGGAAAGGATGCCCCGAGGCATGGTACATTGGGGAGACCATGCAGACGCTGCGACAACGGATGAATGAACACCGCTCGACAATCACCAGGCAGGAGTGTTCTCTTCCTGTTGGGGAACACTTCAGCAGTCACGGGCATTCAGCCTCTGATCTTCGGGTAAGCGTTCTCCAAGGCGACCTTCACGACGCACGGCAATGCAGAATCACTGACAGAAACTGATAGCCAAGTTCCGCACACATGAGGACGGCTCCAACCGGGATCTTAGGTTCATGTCACACTATCTGTAACCCCAACGACTTGCCTGGGCTTGCAAAATCTCACTAACTGTTCTGGCTGGAGACATTACACATCTCTTTAACCTGTGCTTAACCCTCTCTCCACTCACATTGTCTGTACCTTTAAGACTTGGATACCTGTAAAGACTCGCATTCCAACCATTATCTTGTAAATTGAGTTTGTGTCTTTATATGCCCTGTTTGTGAACACGACTTCCATTCACCTGATGAAGGAGCAGCGCTCCAAAAGCTTGTGGCTTGTGCTACCAAATAAACTTGTTGGACTTTAACCTGGTGTTGTGAGACTTCTTACGATGTAGACAGGGGCATGTTCTTCTCTAAGCTTCCTAAAGTCGATGACAAACTCCTTCATTTTGTTGACATTGAGGGAGAGATTATTGTTGCCACACCAGTTCACCAGATTCTCTATCTCATTCCTATACTCTCATCATTGTTTGAGATCTGAGCCACTACGGTGGTGTAATCAGCAAACTTGAAAATCGAGTTGGAGGGGAATTTGGCCACAGAGTTATTGGTGTGTAAGGAGTATAGTAGGGAATATAGCAAGGAGTATAGTGATGTTGGCTGAGGGAAAGGGATTGGGCAAGACAACCCACCAGGGAGAATTCACTTGTTCTTTCCAATAGTGCTCTGGGATATTTTGTGTTAACCTAAGAGGGCAAACAAGATGTCAGTTTAATGCCCTTCAGTCCCTCAGTACATTATGGGAGTGTCAGCCTGTATTTTATGCTCCAGTCTCTGGAGTGGGACTCCAATCCATTATTGTCTGACTTGTGTGAGAATGCACCCCACCACGTTGTGGCTGACATCCGGTACATTATTTCTGCTTATGACATTTGTGTGCCCCAGCTGCCCACTCTGCCGAGATGCGCAGCTGCTTGTGTGAAGCTGTCTCTCAGCATTTAAACTGGCAAGATAAACCTAATGTGTTAAATCACATAGGATAATATTTCCATCTGCTGTACACCTTAGTGATGAATATATTGCTGTGCCAAATGATGTTTTTTCAAAGCTACCTCTGTCTCTTCCACCTGGAAAAATTCCAAGTAAATCAATATCTAATTTCACTTGGAAAGGTCATGTGCCTTACATCCATTTATACATCACAAAACAGCACTGCTTTCCAAATCTATTAGTGGACAGAATGGGTCAGAGTACTGATGGTGTGGTTGCTCGATGCAGCTGGGCCTTGAACAACAGACCTGTTTCTCTTCGAGAACTCTGACCTGGCATTCCTTACAATGTTCCAGAGGTTGCACAGTCTCTCTTTATACAGCTTAGACATGTGAAAAGTTGTTAGAAAATTAATCAGGGAGATGGTGATTTCGTGTTACTGGCCCAGTAATCCAGAGATCCAGGCTCATGCTGTGGGGACATGGGTTCAAATCCTTCCCTGGCAGCTGGTGGAATTTAAATGTAATAAATAAATCTGGGAAGGCTACCATTATCAATTATCATTTAAAATCCCATCTGGTTCACTTATTATCCTTTCGAGACGGAAGTCGCCCACTCTCACCTGGTCTGGCCTTCATGTGAGTCCAGACCCACAGCAATGTGGTTGACTCTTAACTGTCCTCTAAAATGGCTTAGCAAGCCACTTAATTCAAGGGCAACTGACTCCACAGCCCATGAAAGAAAAAAAATTGGTTAGTCCCAAAAGGAACTTCGGTCTTACTCAGTTATTATCCAGATTTCAACGTTTGTGAAACTAAAGTCTTAGAGAACTTTTTTTTCCCCCAAAAAAATCAATCAATTGGTGCAGAATGAGCTGATCTTAACTGGACCAGGGCTGGGGTGACGCCAATTGGACATGGTCTTCTCTGGACTTGATTTGGCAATGGATCCTCTTTCTAATTGTTATCCAGTAACGTATTTGAGGACACCCAAGATGGAGTAGGCCAATTCCAGTGCACACTCTCTGGAGTTGATGCATGAAGAATAGTTGCTTGGATGTCAGCAAAATAAATAGTAGATGATGCTTTTCCAAATCATCAGCCAGAATGAGCTGACATCCTTGGGAAGAAGCAAAATGTCAACCTCTTTCATTTAAACAGGATAAGTTTGACCGGATCAATATTTCCAAGAGATATTTCATCCAAGATAACATAAAATTGTGTTCACACTAAATCCTTCATCTAGCATATACATACAACAGATTATTTCCAAGGAAAGTGAAGCATGAAACCGAACAATTGCCAAATGTTTCAAGTTGCACAAAATTATCAGTGACAAGACTTAGAAACAAACTTCTTGCAAATCATAGTGACGAGATTTGGGTTGATGTACATCTTGGCACAGTTGTGTTCCATTACCCTTATTGTACTCCAACAAATATAATACAATCACATAGTTTACAGCAAAGCCATTGTGTAAGTTTGACTGTGTTTAAGAACAACTCAACTTTTCCTGTAACCCAGTAAATTTTATCTCTTCGGGTAATTTTCTCTTTGAAAGCCACGATTGAGTCTACCTCCACGCTGGGAGCATATTCCAGCACTCGCTGCATGAAAAGCTTTCCTTCATGTTGCCTTTGGTCCTTTTTGCCTTTCACTTTAAATCAGTGTGCTCTGGTTCTTCAGCCTCCCTGGTGGGTTGTGGTGATGCACAATTTCTTTACGATGTGTGTTTTAGATCCTTTGGTGAAATGAACTTAAATATGTGTTAATCGTAGTAAAAGCAGCAGATTGATTCCTTCTGACCTGTCCATCGGCAGTGCAATTGGGAAATATTATTGACAAGGGGCCAGAAAAATGCTCACAAGATCAATCATTGCTTGCAACAAGGAAATTCCTCATTGTTCAAAGGAAGTGCTGTGAAGAATCTGATAACTCGGGCTCCTCATGCTGGAATAGAGCCATGATAAACAGCAAAAAGAGAGCGGAAATCCAGAACCAAACTTTCAGGTCCCATGAACATTAATAGGGGGCACAAAGCTGGATAATTCTTAGCACACTTAAGATAACATCTACAACTGCTGATCTAAGGACATGTATAAAACAGCCAGGTGCTACAATGGGAAGACAATATTGTGACACTACTGTGCCTTTTTGGAAATGTATTTTAAGCATGTTCTCTGCAGTTATAAGCAGTCACCTGTCCTTTTATTGTTGCTAGAGTCATATAATCTTTTTTGTTTATTTTTAATTTGGCCTAATGCACTGTCCTGGAGTTCACATCCCTTTTGAATTGTTGGGGGAAGAATGATTGACTGGTCACGGTCAGGTGGTTCCTTCACAGCAGAATCTAAGGATTCACTTTCAGTTTGGTTAGAAGCTGTTCGACTCCCAGACTGAAAAGCAGTGTGTTTCTGTGTGTCTCCCTGGTATTGGAAATTTAGCTCTTGGTGGCTGGCTAGCTGGTAACTCGAGGCAAGGAGTGCCCCTGTCTCTTGAAGTGGTTTACTGGCTAAAAGCTAGAGGACAGCAGTGGCTCTATATCTACCTGGGTGTGCTGGGAGTTCCAGGATGGGGAATTCAGAGTTTCAATTCTCCATTCAAAGGACTAATTCAGATCAGGTGTTGCAAAGCTGCAAGATCCAGCATCGCGTGAGCCTACTTATTTTCTGTGCTAAACCAAAACCGGGGTGTATGTTTGTCAGAATGTTGTGTTGTAACAGTATTCATAGCTGTTAAGGATTATAAAATATCATGGTTTTTTTCGTGTTTCTAATTGGTAAAAGTTATTGCTTACTTTCTTTGTGTGTTAACTGCATTCTTCAATAAGCTTTGATAGAAGTTCCCTCGTGGGTCATTTGAATCATACCTGGAGTGAAACATCATGTGCTTACCTGTGCCAAACTTCAAAGTGCCAAACTTATGATCTTGGCTGACTCCATAAAACACCTTGGAGTTTCTGACCTGGATTACAACAATGTGATGACTATTCTGGGAGGATCATCGGGTTGGAAGGGCCTTTTTCAAACCTGTTGCATCATCTTGACCTTGTGGGAAGACTTTATTGGTGAGTAACCAAAGCCTCTGAAGGAAAATGTGGAAAAAAGCCATGAACGTGTACTTCAACAGGCCAAAAGATTCATCATGCTTTCACTGTAAGGTTTATTTATAAAAGAACACCTCCATTCTGACTGGCATCTGAAATGATCCCAATACATGAATAAGAATCTGTTTTGAATTGCAGGGAGAAAGACATTATTGAAATACAAAAGAAATAAAATGATTTCTTGCGAAGAAAAGATCCGAAACGAGAATAGACCTTAAAAGTTTATTTTTCCGTCTCTCATATATAGGATACAAAAACAATTTGCTTCATATCCTTGGACCTGATCAATCATTATGGAGCACGATAGAAACATGTGTCTTTTTGCACAGCTTGAACGAATACCAAATTGTAAGTCATATTTATTTCTTATTTCCCTTGCAGGTTGTATTTATAAATTAACTCATTTTTGTTTGTCATGAAGGAGGTCATCAAGGAGATCAATCTCCTTGCTTCACCCTTTTGTGGATGCTATAAAAAGGTGTGCTTGCATTGTGCTTTCTACTCCATTTCACTACACAAACGGTTGTGACCACAGTGCATTGTCCCACCTTGCCGCAGCCCTTGACACCATGCACAGTGCTTCTCTTCCATTGTTCTTGGGCAAATCATCTTCCTCATCTGTGTCTGGCCCCTTACTTGGTGTCATCATCTAAAGTGACCTCTGCAACTAGACATGAGGGCACACTGAACTGCAGGATTCGGAGGCTCACTTGGCAAAATATGTGAATGTATTCGGATGTAATTTTTAAAAATGATATCTAATGAGGCAAAAAGCTAATTGTGTTGTTGGTCGTAGGTCACTGAGATTTGTTTCAGTGTAATATCATCTGTGTTGATTGAAGAAATCAATAAGGAAGTGGGCTCCATCGTTGTCATTGTGTTTCTGTTATTCATAGAACAACAGCAGATTTACTCAGTATCATATTGGCAATTGTGTCATTGACTCAAGTACAATTCTCTGACTTTGAGTCATTTGAAAAGAAACAGGATTTATAAAGTGCACTGAATGTGCAACTGCATCTTAACTTTTGGAGGTGTTATCCAGTGGCTTACCTGTTTGATAAACATGAGACTGTTGTGTTTTTGTAGTATGATCTACCCAAGTGTCAGAGTGGTTGGGTATTGGAATCAATGAAACCTCCAATGCACAAGTTTGACAGTTCTCCACTTCCTAATCTCAGCTGGGGCTTCTGGGGAATTATTGAGCAGAATCCAGCTATATCTTGACTGCTCTTCCGACTCCCTGCATCCTTGCATGTTCAAATTGTCGCACTATTTCTTGCTCCAAGTAATTAGTTTACAGGCTCTCAAACCTGCGGCTGACCTTGCCACACATCAGTCTTCCCTTGTTCAAAATATTTTCTGAAATTAAAGCTGCTTTTTCATCAGGTGCCAGTTGCCAGTATATTTGCAACCAGGTTTAATTGCTAACTTGGTAAGGATCTTTTCCGAGGTGACTGGCCACAAGTTTGATTTGTCAGGAGAGTGACCTGGCTGTGACACACTTCTTGCTGGTGTTCCCATTCTGAGCCATTGTCCTCATGCGAGGATTGTCTACCTCTCCCATTATTTCAGACTTCAGGCATTTAGAGGGTGATGTTCTCTATCTACGTCAGATAAGCTGATGATACCAATACTTAGTTTTGTTCTTTAGCCAAGGCAGAAGGTACCAGGCTATGCCCACTGGAGGCCAAGCCAGCTGCTTGTAGGAGGAACTGAGAGCTGAGGACACAAGTGAGCCTTTCCCATTTTAAAAATGAAGTGTGCAGCTGGCAGTAACTCCATGGTACTTGTCTTGTTACAGAATCCAAGCTTGGCATTCCTCTCGCCACCCTTCACTTGTAGCCTCATGTTTCCAAATTTGGTGCCCCTTCCTCCACCTGGACTCGTCTGTCTAACAATGCTTTTCCCTGGAAAGAACTTATTTGGAGGGAAGAGCATACACTTATGCTTGTATTCGAGCAGCCAGTTAAGGAATTGCACTTGCAGAGGCCTGGAGGCAGGTTGCTTGGCTACTCCATTTGCAAAGGGCTGGTGAGAAGAGACTTCAAGAAGGTAAACTGGGAATTAAATTAACATAATTTACAAACACAAAGACACGCTTTTTGGTATGCTCATAATCAACAGGTCACCCATGTTTGTGATATAATGATGTCTGCAAGTGAGACCCCACGTTGATGGGGATCGAAGTTGATGATGCTAAACCAAGTAGCTGAGATGAGCAGTTGAATGGGGCATGGAAACAGCAGAGGGAATTTCGTAAAACAAATAATTAGATGACGGAAAAAGAACTCGACAGAAGGAAACAAAAATCAGTCTACTTAAGGCCAATACTATTCATCAGTGCAGAAGGGATTGCCAATCGTGAATCGGTCTCCACAGCCACAACCAATCCGGGGGTGATGTCACCCTGAGCACAGTCTATCCTCTCCTTAGATAGACAGATGCCTACCTAATATGTCAGCTTTATTTGCAGTGTTTAAGTAATGGAAGAAGGAATGTCAGGAGAATGAAGAGCTGGTCAATGGTAGTGCTCCTCATCCCACTCTAGCTGAAATTGGCAAAATCTTCATACACTGGGGACTGCATGTGGGACATTCTCCTTCTACATTGTTGACTGCTTATTAATTAACCTGCTGATCCAGCACTGAAGCTTTGGTTTCCTAATTTCTCAATACAGTTTTCTCTACTTCATGGTGGCACTGCTGCCTCTCAGCGCCAGGGACCTGGGTTCAATTCCGACCTTGTATGACTGTCTGTGCGGAATCTGCACATTCTCCCTGTATCTGCTTGGGTTTCCTCTGGGTGCTCTGGTTTCCTCCCACAGTCCAAAGATGTGCAGGTTAGGTGGATTGACCATGCTAAATTGCCACTTGGTGTCCCAAGATGTGTGGGTTAGGGGGTTTCGCCATGGTAAATGCACAGAGTTATGGGGATAAAGTGGAGAAATGGGCCTGGGATGGATGCTCTGTTGGGCCAAATGTCCCCCTCCTGCACTGTAGGGATTATATGGTTCATTCTTGTTGCCACAAATGATCCTCTGATCAAATGGCCTGAATTATACTTGTTGGGCTGTGCCATTATTGTTCAAACACCAAGCATTCGGAAAGGAAGAACCTTTGCTTTTAGTGGTAGCATTCCCACTTTAGCATCTGGAGGAGCAGAGACCAAACTCTTGGTGAGTGAAGACCAGAGTCGAGACGCTCAGTTTCGGATTGACATCCTGTGGGAATACTCGGTAGAGCCCCTCTGCACTGATGGACCATGGGACTTCATAAGACTGTCCTACCAGATAGGACTTGCTGATATAAAGATGGTTATAATGAATAAGGAGCATTCCCGACAGTATGTCGGATTGTCAATCAGAATGCAAAACCCTCCACTAATTTGTGCTACACTCCAAGGGAGGAATGTGAAGACAGTAAATCAGCAACTCAGCATGGGGAGGTGGTCCAGAGCACTCCTCTGTCATTTAAACATCTTCTCCAATGGATACTGGATAATGATGCGCTTTGTTTTACTGGAGAAAAGCAAAATCAAAAACAATCTTAATGTGAATTGTTTTTATGTAAATATGATCTTTCTAAAGCAGCGGGGTCAAACTCACTTTCGCACTTGGAATAATGTTATGTAACCATTCACTCAAAATACCTCCATACAAAGATTTGGTACCTTCAGAGTAAAGGATTTTTCCAGGACGGAAGCCTGAGTTTATATATAAAAAAATTAAGTGAAAAGGTCAGTGTGAATGAGATTTGTCTGCAAGGATTGACTGCAGGAAGCTCAGCTGTTAAGGGAGGCTGACAAGTTGTTATGACACCATGCCTACTGGGTATATAATGTCATTCATGTTGCTGTGGGGAGCAGCCAGATCGAAACAAGCCACTTGCACAGAAAGACACACGGGTGCCTGCCTGCTCCAGGGCTCCTCCTGGTGGTCAGTTCAGGGGCATTGACAGATGGTGAATGTGTGACCCTCAAAGACTGAAGTTGGAAAAATGGGTTTTACACAGGAGTTTTTAAAAATAAAATTGAGAGACAAAAAGGTATCAAGGATGGGTAAAGGAGATGAAAATGATAAGTCACATACAAAGGAAGTATCACTGAGGGACAAAGTCTGAGACTGCTTGTTTTGTTCTATAAATTAGTGCACTGTTGTATGCAGATCAATGATTGGGCAGAGTGCTGATCATGGCTAAGCCATTGGAGTAGCATGTCTGCCAATACTGTACATTCTGGACTTGTGAATGGTTGATCGAGTCATCAGAAGACAACATCATAGGAAATCCTGTGAACTGCTGTCCGGTTCATAACATTGATGTGGGTAAGTACACTTTTAAAAATTAACTTATGGGATGTGGGCGTTGTTGGCTCAGCCAGCATTTATTGCTCATTCTAAAAGTAGAGGGCATAGGTTTAAGGTGAGAGGGGAGAGATACAAAAGGGTCCAAAAGGGCATTTTTTTCCCACACACGGTGGTGAGTGTCTGGCAAAAGCTGCCAGAGGTAAACATAGAAACATAGGAGCAGGAGGAAGGTAGTTAGCCCTTCGAGCCTGCTCCGCCATTCATTATGATCATGGCTGATCATCCATCTCAATAGCCTAATCCTGCTTCCTCCCCATAACCTTTGATCCCATTCACCCCAACCGCTATATCCAGCTGCCTCTTGAATACATTCAATGTTTTGGCATCAACTACTTCCTGTGGCAATGAATTCCACAGGCTCACCACTCTTTGGGTGAAGAAATGTCTCCTCACCTTCGTCCTAAATAGTCTACCCTGAATCCTCAGACTGCGACCCCTGGTTCTGGACTCCCCCACCATCGGGAATATCCTCCCTGCATCTACCCTGTCTAGTCCTGTTAGAATTTTATAAGTTGCTGTGAGAACTTCCCTCATTAATCTGAACTCCAGTGAAAACAATCCTAACCGAGTCAATATCTCCTCAGACATCAGTCCCGCCATCCCCGGAATCAGCCTGGTAAACCTTCACTGCATTCCCTCGAGAGCAAGAACATCCTTCCTCAGAAAAGGAGTCCAAAACTGCACACAATACTCTAGGTGAGGCCTCACCAAGGCCCTGTATAATTGCAACAACACATCCCTGCTCCTGTACTCGAAACTTCTCGCAATGAAAGCCAACATACCATTTGCCTTCTTTACTGCCTACTGCACCTGCATGCTTACCCTCAGTGATTGGTGCACAAGGACACCCAGATCCCACTGCACACTCCCTTCTCCCAATTTACAGTCATTCAGGTAGTTACCTGCCACCTTGTTTTTGCTTCCAGTAGGAGTAGTTGAGGTGGGTACAATTTTGTCTTTTAAAAAGCGTTTAGACTGTTACATGGGTAAGATGGCTATAGAAGGATATGGGCCAAATGCAGGCAATTGGGACTAGCTTAGTGGTTTAAAAAAAAAAGGGGCACATGGAAAAGTTGGGCCAAAGGGCCTGTTTCCATCCTGTAAACCTGTATGACTCTCTGACTTAGTTGCCTTTGAGAAGGAGGTTTTGAGTTGCCATGATGTGTACACCCACAGTGCTGTTTAGGAAGGGACCTCTAGGATTTTGACCCAATGACAGCAAAGAAACTGCGACATATTTCCAACTCGGGATGTTGAGTGACTTGGAGGGGATCTCCAGATGGTGGTGTTCCCAGGTATCTGCTGCCCTTCCTTCGAGATGATGGTGGTTGTGGGTTTGGAAGGTGCAGCCTAAGGAACCTTTGTGAGTTCCTGCAGTATATCTTGTAGTTGGTACACGTTGCTGCCACTGTTCATCAGCAGTGGAGGGATTAAATATTTGTGGTATGTCGATATTAAAAAAGTAAGAGTTTTAACAACAGGTTAAAGTCCAACAGGTTTATTTGGTAGCAAACACCATTAGCTTTCGGAGCGCTGCTCCTTCGTCAGATGGAGTGGAAATGTGCTCTCAAACAGGGCATAGAGACACAAAATCAAGTTACAGAATACTGATTAGAATGCGAATCCCTACAGCCAACCAGATCTTAAAGATACAGACAATGTGGGTGGAGGGAGCATTAAGCACAGGTTAAAGAGATGTGTGTTGTCTCCAGACAGACAGCCTGCAAGTCCAGGAGGCAAGCTGTGGGGGTTACTGATAATGTGACATAAATCCAACATCCCGGTTTAGGCCATCCTCATGTGTGTGGAACTTGGCTATCAGTTTCTGCTCAGCGACTCTGCGCTGTCGTGTGTCGCGAAGGCCGCCTTGGAGAACGCTTCCCTGAAGATCAGAGGCTGAATGCCTGTGACTGCTGAAGTGCTCCCCCACAGGAAGAGAACAGTCTTGCCTGGTGATTGTCGAGCGGTGTTCATTCATCCGTTGTCGTAGCGTCTGCATGGTTTCCCCAATGTACCATGCCTCGGGACATCCTTTCCTGCAGCGTATCAGGTAGACAACGTTGGCCGAGTTGCAAGAGTAGGTACCGTGTACCTGGTAGATGGTGTTCTCACGTGAGATGATGGCATCCATGTCGATGATCCGGCACATCTTGCAGAGGTTGCTGTGGCAGGGTTGTGTGGGGTCGTGGTCACTGTTCTCCTGAAGGCTGGGTAGTTTGCTGCGGACAATGGTCTGTTTGAGGTTGCGCGGTTGTTTGAAGGCCAGAAGTGGGGGTGTGGGGATGGCCTTGGCGAGATGTTCGTCTTCATCAATGACATGTTGAAGGCTCTGGAGGAGATGCCGTAGCTTCTCAGCTCCAGGGAAGTACTGGACAACGAAGGGTACTCTATCCACCGTGTCCTGTGTCACCTGTGCTTAATGCTCCCTCCACCCACACTGTCTGTATCTTTAAGATCTGGCTAGCTGTAGGGATTCGCATTCTAATCAGTATTCTGTAACTTGATTTTTGTGTCTCTGCCCTGTTTGAGAGCACATTTCCACTCCATCTGGTGAAGGAGCAGCGCTCTGAAAGCTAATGGTGTTTGCTACCAAATGAACCTGTTGGACTTCAACCTGGTGTTGTTAAAACTCTTACTGTGTTCACCCCAGTCCAACGCCGGCATCTCCACATCATGACTACCATCGATATTAAAAAATACAGACTTGTCTTCATAAAGTCCCATTCATGACCTCAGTAATTTATATCCAATGAAGTACTTTTTGAGTGTCATCACTCACCATTATATTGAAGCAGCAGCTAATGTTTGCACAGCAAGATCCCACAAACAGCAAAACATTTTTTTAGATGTATTTGAGAGATAAATATAAACACTAAGCTAACTTCATTGCTAATCTTCAAAATCGTGTCATCTTTTGCACATCTTGAAGAGAAGGTTCCCCGGGTTAGTGATCAAAAGATGCCACCATCATCAGTGCTGCATTGGAATTCCAGGATTAATTTTTGTCCTGAAATCTGTTGAGTGGCCCACAATCTTTTAAACTTAAAAGCTAGAGGGCTATCAAGTAAACAATTCCATGACATTCCAACACAAATAATGATGCAGTTGCCACAACAGCCCTTCATTCAATCCAAAATATGACCTCGAGATTAAAAAGTGACCAGTTGCCAGAAATATGACAAGTACAGCCAAACTCTTCTCTCCTGCAAACAGCACATGGCGCCAAGATAGAATTTTGAACATTGTGTCTATCCTTCCATTGTTGCTTGATGCTCATTTGGTTATTTGACGTTTACAGAATTTTAGGCCAAGGTAACAATCTCCCTATAAACAAACTAAATGTGCAGAGAATGGAGAATGCAAATTCAGTAATCGTCCAGCTGAGGTTGAAATGCCAACAGGAAGGAGCGCGTTACTTTGTTCACACAAACAATAACATCCCTGATATGTGTGCACGTGTTTGCCCTTGATGAACTAAGTGAGACATTAGGATTGGTATTAAACTACGTATGCACTGAATGATGGGATACTTGACAATGGCAGATGAACAATACTAGTTGCTCATAGGCTGTGTAAACATAAGGGAGATAAAGGAAATATAATTCTAGGCCCAGTGGAGAGGCCTAAGTTGAGAAAAGAGATAACATCTGCATTTCGTGGATTGTCTAGCCTGCTGATGAGGTAAAGAAACTCACCAGTTAATGCATGTAGAATGATCAGTGATTAGTGGCTGTTAACGAGATCGAGCAGTAACAATTATAAAAGGGTGTCTCAAACTGTAAATTTGAGAGGTTTACCGAAAGGTAATCTAGGAGCTTCTCCTGTGCATGCTCGAATTAAGGCTTTTTACTTACTTGAACCTCACGGACCCCAGAGTGACTGTTTTTCTCCACAACATGAACAAATATGCATCTTTATTTGACAATTTCTCTTTATGCAGCTCTGTGTCAACTTGTGAAGCACCTTGGGATGTTTTATGACTTTTAAGATGCAATACAATTCTGAAAATATTGTTGTTGGGTTTGTGCTCGAGTCTGAAGAACATGGAGAAAATGGACTGTTCGGCCTGGTTGGAACAAGGGAATGGGAAATACTGGGGACTGCTGGTGAGACCTGTGAATTTCACAGCCATCATTCAGTGCAACTCTCTCGCCTCTGAGGCACAGACAGTTCTGGAGTCAAATCTGCCCCCCAGAGGCATGTGTTGAGAGCCTCGGGCAACATAAAAGAGCCAGGGGAGTTTTACTGGTAACTTGGTTAAAATTCCTCCAATAAGCAAAACTGCAAAAACAGCTTGGTCATTTAAATCAAAAACAGAAAATGCTGGAAAATCTCTTGGGTCACTTATATCCTTGCTATCTGTGGATCCTTATGTTCGGCCTGACTTCATGCGGCCCCACTGGGCACTCACTGCACAATGGTGACTAAAATGGAAAAGTATTCTCATAGTTAAATACTAGGAACAGAACGCAGAAGGGGAAGGTGCTATGTAAAAACATGTTGTTGAAATTTATCCATCGAATTATTTCTCAATGCCTCAGTCTAATTTCTTGGTCTGGAGCAGCCAAGTTAGCTGAGTTTAGTTGCTGCAGTCTGAGTGGCGTATCCAATTTCCCATTGCACCGGTATCGTTCAGTGACAACACTAAGCCAATATTCAAGCTTCTAGCATTTTCAGCTCAATTGTTTTTTGAAACTGTTATTTGAACAAATGATAGGATAAATTTGAAAAATTTATTCAGGTAAGATTATAATGAGTGACTTCTCCAACAAAAAGGCTGTGGGTGTAAATGAGAATTTAAATGTGATTTTAAAAAAGGACGATGACTACTCAGACTATTGCCCCATTTTTGAGTTTCCTGAACTCCTTAAAACTGAGAGTTTCTTTGCCGAAGTAATTTCTCCAAGTTTGGGTCGCAAATTATCTGCGGACAAGAGTTCGCTTGCAATGCAGGCAGCCACAGACACTAAATGACCTCCTGAATGTGTTTGTGCTGTTGCAGCCTTACAGGTTGAAGGATTTTTTTTAGGGTCTCCAATGATCACCTGTCCTGTACTGCAGTTAGAAAAATGCAAGTAATTTCATTGACCTGCTCGCATTGCAACAGAGGCGATGCATCTTCCCAAACCTGATTTTTTAAAAAAAACACATTGGGAGCAATGCCACAATCTTCATGTCATCTGCCTGCTTCAGGTCTGTCACTCAGAGGAAGCCGCCCCGTTTCTCCTCCCCTCTTGCTTGCCAGCCATCTCGCGAGAGGCGGCGGGCGGTGCTGTCAATCAGCCGGCGCCCGGTAGCAAGCGCTGGCTCCCTCCCTTGCAATCTCCAATTGCAATTTTTCCAACATGGCCTCGACTGGAACGTGTACACGATTCAGCGATGAATACCAGCTTTACGAGGAGCTCGGCAAGTAAGTAACACAAGTCTCCTTCCTCCTCCCCCTGTTGCAAGCCAGTCTGTCTCTCCCCCCCCCCCCCCCTCTTTTTCAGCAGTCTCAGGGTAACCTCTTCCCCCCCCCCCCCCCCCGCAGTAACCCCTCAGCAAAGGAAAAAGCGCAACATTTCTGATCCTTTTGAATTGTATAAAATGATCCTTGCTCTGCCACATTGTGTCTATTTTTTCTCTTGTTCTCTCTCTGTCCAGAGGCGCTTTCTCAATCGTCCGCAGATGTGTGAAGCTGTCAACAGGGCAAGAATATGCAGCGAAAATCATTAACACCAAAAAGCTCTCTGCTCGAGGTGGGTTGAATGCTTTCATTGCCTTCCCCGCCCCATACATTTGAGTCTTTTTTTTGAGGGGGCTGTAGGCAGCTGTCAATCTGCATCCACCCATCTCAGCAGTTCCAAGGCAGGTGACAGCGACGCTGAAATTCAACCTTTATTATTTTTGATCTGTCGGAACTTGATTTTGTTCATAAAATACGCGTCAGAAATGCCTCCCCCTCCCGATCTCCTTGCAGCCCGGTTGCCATTCAGTCGTGCCTTTTATTAAAAGTGATACATTTTGTATTGTTAATACCCATCGCGTTTTATTTTGCGACTTAAAATGTTGCCCACAGGTCGGGCGTTTGAAAATCCGAGGCGGTGGGGGGGGGGGGGGGGGAAGACAGTGTCAATCTCTTGCGTACAACTTGTTACAGTGTCAGTGGGACACGCGGGGTTCTGGCTGGAGCTGTTTTGACTGCAGGCTGGATGCAGTATTTGCTTTTCTCATCTAATGCAATCGCTGCACGGTCTGTCTTTTAAAAAAATAAATAAACGTACGGTCGCATCGTTTCAGGAGCAGGAAACCTTCCTCTTGCAACGTTTTTTTTAAAAAAAAACGCACGGTGCTTTCCTCGTCCACTTTAAAATATGTAATTGAAAGTACGTTGGTTCTTGGTGCAGGAAGAGCAGCGGTGCTGCTGCGGCGGTGCTGGAGGATGAGACCGTGCTCGTTAATCAACAAGCATTAAAAAGCTGGCCTAAAATCCCACATAAACTGGAGGGGGGGGGGGGGAAGCGGAAATCCGTTTTGAAATTAGCATGAACCTGCTCATCCATCCAGCCCTTTCTGGGGATTTGCTCAGGGGATGGAATTGTGCAGTTAATCACACAGATTTCTTGTGCTTTACTGTGTCTGCGTTGACTGCAGTCTTCTGGAACCAGCCTTGTGCAAGGTGCCGGTTGTCATTCGCTTCACTGTAATAAAATAAGTGCCGATAAAACAGTGTTTGAGGTTGGTTTCTTGTATTGAATTTCAAGCTGTCAATATTTTTGAAAGCGGCTTGTTGGTGGGTAAACTGAACTTCAAAAAAAAGCCCCCTCAAATTCTTGTTTCAAGCTCATGAATGAATCATGCCCTTTGCTTCACAATCCTCATTTCATGCCACTTCTCAGAGCACCGTGCCCTGTTTCCCCAATGGGTACATGACCTGCTGCCAAGGCCTCAACTGGCTGGCTGAGAGGTGTGTATAAGCCACATTGGTTGCGTGTTTTTTTTTTGCCATGTTTGTTTTTTCTGGCTACCCGAGGCATGGCAAGGGGATCACAGAGAGGGGAAGGGTGCATAAAGCCATCCTACCCTTCATACTGTTGGTAGTATTACAGTCATTGGCACTAATCCAGTGCAGAAGTGAACTTGCCACATGATGAAGTGCGCTGGTCCCATTAGGCCAAACAATTCTTTTTGAAAGATTATGTAGAAAGAACCGAATCCCACGGCAGGTCAGTCTGGATTTGTGGTGAGTACAGGAAATTCGGGTTTTGCCTTGTTCAGGACATTCAAAGTCCCAGAGGCTACCTAATCTTTGCAAAGAAGCTGACAGGCCAGTCCTCTGTTTGTCAGTTCTTTTTCCTGGTGTGGGTTGAGTTTATTTCAGTGTGGCAATAGTTACTGCGATTTCTATGGGGAGGCGATGGGAGGAAGCGGGTGTTGATGGGATGGGAGGGTTGCAGGGATTGAAGATGTTGTTGACCGCCTATGCTTCAAGGGGCTTTTTTTTAAAAAAAAGACACGCTAATTGGTGAGGAGGGCTCCAACTGGGTGTAGGGTGTTATGGGTCAGGGTGTGAGAGAGGCAGCGCAGAAGGTTCAGGTACGCAACTGTGGCACCAGATATCCCAATAGGCTGCTTGAGAGTGTGGTTTCTCCCTGTCTCCATAAATAGCAGCTAACCCCCCCCCTCCCCACCCCATCCCCGTGAGGTCCACGCATATTATGCACACGCATATTATGCACACACTGCTCCCTCTCAAGGTTCACATTCTGCACAAGTGAGATGCTATTTTTGTGCTGTTTGTGTTTTATCTTTAAAGTATGAGGGAGTGACATGCTGTGCCTAACTTGCATTTAAGACCAGTTCCAACCACAGTGGTTGCAGGCAGTGGTGCCCATATACTTTGCATGTTGGCAAAGGTTGTCAGTCATCGTTTAGTGTGGAACATTGAAATACAATGTAGTTTGGTTCTGTTAACCTCGAACATCTCCACAACTGTGCCAGGAACTGCATCCGTTCTCTTATCCAAACTTTTGTTAGAGTCCCAAGTCGTGTCAAATTTGTTGAACACCAACAGAGCTGTAAATGTGCACTGCCTTCACTGTCCCTCAGATAGTAAAGTGAAAGGTATCTGCCTGATTGCTGCTCACTATTTGGGGTGAAGGGGAGGAGGCAAGAGCTGGATAGGTTTCAGCCCCTCCGGTTAATAACCTTCCTCATGGTCACTCTCTGAGCTCCATTATGAGAAGTAGATGCTTGGGTGTGTTGTTGGAGGGCAGCTGAAACCATAGGACCTCCAATCAAGACTTAGAGGGTACAGTGTTGAGGAATATTTATTGTTCAACCATTAGGCTTGAATTGGAAGACTGTCTAATTTTAGCCACCACTCTGAAAAAGGAGATTTACTCGAATGGCATATCTGAAAATCCCAGATGAACTTCATGTGGTGTTCTATCAGAATATAGGAGATACATGACCCAGGATAGGGGAGGAAACAAATGATTGAGTCAATACTGAGTTGCTGCCAATTGGTTGAGTTCGGTGATTACCCCATCCATGGGGAAAAGGTGGGACATTGAATACAGGGGCCAGCGACTGAAGACACAGATGGATGTGGGATTTTTTTGCAGTTATTTTAAATGTAATTTTGCCCATTGCAAAATGTAAATAATTATTCTATTAACTACACTAATGATATGAATAAATTGAAGCTTTTGGAAAGTTGTAATGCAATTACAGTCATTGTCACTGGTGTTGAAATTTATTTTTAAAACATTGCTGGGTTTTCAAGGCCAAGCAATGAGAACATACGCAAAGCACGAATGGTTGAAGTTTCTTTTCTTCTGTAGAACCTGTATTGTTGGAAGGTCTAACTTTTGTCTGTCATTCTCCCCATTGGTCATTTCAACATCCTGAGGGTTACCATTGACCAGGACTGACCTGGACTAGGCATATAAATAATGTGGCTACAAGAGCAGGTCAAAGGCTAGGAACCCTGTGGTGAGTAACTCCGCTCCTGACTTCTCAAAACCTGTCCACCATCTACAAGGCAGCAGTCAGGATGGACTACTCTCCACTTGCCTGGATGAATGCAGCTCCAACAATACTTAAGAAGCTCAACGCCTTCCAGGCAAAGCCTGATTGGCACCCTTCCACAAATACTCAGTCCCTCCGCTACCGACGAACAGTTGCAATAGCGTGTACCATCTACAAGATGCAGGAACTCACCAAGCCTCTTTCAGCAGCTTCTTCAAACCCACGATGACTATCATCTGGAAGGACGTGGTCAGCAGACAATGAGAACACGATTATCTGGTACTTCCCTTCCAAATCCTTCACTGTGCTGACTTAGAAATATATTGCCGTTCTTTCACTCTTTCCTGAGTCAAAATCCAGGAACTCTTGTCCCTTTATAATATTCCAGCATTCCCCACTCGCAGACAATACTTTGGAGCAGGAAAGTTAGCTCTCGTTCTTTGCCTTTGCAGTACACACCACAAGAAAACAATGAAGAGCAGAAATCTTCCTTAAGCCCCCACTCTCCAATCCTCAGGTGCGAGGCCTGACCTTTGTGCTGGTGAGATCACTTTGTTCAGCACAGATCAAGGATTTGAAACCTTTAAAGCTGCCTTTTCTATGTGCTGGTGCAGTGAGGAACAACTGGTCATGTTGGGTTTGTAACATTTATTGCAGAAAGCCAGTTGGTGAAAAAGAATGGCAGCAAATCTTTACATTTGTACTTATTTACAGAGTTAGAAATGGGAAGCATACACATCCAAATCCAACAACCTCCGTGCCAGTCAGTGTCTGTTGAGGTGAATCCCCAGTTAATGCTCTCTTGCATACAATTAAATACTAATATAAAATGATAAAGTCATTCTGGCACAGAAGGAAGCTACTCGGCCCATTGAGTCCATGCTGACTCTCTGTAAAGTAGTGCAATCAGTCTCATTCCCTTGCTCTATTCCCATAGCCCTGCATGTTTGTTTTCCCTCCAGTATCCTTTCGAAATCGATATTACCGCCCTTGTAGGCAGCGAGTTCTGAAGCATTGCTACTCGCCATGAACCACATCCCTCTGCAATCGCTCTGTCTAATACCTTAAATCTGTTTCTCCTGTCCCTTGTGTGATCAGTAAATGGTTACCTTATCAAGACCTGTTATAATTTTGGTACATCTCCATCAAATCCCAAGGAGAACAACCTCAGCTTCTCACAGTTTGTGTCTCAGTTTTTTTAGCCAGGCAATCATTCTTGTTCCTTTGAAACCTTACTTCCTTCCTAAAGCTCTGCATCATTGAAGTGCTTTTACACAAAGCTGGACAGAAGAATCTGTTTGGAACATAAATAGAGCAGGAATGGACCATTTCACCCCTTGAGCTTGTGTTGCCATTCAACATAGTCACAGCAGATCTTCGACCCCAATTTTCCTGCCCATATCGCTGGATTCCCCGAGTTATCAAAAATCTGTCCATCTCAGCTCTGAATATATTGAACACTGGAACATCCACAACACTCCCTGGCTCTGACTGTAACATTACATTCTGCACTCTCTCCTTCCCTATGCTTTGTCTGTTTCGAGGACATGAAACAATACTTTTCACTATATACTAATACATGTGACAACAATAAATCAAATCAACTCTCTGGGGCAGAGAATTGCAACAGTCCACAATTCTCCGATTGAAGCAATTTTTACTTGTTTGAATCTTAAATGATTGACACTTTGGGTGGAATCTTGCGGGTGGGGGGCGGGGGGGGGGAGCCTTAGTACGCCAGGGAAACTGGCTTTGGGGTGCTCAGGCTCCATTGCACCAGGTGTCCCAATCTCCTACTGATCTGGACCTCCTCCCACTGTAACCTCCCCCCCCCCAGACATCGGCAACATGACCCCATCCCTTGTAGAGCTCCCCCCCACAGCATAAGCCTTCTTTCCTTTATCGTATATACCCCACCCCTTGGCATTGCCCAATGGGCACTGCCTGGCCATGTTCCAGGGGCTTCAGTGACCTCTGACACCCCCCCCACTCCAACCGAATGTGGCCATGGCCCCTGGTCCCTGCTACTGCAGAGCAGCAGTGATTCTTGCTAGCGTGAAGCCATGTCCGCGAGGAGGGAAAGCATCCGCGAGGGCTGAAGCAATCATCCTGGACACGTTAATGCATTTAAATTAAGGCAGTCCTATGCTAATAGGCTTCACGCCTGGCGTGAATCAAAATTTTACCCTTGCGTGCTATTTCCCAGGACTACCACGCTGATCGACTGGCACGGCGAGCCGGTAAGATTGCGCTCCTTATTTCTGAGGCTGTGCCTCTAATGTTCTGGAATCACCAGCAAGATAAAACAGCTTCAATGTTCCCTGTCAAATTCCTTCAGAATATTGTTTGTTTCAATGAGATCACTTCTCATTCTCTTGACTCCAAATAGTCCAGAATAATTTACTCAGCCACTCATCAGAAGACAAACCTCTCATTCTGGGAACCAATTTAGTGATCCTCCACAGTTTCATTTCTTAATTGATTTTGTGGTTTACAATGGGAGGTGCTCCCTCTGAATGTCACAATTGAATTGCCATCTCCGGGACAAGTGTTTGTCATGTTTTGGAACACACATATTTCTGAGATGCAAGATGGGCTTCTAATCATAGAATCCCTACAATGCAGAAGGCGACCATTTGATCCATTAAGCCTGCACCAATAACAATCCCCTATTCCTGTGACTCCCATGTATTTATCCTGCTAATCTCCGAAACAAAGGGGCAATTTAGCGTGACCAATCAACCTAAGCTGCAGATTATCGACTTTGGTTCTTGCTTTCCATTCATTTCTCCTGTCACCTGACTGACTGACTTACACCCTCAGCTTAAATTTCAGCTTATTCAAAGTTCTGACGCTCTGATCCTAACTCATACCAAGTCCTGTTCACCTATCAACCCTGTGCTTGCTGTCCAAATGTGACTTCAGATCCATTTAAGCTTAAATACTCATTCTTTGGTTCTGAGTTCTTCTACTTCTGGCCTCATTGACACTCTTAATTTCCTTCATCTTACCATTAGCGGCCTTGCCATAGTTTCTGACATTCCTTCCGTAAACCTTTCAGCCTGTTTTCTGTCAAGATGCTCCTTAAACCTTAACTTTCTTTCTCCAAGCCATTGACCACCTGTCCTAGTTTCTCATTATGTTGCTTCAAGTCAGTTTTTTTTTGTCTGATGTTTTTGTCAAGCACTTTGGACATTTCAGTCTGTTGAAGTCACTATATTAATGTGAGTTATTGACTATTATCTGAAACAACTGAGAAGAAAGGAAGGAGACAAAAGGCGGGTAACTATAGGCCGGTCAGCTTAACGTCTGTAGTAGGGAAAATGCTGGAATCCATTATTAAAGAGGAGATAGCAGGGCATCTGGATAGAAATGGTTCGATCAATCAGACGCAGCATGGATTCATGAGGGGAAAGTCGTGCTTGACGAACATGTTGGATTTTTATGAAGATGTGACTAGGGCGGTTGATGGAGGAGAACCGGTGGATGCGGTGTTTTTGGATTTCCAAAAGGCGTTTGATAAGGTGCCCCATAAAAGGCTACTGAAGAAGATTAGGGCACACGGAGTTGGGGGTAGTGTGTTAAAGTGGATTGGGGACTGGCTATCCGACAGGAAGCAAAGAGTCGGAATAAATGGGTGTTTTTCCGGTTGGAGGAAGGTAACTAGTGGCGTGCCGCAGGGATCGGTACTCGGGCCGCAACTATTTACCATTTATATAGATGATCTGGAGGAGGGGACGGAGTGTAGGGTAACGAAGTTTGCAGACGACACAAAGATAAGTGGAAAAGTGAATCGTGTGGAGGACGGAGAAGATCTGCAGAGAGATTTGGACAGGCTGAGTGAGTGGGCGAGGATATGGCAAATGGAGTATAACGTTGAGAAATGCGAGGTTATACACTTTGGAGGAAATAATAACAAATGGGATTACTATCTCAATGGAAACAAATTAAAACATGCTACCGTGCAAAGGGACCTGGGGGTCCTTGTGCATGAGACGCAAAAGCCCAGTCTGCAGGTACAACAGGTGATCAAGAAGGCAAATGGGATGTTGGCCTATATTGCGAAGGGGATAGAATATAAAAGCAGGGATGTCTTGATGCACCTGTACAGGGCATTGGTGAGGCCGCAGCTGGAATACTGTGTGCAGTATTGGTCCCCTTATATGAGGAAGGATATATTGGCATTGGAGGGAGTGCAGAGAAGGTTCACCAGGTTGATACCGGAGATGAGGGGTTTGGATTATGAGGAGAGGCTGAGGAGATTGGGTTTGTACTCGTTGGAGTTTAGAAGGATGAGGGGGGATCTTATGGAGACTTATAAGATAATGCGGGGGCTGGATAGGGTGGAGGCGGAGAGATTCTTTCCACTTAGTAAGGAAGTTAAAACTAGAGGACACAGCCTCAAAATAAAGGGGGGTCGGTTTAAGACAGAGTTGAGGAGGAACTTCTTCTCCCAGAGGGTGGTGAATCTCTGGAATTCTCTGCCCACTGAGGTGGTGGAGGCTACCTCGCTGAATATGTTTAAAGCGCGGATGGATGGATTCCTGATCGGTAAGGGAATTAAGGGTTATGGGGATCAGGCGGGTAAGTGGTACTGATCCACGTCAGATCAGCCATGATCTTATTGAATGGCGGGGCAGGCTCGAGGGGCTAGATGGCCTACTCCTGCTCCTATTTCTTATGTTCTTAATAGACACCAGAGGCTGTGAAATGGAACAATGTAAACTATTCTTAGATCTAGCATGATTCCTCTGTGTTGACTGTCCATGGAAACTGTTGAGAATACCAATGCAGTATGTTTCTTAACTTAAATTGCCTCATATATCTTAGATTGATGGTGTTTGCTGTCAACTGTTGGATAAGTATGCTCACCTAAAAAAGCCTCAACCATGTTGCTGTATTTGTGCCTGTCTCCCAGTCTCCCTTTCCTTTCAAGCATCTTGTTTCCAATTTCTGCCTGTCCTGTGCTCACTTGGAGAATGCCACCCAAAAAGCACAAAATAACACAAACTGATTAAATTCATTTCATTGCTGTCTTTCATAGAATCCTTACAGTGCAGAAAGAGGCCATTCGGCCCATCAAACCTGCACCGACAACAATCAAACCCAGACCCTATCCCCGGAAACCCCTTGTATTTGTCCTGCTAATTCCCCCAACACTCAGGGTCAATTTAGCATATCCAATCAACCTAACCCGCACATCTTTGGGCTGTGGGAGGAAACCGGAGTACCTGGAGGAAACCCACACAGACCCGGGGAGAACATGCAAACTCCACATAGACTGCCACCCGAGGCCGGAATCGAACCCAGGTCCCTGGCGCTGTGAGACAGCAGTGCTAACCGCTGTGCCACCGTGCTGCCCTTTCAAAGATGATTGGCAAAGTAGTCACAGCACTTGAATGTAGAACCTTCCCGATATGCAACATTACAATGTGAGAAGCCATTTATATAAATGAGTCCCTGAATTTAGTTCCTTTTTTCAAACAATATTTAATTGCTCCCCAAACAGAAGAATCAGGCTCCAGAACAGTGATCTTGCAATTGGAGGATATTATCTCCTCTCCAAAAGAAAATACTCGTCAGTGTATATTTGATAAACAGAGAGGAACATGATTACATTCATATTTCTCTAAGACTCATTGGCCCAGACTTCTTGTTCCTGATGACATGTATCAGGATCAAACTTTACTACGAGTTGCCGCAGTTGCCTGTTGCAGTTATTCCTGACTTCAGGTAACAATTTGCTTTCATATTGTACCTGTAACATCATAAAATATCTTTAGGTTCTTGATATCTTGAAGAGCCTTTTGAAGTGCACCAAAACACAGTTGGACATTGAGCTGCAAATCTTCAGAAACTGGGAGCCCAAATACTATAAATAGAATGTGGAACAAAGCAGTTTCTTGGATAATAATTCAATCCGAAGCAGGGAAATCATTAACTTTGTGTGGATCCTCTGGAGGCTGTGCATTTTAAGGTTGATTGAAAGACTTCAATTAGAAACATTCCTTATATGAAATAAATCCTTCCACCACTTAATTTTTAAAAAATGGGAAAGAAGACTACCTCTCCACAAGCGAACTGCTCGGGGAATTACTATTCCATATTGCATCCTTTGTAGGAGACTATGGTTGTGATGCGTAGCGTATTGTGAAGTAGGACTTGGGAGTATAAAGTTCAGAGCTTACCTTGCTGTGAAGGTTCCACAACTCTCCAAACTCAACCAAAATCTTCAAAGGTCAGATATTTCCATACATGTCACACACGGTGAAAGAAAATAAAACTTGCATGTTTAAAGCATCTTTCGTAAGTTTAGGACGTCCCAGTGTGCTTTACACTCCGAGTGGTACTTTGTGACGTGCTGTCACTGTTTTTGTAATGTAGGAAGTGCAGCTACTTTGTGCAGAGCAAGCCCCCATAAGTGATGGTGACCAGAGGATAAGTTTTTAGGTGTTGGCTGAGGGATGAATATTGGTCAGGAGTGAACTCCCCTGCTCTTCCATGGATGAGTGTCATGAGGCTCTTTGATCCATTCTGAGAGGGTGGACAAGGGTCTGGTTGTCGCATTCAAAACTGAATGCACCCAACAGTGCAACACTCCTCGTGAAGTGTTAGCTTAAAGTTTGTGCTCAAGTTCATGTTGAATCCACGACCTTCTGATTTCAGAGGACAAGCACTGTAGAATGTGAGCTGAACATGCACTGCAGTCCTGAGATGGGCTACAAGGTTACATTTACCATTGGGGCATTTCTTTGAATGGGTTTATTCAGCTGAGCTGCTGCCTGTCTGTCTGTTTACTTCATTTGATGTTGATTCTTCAATGGCAGCATTTGAGGCCAAGCAGGCGCTTTTCACAGTCGCCTGGTCAACATTACTTTGCTGGCCGGTACTATATTAAAAAAACAGTTTCACTGTTTGTGATCTCATTGTTACTTTGACGGATGTGTGAGTTGAACCCATATTTGCTTAACAAGTGTCTGCTCTGCATGGGCAATGTTTTAACACATGTCTCTGAGAGATGTGATAAGTACTGGGTATATGTGAGCCTCTCTTGTTAAGTCTGCAAAATGGCGATATGGTGCTTCTTTAAACAGAGCATTTCGATCCAGCTTTTTTAACCTGTCCCAAATTATCTCTTGCTCGGTGCCACATTTTGGTAAATAACGCTCCTGTGAAGCACCTTTGCAGGTTTTATTGTTATCAGCTTGCCCTCCACAGAATCGGCGCAGGCGAGGGTCCAAAAACAGAAATCTCCGTTGACCTTGGGTGGGAATTTCCAGTCTCACTCGAGCAAGTCTGTAAAATCCCGCCCTACGTAAATGAAAAGTTATTGCAGAGGAACAACTTATTACAGAGGAATATGATATTAACCTTTTATGTCATAAACTTTTCAAGTAATTGCTTCATCTTTGCTGAGTTTCAGATGAAAAATTTACAATATACAAAATCCTTATCATACTACCCTCAGTTGCCAATTTGAAAGTGTGAAAATAATACATTGGATAAAGATCACAAATATTTGGAGTTTTAAAATTTGCTACACTTAATTTGGTTCTGCTGAAAACCCCTCTGTTCAATTTTGTTTTTGTATTAGTTGTAGACAGCTAAGCTCATGCCTGTATTTATTTTACCACGAACCCTGAGTAAACCCATTCACCCCACCCCACATCCATGTTTCCACCACCATCCCTATTTGCTTGCCTTTCAGGGCACCATGGGTTAGAGATGAGGAGAGACCTTGCACACTAGGTTTGTGTTCTCTGCCATAGAGAAGATTAAAAGCTATTTGGTTAAGATCTTTTGTACTTTGGAAGGGAAGATAGAAAGTATTTCTTTAGGTTGAGGAATTAAGATGAGGGGACATAACCTTAAAATCAGAGCCAGGCCATTCGGAAGAGAAGTTTAAAAACATCTCGCGTAAAGGGTGGTATACTGGGATTATGCCCCACAGATAGCAGTAGATGTCAGCTCAGTTAATTTTTTAAGCTGGGTTTGGTAGATTTGTGCTAACCAAGGATATTAATGAATATGGAGCCAAGGCAGGTCGATATAGTGGAGTTTGGCTGCAGATCAGCTGTGATGTCATTGAAGTGTTGGAACAGGCTTACACGAACTGATCGCCTACTCCTGTTCCTATGTACAATGTAATTTTTCCAAAATTAGTGATTATGTTAAATAAATGGTGATTGAAAAAAGACAATGGTTTAGATTTGGGAAGTAAGTTGATCATGCATGCATGCGCTTGCAAGGTTAGAATACTTATATATTCAGAAAATAATTCACTGGCGGTAATGGGTTGCCCGAGGCCTAGGCTGCAATATCACCAAATGAATGGATATAAAAGAGGACAGGGATTGATTGCTGAGGCACCATCTTGGGAATGGAGTGGAGAATGGCAATGTCTTCAGAAGAAGTTCAGGATATGTTTAAGCTGAATTGCAAAAAACAGTGGCCAAAGGCAACTGTCCTGACATGGTTAACCAATGATTTTGATTTTGATTTGATTTATTGTTGTCACATGTATTAACATAGAGAAAAGTATTGTTTCTTGCGCACAATAGAGACAAAACATACCGTTCATAGAGAAGGAAACGAAAGAGTGCAGAATGTAGTGTTACAGTCATAGCTAGGGTGTAGCGAAAGATCAACTTCATGCAAGGTAAGTCCATTCAAAAGTCTGACAGCAGCAGGGAAGAAGCTGTTCTTGAGTCGGTTGGTACGTGACCTCAGACTTTTGTATCTTTTTCTCGAAGGAAGAAGGTGGAAGAGAGAATGTCCGGGGTGTGTGGGGTCCTGAATTGTGCCGGCTGCTTTGCCGAGGCAGCAGGAAGTAGACAGAGTCAATGGATGGGAGGCTGGTTTGCGTGATGGATTGGGCTACATTCACGACCTTTTGTAGTTCCTTGCAGTCTTGGGCAGAGCAGGAGCCATACCAAGCTGCGATACAACCAGAAAGAATGCTTTCTATGGTGCATCTGTAAAAGTTGGTGAGAGTCATAGCTGACATGCCAAATTTCCTTAGTCTTCTGAAAAAGTAGAGGCGTTGATGGGCTTTTGTGTCAGCATGGGGAGGACCGGTTGTTGGTGATCTGGACACCTAAAAATTTGAAGCTCTCGACCCTTTCTATTTCGTCCCCATTGATATGGATAGGAGCATGTTCTCCTTTCGGCTTCCTGAAGTCGATGACAATCTCCTTCGTTTTGTTGACATTGAGGGAGAGATTATTGTTGTCACACCAGTTCACCAGATTCTCTGTCTTATTCCTGTACTCTGTCTCGTCATTGTTTGAGATCCAACCCACTACGGTGGTGTCGTCAGCAAACTTGAAAATCGAATTGGAGGGGAATTTGGCCACACAGTCATAGGTGTACAAGGAGTGTAGTAGGGGGCTGAGAACACAGCCTTGTGGGGCACCGGTGTTGAGGATTATCGTGGAGAAGGTAATGGCTAGCGGTTTTCAGATCATTGAATCATACAGCACAGAAGCTAGAACATTTGACCTATTGTGCTTCTTTGAAAGTTATGTCCATGTCTTGCCACTCCTGTCCTGATCTTTCCCCATTCGATCACCCTGCATTAAGCCATGTTTCTGCACATTTTCCAACTGTCTTTTTATGGCTCTTTATCTTTCTGTGACCTACATTATCTCTGATTTTGTTAAGTTAATGTTTCAGTAATTTGAAGTGCATCCAGATATAATTGGAAGCACCATAATGCTTACAGTTTGAGGGAATTTTTATTGACCATCCATGTCAAACCAGCCATGCTGCATTGTTGAATAATGAAGGGCATTAAATAAAATAGGTTGTCAGAGACAGAGGTAAATCTCAACAAATTGCTTTTATTTAGCTTGTTGTATTTTGCTGAGCTAAAATAATAAGATGATTCATAGTGGCCTGACTTAAATAGCTCCCCTAAAAGTGCGATGAGTAAATCGACAGGACTGGAAAAAACAGTCATTTGGTGCATCAAGTCTATGCCAGCCTTCTTTTAAAGCTATCCAATTTGCCCCATTCCCATGCTTTATCTCTGTACCCGTATAAACTTATGTCCTTCAATTTCCCATCCAATTTCCTTTTTGAAATAATTTCTGGTTCCGCCACCTCCTGGGCAGCAAGTTCCAGGCCATTAATTACCACTTGCTGGGTAAAAACGTTCTTCCTCACATCCCCTCCTGCATCTTTGTACCCAAAATAAATCTGTGTCTCTTTGTACCATCAGCTAATGGTCTTCCTTATCTAGACCTGCCACAATCTTGTACACAGGTATCAAGTCTCTGCTCAATTGTCTTTGCTCAATGGACAACAGCCCCAGCATCTCTAAGCTAACATTGTAATGTGATTCCCTCATCCCTGGAATATTGTGCTAAATCTCCTGCACCCTGAATATAAGACCTTCACGTGTGTCCTGAGGTGTGCTGAGCAGAGCTGGACCAGAGATTTATAAAGGTTCATGTTAACTTTGCTGCTTTTGCACTCAGTACCTCTTTATGAAGCCCAAGATCTCATTATGCTTGGTTAACTACTATCTCAATATGTCCTGTCATCTTCCAAGATCTATGCACATGTATCCCCAGATCCCTTCACACACTCCTGAACAGTGCTATTCCTTCTGCCAGAATGCATCACCTCGCATTTCTCTGTATTAAATTCATTGGCTGGTCTATCCTAGCCTTTGCTTGCAGTTGATTTGTATCATCCTCACCGTTTACCACACCTCCAAGTGAGGCATCATTGGCAAATTTTGAAGTTTTACTTTGTATTCCAATAATGAGTTTTTTATGTGTGTAAAAATTGTAGTGACCCTTGGGGAACACCGCAGTCTGCTATCCTCTAGTCTAAAGAGACCACCATTTACCATGCCTATCGGTGTTTTCTGTCCTGAATCCAAGCTGACACTGACCCTCATATTCCGTGAGCCTCAATATTGTGAACCAGCCTTTTGTCAAACCAACTTTTATATAGACAAATCTGCTCCATTCTCTTTGTCAAGAAATTAAATTGGATTGGTGAAAAATGGGCTGCCTTTTATAGATCTTAACTCAATCCAGTCCAAACCTAAGCCACCTCCTCTGTGAGTTTCTTCATGGGAAGATGACTTTGTCCATTCAAGGTGTGTGACATGACTGAGGGACAGGCTGTGAGCACCTGTGTCGGTCTGCACAGCCAAAAATGTTGAATATCAGGGCTGTGAACTCCCAAGCCCTGATTTTTATTGTTGGGAGCATTCGTAATGCTTTCTTAGTTTCGGCCTTTTTTCATTTTCTGTAACATTGGAAATTCCACCCTGGTTTTAGTACGTGAAGATAATAAAGAATGACACACCATTGGTGGTTGTTTGTCCCATTGGGTCTATACTGACCTCTTTTGCATAGCAGCACAGATGGTCCCACTCTTGCACCAGTTAGCGCAAGTTTAGCCAGTTCTATTTTGATGGGTGCTATTTAAACTATTACCACCTCCCTGTTAAGCAGTGCCCACCTTAAATCTGCACCCTCTGTTTGCTGACCCTTCAGCATTGGAAATAGTTCCTCTTGATTCACTTGATCACCTCCTGTAAGCACTGAGAAGAACAATCCCAGCTTCTCTAGTCTATCCACCTGAAATGATTCCAGTAAATTTCTTCTCAATCCCTTAGAAAGCCTTCACATCCTTTCTAAATAGTGGTGCACAAAATTGAATGCACTTTTTCAGTTGTGGCAGAAATAGTGTTATTCTGGATTCAGCAGGAGTGCTTTTTTCCTTCTCATAATACTCCTGGTTTTGATCTAGCTTCAGCAGTACTCAGTCAATGTGCACATTCTATTGCTTCTGAACCCTATGCAGTTGGGAAGATTTGATGCTCCTCAGTGGAGTATGTTGGTGCTGTATTGTCAATGTCTGAGCAAGTTGAGTCAGTGTGTCGCTGAGTCATACAGACAAAGATGGCCCCTTGTTTGATCTCCATTTTGTGCCAAGGAACTAACCTCAGCTGGGCAGTGGTTAGGCTACAATTAATGGCACTGTGTCTAAGTCTAGGAAGAGCTCACGTTGAATAGGATTTCACAATGAGATATGATGCGAGAGTCGGGAAATGGGACATGGCTATTGCCAAGTGGCTGCTTCCTTTGCTAAAATTTCTGAATTATGTGTGGGTTCTGGTCATTCATCACCTTGTTGCCCTTGGTCTCTTTGAACACGTGAGGTTTCAGTCATGTATTCTCCATGTATGTTGGGGAACCAAAGTTGGAACCGACTGAGAAAATTGTGCAAGAGTTTCTGCTGCTACTCAGAGACAGCAGTTGCGTATTGCAGTTACTTGTCATCTTTATCTTGCTTGGCACCTTTCCAGTAACATTCTTTATGAGTGAGTGTGCACAAAAACATCTCAAGCCATGCTTCAGGTGAGTCATTAAACCAAGGCCCTTCTATGGTGTACATTAAAAAAAACCATGGCCTCTATTCAAAGAAGGGCAGAGATGTTCTCCCAGTGTCCTGGCTAATATTATCCCTCATGCCACAGATCATCTGGTTGAAATCATGTGGGATCTTGCTGTGCAGAAATTCAGTGCTTTTTTTTCCCTCGCTGTTTGCTATGTCTTTCTTTCTGTTTGAGGAATGCTAAATGAAAGTTAAAACAGGTTTTGCCTTATTGTAAGCAATTGTCTGTGATTACATGGCACTGTGATTCATTGTCCTCTTTGCTGATGCTGGATCATTGTGGTTTCAACACAACAACTGGACATGTTCGTTAACCTCCAGCAGTTTTTCTATCAGACTCAACTTGTACATTTTGTGATTTGTAAGTGCACTGCTTTACAACTGTCACTGTTCGAATTTTCTCTGCCCCCTTAAATATTTTGTCTCATTAGTTCTGTAGTTGTGCGCTGCTTACTTAAATGGCTGCTCCGAGCTTGATATTGTACCTGAATGCAACTTGCTTCCATCAAGAATCTATTAATTATAGCTCTTGATTTATATTTCAAAAGTGTCAATATTCCTATTGCCCATTAAATTGCTCCACACAGCTCTTAGACAATTTATTTGATTGTCTCAGAATCCAACCATTTCCCCTTGACTTCAATGAGTTACCATTGTTGGATCTCCCATGATGAACATGCTGGGGGGGGTTTACCATTGACCAGAAAGTGAACTGGACCTGCCACTGAAGTACTGCGGCTCTAAGAATAAGGGCCACAGTACTTATTCTGGAATCCTGCGGTAAGTAACTCGCCTGACTCCCCAGAGTCTGTCAAGGCATAAGTCAGAAGTGTGATGGAATTGTCTCTCCGTGTGCAGATGAGTGCAGCTCCAACAACGCTCAAGAAGTTCTACACCATCCAGAACAAATCAACACTCTTGATTGGCAATACATTCACCACCTTTACCATTCACTCCCTCCACCATCGATGCACAGTCGCAGTAATGTTTAAGATGCACTGAAACAATTCACAACGTCTCCCTTGACAACACATTCTAAACCCAAGACCTCGACCACCTTGAAGGACAAGGGCAGTAGAAGCACCACCACCTGCAATTTCCCCTCTCATCTACATGCCATACTGACTTGGAAATATATTGTTGTTCCTTCTCTGTGCCTGGGTCAAAATGCTGGAACACTCTCCCCAGCAGCACAGTGTGGGAGGTTGGGTGTGGAGCCAGCCACATCCCATGAAAGGATACAAAAATGTTTGAGCTTGAATCCCCATTGCATTAAGCTGAAGCAGTAGCCTTTCCATGTAGGTAGGATCTTGTCAAATGGTTGGAAGTTGAGATGTATCCAGGGGTCATTTGTGACGTTACTGTCTTGAAAATCGAGGAAACTGGTCAGGCGGAATATTTTATTGCAAATTCCCAAGAGCTGTTGGTGCTCTTTATTGGCCACGATCAGTTGTATTTTCACTTAAACCGTGCATTGATTTTTTTTGAAAACAAATTCATTCTCGTGATGTTGGGGGGTACTGGCAATGAAAAGTGTCTAAAGCAGCCCCCTGAGAAGAGGTGGCAATGACTGTCGGATGGTTACTCCCAGGACAATCCTTTGGCAGGACACAGATCATCCTTCCACTCGAAAGATTGCTGGAAGTCCACAGTGTGGGTGCAGAGACTGCTCATATGTCCCACCACCTCCACTTCACACTGACTCGCCACATAATAAGGTGTTGGACTTCATCGCCACAGCAATATATTTCCAAGTCGAGGATGGTGTGTGATGTGAAGAGGAACTTGGAGATAATGGTGTTCACATGCACCTTTTCCCTTGTCATTCTAGGTTGCAGAGTTTATGGATTTGGCAGGTGTCGTTGAAGTATTCCTGTCTGGTTGCAGTGGCGCACTGCCACTGTATTCCTGCTGGAAACGAGTGTGAAATATTGTCACGCATTTTGAAAATGATCACTCGATCAAATTGTAAGCAGTTGTTCATAGTTCCCTTAAAATGACTTGGAGAGCAGGAATTCTTTCATGTGAAAACTGGATATATTTTCTGCAGGCCACTTTATGAATCTCTGGTTATGCAAATCATTGCACTTCAAGTTATTTCAGTTAAGCCCAGAGTGATCTGTTGAACTAGTTTTGATTGTGAAAATGAAGGGGGATTTTCTCCCCATTTCAATTTGTTATTGGTTTTTAATCTGAGCTTTCACCTCTCCCAGGCAACTAAGGAGCTTTTGAATGAGTTCAGGAGTGGGTATGTTGTGTTACACAACACACTGGGTGGAGCTCTGCAGCCCCGACCTCTCTGCATGGTGAGTTTTCCCTTGGTAGAGGTGACTCGCTGTCAGTTGCAGATGGGATCTTCTGGCTTTTGGCTGGGCCAGAAGATTCTGCTGGCAAAAGGGGCCAGAGAACTTTACCCTTTTTCTGGGACGGGCTACTTGGATAATAATAGGTCTTCTGCCATTCATCGTTTGAATGTCATAATTCCGGACTTGCTACAATGGCTCAACTGTGGTTAACTGTACAAGTGACAGGAGATGCAAGTTGAAATTTGGATGATAAAGAAGTGTAACCCGGAGGAACTTTTGCACAATTGAAGTGAAATTGCTCAATAGGGAATGTCTTGAAAGTGCACTGAATATGTGGGTTCAAGAAACAAGTGGAAGTGTTTCTGGAAAGAGAAGGATCCAGGAAATACAGCACGCTTGTTTGGCAGAATCATCTTATCCTGAATTTGAAATTGGCTCTCTGCCAAGTAATCTACAGGTTAAAGGGCAGAAGTCCTCTGAATTGTTTTTGGGATGAAAAGGCTGCAGTGTGTGCAGGAGATTGGCTGGGAAAGATCGCAATTATTCAACTGAGCCTGCAAGATTTGCCATCTATTTAAATGAACAGATGTGCTCTGTGATAGGCCTGTGCTTCTCCTATTTATTTATTTTTCTTTGTGCCTGTTTAAAGTCCAAGCAAGCTTGACTCTAAAAGAGCAATTCTGTCCTCCTGCATCTCAAACAATCATCACCTCATCACTTTTAGTAAGAGCTGACAGTTAGCAGAGAGTTCACAGCAGTAATTTTATCTCCCGAGGATCGGTGGAGGGAAGGGGAGCAGAGGGGTTGTGCCCATGTGTTGGTGAATTACCCTGAGTTTTCCTTCCATGGCATATGATGTCACCTCCCTGATTTAACAAAATTACTGCCTTGTAACTTTGGGTTCCTACTCAGAGGGTTGGCTTTAGTTACTATTCTGAATTCCAGGACAGCGTGCAAAGGCTGCTTTAGATTTGTTTACTCTTGCAACTGCTGCAGTATAAAAATACCCACCTCGTGTTGCCCTTGCGGCTTCTAGATCGACTGTCAATCGAAGGGACTTGGCTTGGGTTTGTGTCAGTGGACTGATTAGGATTCCTTCTGGCCTTTTCGATTGCCTTTCCATCTCCACCTTCCCTCAAGTACCTGCTACCAGCCTATGTAGTTCAACTTTGGGATTTGTCAAATGCTGAGAGATTTCTGATCCACTTGCGATGAATAGGTCCCTGCCCCAGGCCTTTTTTCTGGATTGTTGAAGGTGTTGGAATTTCTTCTTTAGTTTGCGAGTTGAGGGTCATATAGTAAATGCAGGCTGCTACCAGAACGAGAGGGCATAATTTTTACAAATTCTTTCATTGAATGTGGTGTGACAGACAAGAACTAACATATTTGTGCTCATTCCTAATTGTCCTTGAACTGAGTAGCTTGCGAACACCATTTCAGAAGGCATTTAAGAGACAACCACATTGCTGTGGGTCTGGAGCCATGCGAAGGGCAGACTGGGTAGGGATGACAGATTTCCTTCCCTAAAGGACATCAGTGAACCAGATGGATTTTTGTGGCAGTCGGTTATTGTTGTTATGGTCACCATAACTGAAGCGAGTTTTCACTCTGGGTTAATTCATTACATTTAAATTTCAGCAGCTGCTCTTGTGGAATTTGAACCATGTGTCTCCTGAATGTTATCTTGGTCCACTGAATTACTAGCCCAGTGACATTGCCACTCCGCCATTATCTCTAAGAATAAGGCATTGCACATTTAAGATGAAGATGAGGAGAAACATTTCCTCTGAGGGTCTGAGGAACACTCTTTCCCAGAGAGTGGTAGAGTCGGGATCATTGAATATTTTTAAGGCAGAGATGGATCCATTCTTGAGCAATTAGGGAATCGAAGGGTATCGGGGATAGGCAGAACAGTGGTTTTGATCCGATCAGCTATTATATTGAATGGCGGAGCAGGCTTGAGCGGCTGAATGGTTTACTCCTGCTCCTAATTCATATGTTCATATGACTTATCCATGTATTTGTCTTAATTCAAGACTTGAAATGAACTTAATTGTCCCAAACTTAAGCAAGTTTGAGGGAGCGGGAGAAGAGAATCAACAAGGATTGCTCTCCTTTTGGAAAGATAGTTTGTTGGAGGGTGAGTTTGTATGTGTTTCTGCTGACTGTGGCAGAATTGGACTGTATTTCCCCTCTTCTCACCTTCCCTTGAACAAATCTCTGTCATTTTGTTGCTGACTTATAGACCAAGAATTCCCACTGAGCTATCAAATGGTCTGAGTCCCATGAAACGTAGTCATAGTCAGTGCCTTCAGGAAAGGATATATTTTAAGTTTATTTATTAGTGTCACAAATAGATTTACATTGACACTGCAATGAAGTTACTGTGAAAATCCCCTAGTCGCCACACTCCGGTGCCTGTTCAGGTACACTGAAGGAGTATTTAGCATGACCAATGCACCTACCCAGCACATCTTTCAAACTGTGGAGGGAACTGGAGAACCCTGAGGAAACCCATGCAGACACGGGGAGAACGAGCAGACTCCACACAGACAGTGACCCATGCTAAGTTGCCCTTAGTGTCCCAAGGTGTGTAGGTTAGGGGGGGATTATTGGGGTAAATGCGTGGGTTACAGGGATAGGGAGGAGGGTTGGCCTGAGTAAGATGCTCTTTGGAAGAGTCGGTGCAGTCCGAAGGCCTCCTGAAACGAAGAAATCGTTTATTGGTTGCACTTTTGCCCAGTGGAAACACAACAATCTCCTCACATTTAAACTAGATTTGGTTACAATGAAATCAGAATAGTCAGAGAAACTATTGGAGTCACTTTATATTGTTCTTTGACCATCTTTAGTCATGTGGTTCTACCCCTGCAGGCATCCATGTTAGGATCGACATATTGGAGTTTCTCTGGCTGTGAGGCAGGCTGTTCACAGGTGCCGCTGACCACTATCAGCCTTTGTGTCTTCCTGGTACAATTGCAATCTTGATATATTGGTAACACGATGGAATGATGTAACACTGGGACTCTGTACCAAGACTGTGGCCAAAGTGCTGCAGTTTGGGTGCTGTCTCATGGGGAAATCTGTATTATTTCAAGGTAATCTTGGCCAGCTCCCAGGATCTGATCTATAATGAAAAAAGGCCCTTTTGTTTCATAGGTAACAATTCTTGACCCTTTCATGCTGTTCGGCTTAGGTTGGGTTGAAGAACTCTATTTCAGATCCCTGACCCTGATCTCCACCATCACCCCAGCTCTGTGGAATTTCCAATGATTCCTGTGGATTTGAGGCCTCCTCCTGTGGTTGAGACATTACTGGACAGGATTGCACTGGCTTGCAGCATGAATTATTTCCGTCAGTGTTTTGAAGATCACGGGCTGTGAGCCCACATTAGAAACCCTGTTGGGTATCTGTCACAACACTGGAGATGTCTTACTGCTAGGTATGGCTTTCAGACAATTCTGGAATTTAGTAAACTTCACCTCCATTTCCTTCCCTTCCAAAGATTGCTCCCTGTAGCTACTGGACAATCGCACACCGTCTTGAGAGAGTGGGCATTTACTGTTCTACCTCGATCTGTTAGTATTGCAAGCATTCCAGCTCGCAGTTTCCTCCTCCTCTTACTGTTTCAGTGGGGGCTGCTTTATTGCTGCTGTTAACTTCAAATTGTGGTTCTACCTTTGCTCTCCCAACAGCTGAATCGACCGGTTATGGCAGTTGCTCGAGCCAAGCCTCACTTGTGCCAAGGCATTTGCTTCATTTTAATAAAGATGTCATATGTTGTTTTCAGCACCATATAGGGTCATTGACCTGAAACACGAACTCTCTTTCTCACCACAGATGCTGCCTGACCTGCTGACTATTTCTAGCATTATCTATTTTTATTTTTTTCAATTGCTCGTTCCTGTATGAAATTCAGTCTTGTTCTACAATTAGACTGTAACTCCTTTTTGTTGACGCTTCATCTGTCTGTAATTTATTTTTTGCCCCTCCCTATCTTACACAACAGACTTGAAAACCACTTGCCTGCTACCTTACTCGTATTGCGAATACTGTCTGAGTGAAAATTGCCAGTCTTTCTATGCTTGCTTAGCCCTCTGCTATCCCACTCCCTCCCTGTTGCGTCCTCTGTTCTCCATCTCCATAGATAGGGCTCTCAAAAGACTTGACACTCCTCAAATAGATTTTCCCCATGTGGCTACTTTGTCACATGAAGTGCATAGGTCTCCTTTTCATCACCTATCTCACAACCTTTACAGTAATTCTATCACTTCATGAACTCAGTTACCCCTCGGTGCTCACTTCTGAAAACTCTCTTCCTTCTATCTCTCCTGTCATCTTCCCACACCCTTGCCTCCATTTTATTCTCTTTTGCTTCAACTTACTCCCCTTTTTTCAGCTGCTTCGGGTCAGTTCTCATCGTGACAGCCCTGTACTGAGTCACTGAAATTGCTGGTGGGGTGGGATAGAGGATAGTTGAGCATATATACGTGTTGAAGTCAGTGTGAGCTGCGTCGACAAAATTTATGTGTTGTGAACTTGGCTAAGACTCCATTTCCCCTATTGCTCCCTGTATAACCCAGCATCTTAAATAGTCCATGTTGTCATAACCAAAGAGAGTTGATTGTGAGGCAGACTGCTTTATTGAAAGGATGTGATTAGGTTGTCCAAAGATAAAACTTGCAAAAGGATTCTCAAAAACCAGAGGACATTGCTCCAAACGAGCTTTGATGTTTCAAAATGGCTACGAGTGTTACAACTTATTATTTTGTTGTGCACATACAATTGTTTTCAACTTCTTCCACCTCTCAAATGTTGCAAATCTCGGTCAGTTGGAGATTAATTACTATTTGGAACAGCAATTTTCAGACTGGGAATCACTTGTACATTTCTGATTTCAGACTGGGAATCACTTGTAAATTTCTGATTTCAGACTGGGAATCACTTGTAAATTTCTGATTTTAGGTCAGAAGGAACCAGCATTATATGTCAGTCTGTCAGTGCACAAGACTCACCAAATTCTGCACTGGGTTTAAACCCAATTCCCAGGCCTTTCCTTGGCAGCAGTGATTGACTGCATCTTTGCAACTTAACCCTTTCACGTTTCCTTTTTCACGTTTTGTCCCCTGAGGATAATGGTCAAAAAGAGTGAGAGTTGGAAAATCTGTAGTAACACTTGGCTTGATCGTAACTTGCCTGACTGAAGCTTCGTTCTTATTTAATGAAATAAGTGTGATTTGAAAGCCACCTTCACTGAAGATATGTTAAATACTATTCACAGAATATAATTGCAGAAAATTATAGTTAATGTTGCCCATAAACATGTAGCTGGGGAGTGAGGATAGCTTTCAATCTGCTTGCTATATCAGCAGGAGTGCTGAGCCTGCTGAACATCAGTGTTCTGACTGACTGTCGAGCTTCACCCGGTCAACCCTTTGGAATGAGCTCATTGTTTTAGTTTATTTATTATTGTCACAAGTCGGCTTACACTGCAATGAAGTTAGTGTGAAAAGTCCCTAGTCGCCACACCCTGGCACCTGAGGGGGAATTTAACATGGCCAGTGCACCTAACCAGCATGTCTTTCGCACTGTGGGAGGAAACCGGAGCACCCGGAGGAAACCCACGTAGAAACGGGGAGAACGTGCAACTCCACACAGACAGTGACCCAAGCCGGGGATTGAACCCGCGACCCTGGAGCCCTGAGGCAGCAGTGCTAACCACTGTGCCACCGTGGATGGTTGCTGTCAACCACTTACATTTTGATATTGTGACATGGGCCCCCAATTGGATTGCAGTCTGGGATGAATGTATCATTATTTTCTGTTTATTGTTTTCTCGTCGTGACTACCAGCCCCTCCTCTTGTGAGGCATAACCTCACAACCAGACTGAGTTGAGAAAATGTCATGGATGTTGCTCACTATAGCTGAGGTCAAAGAGAAGACGTGCGTTTTCTAGTGCCTTTCACACTCTCGGGGCATCCCAAAGCATTGACAGCGACCGAGTACTTTTGAAGTGTTGTCGCTATTGTATTGTGGGAAACGTGGGAGCAATTTTGTGCACAGCAAGATCCCACATTGCCGCCGAAGAAACTCTTGTTACCTATTGGGTTGAGCAGTAATTTCCCTGCCGTTCTTTGAATACTGCTTGTGGAACCTTGAGAATGTAAATGGGGCACTGGTTGGGTGTCTCATCTGAATGACGGTACCTGCAGCAGTGCAGCACTCCCTCAGTATTGCATGGATGTGTCACTTTGGGTACCAAGAAGAATGAACTTTATGGATGAAAACACTGAAGCCTGACGCTTAAATATTGAACATCGATTCAGATTGTAATTTCTTTACCCGTTGATGCGTCTCCATTGCTGGTTAAGCAGGTAGCGTTTCTTTGCAGAAATCTCACTTTTTGTTTTGTTTGTGAAGTATGGAACCTGCAGATGTGAGTTGCGCTGCAGAAGGATCACTGCACGCATGTGGAGTCATAGAGGTGAATTTTGTGCGATGATTATCTCTGGTGATGAAGGTAGTTCCTTTTTGGCGATTGCTTTAAAACCAGTCAGACGGGTAACTGTTGCCCCAGGTGCACGGTAGGGCTGTTCCTTTAGGGTTGTTTTGGAGAGAGTTTTCAATGGGAGGAATGCACTTTTTTTTGTTCCTGTAATCATGGAACGATTACAGCACAGAAGGAGGCCTTTGTTCCCGTGGCAGCTCTCTGTAAGATTACCACACCTTTTCCCCGCAACCCTGTTTCTCCACATGCTTCGGCCAATTATCCAATTCTGTTTGGAAACCTTGATTGAATCTGCCTCAACCACACTCTAATGCAGACCATTTCAGATTCTGACCTCATGTTGAAGTTCGTCTGCCAATCACCGTGAATAGGTGGTCCCTGTTGTTTGATCCTCACAAATGGGAACATTCCGATTTACTCTGACCAAATGCCTCATGATTTTCGATACCTCTGACAATTTTCCTCTCAACCTTTTCCAAGGATAACAGCCCGAACTTCTCCAAACGATCTCTGCAACTGAAGTTCCTCATCCAGGAACCATTATTATTTGCAACCTCTCTCGTGCTTCTTCATTCTTCCTAACGTATGATGCCCAGACCTGGATACAATATTCCAGTTGAGGTTAAACCAGACTTTTATACAAGCATAATAATAACTTTAATAAAAGCAAAATACTGCAGTTTCTGACAATCTGAAATAAAAACAGTAAATGCTGGAAAGCTCAGCAGGCCTGGCAGCCTCTGTGAAGGGAGAAAGAGTTGGCGTTTCATGTCCAATATGACACTTTTCTCCAGAGCCCAAATTGGACTCAAAACGTGAACTCTCTTTCTCTCTGCACAGATACTGTCAGACCTGCTGAGGTTTTCCAGCACTTTGTTTTTGTTTCTCCATAACTTTGTTATATTTGTGCTCTGTGCTCCTATTTATAAAACTGAGCATCTAGTGTGCTTGATCAGCCGCTTTCTCAACCTGCCTATCCACCTTCAATAACTTATGCACATTGACTTGCAGGTCCCCCTGCTTCTGCACTCCCTTTAGACTTGTACTCTTCTTATATTTCCTCTCCTCATTCTTCCTAAATTTATTTACGTTAAATTTCATTTTGCACGTATTTGTCCATTCTGCCTGTCAGTGTTCTTGAAGTCCATCACTATTTTCCTCACGGTTCACAATGCTTCCATGTTTTGTGTCATTGATAAATTCTGAACACCTGTGTACATGAAGAAAAGCAATGGTCCTCACACCAACCCCAAGGTAACACCACTATATATCTTCCTCCAGCCTGAAAACAACTGTTCGCCACTGATCTGTTTCCTGCCACTGGGAAGTGAATTTATTTCCCATGCTGCCAATGTTCCTTTCATACCTGGGCTTCATCTTCGCTTAAAAGACAATTATGTGTCACTTCATCAAATGACCTATGGAAGGCTAAGGGCACCCACTTCAACTCTGTTAACGCATCAAAGAGTTCAAGCAAGTTAGTTCGACATGATTTCCCGTTAAATCCATGCTGGCTTTACTTAATTCACATCTGTTCAATTGACTGTTAATTTTGCCCTGAATTCTTGCTTCAAAAAGCTTTCACAATGCCAAGGTTAAACTGACTGGCCTTCCCCTTGCGTCTGTCTCTGAGCAAAGGTTTAACATTTGCAATTCTTTACCACCACAAATATCTAACTAGCATTGGTAGACTCTGCATAAACATGGGGGGTGGGGGTGTGTGATAGGTTATTGAAGGTAGGTTGGGAGTGTCAAGTTGAGGTTACAATCAGATCAGCCGTGATTTTATTGAATGACAGAGCAGGCTCAAGGGACCGAGTGGCCTACTCCGGCTTCATCTGTAGATTATGGCCAATGCCTCTATAATTTCCAGCCTTACTTCCCTCCATATCTTGGATGCATCTCAGCCAACAATGGTGAGTAATCAACTTTAAGCGCAGGCAGCCTATCCAATACTTCTTGCATCGGTAGTCGCTGGTAAGGCCAGCATTTATTATCTGATCCCAGTTCCCCATTGAGATGGTAATTGTAAGCTATCTTCCCGAACTGCTGCAGTCTTTTTTTTTGTAGGAATTTTTTGCAAGGCCATTAAAGAGTCAACCGTATTGCTGTAGATCTGGGGGTCACACATTGACTACACCCAGCATGGATAGCAGATTTTCTTCCCAAAAGGACTCTAATAAAATCAGTTGGATTTTTATCGCAATCTTTTCAGATAGTCGCCATTATTGATACTACTGCTTCCAGATTTCATTAATTAACTGAATTTGAGTTCCCCAACTGCAATGGTGGGATTTGAACTTGCGACTGATTTATTAATCTGGACACCTGGATTACCAATTGGGCTTCATAACCACTTTGCTCCTGTACCCATACTTTAGACAATATTCTCATGAGGGACGAGTATTCTCCAAGGACATTGAAATGTACCATCTGAAATGTAATTTTCTGTCAAGGATGATGGGTGTCTGGAAGCCACTGCGACCACATTATTTTTTTCTCTCAATGTAAAATAGGACCTTCACACTGAACTCAGTCTTGGTCATTCTCAGTAGAACAAGATCTAAACTGTAATAGGCTCTTTGGTTCTTCAGGTTCTGATACCACCTTATTTGAGTTTGACCAAGTTGTGTATTTCTTCTGCTTTCCCTGTCACAGCTTGTTCACACACCTCAGGCTTCAGTGAACCACATTCAAATTCTGCCTCCACAGCAGTGCATCAAGTTGCACCCATTTCAAAACTGACCAGAGGTAACTTCGGGCCAAGAAAAAGAAAACCCTTGGTTTTCCAGTACTTGATTGTCTGCTGCTGCTTGAAACCATTACATGCTCTTTGAGTCCAGAATACATCTTCTGAGTTCCATATTTCTATAAGTTTGGTTTGTTTGCATCCTTGACACAGAGGTAAGCTTCCACTCACATAGCTACACCATCACTAAAACTGTGTACTTCCACCACCGTAGCACTACCTGACTCGGCCCTTGCTCCTCTCTTGTTGAAACCCTCATCTGTGCCTTTGTTACCTCCAGGCTTCACTACTCCAGTGCACTCCTGAATTGTCTCCCTGTTTCTATCTTCTGCACACTTGAGGTCAATCAAAATTCTGCTGGCCGTATTTTAACTTGTACCACACTCCATTCACTTGCCAGCCTGTGCTTGCTGATCTACATTTGCTTCGGGTTAAACTGGGTTTAACTTAAACAATTTCATCCTTCTTTTCAGAGCCAGCGTGGCTGTGTCCATTAACT
This sequence comes from Mustelus asterias, assembly GCF_964213995.1. NCBI lineage: Eukaryota > Metazoa > Chordata > Chondrichthyes > Carcharhiniformes > Triakidae > Mustelus > Mustelus asterias. The sequence goes on along the minus strand of NC_135822.1, from coordinate 63,442,704 downwards.
CACAGGCTCCTCAGATCTCAAAGTTGGCTGCAATGCCTTCAGCTGCCAAGACCTTTGTGCTTTGAAATCTTCCCCCAAATCTCTCTGCCCCTCCATTTCTATTTTCTAATTTAGGGTGGTTCGTGGAAGCTACTTCTGTGACCAAGCGTTTTGCCCATGGACCTCATGTTTCCTTTTGCAACTTGGTGTCAAATTTTATTTGATTGTGCTTCTAAAGCATTCTATTACGTCAAAGGCACCACATTAATGTAAGGAGCTGTTGTAAAATTGTATGGAAATTTGCCACTTGTGTTTGGTACGTTGTTAAACATTGGTGTATGATAATCCTTGAAAACTTCTAATCAAATAAAACTCAGTTTAAAATCTGGTTGCTTCGAGGTATTGTCATTTACGAGTGTACCTGGGAAAGTTTGGGGCCAGAACGGCTCACTAAACAATTTGCTGAAAAAAGTGAAAGAGTTTCTGCTCCTTGGAGTTAATAGTGCCTTAAAATTTGAAACAAAATGTTCTTTTTGCCTAATGGTGTTAGGAGCCATTTTTGGCAAGAGCTGAAATCAGCCCCTTGAGAATTTTGCCATTGACTTCTCTGATTTATTACATCCGTCATGGTTACCTAATCCTGATGCATTGTTGTGTTGTTTACAATTAATAATTAAATCCGATTAATTGAACCTAGCATTTTAGACCCTTGGGTGCCATTGTGCCTCATTGAGTGAATTGAAACGTTCAAGTCTAAGTAAAATCCAGTAAGTCAAAAACTGCAGCAAAGATGTTGGTCATCTTGGGTGTCTCATCATTTGCAAAGCCAGTTTATTGTCGTACAGCTCTGGAGCACATGGGTTGAGGTCAGCTCAGCAGAAGGTTGTGGAAATTTGTCTAAGAAGGCTTACCGTGGGATAGCACAGGAAAATGGCATTGAGGTAAATTATCGACCATGATCGAGTTGAAGACTTGAGGGACTGAAAAGGGTGTGCGGACACCAGACTATGTTTGAGTGGGACATAGATTGAGTGAAGAGTTAGGAATTCCTGATAAATCTTTTTAACTTTAAATTTAGATCAAGAGTTAGGTTCTTTCTTTCAAACATTATTCTAGCTCAGCTTTCTGCTACAGTACTTAACACCCAGTGAGGACAGCTACGTTCAGATAACTGCAATTGCAGGCAGCTCCCTGGTTGACTGGGCTATTTGAATGCGAGTCATCAGAAGCTGTAGAGGGGTTTTAAACCCACATGCTGAAAGGGGCACATGGACGCCAGAATATGCCTGAGTGTTGCGTAGATTGAGTGAGGAGTTGAACATTTGGTTCTGGTGGGAATCAGGAGCTGTGTTTCAAAAAGGAGCCCCCTTGTCTACTTTTTTCAGTCTCTAGTGATTTGGTGAGTTTACTTCCTTGTCTCCAATCTGGGTGAATGCAACCTTTGATTACATTGTCTGTGTATATTATTAACAAATTGTCTAATTAAATAAGTAAGGTTGGAGACAATGGCAGGGCTGGTGCTGTGCCATGAGTGCAGCGTGTGAGAATTTGTGAAAGGCACTGCAATCCTGGACAAGCATATCTGTAGGAAGTTTTGCAGCTTAGGCAAATTGGACTCTGATCTACTGAGCTGGAGTCTGAGATGCACTCAATTCAAGGCACCAAGAAAGGGGAGAGTTACCTGGACACTTAGCTCCAGGAGGCAGTCCCTTCCCTTCGGTTAGGCAGAACCCTAGAGTTAGTAAATGGTCAGGGACAGGAGCATTTGACTGAGAGTCATACAGCCTGTCAAGTTTTGGCCTAGTGCCAAAGTTCGGTCAGGATTTCTGCTCTGGGCGAGAGAGAAACTCGCAGTGGGAGGGAGAGGATCCAGTGCTCATGGTCCATGCAGGTGGTAAAGACTAAGAAATAAGTTCTGTATGAAGAATATGAGGATCTAGGCACCGGATTATAAAGCAGTATCTCCAATAATCAGGTACCTCAGATAATCTCAGGATTATGAAAATTGGCATAGGGTAAATAAGATGAGAGACGAATGTGTGGCTCAAAATTGGTGTGGGATAAATAGGTTTTGATTCATTGGGCATTGGAACCAGTACTGGGGAAAATGGGAGCTGTACCCTCGGAATTATCTACACTTGAACTGGAGCCAGTGTTCTCATGAGTTGTGTAAGTGGTTAAGTAAAGATAGTTTAGACTGACTGGAGTGGGGAAGGAATCATGTGGAGGAAGATTGAGTAAATTGAAGTGAATTGATCAGGTAGCAATGAAGGTAATGACAATCAGAATATGGCGGGAAGGCACAGTGATTGCAATCTACAGCCAGTTTACAAAAACCTAGTTGAGGGCTGTATATCTGAATGTCCGCAGCATTTGCAACAAAACAGATGAATTGTCAGCTCAAATAGAAATTCATATGCATGACTTGAAAGCCATTACAGAGATGTGACTGCAAGGAAAGCAAAATTGGGACATGAATCTCCAACAGTATGTGACATCCAGGATGGGTGGGAAGATTGCAAAAGGTGGTGGGTTAATTAATCTGAGTTAATTAAAGAGGGCTTTAGTACTAAAGATTAAGATATAGAATGACCTTGAGTGTAACTAAGAAACAGCAAGGGGCAGAAAACATTGGTGGGAGTCACAGGCCACCAAGCAGCAGTGGTAATGTAAATCACAGTATAAATCAGGAAATTAGAAGATCCTGCAGTAATCATGGAGGATTTCAATCCACAAGGAGACTGAGTAAATTCAATTAATACTCGTGTGAAGGATGAATTATTGGATGCAAGATGGTTTTCTGGAGCAGTACGTTCAGGACCCAGCTAGAGAACGGCTGATTTTGGATCTCGTATTCCGCAATGAAAAAGGGTGAATTAATAACCTGTTGTAAAGGAACATTTGGGAAAGAGTGACCATAGTATAATAATTTGACATTAAGTTTGAAAATAATGTAGATCAATCAGAGACTAGTACCTTAAATCTAAACCAAGGAAACTATGAACGTGTAAGGGGAAAATTAACTCTGGCAGATCGGGAAACTATGTAAAAAGGTATGACAGTAGATAGGCAGTAGCTAACAATTAATACACAGTTTACAACAAAAACGCATTGCTCAATGAACACAAACCCAGCAAGGATTCTAACCATGGCTCATGAAATAAATCAAGGATTGCATTAGGTCAAAGGAAGAGGCGTATAAAAAACTATCAGCCTGAGAATTGGGAGCACTGAGAATTCGGCAAATGAGAACTGAAGAAGAAGAGAAACAGAATGTGAGAGTAAACTGGTGAGAAACATAAAGATGGACTACAGAAGCTTCTCAAGGTATGTAGAAAGGAAAAGATTAGCAAAAATAAAGGTGCGTCCATAACAAGCAAAGTCAGGAGAATTTAAAATGTGGTATGAAAAAAAGGCAGAGAAACTAAACAAATACTTTGGCCGGAATTTTACTGTTCCGCCCGCCGTGGACTTGGAGCAGGCGAGAGGCGGACCATGGAAAGGTCTGTTGATCTCAGGCGGGATTTTATGGTTTCGGGACGAGCGAGGCTGTAAATTGCCACCCTTTGTGTCGGTCTTCATGGAAAAAAATACTAACGTCCTCCCAGGAATAATGGAGATGCAAGGGACTAATGTAAATGAGGAACTGCAAGATATTAATACTAGTTTTTAAAAGAAGTACTGGAGGATTTAATGGGAGTTAAAATAGATAAATCTTCTGGATGTGATCCATGTCCCGGAATGTTGAAAGAGGGAACTGCAGAAATTGTACATGCCTGGGTCATATCTTTCAAAATGATTCAGACTCTGGAATGGTTTATGCAGATTGGAAAGTATTACAACTGGATGAGAAGATCTGAGAAGGAATCCTTGTTCAAATGGTTGTAATTTTTACTTTTTAAGGAAACATGGACGAACAGAGTAACAGGACTACCAATTAGCTTTTAATAACAAACATTTACGAAACATGAAAAGTTTCCACGACAATCCTTCTTCACTCCCACTTATTTTCACTTTGTGAATGTGTTGGTATGTTTCCGATGTAATCCATAGGGAGTCGTGGGGAGGGTGGTACGTTGGGATTCCCTGACAGGAGCTTGACACTGTCAAAGTACATTAGCTGGGATGGAAAAGCACTGTGGGTGTACCTACGCAAACAGGCCTCCAATGGTTCAAGAAGACTGCTCACCACCATCTTCTCTGGATGATTAGAAATGGGCAATCAATTCTGGCCTTGCGAGTTGCACCCACATCCCTTGAATGAACACAAAAAGGACTTCCATAGTCAAGTAGATCTGGCTTCCTCATGCAGAATGGCCTCTTGGCCTCGGTTGACAGAGCAGAGCTGATCCCAGCACAGTTTGAGGCTTTAAGGAAACAAAACCTTCTGGGAAAGTAGAATCATAGAATCCCTGCAGTGAAGAAGGAGGCCACCCAGCCCACCGACACTGACAACAATCCCACCCAGGCCCTATCCCCTCAACCCCACGCATCTATCCTGCCAACACCCCTGTCACCAAGGGGCAATTCAGCACGGCCAATCAACCTAACCTGCACATCTTTGGATGGTGGGAGGAAATCGGAACATCTGGAGGAAACCCACACAGACATGGGGAGAACATAGGAACTCGGCACAGTGACCCGAGGTCAGAATTGAACCCAGGTCTCTGGCGCTGTGAGGCAGCAGTGCTTGGCGCTGTGAGGCAGCAGTGCTTGGCGCTGTGAGGCAGCAGTGCTTGGCGCTGTGAGGCAGCAGTGCTTGGCGCTGTGAGGCAGCAGTGCTTGGCGCTGTGAGGCAGCAGTGCTTGGCGCTGTGAGGCAGCAGTGCTTGGCGCTGTGAGGCAGCAGTGCTTGGCGCTGTGAGGCAGCAGTGCTTGGCGCTGTGAGGCAGCAGTGCTTGGCGCTGTGAGGCAGCAGTGCTTGGCGCTGTGAGGCAGCAGTGCTTGGCGCTGTGAGGCAGCAGTGCTTGGCGCTGTGAGGCAGCAGTGCTTGTCACTGTGCCACCATGCCACCTTCAGTTCCAAAGTACAGAAGAATGCTTTTTTTAAAAAAGCCTTTTCCTGATTCCTGTTGGAAAGCACTAGATCAACTCTGTACCCCTCCATCGTGACTGGACAGGGCCTGCAATGAGTTCGGGTTGTGCTGATGTGGGAGCATGGGGTATCTGACCTTTGCCAGAGCACCATGATATGAAAGACAGCATTATGAATTGAGAGAGACAATCCCAGAAATGCCTTGCCCCACCATCAATTGGTGAGAAGTGTGACTACATCATGATAGTTACTGTTGAAAAGGTTCATAGGAAATGTTGACAGAAATAGGTGATCACAGTAAGGTTTGTGGAGAGGAAGTGCATACCCTACTCTAGATTTCTAATAAGTATACAGATAGTTGAAAGTTAACCACAGTGGTTTCACAGGAAGGAAGCTGCCAGTGCCCCATCTTGTACAACTAAGTTAAACTTTGGCGCTCAGTAAACAGATCGTCATCATGCACTACTAGAGATGGATGTTTATTGGGTTTCATATTTATTATTCAGGCAACATTGCTGATCATTTCACATGTTAGTTTTAATCAGCACCGTAAAGACTGCTAAAGATTGCCACGGAATATATTTGTTCAATCATTCATTTAGCACTGCAGGTAGACTGTGAAACAGTCATTGGGCATAGCATACAATCTATTTAAAGGTCCTTGCGTATCTTAGTTGTTTAGTCAACATTGGTTTCCCATTCCATCACACTTACCAACACAACATTAGAATGCTTTTTGAAAAATTGTGGAATTCAGTTACTGTATAATTCTGAAGATAACTTACAGTTGCAGAATGACGCAGCACAGAAGGAAGCCATTTAGCCCCTCGTACATGTACTGATACTTAAGATCTGTCCAAACAGTCCCAATCTATTTTTACGGTAAATTTCCCTGCTGTCTGTTCCTTTTCCCCCCCCACTGCCACTTCCCCTTTAATCCCATGGGCTTGAATTTTGGTAACAAATCTGTCATGTGGTATATTATCAAATGACGTGTGAAGTCAGTACAGACATAGGAAGCACACTACCCTCATCTATTCTTTCAAATGCTGTATATCATCAGTGGAGTTTGTTGGAACAAATCTGCCATCTTGCTTGCTTGGTCCAGCCTTTGTGCAGGATGAGGGATTTAATCAATGACAAGCAGTCCGAAACCTGTGATCATAGAAACCCTACAGTGCAGAAGGAGGCCATTCGGCCCATCGAGTGGACTGCACTGATCAAAATACTCAGGCCGTATCCCTGTCACCCCACATATTTACCCTGCTAACCCCCCTGAATTTAGCATAGCCAATCAACCTAACCTGCACATCTTTGGAATGTGGGAGGAAACTGGAGCACCCGGAGGAAACCCACGCAGACACAGGGAGAACGTGCAAACTCCACACACAGTGACCCAAGGCCGGAATCGAACCAGGTCCCTGGCGTTGTGAGGCAGCAGTGCGAACCCAATTGTGCCGTCCAATTGTGATGTAATGCTGCAGAAATGGAATGAGCTATTTATCCAGGAAAACTCAGGAAATTAATTATTTGTCACTGGGTAAGGTGAAGGGAACAACTGGAACATTCCCATTTGGTTGAACCTGGATTGGATGTACATACATGCCTTTAGTGAACTCAGTCATATTTCCTGAAATATTTTCTTAAAGTTTGCTTTTCAGATATTGGGAGCACATTTTCTTGAAGGAAATTTAAAATGTTAAAGATGGGAATTGCGAGATGGGAATAATCTGTGGTTCTCATCTACCATTCTGTTTATTGCACAATAACAACATTGTTGACCAGTCATGACAGTCAATCTCTGTCCATCCGTCTATAGCAGACTAGCAATGACATAAGAAAACCCCAGTGACGGGATGCTTTGGGGAACTGTAGATCGAAAATCACTTAAGTTGCCTCAAATTGTGTGCACTTCATTTGACTGTTCTCAGTCCAGCCTGCCCCTAGTGATCTTGGGTGCCTGTGCAATTTTTCTTTCTTTGAGCAGTTTGCACATTACTTGTGATCTTGGGCTAGGGTAATTATGACTGGGTCTGTCCGCGGTGAAGATTTCAGTCGTCGCAAGCAAGATGTTTAAAAAAACAAATAGGAAAATAAATTCAATACTAATCTCTCTCAAAAGCATTTTGGGCCTTTCAGACACAAATGCAACAAAGATCGTAGAAGTGATGCCAAGAAAGCATCAAGTATTTGGCACGGCTCGCTGTCTGAAGGAGCACAGTAAGATGGGCAACTTTGCCTTCCCGGCCACTTTACAGTGTTTGTACAGCAGCAATTGTAGAAGTTTCAGTGTATGGGAGCGTGGCAGCATCATATCTGCTTTGCAATGAGTTGCGCAGTACAACAGTTGCTAATCGTTCAATCGACATGTGTCTCATTCACGTCCTTTTGCCCAGCAGTATGTGTACTGTAATAATCAAGGGTGCATTCTGCGTATGGGCAGGTTTGATGCTTCACTTGTATCTGGTTGCTATTTTTCCCCCTTTGCTGAGGTGTGTGTTGCTGTTTATTGCTGTTCCAATTTTTTATTCGCCTCAGGATAAGCTACAACTGTTTTTTTTTTGCTTATTCGCAACTGCCTTGCCCAGAAGATGTGGTTGTAGCTAGCCTGATGCTGAAATCGTCAAGGCGATATTCTTTACACCCAGAAGACTGTGAATAAACCTCAAACAGTCTGCCCCAGGGTGTGTACACTTTTTAAATAACAAATTTTCCACCAACTTGCTGCCTTTGTGTTGATGTCAGTAAGAGTTTTAACAACACCAGGTTAAAGTCCAACAGGTTTATTTGGTAGCAAACACCATTAGCTTTTGGAACGCTGCTCCTTCGTCACTTGGAGATCCTCTCCACTTGCCACAGCATCTCCACATCATTTGTGTTGATGTGACATGGAAGAGGATGCATTTCTCTCAGAAGTTTGAAGCACTCCACATATTTCTTAAACACAAGCTTTGAATGACGCATACATAATAAGCGTCTGCGATTCTTATTGTTTCGGTTTTTATCTGCTCTCGGATTTTGCTGCCTCAACCTAACGCCTTAAGCTGTCCAGGCGTTTGTAGAATAGGCATCCAGGATAGTGTTAATTCTTAGCCGTGGAGGGGTTAAGATGGAACCTTTTTCAGACCATCTTGTGATAAAATGTTTGGTACAAGTGTTTAATTTAACCAAATTTCTTCCAGCCATCTAATTGGGAAACCATCCAACTGATCTTCCAAACCTTTCATGTCCTGGTCATTATCAGGCCTTCATGGTTGATTGAACGAACCAGGATTAGCACCCCTTTCTCATCTGTGGAACTTTCTCCTTGGCTTTATGCTGAACACTGCTCACTGGCAGCGTGTACAGACTGTCTGCTCACAAGGTTTCACATTTACATATAAATACCTCTTTACATTTTCCCCCCTCCCTGTTTATTTGGTACACGTTGCAAACTACTCTAGTAGTCTGTCTGTTAAGACTGTGTTGGATATCATGGAGTATTGGGTATGATGTGATTAACACGCAGAGCTGCCTGTATGTGTGTGTTTTTTATTTTGGGAGATGAACAGCTAATTTGTGTGCCTTTTGAGACTTCATCTCTGTTTCTTCAAGAATGGATTGATCGATACATGTACGTGCGTGTGCACACACACGTCTGCCTGACTCTGATCTGCAGTCTGTAGTTGTGTATTCATTCCGCCGGATGAACTGAGTTCACAGCCACTGCATTGCAGATATCAGTGAGCATGTGTGTGGAGCGAGACCTAAGCTCCTGCCAGTACTCTGTCGCTGAGTTATGTTTTCATTGGCATTACAAAGGCACCACAGGACAGCTGAAGAACTGGCTTCATTATTGGTTCATTGTCTTAACCAATCTGATTCGGTGATGCTGCTGCTAGTGAGGTTACCGGGCGGGCTGCAGGCAGTTGTAATTTAATGGGTTTTTGATAAAACGTATTTTTGTTTTAATGTTGTTACTTTGGCTGATTAACTAAGTTGTTGCAGATTTTGCACTTTAAAAGGCAGATTATTTTGAGGTTGGCTAGCTGTAAATAAATATTGCAATCAGAGGATGTAGATTGATGGATCCCCCACTTTCCAGGGAAGTAAGTAGTCTCACAACACCAGGTTAAAGTCCAACAGGTTTATTTTGTAGCATGAACTTTCGGAGCACTGCTCCTTCATCAGTGAGTGAAAAGTTCAGTTCACAAACAGTGCATGGAAAGAACAGGGAAGTGTAGAGACCCCTCCCCAGGATCACATAAGGATACCCTCCCCCTGCCCTCCAGTAATTGCATTGAAACACTCCCTCTCAATGGTGATGCAGGGATCACCCTCTCCCTGGCTTATCTCGGCATGACTAGGTTTAAAAAAAATCACCAGGGACTTCAGTGTCTCTGTTGATACATGTTGAATTATGTCCGGTTTAAGTAATGCTAATGGATCATTGTTTTCAAACAATGTTGGGTTAATTTCCCTTCAATGATCCTGCACAATTGCATCTGTTTACTCATTAATGGTAACAATGGATGTAAGCTATGGCTTTTCACTTCCCTGTATCTTCATAACGCAGTTAATACCAGGTCACCTCCCTGCAGCCACTGAACTGATTTACTATATATATCCCTTAACCATGGAAGGTTTGCAAAGTAATGCCTTCACTGCACCAGACTTGACCCTGTGTAATAATGGAAATAGAATTTAATAGCTCAACATGGATATTCTATCTAAATTGATGGAAAAATATGACTTGAAATATCGCTGCAGTTATACTTGTATTATGAACAGCGTTAAGGTGTAGCATTATGAGCTGGATCTAATTTTTCTTGCGCTTTCCTATTTGATGAGTTTCCCATTATGTGCGATGTTATCCTGGGGGAAGGGGAAATCTAGCTTCAGCCACCCTAGCTTGCTGAGCAGGGACAGCTATGGAGTTGGGGAGCTGAGAGAGGTGGTGATGTTGCAGGATGGCTTATTGTGCGTGGTTACTGATGGTTGGCATTGCAAGACTTTTGGCAGGAACCACAAAGAGCATGTTCCTGGTTTGCCAATTCTCGGTAAGGGAGAGGAATGGTGGGGATGAGGGGAAGGTGGAAATCGTTTTTTCAAAGGTGGGGGGGATGAATGATTTCCAATGTAAGATCTGAAATTTTGGGTTTTTTTTAATAAGTGCATATTGTTGGAGTTAGGATTGGCTTGCAAATAGTGTTGACAAAACTTGCATTCTTGACTCCTGTCTTGTCATGGCTTCTGAGTATGTTCTGATCCATGTGCTGAAGATGTTGCTTCATTCTCTCGCTGGAGAGAATATAATCCAGAGCTCCATGTATGTGCACCATGTGACTACAAGGATGGTAGATGGACGTTCATCTTTTCCGTAAAGCAGTTTCTTTGCTGCTAGGGTAACCTCACATGGATGGGAGATGTAACATCGATTGGGCTAACGTGAGTCTCCTTTGAAATGTCAGAAAGAGCTCTAATGACTGGGAGGGGCTAAATCTTTGCACTTTACAGTATTTGTCTTGAAACAGGCAGCCACGTTTGCTTGTTATGGAAGCTTTGGCTTTGCCCCCCTTTAATTCATATCGAACACATGCAAGGCAGCAGGATATCATTTTCCAAACCAAGCCCAGGGACAGCTCCTCAGCTTATCGCTAAGCTTATTCCGCAGGAGACACGATTCGGAAGAATTCCGGGTTTCATTCCTGGGCTCTTTGTTCCTTGTTCACCCCCATTTTAGTTTGTCTGGCTTTCAGTCTGAGTCCTGGGTTGACTCCTATTCGCTGTGGAGTATCTTAATAAGTCATTCAGTTTGAATTTCAATGAACTGTGATGAAGAAGGTCTAGCATGATCTTAGTGGAGCTGGGAATGGAATTTGTCAGCATCACCCGCATGTAAGGATTTGAAATTTGAAGGAATGAGTGCTTTCTGATGCATTTCTTTCACATGCCCACTTTACAACAGCTCATTGGGAGTTTCACTGGTTAATATGTTTATGTAAAACTCCTTTGTGCACTACTTTGAGGTAGGCATTGACCCATTTTTAAACAGATTAACAACTGGAATTTTACATAAGTTTGTCAGCTGTTGCACTAGCTGTTCAACTCCAATGTTTAGATTTTTTCCTAGTTTGCACCAAATTAACTCTTGCTTATATAAGCACCACCCGAGTGTGTAGAATTTTTGATTTATTATTACCACATGAATGAGTATATAGTGAAAAGTATTGTTTCTTGCACGCTATACAGACAAAGCATACCGTTCATAGAGAAGGAAAGGTGAGGGTGCAGAATGTATTGTTACAGTTCTAGCTAGGGTGCAGAGAAAGATCAACTCAATACAAGCGAATAAGATTATGTTGGTTGAGTTGAACTTTGAGAATCTGTGAGCAGAATTTTATGCTCCCTTTGAGACATGGGAGGGGCCGGGAGGCGTTAAATTGAATGGACGGGAACCCACCTACCCAAACCCTGAAGCAATTTCATGCTTGGGTGGGCAGGGTCTCGGGCACTGGGGAGGGGCTGGTGCCTCAATCTAAAGGTCCTTCCAGAATTGGGTCGCCTTCTCTCAGGGACCTTGGAGCTCTGCCCCCCCCCCCCCTCCCAACCACACACCGCGATCACCTGCCTCCTGACCCCCAAGGGCCTCCCCTCCCCTGGACTTAGTTCAAGACAGAGCACTGCAGTACTACTTCTGGCAACTGTGTCTGGCTCGGTTGGTTGGAGAGCTGTTGGCCAATCCTAGTGGCTGACAGCTCTCACAGGTGGGACTTTCTCCCAAGGGCAGATGGAGTGTTAAAGTGAGTGTGTAATGGCAGTGGGCTCCCGAGAGTTGGTGATGAAATCTATCCAATGTTCCTGTTTGTGGGATTGCTTTACCCTGTCTTTCACTTGCTGCTTCCACTGTTTGTCATCTCAGTTGTCCTGAGTGTGAGCAGATACAACAGAGTATTGTGCTGTCTAGGTTCAGGTCTGTTGAACCTGCGCTGAGGTCAGGCGGAAGTTAATTGCTGCTGAAGGAATGCGCACCAGCAATTGGTAATTGTTGTGCTTCCAGTCAAAAGATTCTACGAAGTAATGCCTGCTATTTTTCTGTCGATAGATTTGACACTTCGAAATGTGAAGGACTCTGAACTCTTTCTCTCTCTACCTGTGGTTCTTTATGACTCTATGACTCTAGTGGGGGGGAATGGAGATTGCCCAGGAGATTCAACAATATGAGGGAACAATTGGAGGCCATGAAAATTATTGGCAGCCAGAACATTGGCGTGGTAGACCTAAAAGTCATTCAGATTTTTTTGGACACTGGGATCTGAAATTTGATATCTGGATTTTTTGTTATATCTTTCGGGACTTTATTTCTGTTTTAGCAGCAACGCTGTCAAATGACTCTCAGTTGGTCCCACCACTGTCCTGTGTCCCAGTTGCACCTCTCTTTGGCTGAGTTGTTGACCTATATGGCCATCCAGCCATTCTGGATATTGTGCTGCTGAATGACTGAAGGCAGGTTCTACAGTCTGAGCATTGCAATGTGCACAGTTTCCCAGTGTCGCGCCCTTGTTCACTGCCATTCAAATCCTTTTCTCTCAGTTTCCAACCAAATCAATCTGGTTGTTTTTCGAGCTAACTTCCAAGAAAAACTGTTGGATGAATTGTAAAAATCTTTCAGGTAAAATGTACTTGTATTAACCGTGTGAGTGAGAGGGAGGAATTGTCTGTTCTGATGACACACCTGTTGTAGCTGGACACACTTGTTGTTTTTCAGATCCAGCAAGCTGCAGGAACAAGTATCTTTTCTTAGTGCAGTCTGAGTTCATTTTTCAAAAAAAACACATTGAATTTTGAAGTAAATGCGAAGCTTCTAATTATCTCATTGTGTGTTTTGTCGATAGATGAGATAATTAGAATGGTATAATTGCCTTCACCCATGAAGCAGCAGAACAGGGACAGACAGGCAGTCTGTTCTTCTGCAAGTTGTTTGTTGAGTACGCCTTGTGTTTCCTTGAGAATTGGCACAGTAAGTTTCTCTTTTCTTCTGCCTCCTGTACCATGCTTCTTAGGCTTTTCACAGCCTCCCACGAGCCCCTTCACCAGTCCTCAACCAAGGGAACAATGTTCTTCCATTGCTTTTCTTCTTGCTCAAGCCCGGGGAGGGATTAGTTTGGCAGACAGGAATGCTTTGGTTCAATCATCTCTCACCTTTTCTTCAGAGTCCTTCCTTCCCCCACATCATGCTGTCCAATTAATGTCAGACATCAAACCACAATATAAGTAAGGAGTCAGCAACCTGTGGTTTTGGAGCTGCGTGTGGCTCTTGACATCTCATTTGCAGCTTCCAACCTTGTCCATTGCTTTATCATGAAAAAAGCTTCTGAAAATTAATTTAAGAAAAAGTAAGAGCTCCATTTTTATTGTGGGGATAAATGGATGAGGTAAGTATCTAAAAATGTGCACACTGAAGGGACCAAGAAACAATGGGGGAAAATTTAGAAAAACTGAAATGTGATAAGGCAGATTTTCTGTTGATTCATAAATCCAATATGTATTTTACACACAAATTATGCATTGTTGCAAATATGCATAAAGATTTGCCACATATTTGGTTCAGAAATACCACAGTTTCATCTTGCAACTCCCAATAGTTTTCATTTTTAAGAAAGACTTGACTGATTAACAAAAGCTGCTGATCCCTGATAAAGGTGCTTCTACCTGAGTTTCCTTCCTCACCCTGTGACCCCCCCCCCCCCCCCCCCCCCCAAAGGCCAGTGTGGTCCTGAGGCATATGAGTCACATCAGGAAGACGTTCTCCCACAACCCGACTACAGCCCCATTCCTGATTGTACGATTCGCTCCAAAGGTCTTGAGAATAATCAGCCCGAATCTTTCTGGAATGAGTGGTTGTTTTCTTTCAAAGAGGAACACTGAGGGGTGACCTGATTGAGGCCTTTAAAAATAAATGTATGAAAGCATTTGATAGCTAGACGGGGAGATGGTGTTTCTGCTGATGTGCAAGAGGGGAAGCAGAGGCTATGAATTTAAAACATAGTGGATGAATCCGATAGGAAATTCAGGAGAAATCTCTCTCTGCACAGAATGGTTAGGTTGTGGAAGATGTTCCCAGAGGGAATTTGTTTTTTATTCATGCAACATGAAGATGAGTTTGGATTTGAAGGGCTGAATCATCTATACTCTGAAGTACTTTCAACCCCTTTCTGAGATGCAATATTGTGATCTCAGCAGCTGCAGTCATTGGCTGGTGACAGATGTGAGCTGGTCCCATCTCGGGGTGAACAGTTATTGAGCTCTTGTTTGCCTTTGCACATGGAAAAGGCTATTTGGATAAGGGTGTCGGAGGGAAAGGGTGGAGCCATAAGCACATAAGAGTCATTGAGAGATCCATTTACAGCGGCTGGCTGCCTTGTCGATGTCCCTCCATGTCAAATGAGGCAGTGAATGAGTCAGAAGGATGTTGATTCGGGTGAAACAGTCCTGTATGAGGCACTTGAATGTTCAAGTGTTGCTGTGAACTTGAATTTTCAGAAATACGAAGCAGAATAACGGCGAACTCTTCAAGTCCGTAATAAATTGTGGAGAATGTGCCCTCTCCCTGTGTAAAAATACAGCTCAGCACTTTTTATAAATAGTGGTTTCCATACCAATATAAATGCACAAACAGGATACTTAATCCATACATGTTGATGCAAGCACTGCTCAGGTTACAGACAATACTCGTTGTGATATTTCCAAACATTGAAACTTGCTTTGTCCAGAAACTTCTTCCGCGACCCTCTGTTGTGTTCAGTGTTTTGTATCAGTGTACCTTAGAAATGTGGTTCAAAATGCTGAGCTAATTGGTGATAGTTTTTGGAGTTGGTGAGAACAAAAGCAAATCTCTGCTGTCGGCAAACTCTCATTCTGTGCAGGAGTGGAGTTCGGGACTCGACAGCAGCTGCAGAAATCAGACCTTTCATGGTCTGTGTTGCAGGTTGGGGAAGCCCAACTGCAGTTGCTTTGAAGCTATTGCCAGGCTGTTCAGTTGCAGGTCAACTGTTTGGGTTTTGGATGTCAGCCGGACTTGGAGGGTTTCATGTTTGTGTGCTTCTTTGTAATCGTCAGGCCTGTGCATTGTGAAAGGTATTCACAATGAATGGCACCTCTTACAAAACAGGAGCAGCTACCTGTTGCTCGTTTTGTATGTATGGTGTTGAACAGTTTTTAATTGGTCTGGAATTTCCAAAAAGTAAGATTAATTTCCAGCAACCAAGGAAAAATGAGTGTATTTGAAATGATGCTTTTGTTGAATCCTCTTTAAAGTTTTGTTTATTGGTCTTGCAGATATTGGAGATGAGGACTGTTTGACTGTCCAGATTCATCTCATCTGCCAACCAGGCATTTTTTTAGTTTTCATGTTGACATAAGGCCATGAGTATGAAGTTGGGTGACCATTGGTGGAAGAGTGGGGTGGGGAGTTTCCAATGAACGTTGGCCAAGTCCAATTTGCTATTGTCAGTTCGCGTGAGAAAAGTTTTGATCTGGATAAAGGATGAGGACAAAAGATGTGGCAAAGTCTGTCATCTGCATTAGTATATGTATAGGTGAATAGAGCTTCAATGGGGACACCTATCTATCAATTAACTAAGTGGGGGTATCGATCCATCACGCTCTCCCTTGCTTGTTCTCTCCCCAGAGATTGCACTGGCAAATTCAGTTTTGTATGTTACCCTTCATCCCAGAGCCAAAATATCTGTAACTTCTTAATAAATGTAGCCATCTTTTGAACCTGTAATGAGGCCTGTACCTGGTCTTACTATTCATTTCAAAAAAGCAACCTTTAAAGGGAGACCTACCAGTGGCAGAGTGCAAAAAGTGATTAAAAAGGAATTAAGTTTATATTAAATACTGGCTTAGGGTTGGGAAAATATGCTCCTTTACTCCTACTTTGACTATTAATGTTTTGTTAATGTTGTATACCACAAGGTACTGGAGGGGGAAGGAACACCTGCTCATTTTAGTGTCAACATCAAGCACTCCCAGATCACGTATGGCATTACTAGTGGAGTCATTTTCCATCTGTGCTGCTTAAACAACCTGCCTTTGACAGAGTGCCCCTAGCAGCACCAGTCTGGCATTTTTCCATTTTCCATTTCTTGCACCAGCCATGCTGTGGATCGTGTGAGTGTCGCTACCCATTTAGTGCCAGACTCTCAGTAATTTTGTGCTTTCTTGCAAGGTGCTTTAAGATCCATCCACTGGCTGCATGACCTGGTATTTTCAACCCCCAACCCACCCACCCAGGAGCATTCAGACCATTTGTAATTACCCCAAGACTCTTGTGAAGCTCCACTGGGTTAATTGCTGGACTGAGCAGGAAGCTAGGACCTGCTAGTTTTTCTGGCTTTCTGACACAATGCTCATGAGCAATCAGAGCAATTTGATGTTGTTTACTGTCTGATCAACTTGATTGGCCTGTCTAGTATTTTAAAGGCAATATTAATTATCTTTGGACGGGGGAGGGGAAAAATCTATTTGCAGTTTTAACAAAATTGAATTATCCTCAGTAACTGGTTATAAATAATTTCCTCGTTGCTGCACTCAAAAGGTCACAACAAATGTTTTCATCATGGGCCATTAATTCATTCAGGAGGACTGAATCGGTAATTTATTTTGCTGTTATTTTTCAATCTGAAGTAGCAGCATTGGTAATTTTTCCACTGGAAGTACTCTCTCAACGGGGATTGAGCAACTTGACCACTTCAGTGTACAATTCCACCCCATTCACATTTTTAAATTTCTTTTTGTGGGATGTGAGTGTCGCTGACAAGGCCAGCATTCGTCCCTCTTCCCTAATTGCCTTTGAAAAGATGGCGGTGAGCTGCCTTCTTGAACCTCTGCAGTCCCTCTGTTGTAGATACAGCTTGAGTGCTGTTACAGAGGGAGATTCAAGATTTTGACCAAGCGGCAATGAAGAAATGGCATTATAATTCCAAGTCAGGATGGTGTGTGGCTTGGAGGGGAACTTGCTGGTGGTGTTCCCATGGAAAGGAGTGAATGTTGATCGTTGCAGATGTGGTGCCAAGCAAGTTGGCTGCTTTGTCCTGGATGTTATCAAACTTCTTAACTATTGTTGGAGCAAGTGAAGAATGTTGCATCATGCACCTGACTTGCTCCTTGTAGATGGTGGACAGATTTTTGGAAGTCAGGAGTTGACATAGGCAGGGGTTGGGGTGCATTATTGACCCCAATAATCACATTTTAATTTGATGTTTTTAAGTTTCCTTTGTACTTTGATTTCTGTTCGGGCTGTTCCCCCTCCTTTTTGGGGAGCTGCCCCTTTTACTTTGTCCTGATTTAATCTGAGTTTGTTTACTTGGTTTGGTTTGACCTAAAAAGAGGACAACATTCCCAGTTTGTCCTGCTTTTGTAGCACTATATTTGCATGCTAGTCCAAGACAGTTTCTGGCCAATGGTAACCTCTATGATGATGCAAGTGGGGGATTTAGCGATGGAAATGCTATTGAATGTCAAATGGAGATGGTTAGATTCTCTCTCTGGTTGGAAATGCTCATCGGCTGGCACTTGTACGCTGCAAATGTCACTTACCACTTATTAGCCCAAGCCTCAGTGTTGTCCAGGGCTTGCTGCATACAGACACAGGCTGCTCCAGCCCAAGCCTCAATCTTGTCCAGGGCTTGCTGCATACACACACAGGCTGCTCCATCCCAAGCCTCAGTGTTACAAAGAACAATACAGCACAGGAACAGGCCCTTTGGCCCTCCAAGCCTGCGCCGCTCATGTGCCCAACTAGACCATTCGTTTGTATCCCTCTATTCCCAGTCTGTTCATGTGGCTATCTAGGTAAGTCTTAAACGATCCCAGCGGGTCCGCCTCAATCGCCTTGCTTGGCAGTGCATTCCAGGCCCCCACCACCCTCTTTGTAAAATACGTCCCCCTGACATCTGTGTTGAACCTTGCCCCCCTCACCTTGAACCCTTGTGTTCGTCACCTCTGACCTGGGAAAAAGCTTCCCACTGTTCACCCTATCTATGCCCTTCATAATTTTATACACCTCTATTAGGTCGCCTCTCATCCTCCGTCTTTCCAGGGAGAACAACCCCAGTTTACCCAATCTCTCCTCATAGCTAAGACCCTCCATACCAGGCAACATCTTGGTAAATCTTTTCTGTACTCTCTCCAAAGCCTCCACGTCCTTCTGGTAGTGTGGTGACCAGAACTGGACGCAGTATTCCAAATGTGGCCTAACCAACGTTCTATACAGCCGCAACATCATATGCCAACTTTTATATTCTATGCCCCGTCCAATAACGGCAAGCATGTCATATGCCTTCTTGACCACCCTCTCCACCTGTGCTGCCACCTTTAAGGATCTGTGGACTTGTACACCCAGGTCCCTCTGTGCGTCTATATTCCTGATGGTTCTGCCATTTATTGTATAGCTCCCCCTTACATTAGATCTACCGAAATGCATCACTTCGCATTTATCTGGATTAAATTCCATCTGCCATTTCTCCACGCAATGTTCCAGCCTACCTATATCCTGCTGTATTCTCTGACAATGTTCATCACTATCCGCAACTCCAGCAATCTTTGTGTCGTCCGCAAACTTACTGATCACACCAGCTACATCTTCCTCCAAATCATTTATATATCACAAACAGCAGAGGTCCCAGTACAGAGCCCTGCGGAACACCACTCGTCACAGACCTCCAACCGGAAAAAGACCCCTCCACTGCTATCCTCTGTCTTCTATGGCTAAGCCAGTTCTCCACCCATCTAGCTAGCTCACCTTTTATCCCGTGAGATTTAACCTTTTGCACCAGCCTGCCATGAGGGACCTTGTCAAATGCTTTACTAAAATCCATATAGACGACATCCATGGCCCTTCCCTCGTCAATCGTTTTTGTCACCACCTCAAAAACCTCAACCAAATTTGTGAGGCATGACCTCCCTCGTACAAAACCATGCTCTCTATCGCTAATGAGATTATTCAGTTCTAAATGCGCATATATCCTATCTCTAAGAATCTTCTCCAACAATTTCCCTACCACGGACGTCAAGCTCACCGGCCTATAATTACCTGGGTTATCCTTGCTACCCTTCTTAAATAACGGGACCACATTTGCTATTCTCCAATCCTCTGGGACCTCACCTGTGTCCAGCGAAGAGACAGAGATTTCTGTTAGAGGCCCAGCAATTTCATCTCTTGTCTCCGTGAGGATTCTAGGATAGATGCCATCTGGCCCTGGGGATTTGCCTGTCTTAATGTTTCCTAAAAAACCTAACACTTCCTCCCTTGTAATTGAGATTTTTTCTAACGGGTCAACACATCTCTCTGAGACAATACCAGTCAGCATGTCCCTCTCCTTTGTGAATACTGTTGCAAAGTATTCGGTTAGGAGCTCTCCTACTTCCTTTGGTTCGAAGCATAATTCCCCTCCTTTGTCCCTGAGAGGTCCGATTCTTTCCCTCACAACCCTCTTGTTCCTAATGTATGTATAAAATGCCTTAGGATTCTCCTTAATCCTGTCTGCCAAGGACATTTCGTGACCCCTTTTTGCCCTTCTAACGCCCTGTTTGAGTTCTTTTCTACTTTCTCTGTATTCCTCCAGTGCTCCATCTGTTTTTAGCTGCCTGGACCTCATGTATGCCTCTTTTTTCTTTTTGATTAGACCCACAATTTCACTGGTTATCCACGGCTCCCGAATCCTACCTTTCCTATCCTTCCTCTTTACAGGCACATGCCTGTCCTGCAGCCCTATCAACTGCTCCTTAAAAGACCCCCACATGTCAGATGTGGATTTACCCTCGAACAGCCTCTCCCACTCAACAGCCACCAAATCCTGCCTAATCCGGCTGTAGTTAGCCATCCCCCAATTCAGCACCTTACCCATAGGACAACACTCGTCCTTTTCCATTACTACCCTAAAGTTTACAGAATTGTGGTCACTATTTGCCGCATGTTCCCCATCTGCAACTTTGATGACCTGACCAGGCTCATTCCCCAGTACTAGGTCCAGTATAGCCCCCTTTCTAGTTGGACTGTCAACATATTGTTCCAAAGAACCTTCCTGTACGCATTTTATAAATTCTTCCCCGTCCAGGCCCCCAGCCCTAAGCGATTTCCAGTCTATACAAGGGAAATTAAAGTCTCCCACTACAACAACCCTATTTTTTCTGCACCTGTCCAGAATCTCCTTACATATCTGTTCCTCAACTTCCCTTGGGCTGTTGGGAGGCCTGTAGTATATCCCCAGCATAGTGACTGCGCCCTTCCTGTTTCTGAGCTCCACCCACAGTGACTCGTTACCTGACCCTTCCAAATTGTCCACCCTCTGTACAGCTGTAATATGCTCCCTAACCAGCATTGCTACACCCCCATCTCTCCTAGCCCCTCCTCTGTCTTGCCTAAAACACTTATACCCCGGAATATTCAGCTGCCAGTCCTGTCCTTTTAACCAAGTCTCCGTCACTGCAACCACATCCAAGTTCCGCGCAAGCATTAAGACTCTAAGCTCGTCTGTCTTGCCCGTGACGCTCCTTGCATTGAAGCAGATGCACTCCAGACCTCCAGGCCCACTGAGGTCATCCTCCCTCAGAATGCTCTTCCTCTTAGATAGCCTTGTCTTGGCCCCAACCTCGTCCCCAGGTTCTATGCTTATTGACCTATTGTTCTGATCCCCACCCTCCTGCCACATTAGTTTAAACCCACCCCAACCACAGTAGCAAAACTCCCAGCTGGGATATTCGTGCCCCACCAGTTTAGGTGTAACCCGTCCTTGTACAGGTGCCATCCTCTCTTGAAGACTTCCCAGTGATCCACAAATTTAAAACCCTCCCTCCTGCACCAGTCCTTTAGCCACACGTTCAGCTGTACAATCTCCCTGTTCCTAGCCTCACTAGCACATGGCACTGGGAGTAATCCAGAGATCGCTACCCTAGAGGCCCTGCCTTTTAGTCTACTACCCAACTCCCTGAATTGCTCTCGCAGGACCTCCCTGCTCTTTCTGCCTACGTCATTTGCACCAATGTGGACAATGACGTCTGTTGTCCAGGGCTTGCTGCATACAGACACAGGCTGCTCCAGCCCTAGCCCCAGTGTTGTCCAGGGCTTGCTGCATACAGACACAGGCTGCTCCAGCCCAAGCCTTAGTGTTGTCCAGGGCTTGCTACATGCATACACACAGACTGCTCCAGTCCATGCCTCAGTGTTGTCCAGGCCTCCTTGCAGACAGACACAGACTGCTCCAGTATCTGAGGAGTTGCAAATGGTATTTCTTATGGTTTTGGACCAGACCTGCAAGGTATTGTTGTGATCTGGTTTGGGACCAATCACCTTTTGTTTAAAGTGCACAAAGTTTGAGAATCAAAACACTTGTTAAGACGAGATTCCATGTGTTTTGAACAAACAAAAACAAAGTTTAATACAAGATCAGAAAGATAAAACAGTTTACAATATCTCTCATATATTCTAACGATCAGAGTTAAAATGAGGTCCAAGTGAATTAACAGGCAGACTGTGATCGAACACGCCATACCGCACAATCAAGTGGCTGATGTGACTAAGGCAGATTCAGTTAACTCGATCTCATTGAATTTATGCCTCTCACATGAGGGATTCCAGTCTTCAGCCTCGAAGATTTCACTTTGGCAGTCGGAGAGGGTTCAGGAGAAACGGGCTCTTGTCAAAAGTTGCTTCTTTGTCAGATGGCGTCAACGACAGCCCACCTTGCAGGGTTTCAATCTCATCTCTCGAGATTCCATTCTCTTGGATTCTGGAGTCTGCACTCCGTTAACTCTTGAGCAAAATTTCAGCTCTTAATCCATACCAAGCAGATTGCTCCTATTCCAAATGGATTTCTTTGCCCCAACAGCCGAAGCATACAATAACCAACTTTATGCTGCCCTCTTCGATTGCCAGGGTTTCGTCTGAACCCTCGGCACTTAGGGTCTATAACTGCAACCCTTTTCCTGCTTGGGGTCTCTCTTTCTGCTCCTCTTTATTTTTCAGTGGGACCTCTCCCTGTCCCCCATCTGGGACTCTTTCATATTAATTCATAAAATTGGGCTTTTTATGGTGTTTTTGCTTTGCACAAGCGCACTGGATCCGTCCTCGGCCCAAAGAGCAACAGAAATGCCAGACTGCTCATGTGCAGTGCACTTCTGGTCCACATATGCATGAAACTCTCGAGGCTTGTCGGGACCTGGGACTTCCTGACCTCTGCTCCACGGAAAGGTAATTTGGATCATGTACTGAACATTTGCGATCATCAGCAAATATCCGCACTTCTAACCTTATCACGAAAGAAAGGTCATTGATGAAGCAGCTAAAGATGGTTGGACCAAGGACACGAACCCTGACAAACTCCAGCACTAATCATAGAATTCCTACAGTGCAGAAGATGGCCATTCGGCCCATCTAGTCTGCACCGACTCTCCAATAGAAGATCTTACCCAGGCCCGCCCCTGTCCCATTCCCTTAACCGTACGCATTTATCCCGCTAATCCCTTCGGACACTAAGGGGCAATTTAGCATGGCCAATCAACTAACCTAACCTGCACATCTGGACTGTGGGATAAAACTGGAGCACCAGAGGGAGAGTGTGCAAACTCCACATAGTCACCCAAGGCTGGAATTGAACCCGGGTCCCTTTGTGCTGTGAGGCAGCAGTGCTAACCATTGCCCATCACGATGTTCTGAAACTGGGATGATTAACTTCCAACAACCACAACAATCTTCCTTTGTACTATGTATGACTCCAAGCAGTGAAGAGTTTTCCCTGATTCCCATTTTGTTCAGTTTCTGCTATCCTTGGCCTTGATATCAAGGGCAGTCACTCATCTCACCTTCAGCGCTTAGCCTCTGTGTCCATGTTTGAACCAGGCCTGTAATGAGGTCAGGAGCTGAATGTGAATTTGTGAGCTGGTTATTGCCATGTAAGTGCTGATTGACAACTCTGCTGACAACACCTTCCCTCACTTCGCTGAGGGTAGCCTGGGGAATTAATTTCCTGGGTTGTGTTTGTCCTCCTTCCTGAGGACAAGACACACCTGGAGATTTTCCATGTTGTGATGCTGATATTCTGTTGGAACAGCTTGGTCAGAGAGACAGCCAGTTCTGGAGAACAGCTCATCAGCATACTAAGATGTTGTCTGGTCCCAACTTCTTTGCAGGATCCAGTGCCTCTTAGCCGTTTTATTTTAAAATCACGTGAAGTAAATGGAATTGGCTGACGATGGCCCTCTGTGTTCGGGACCTCAGGAGGAGACTTAGATGGATCAAGCACTTTGCACTTTGAGTTGAATTTGATTGCAAATGGCTTCAGTCTCGTCTTCAGCACTGATGCGTCTGCGGGTTTGTTTATTTGTTTTCCAGTGTTAATGACTGGATGCGGCAGGACTGCAGAGCTTTGATCCGATCCGTTGGTTATTGGATCATTTAGCTCTGCCTGTCACATGCTGCATCTTCTGTTTGGCATGCGTGTAATCCTGTGTTGTAGCTTTGCCATGTTGGCATTGAATTTTTTGGAGGCCTGATGCAGCTCCTGACTTATTGACTGTTAGTGTCATGAACCGGCAAATAGGGTATGATGCTTTTGACCTGATAAAATTCACCAGTACGAGCGATATAAAGATAATTATGACAAGAAAGTTTGCGTGCATGCACTTCCCCTCCAATTTCAGAGATTACATGATACCTAATGTAATTTCTTTTCAAAGGGAAGAGATGTAAAGTAGCTGATGTGGTCTATTATGTCAACAACACTCTCAGAAATGGGACACTTGCTGCAGATCAATAAACCCAAGGTTCTAATTTCGAACCTGAGCAACAGCTAATCTATTTTAAAGCGTTGATTCAGAGTAAGTTAGTTGATTGTCTTAAAGGATCATTAATATGGATATTAAGGAAGATGGTGTGTTACATGGAGCGCATCCTTGAGTTACCATGTGTGGAGGTTTTGGAGATTGACAAGAATACAATAAAAATGAAGACGATGTCAGTTGTTTTCATTTAAATATTAATGGAACTTCCATGACATTGCTGGCAACATGACCTCCTGTGCATTTTTGGTCTCGTGAAGCACTCAAAGTGGCATTTTTGAAGTTTCCAGTGATGGAATAAATAGAATGATATGTTTATCAGCTAATATTCTGTAATTTTGTATTGTTCTGGGTGATTTGTGGATTGAATTCCCAGATTATCACCTTGCCTGAGTGGTAACACTCACCTTGAGTCAGATGGCCAGATCAAGTCCAAGTCCAGACACTTGTATACATAATACAGGCTGACACTGCAGTGCAGCACTAAGGGAGCACTGCAGTACCAGAAATGCTGTCTGGGTGAGACATGAAACTGAAGTGTGTCCACATGTTCAGCTGGGCCAGAAGAGACTGTCTTGTGCCAATTTAAGGAAGAAGAAGGTAGTTTCCACTGAGGTCCTGGCCAATGTTTATCCTTCAGGGGCATCAAAAAAAGATAATTGTGTCATATTGCGACTTGGGTGACCGATGTGTGCAAGTTAGCTGTAACATATCCCACAACAATGACAACACTTCAAAAGTAAACTGTAAAGAGGTTTGGAGTGTTTTGAAAGGCAGGATATGAAGGCAAATTCTCCCTGAACTCACTGCATGAGATTGCTGAGTTGAATCTGTTGTCTTCCTGGGCATCTGTTAATTGCACTTCAGTGCAGGTTTTAGTGTAATTTGGGTGTGAGCAGCAGAAGAAAAATGTCAAAGTGGAAAAGTTGAGTGGGAGGTTATCAGGTGGACAACTTGCATGTGTGTTAGATGGAGCTATCATTGCACACCCCACATTGCAGCCACTCCCACAATCTCTGCTGACTGACTCTTTCTCATGCCTTCATACTGTGGTCAGCTTTATTTAAAATTACTCGGTTTCAGCTTGATTAATACAGAAGATTATATAAAGAGGTTGTGTCACTCTCCGGGGTAATTGAAACTGATGTTGCTGTTCAGATCAAGTATCCATCTCTTCCACTTTAATTGATAAAGTTGTTTGGACACTGCTGTTTGCCCTGAAGCCCCCAGTTTTTGCGTTTCTAAATCAATTTAGTCTCAAATCAATATGTTTGAAATTAAGGTTCGGACACCTATGCAGGTTGGTGTACAGTTCAGACCAGTGCCTGGGTGCAGGGATAAATTTGTGCTGGCTCTGAGCTGCAAAGGTTCATTGCTTGGCCGCGGAGAGACAGGAGTCAAGTTGTCACCCATGGAGTGGCAGGGAGGAGAATGTGAGAGTGCATCATCTCTGTGGACTGTTCATGGAGCAGCAAACTGAAGCTTCACAGGAACCGGGGACAATTCACCCCTCAGCATCCTGAGGCTCGTTTGCTCTCAGACCCAGAGAGAAACCCAAGCCACCATGACCGTTTTAACCTGTGTGGCAGCCTATCAGCATTGGATTGGAATTTGCCAGTTGTGTGTACTTTTTGGTGTAACTTTCCATTTCCTGCTTCCCACTGGAAAGATGACAGCTGCAGGCTGGGCTGTTTGAAATGGCTTGTGAACTCGCTCTGCAGAGCCCTGCAATCTTTTCTCGTGTGTTACTCACTGGACTTAATAAGAAACACCACAGACGTGAATAAGCCCAGATTTTAAGGTACAATTAAATGGTTGCCAAGTTAACCCTGAAGGATTTATTTGCATTGCCTGTCGAGGCCCATTGCCCTTTCAAACAAACGTACTGTCTTTCACATGTTCTGGACATATATCCAGGTCTCTCTGTGAGCTGAGGGATTTTTTACAAACCTTTTCCAAAACAAGGTAATTTGCCAAGCTCGGAAAATAGAGGGAATGTTTTTGTGCAATATTAGCAAATAATGAATTGAATTTCACATTCTGTGATTTGAGAAGGGTGAGATGCTGTGGGCAACAGTATTTTGGAAGTGTTCCCAAGCCAGAATAGGGAGTGAAATCAGAAAAACCCCCCAATATTTTTGCACTAGCAACTGAAATGTGATTGGACAGGTTTTTTTCTTATCAAATGAAACTGCTTGAAAGGCCCTCTCTTTAGTTTCTGAATTGGACAAGTTAGATCTAAAAGTAAATGATTCTGCTTTGCTGCTGTTCTCCCTTCAACACTTGGTTACCCTGTTGGTCACGTACTTCTACATGATCATTTTATACTTGCAAAGGTCATTTTTGATATCGGCTTACAGAAGCCTTGTAAAACAAGTTGCAGAATGGAATTCTGTACAGGACGTAATATTGGTTAACTGTGTGTTCGTTAGCTTTGTTAAGATGACAGTCATGGGACTGGGTCAGCCACTGAGACTTTTATGAATCAATTTTTTTTACCCTTTTAAGTTTTTAGGTTCCTTTTCCCTGCCTTCCCTCACAAATCTTCCCATGTCCAAATATGTGCAGGTGAGATGCATTGGCCATACTAAATTCTCCTTCAGTGTACCCAAACAGGCGCCTGAGTGTGGCGACTAGGGGATTTTCACTAACTTCATTGCAGTGTTAATGTAAACCGCTTTGTGGCACTAATAAATAAACTTTCTGAACCTAAAGTTTTTGGAAGCCCTTGGCATACCAGAAACTGAATTCAGCTAGCTCATGTGGTCTGGGGTGAATAATTCTCTTCCAAGACTTGTCTGACCACGTGTTGGAGATTCTGAAACCATTCCACCTATCAAGCTGCTGTGTCCTGCTTTATGCAGAGCGTGTTGATTCATCAGCATGTTGCACCTTTGAATGGTTAGGGTTGGGGTGAGACTTGTCTGTGACATGTCTGTGCTGTGTCACAGGAAGATTGAATTTTGGTCCCCTCTCTCAAGTGTTTTAACAGCCAGCTGGTCTGCAAATTTGCTGGGAACCTTAAGATCCTGATGCTTGGCTACTGAGGTTTGGCAGAAGAATGGGATTGAGGTTTTTTTCTTCATTCACAGATGAGAAATGAATTTTATCTGCAAGCCTGGCACACATCATAATTTATTAACTTATCAGACAAATAACCAAGTGCCTTGTTGGGATGGTAATATTGTACATGGAACTGGGACACGTTATGACACAGCTGCTGAATTGTAAAATTTCTGATTTAATTGTTCACCCATTCACACTCAGCCCTGTCAGCACTTGGGAATATGGTGTCAGCAAAGAGACACTGTTGTTCTGTTCTGAGCAAGGTATTGCTTTGCCCTCTTTATTGAAGTGTCAGACAGACCAGGTAATGAGTAAAACTGTACTTTAAAAGACTCAATAGTTTGGTGTTTTGTTAATTGTGTCGAAGCTTCAGTGCAGAAGAACTGAATTCATTAATTTCAGTGCTGTTAAAAGAGGGTTGTGATGGTCTTGTTATTCAGAAATAATTGGGTGGATCACAACTTGGCTACAAGTGCTCTTACTTTTGCATTGGTTTCATGAAAGCCACATTCATGAACAGTTCCACATCAGAGTGGGTGAGGTGGTGTCCGAGCTCCCTTTTGCATGTAGGGCCACAGAGAATGTGAGTAGAGCGAATGCTCGGGTGCAATGTTGCGAACGCCATCTCTCTTGGAAAAGTGTCGTGGCACAGTTTATGAGCCTGGCGATTTCTGTCACCTGAGCTATTTTCCACATGGAATGCAGCCAATGGAGGGAGATCCATATGCCCTGTCGTGAGCTGCACTCTTACAGTATCAAGTGCCAGGACATTTCTCAATTGCAGTTAACTGTAAAGGAAGCTCAGAGTTCAGGCCTCGTTCATTTGGCCAGGTTCATTTGGCAAAAATGTCTGAAGTACAAGTTATTGCACTTGGGAAAATAATTTAATTTGAATCTTATTTCCTGAATTCTGGTTGCCCAACATGCATTCGTAGAGACGGAATGGTTTCGACAATTTGCTTTCTTTGGTGTCTTCAGTACAGCTTTAAAAAAAAGAAATTCTCATTACTGAGCTGCCAGAGGCCACTCCCACCCGACTCAGGCAATGGGGTTGGCTGCCCTTTGGGATGCAATTGGACATCTGCAGAAGAAACGGCAGATCTCGAGGGAGTTGGAGGAGGAGACCCTGAGCTCCAAAGCATCAGAAATAACAAGGTGACCAGTGCATCTCAACTGCAACCCCAAAGTGTGGAGAGCAGCTCATTCCAGCTTCAGGAAATCAGGAGCAATAAGGTCGCAGGAGGGGGTTGGATGGAAGTGACTGTTACAACAGAGGAAGTGATATCACCTGGATGGGACAGTTCCAGCGGGGGATTCAGGACAGTTTTCTCAGGCAAGCCAAAGTGCAAGAATTTACAGATGCTATAGGCATACAAGAGCTGACCAAAGGATTGGAACTGTCAAAGACATCAGGTTTGGTAGGTGATAAAACATGTTAAAATGGGGTTCAATGATTGCATCCATTAACATCTGCAGTGTTAAATCCACTATGCGATATGTGGCTACCTTGGACTACCTTGCCAAGGATAAAGCCGACCTACTATTCCCGCAGGAGTGTGCAACACTGCTCCTCAGCTCCTACAGGCAATGGCCATGTTGGCGGTCCCAGGGACCATCAATCTGGTCACGAGGAAATGATTCACCACCTTCGGTATTCTACTGCGGGAGGGGGGAGGGGCAACTTCACCATCTCCGAAGTTAAGGAGGTGGTAAGTGGTCGCCTCCTTGTTGTAGATGCGAGGTACAAGAATGCTCCACTCCAGTTAATTAAAGTGTATGCCTGTCCCAGAGTGGCAAGCAGCTGGCAGCCCTACACTCACTTTTGCAGTGGGAGTGTCAACCTGGATTTCGTGCTCCACTTTCTGGAGTGGCATTTAAACCAACAGCCTGTCGACGCAAGAGTGCCTCCTGAGTCATTGCTGACACCCTAAAACAAAGCTAGTCTGGTCTGGCCATTGAGGAGTTTTCTGCAGATGATTGCAGTAATTTATAGAGTTTTATTCTTTTGCTCTTGTGCTTGGCTGCTTGTCGTCTCATCTCTGGCTGTCTGTGATTTGAATCTTAGCGTGGCAACATTGCCACTCTGACCGGGAACCCAGTGCTGCAGGTTCATACACCAACATGCAGAAAATATGGATCACTGAATCTAATTACTTTAACTTTCAGTCAGTGTCTCACTTTCCTCCACAAGAGCGAGCCACGTAGTGTCTGGACTGATCAATACTGTTTTTAAACTGGAACTGCGACTGATTAAATTGGCCGGTTATGAGTTGTATTGATTGGTGGTTAGAAAATGATCAGATAGTTCAAGTCTTGGGTTGTATTAAATCCTTTTCTTGACCGTTGATTTATTGTATCATTAACATGGAAAGTGGTATTTTATTGTCGCTTGGGTGTCTGCTTTTAAACAGTGTTGTTAGGCTATCGCAATTTTTAAAAATGTGCAACTTCAAAATACCAAGTGCCATTCAGTGTTTGTCTTTTGTTGCTTTTTAAAGGCATTCAAACCCCTTCAGGTAGACATAAAACATCTCACTGTATAATTTCAAAGAAGAGGAAGGGAGTTATGCCCAGTGTCCTGGTTAATATTTATCCCTCAGTGAACATAACTGAAGAAAGATTATTCAGTCATTGACACGTTGATGTTTGTGGAATCTTGCTGTACGTTAAGACCCTGCTGTGTTTCCCACACTACAACAGTGTCTATATTTCAAAAGTACTTCAATGGCAGGAAAGTGTTTTCGGATGATCTGAAGTCATGAAAGGCATAAATGTCTGTCAGTTTGTTCATCTCTTCCCCCCTCTCTCTCTTCTATTATCACCACAGCTTTGAAATGAAACTTCTCAGTAATGCACTGCAGCCCATGACATTCCAAAATGGAAATGGATGATTTGTCTGAGGAAAATCCTATTTACCAACATTTATAGCGTGCTGACTGGACTATGAATGGCTTGATTTGAAACATAAATGCCAAGCTGGTGCCCCTGTATAGCATGATGTGATTGTAAAATGTCTCACTTATTTCTTCAAAGTAAAACGTAAGCTGAGATAAAATATATTGGCAAACCACCATTTCTTCAGAGGAAGTGAGTCTTCTCTTTCTCTTTCCCGCCCCCAAATTCTGTTTCCCTCCTCTCTCTCTCTCTCTTTCTCTCTCTTTCTGCCTCACCCACTCTGCCTGCCTTGCCCACTGACGTTCTGCCCCCTCTGTCCCACCTCTCTGCCACCGAGCCTTGCCCTTCTCCATCGTGCTTTCCTACTTTCTCTCTTTCTTTCCCAGCACCACCTATGAGCTATCAGCTCTTCCAGACCTGCAATGCATCATTGAGGATTGCAATCCTATTTTTGGATAAGATAAAGATAGTAACCCTCGTATTTTAGGTGGCGACATGGTTATATGTGAGAACTGATGACCTTAGGTGACAACAATGATCCTAATCTTAGTCTGCGAGCTGCACATTCAAATTACTCACGATATGCGACCCAGAAGAAACCAGTGGCAGCACGGTTGGGGGAGGAAGAATCATTTATAAAAACATGTTTGATGCTGTATGTGTCACTTTGCCTCAGTCAATATTTCATTCCCAACTACACTGTTCAAAATCTCTTCCAATCAGCTGAGAAGGGACAGGTTTTCCTGCTTATTGAGCAGGAAAATCACCTCCTGTTTTCGCCGATAATCATCACGGTCAAGCATGTTAATTTGTTAAGGCAGAGGAAATTATATCCAGACTCGATTCATTTTTCCTAAATAGTAATAATTCTGAATGAATGCTTGAGAATGAATTGCTTCAACGCAGAACTTGATTGTTCAGTTCTCTGCCTTTCCCAACTGTAGCAAGAAATGTGCTGCTGGGTTATGCAGAGCACAGCGTCCAGATGGGCATAGTTAATTGTCCCTGGTTGAGGTAGTGTGAGGGCCATTTGCAACAGCAATCCTGACCCTTGTAAAGTCAGCTTGAGGGAATGAGCAACAACTGGCTGGACATAAATGTATTTGTGTGTTTTGCTAAGGACAGATGTGCAGCATTTGACAGAGCATCGCCAAATGAAGGGTGTAAGATTGGAAAAACGCACCTTCTGATTTGATTTCATTATTGTATTGGGATAACGTGAAAAGTATTGTTTCTTGTGCGCTATACTGACAAAGCATACCATTCAAAGAGTACATAGGGGAGAAGACAAGGAGAGGGTGCAGTGTTATAGTCACGGCAAGGGTGTAGAGAACGATCAACTTAATATATGGTGGGTCTAAAAGTCAGATGACAGCAGGAAGGAACCTGTTCTTGAGTCGGTTGGTACATGATCTCAGACTTTTGTATTTTTTTCCTGACGGAAGATTCAAGTAATAATCTGTCTTCCTATTATTGCGACCAAAATGGATAACCTCACATTTATCCACATTATGTTGCACCTGCCATGCAGAGGCCGACACACTCAGCCTGTCCAAATCACGCTGAAGCATCTCTGCATCCTCCTCACAGCTCACCCTCCCACCCAACTTTATATCATCTGTAAATTTGGAGATAATACATTCAGTTCCTTCTTCCAAATCATTAATATATAATGTGAACAGTTGGGGTTTCAGCACAGATCCCTGCAGAACCCACTAGTCACTGACTGCCAATCAGAAAAAAGACCCATTTTTGCCAGCTCTTTGCTTTCGATCTCATCTCAAGGTATTACCTGCAATCCCTTGTCCATGTGATTATGCTGGCTGCTTTTCCTGAGGCAGCAGCAAGTATCGACGGAGTCAGTGGATGGGAGGCTGGTTAGCGTGATGGACTGGGCTACGTTCACAACCCTTTGTAGTTTCTTGCGGTCTCGGTCAGAGCAGGAGGCATTCCAAGTTCTGATGCATCTGGAAAGAGCTGTCTTGGTCAGAGCAGGAGGCATACCAAACTGTGATGCATCTGGAAAGAGATTTCTATGATGTATCTGTAAAAATTTGTGAGAGCCATAGCCGAATTTCCTGAGCCTCCTGAGAAAGTAAAGCTGTTGGTGAGCTTTCTCGGCATAGGGGGACCAGGACAGATTGTTGGTGATAAAAGCGAAATACTGCATATGCTGGAATCAAACAAAAATAGAAACATAGAGAAACATAGAAACATAGAAAAACTACAGCACAAACAGGCCCTTCGGCCCACAAGTTGTGCCGAACCCATCCCTACCTTCTAGACCTATCTATAACCCTCCATCCTATTAAGTCCCATGTACTCATCCAGGAGTCTCTTAAAAGACCCTATTGAGTTCGCCTCCACCACCACTGACGGCAGCCGATTCCACACGCCCACCACCCTCTGTGTGAAAAACTTACCCCTAACACCTCCCCTGTACCTACCCCTCAGCACCCTAAACCTGTGTCCTCTCGTAGCAGACATTTCCACCCTGGGAAAAAGCCTCTGAGAGTCCACCCGATCTATGCCTCTCAACATCTTATACACCTCTATTAGGTCTCCTCTCATCCTTTGTCTCTCCAAGGAGAAAAGACCGAGCTCCCTCAGTCTATCCTCATAAGGCATGCCACTCAATCCAGGCAACATCCTTGTAAATCACCTTTGCCCCCTTTCAATCTTTTCCACATCCTTCCTATAGTGAGGCGACCAGAACTGAGCACAGTACTCCAAGTGGGGTCTGACGAGGGTCTTATATAGCTGCATCATTATCCCCGGACTCCTAAACTCAATCCCTCGATTGATAAAGGCCAGCACACCATACGCCCTCTTAACCACCTCCTCCACCTGCGGGGCCCGATTTCAGAGTCCTATGGACCCGGACCCCAAGGTCCTTCTGATCCTCTACAGTACTAAGAGTCTTTCCCTTTTATATTGTACTCCTTCATCCCATTTGACCTGCCAAAATGGATCACGACGCATTTATCTGGGTTGAAGTCCATCTGCCACTTGTCCGCCCAGTCTTGCATCCTATCTATGTCCCCCTGTAACCTCTGACATCCCTCCAGACTATCCACAACCCCACCAACCTTCGTGTCGTCGACAAACTTACCAACCCATCCCTCCGCTTCCTCATCCAGGTCATTTATGAAAATGACAAACAGCAAGGGTCCCAGAACAGATCCCTGGGGCACACCACTGGTGACCGACCTCCATTTAGAAAAAGACCCATCTATACCCACTCTCTGCCTCCTTTGGGCAAGCCAGTTCTGGATCCACTGGGCAGCAGTCCCTTGGATCCCATGCCCTCTCTCTTTTTCTAGAACCTTGCATGGGGGGACCTTATCGAACGCCTTGCTAAAATCCATATAAACCACATCTACCGCCTTCCCTTCGTCAATGTGTTTAGTCACATTTTCGAAGAACTCCACCAGGCCCGTAAGGCACGATCTGCCCTTGAGAAAGCCATGCTGAGTATTCTTGAGCATACTAAACCTCTCTAAATGCTCATATATCCTGTCCCTCAGGATCTTCTCCATCAGTTTACCAACCACTGAGGTTAGACTCACCGGTCGGTAATTACCTGGGCTATCCCTATTCCCTTTCTTGAAAATAGGAACCACATCCGCAATCCTCCAATCCTCCGGCACCTCTCCCGTCTCCATCAACGACGCAAAGATCATCGCCAGAGGCTCTGCAATCTCTTCCCTCGCCTCCCACAGTAACCTGGGGTACATCCCATCCGAACCCGGCGACTTATCTATCTTGATGCCATTCAAAGATTCCAGCACAACCTCTTTCTTAAAGTCCACATACTCAATCCTTTCAGTCCACCGCACGCCTTTTGTACGCTTTCCTTTTCTTCTCGACTAGGTCCCGCACAGCTTTCGTGCACCACGGTTCCTTTAACCGACCAACACCTCCCTGTCTGCTTGGAACGTTGTCCTGTAGAACTCTGGACAGACATTCCTTGAAAAACTGCCACTTTTCTTCAGTACATTTCCCCGAGAATACCTCCTTCCAATTTACTCCTCTAATTTGCTGCCTCATGTCTTCATATTTCCCCTTACTCCATATAAACGCTTTCCTAGCGTGCCTGATCCTCTCTTTTTCCAATGCAAGCCTAAAGGAGATAGAGTTATGATCACTGTCCCCAAGATGCTCTCCCACTGAGAGATCTGACACCTGTCCAGGTTCATTGGTCAGTATCAGATCAAGTACAGCCTCTCCTCTTGTAGACTTGTCCACATGTTGTGTCAGGAAACCCTCCTGAAATACACCTAACGAACTCTTCCCCATCCAATCCCCTTACCCGAGGGATATTCCAATCTATGGGAAATTAAAGTCTCCCATCACAACAACTCTGCTATTACTGCATCTCTCCAGGATCTGTTTCCCTATCTGCTCCTCCACCTCCCTGTTACTATTGAGCGGCCTATAGAAAACTCCCAGCAAAGTGACCGACCCCTTCCCACTCTGAACTTCCACCCACAGAGACTCGGTGGACAATCCCTCCACAGCATACACCTTCTCTACAGCTGTGACACTATCCCTGATCAGCAGTGCCACTCCACCCCCTCTCTTGCCTCTCTCCCTGTCCTTCCTGAAACATCTGAATCCCGGCACCTGGAGTATCCAGTCCTGTCCCTGAGACATCCAACTCTCCGTAATGGCCACCACATCACACTTCCAGGCATCGATCCATGCTCTGAGCTCATCCCCTTTATTCACTATACTCCTGGCATTAAAGTAAACACATCTCAAGCCTTTGGTCTGAGCTCTCCCCTTCTCTATTCTCTGTCCATCTGCCCTCTTGCACTGCCTATAACCCTTCTCTGTTTGCGAGCTACCTTCCTCACCCTGTCACCTCATTTTGATCCCCTCCCCCCAACCTATCTAGTTTAAACTCTCCCCAGTAGCCTTAGCCAAACTTCCCGCCAGGATATTGGTCCCCCTGGGATTCAAGTGCCACCCGTTCTTTGTGTACAGGTCACACCTGCCCCTAAAGAGGTCCCAATGGTCCAGGATCCTGAATCCCTGCCCCCTGCACCAGTCCCTCAGCCACACATGCATCCTCCACCTCACTCCATTCCTGTCCTCACCTTCCCGTGGCACAGGCAGCAATCCTGAGATTACTACCTTTGCTTTCCTCCTTCTCAGCTGTCTCCCTAATTCCCTATACTCTCTTTTCATGACCCCTTCCTACCCACATCAGCGGTACCAATATGTACCGCTACCTCCGGCTCCTCTCCCTCCCACCTCAGGATTTCTGGGACTCGCCCAGCGACATCCTGGATCCCAGCCCCAGGGAGGCAGACCACCATGCGAGACTCCCGCCTGAAAAATGCTGGAAAATCTCAGCAGGTCTGACAGCAGCTGTGGAAAGAGAATAGAGCCAACATTTCGAGTCTGGATGATCCTTCGTCAGAGCTCTGACGAAGTGCCATCTAGACTTGGAACATTGACCCTATTCTCTCTCCAAAGATGCTGTCAGACCTGCTGAGGTTTTCCAGCATTTTTCGGTTCTTGGTGATCTGGACATCTGGAAACTTGCAGCACTTGACCATTTCCACTTCACCACTTGATGTAGACAGTGGCATGTCCTCCACTACCCTTCCTGAAGTCGGTGACTATCTCCTTTGTTTTACTGACATTGAGGGAGAAACTGTCATTGCACCAGGGTGGGGTTCAGCTGCTGGCTAGAGGAAGGGAGATACCAAAAAGTACCTCTCTAATGAAACGGGTTAAGGAACATATCTTTCCTATCTATCGCTCTCCTCATGATGATCTTTTGCGCAGCTGGGAGTTGGATCAGAATGTAGGATGTTAGGAAATAATGCAACTTCATTTGTTTAAACATTTGGAGGAGTTGCTCATGTGGTACCTGTTCGACTCGATCTCCAGGGTTTAAGAACTGTTACAGTAATAGTTCCCTGATACTTGCTGTTAGCCAGCCTGGCTAAAACAAACTGTATGCAAAGCAAACCAGTCTGTATGTACATGATAACACCCGGCAGTGCATCCAAGCGCGGTGCCGTATTAACACAGGTAAATCAGAATTAATTTTAGGGAGTGCAGATTATTTCTGTTAATTACATTTGAATTAAAGTGCAGTCAATTAGCAAAAATCCAGTTGTCTTCCTCGTGCAAGCCCTCAGAACAATTAAAGGTCATTGTTAAAGCTTGTCAGTCAGCAGCCAACAACAATTCCTTCTGAACCAAAATGTGTGTATTTGTTTCATATTCTTTATGTGACGTGTTTCTGTGGATTTTCAGCTTCTCCTCCCTTTGTATTTCTTTCTCTCTCACTGCCTCCCCACCCACACTGCTCCTCTTCCCCATCCATCTTTTCTTCCATTTCTCTTTTTCTCTTTGTCAAACCACCTTTTTGTGTTTCTCTCAGTTCTTCTCTCTATCCTTTTTCCTTACTTCTCTCTTTCTGTTGTCCTGCCTCACTCGCCTTTCTCCCTCCTTTGTCCCTACCTTGTCACTGTCTGCATCCTAATTCTCTCATCGCATCCCTCTCTCCCTCCTCCTCCTCCTTTTCCATTGCCTCCCCTCTCCATTCTATGTCTTCCTCATCCTCTTTCTACCTCCCTCCTCTCTTTCTCTTACTAATCTATCTTTTCTTCTATTCCACATATACCCCAATATCTCTCCTCTCTATTTTTGCAATAACAAGCTCTCTGTCCCTGGAGCGCTCAGAAAGTGGATCTACATTTCGCAGTTCAGTTGAGATTCAGAGGCAGGAACTTCTGGTTAACACGATGGAATTAATTGAACCAGTTGCTTTCCCAATTGATCATTCTGGCTTCCTAACCAGAACCTGACCATCGATTCCTGAGCCAATTGAGTTAGCAGTTTTGACAAATGTGGAAAGCAGCATCTGTAAATGCAGTCTTCAGACCTTTGTCTGTCATTTGACTAATGATTCTAATCCTGCATTTATGCATCCGTGCAAAAACACTCTCTCCAAGGCAATGAATTCTATTTTCTAACTTTTTTTAAAGGCAGTAACACAAAACGTGCCTTTTCACTTGGTTTTTCGTATCAATGTCTCGGTGTTATTCACTTGATGTATTTCTGTTCCTTCCTCCACAGTTTTCAGGCTGAGAGAAAGATAGAGGACCATTCTCCACCCTCTGCTTTCTCTGACTCGCTGATTCCCT
Source organism: Mustelus asterias (assembly GCF_964213995.1). Classification (NCBI taxonomy): domain Eukaryota; kingdom Metazoa; phylum Chordata; class Chondrichthyes; order Carcharhiniformes; family Triakidae; genus Mustelus; species Mustelus asterias. Next base: position 63,405,743 of record NC_135822.1, on the reverse strand, counting down.
GTTCATTAATGTTCTCACCCTTTGTGCCAAGGATCACACTTTCTTTCTGGTCTTCCCTTGATGGTCCAGGAGAGATTGGGATCCCTTATGGTTGAGTATTTACCCACTTGATGTCATGATATGGAGCTAGTTTTCTGTGAACTCCTTTTTACTAAAAGCCAGACACATAAGCCAATTCTGAATTTGGATTGGGGGTGGAGGATAGAATAATGGTGGTCATTTGTGGCTTTGTTTTGCTAATGATCAACGTTCCTTAAATAGCTAGTAATTTATGTCTTAGTGTTAGAACAAGACAAAGTGGACACATTCAAACTATTTTAGCTGACGATAGGTACTCATTGCAGACGAGGCAGGTCCCATCCAAAATGAAAGGGATTTACAGATGTACATTTATTCTCCTAGTGGCTAAGCTTTATTGTACATCACTTGTTGCCCTGTGAAAGTGGTGGCGGGCCTGCCATTGGAACCATTGTCACAGTTTGCCATAACTTGGTACTTGCCCAGCCTCTTCAGAGGGCACTTAGGAGTCAATTCACATTGATGTGGAATTGTACTTGCACTAGAGGCAGACTTACACTTTTGTGGGCCTCATGATCTGTCTCTACGCCAGCCACCTCCCCCCCCCCCCCCCCCCTACCCCAGTGACGCGGCGCTCCACCCTTGATAACATCAAGACCTCCCACCCCCCCAACCATAGTGATGTCAAGTCCTGCCCCCAAATGACATCATTGCCCTCCTGACCAAACCCACCCTCCGCTCACACAATGCAAGTCACAGATATACAGAAAATTGCATAAATCACTGCTTCAGTGCTTTGTAACTTTTGATGACAAGCCTGCAATTGATGAATTGAAATCCATAATGCAAGCCACAGGAACCAAAAAAGTACAAGTGCACAAATCACTGCTTATTGCTTCAGTGCTTTGTAACTTATGGAAACAAGTCTGTAATTGATGAATTGAAATCCAAGCCTACCTGTTGTAAGCTTGATGGTAGAGATGGCCAATATTATGATCATGTGTCTTAAAACTAGCAAACTTGCAACTGGCCGATGAACAAGTAATATATTCAGATGATTTACATGTTTGAAGAAATACATGATGTGGAGGTGCCGGCGTTGGACTGGGGTGGGCACAGTAAGAAGTCTCACAACACCAGGTTAAAGTCCAACAGGTTTATTTGGTAGCAAATACCATAAGCTTTCGGAGTGCTGCTCCTTCGTCAGATGGAGTGGTCTCTGTTCTCCAACAGTGCACAGACACTTGATTTCTGTGTCTGTGCACTGTTGGAGAACAGAGACCACTCCATCTGACGAAGGAGCAGCGCTCCGAAAGCTTATGGTATTTGCTACCAAATAAACCTGTTGGACTTTAACCTGGTGTTGTGAGACTTCTTACTGAAGAAATACACACATGGCCTTGATATGACTTTTGGGAGTTTCATGATCAGCAAGATCTCCAGTTAGAGTAACCATGAATGGGTGTTTCCCTTTATTAGGGTGAGGGAATAATTTACAAGCATAACAATGGACTGCCTCAGAGGTTTCTGAAAAAAATCAACCTATTGCTCCTTTCCATCATGCCATTTCTTTTCACCCTCAGAAAATGGGATTCACGAACACATCTAAATTGCTTTCAGCCTCCAACTTGAAACTCTTTTCTCAAATTTTCCACCTTCTATCCTCTGGTCTATGAAATATTCAATCAGACCCAGTGGAAGAGATTTTGGCAATGCCCTCCGGACAGGATTCTTCCCTCACTTCAGCTGCAGAAGAATGAGCTTGAGCAGTTTTTTGTCGTTCCATTCCCATTTCAGAGTCCACTTCTTGTTCAGTTTTTTCAGGTGATGTGATACCTCTGGAAATCGGCAAGTCGAAGTCACCAGATAATTCACCCATACTTCAGGTGGGTGAGGATCAATGTGCAGTTTGTGCACTGCTCAAAACTTCACATTTTCTGAGGTAAAATGACAAACTCTCTTTTTGCCTAGCTTTTCCCTCTTACTTTGCCTTCAATTTTCTGCACTTTGATTGCCAAATTGAAAGTGGCACTTAACTTTGACCTATCTACCTTGATTTTAACAAATACATTTTCTGAAAAAGCAAGATTTTTTTTGCCCCCCTCAGCCTTGCGGTCCAAGTTGCCCCCGCTCACTTGTCCTTGTGCTGGCTCACTGGCTGCCTAGCTATGGTATGGCCTCGGCCTCTCCCTCGGTTGCCCAGTCCTCCTCAGCCCTGGCTGGGGTTCAAGCTGCCCCTGTGCACTCAACAACCTTGCTGTTCTGCTGGCTCACTGACTATTTGGCCTCCTCACCTCACCCATGCCTTGTTGCCCAGCCCTCCTCAGCCCTGCTAGTCTGGTCAAGTCACCTCAGTGTTCCCTTGACGACTACCGGTGCCTCCTTCAGCGTCCCTCACACCGGAGACAAGCTCACTGTTGTCTCAGGCTGCTCTGGCCACCCTAGACTCCTATTGGTCTCTCCCAATGCAGTGCTCTCAGGCTTTGATTGGTGCCCCAAGGGCACTGGCCAGCATGGGGCCGTCCCCATTGGTCAGGGCCCACTGCCTCGGTAGGATGTGTTTGAGTCGCCTACAGGCCAGGACTACTCAGGGCAGCTGCCCTCTCTTTCCCTATCGGACATTGACAAACCAGTTGGGTTTTACAGTTGTGCAGCAGCTTCATGGTCATGTTTGGAAGATCTCGGGCACTATGTTGAGAGGCTCATCAGCTGCAGTTGTATGCTATAAAGTATACTCGGGAATAACTGATTTGAATTCCTTTTTATTTACTTTTTTGTGCTGCGCGACTTCCGCTCATATCAGTTTCTGAGCGGAAGAAGCAGTTAAATATAGCACTTGAGGCGAACGGAATCAAAGGATATGGATGGGGGGAGACGGGATCAGGACATTGAATTTAATGATAATGAATGGCGGAGCAGGCTCAAAGGGCTGAATGGCCTCCTCCTGCTCCTATTTTCTGCTTCCATGTTTCAATGCAACATAGTGCAAATCAGAGCTTGCTTAGCCCTGGATGGGCAGGAAGGGTCTTTAATTCTGTGAGATCTCAGGGGATAGGTTTTTCTCTTCTGTGACCTCGACAGGTATTTTGACCAGGTTGAAAGAAACTGACACTTCTCGGGCACTTTTCACATCCTCAGTGTGTTTCAAAGTGCTTCACAACAATGGAGTACTTTTGAAGTGCAGTAGCTTCTCAGCCCAGTCGACGTGGCAACCAGTTTGTGCACAGCGATGAGCCAGAAGCAGCAGTGAAAAGTACATTTCCAAAGTAAATGTTTTCATAATACCTCCATGGGATGTGAGCATTGTTGGGAAGGGCAGCATTTGTTACTCATCCCTACTTACCCTTGAGAATGCGGTGGTGAGTTACCTGCTTAAACCGCTGCAGTCCATCTGCTACAGGTACATCCACAGTGCTGTGGGTGAAGTTGTCTACAATCTGTGTTAGCAATGTTGGATGAAGAACCATTACTGACCAGGAAACTCCAATTCAGATTGTGCCATGGGATTTTGTATGTCCTCTGAGGAGGCTTTTGCTTAATGTCTCATCCAAAAGACAGTGGCTAGAATTTTGCTGCCTTGCCTGCCCCAGAATCGGGCCTGGCGAGGCTTGCAGAACAGCATTCTCCGTTGGCCTCGGGTGGGCGAGGCGGTAAAATTCCGCCGAGTGTTTCCAACAGTGTGTTCAACTGAAGATGTATTGCTAATATATATGTAAGTATTGAGTGGCAGCGCCAGGGACCCGGGTTCGATTCCATCTTTGAGTCACTGTCTGTGTGGAGTTTGCACTTTCTCCCTCTGTCAGCATGGGTTTCCTCTGGGTGCTCTGGTTTCCTCCCACGCTCCAAAGATGTGCGGGTTAGGTGCATTGGTCATGCTAAATTGCCCCTTAGTGTCAGGAGGGCTAGCAGGGTAAATATCTGGGACTACGGGGATAGGGCCTGGGTGTAATTGTTGTCAGTGCAAGCTTGATGGGCCAAATGATGACCTCCTGCATTGTAGGGATTTTATGAAATAAGGAGTTCTGAGCACGGACTAGATAGGTGTGATAGTGTATCATTTTGTCATGTTTTATTGAGGGTGTTGGCTGCTTTTGGTGAGTGCACAGTGAGATTTTCCCTTGCAAGCAACACATTGCCAAGTTTGCATGATTCTAACAGACTCTTGCAACAAGTGTAACCCTAGATCTGCAGTTGCTATTTTATCCACACTATCTCAAAATCCGGGGTGTTTTATCGCGGAAATGGTGTGAAGCCATCTTTTGAAGTTTTTAGTTGTCAAGTGCAAAAGAGAATCTTGAAGTTTGTAAAGCTGCTTGTCCCCTTAGCATTTCTTTCTTTGAAAGAGACATTAGAAACTTAGTCTGTTAAAGGATTGATGAACAGAACCCCTGAGTAAATTAATATTCGAACAGAGCTTTGCTCACTTTGTGCCTTCATTCTTCAGCAGTCGTCTTTGTCCGGTAAATATCTCATTTCCTTTCAAAAGAATTATGGAGTCTGAGTTTTCTTCCCTCCCTCTCTCCCACTTTCTCACCATATCAATAGTACTGGACCAAGTTCTTACTGTGGCTGAGAGGGCACCTGTCCTGCTGTAAGACCACAGAAATATGCAGTGACCTAACATGGACTCTCAATCCATACACTCCCACGACCAATCTCAAAACCTCCTCTTCCACTTCTTGAATGAAGAGTTTGCCGGTAGTCTTGCTTGTTTGCCACTTTCGGAACCTGACTGAGTTGCGGTCGGTCATTGTTGTCATGTAGGATATGTGGCAGCCAATTCGTGCACAGCAATGTTCCACAAACAACCGTGGATTACATCGCCAGATTATCTGTGCTGGTTGAGATTCAAATTGTGATGTGGCACACGCTCTTTCACGTCGTCCTCAGAGGGCTGACAGGGCCTGACTTTTATGGCAATCTGAAAGGTAGGCACTGAAGTGTCAGCCTGGATTATATGTTCAAGTCTCTAAAGTGGGACGTGAAACGTTTGACTCAGAGGTGAGAGTGCTGCCAACTGAGTGTAGGCTGACACATCGGAAAAGATTTGAAAAACGTGTGATCTCAGAGACACAGGCTCATGTGGCAAGGTGGATTGGAGTGTTTTTAAAGCCGGATAACATCCTCTTTTCCAAACGAACCCTTGACACCCGAAAGGTGTTTACCAGATTATGCGGTATCCACTGCTTGGTTCCTCTCGGTCTTTCAACAATTGTTACAGAGGCTGCCTTCTCTCATCCTGGCCGGATGAGAAAATTATGCACTTGGAGCAAATGAAAAAGGGTAAATAAATTCAAATGCCATCAGCTCTTCAAGGTTTAATGCATCTGGGATCCGAACTTGTGGATGGGGGGAGGTAAATTTGCCTCGTGTTAGAGTGTTCATTAGGTCTGGCTGAAGCAGCTGGCTAACAGTTTTTTATTTCCAATCAGTTAGTGGTCTGTTTGATGAGTATGCCATCCATGGCGTTAAAATTTCACCTCCCTGCAGTTTATTGACCAGATCTCGCCTTTCAATTGCAATATCAGCACTGGTCAAAACAAGGCTACTGACAGACACCACATTTGGAACAGTGCTCCCTGAAACAAGGTACTTTCAAAAGCTTGGTTTGGTAAAAACTGAGAAAATACAAGCGTGAAGAAATAATTCCCTCAGATCAGGTCATGACTGTCATACTTGTGGCTACAGCATTGTTAGTCCCCATGGAAGGTGTCGTAACACAGGCAGACAAAATTCTCGTCCAGAGTTCACACAGAGAAGTCAATAGAGTGAAGTGGGAACCTTGACTATTTCCCCCTCCCCTTCTTAACCCTTAATTCCCTGTTCAAAGGTAGTGAATGATCTCTGTCTCCACCACGCCACTCCCATGCTGGTTTAGGTGGGCTAACAGCGTAATATAATTTTAAATTTATTAATTGTGGGATGTACACATTATTGGCAGGGCTCATGTTTGATGCCAATATTAAGTTGCCCTTGAGAAGGTCCCTGTCACGTCAATACCGACGTAGTCCTGTTAAGAATTTTGACCCAGTGACAATGAAGGGATGGTGGTATATTTCCAAGTCCGTATGCAATGTGACTTGGGGATGATGATGACAAGAGGTCATGGCTTTGGGATGTGCTGTCAAATAAGTCTTGGCAAGCTGCTGCCGTGCATCTTGTGTATAGCACACACTGCAGTCACATTGTGCCACTGGTGAAGGGAGTGAATATTTAATGTAATGAATAGAGTGCTGCAGAAGCATACTGTTTTTCCCTGGATGGTGTCAAACTTTTCGATTGTTATTGAAGCTGCTCATCCAGACTCATAATCAAACCTCGTGTTCCCAGTCTGTTGGACTCGAAGAGAAAGACTTCAACCATTATCTGTTGTAGCATTTCTGTATCATTCTTGCTGACAGTTCAGGAAGTGTGGCAAAGTCCATGATTGGATTGATAGGCTGCAGCGAGCGAAAGGAATGTGGATAGTTGATGGGCCAAATGGCCAGATCTGGTTCCCCCTGTTTTTATACTGTGATGCCTTTGCGAGGTCACTGCTTAGACATAATCCACAGTTGTTGCTGGCAGATTATAGCAACACAATGGTTTAAATCTGCGTGAGGTCAGCAGAGCAGCACACACGATATGTAAGTCACGTGACTAAATGATGCACTGAGTGGCGAGGGTTAATCCTCGTCATTGTCCCTCTTATGATGATAAGAAGCTGTCAGCTGCACTTATTGCATGTTGCTATGTTATTTGAGACACGTTTATTTCACATATCTTTGTTCCTTCCATTAACTGTGTCTCTCTCCACTGTTGACTGAATGTTGAAACACTATTTTGGGCAATGAGTTTGAAACTCTGCAGTATGCGTGTGACTGCAACCTGGAAAGTGGGCTGAGGTGGGCAGGGATTCGCTTTTCAGGCAGTTTTAAAAATATTAATCTTATGTTTTTGTTGAAGATAGAATATACAATCCTGTTCTCCTGCTTTCTGTATGAGATGGGCTGTGTGAATAGGAAGACCTGGCAACTTTAACTGGAAGTAATTTTTATTTTAAATATCTCTAAAGGATCTGTGCACTCCTTTCTCGAGAGACCAGGAATAAGTACCCTTGTGGCAGCTGTGATGTTCACATCCTGCTTTTTGTAATCACGAGTGCAGGGAAGAAGGGAGTTGGGAGGAGAATTCTGTCACAATCACTTGGCAATACAGCCGCAGTGAGCTTGCAGTATGGGCTATGCCAATGCGGCACATTGCAGTGCAGGATCGATCCATTCACTGTAGGTTGGTTAGGCAGTGAGGAATGTGTGCGATGTGTTGATGAGCTCAGCTCAGAAGCTTGCGGCCTAAGGGCAGATAGGTTGTGGGGAAGCTGAGCAAATAAAAAGCTGGGAATTGGGTAACAGGAGCAGACTGATCCCCCCCCCCCCCCCCCCCCCCCAGCTCCCCTCGAGTCATTGTGAGACAGCATTCTGCATCTCATCTTTTGCCCACATTTTCTCCTCTTCTAAGTCGATGTGCAACCCCTCCACCCCCCGCATCGCTGGAGAGTGGTTGCAATATTCTCCACACCATAACTGTTTAGCAAATGTTTTCTGGCCTTACTGACACTGTTTAATCATGCTGTGATTGAACACAAAATAACATAACCGGGGAATTGAAAATTGGAGTCTGACCAGCAGTAATCAGAGCGTGTATTTGCATGAGCAAACATCCTTTGATTTCACCTCACTTATTTGTTGAGTTCAAGTCTTGTGGGAAGGATTCTTTTTCTTTGATTGTGCTTTATCCTCCCAGGTTCCCTTTCTCACCTAGTCCATGAGCTGGCTGTATCAGGAGGTCATGATGTCGATATGCCGGCATTGGACTGGGGTAAACTCAGCAAGAAGTCTAACAACACCAGGTTAAAGTCCAACAGGTTTATTTGGTAGCAAATGCCACGAGCTTTCGGAGCGTGCTGCTCCTTCGTCAGGTGGAGTGACGAAGGAGTAGCACGCTCCGAAAGCTAGTGGCATTTGCTACCAAATAAACCTATTGGACTTTAACCTGGTGTTGTTAGACTTCTTACTGTATCAGGAGGAACAGCAGCAAGTGTTACGATCCCAGCAGATGTTACCATTGGACAGTCGGGTCTCGGAATGGACCCTGGATCAATAAATTGCTATTTTTATTGTACAGAGACATGGTTGAGCAGATTAAAGTAAGATAATAAAATATTCACCAGACAAGAAAAAGTTTGTCATAAAAACCTACTTTTTCATCCCAGTTGTACCTTTACAGGTATATACAGAATTGTAAGAACAGGAGAACATAAGAACTAGGAGCAGGAGTAGGCCATCTGGCCCCTCGAGCCTGCTCCGCCATTCAATAAGATCATGGCTGACCCTTTCGTGGACTCAGCTCCACTTACCCACCCGCTCACCATTATCCTTAATTCCTTTACTGTTCAAAAACTTATCTATCCTTGCCTTCAAAACATTCAATGAGGTTGCCTCAACTGCTTCACTGAGCAGGGAATTCCACAGATTCACTACCCTTTGTGTGAAGAAGTTCCTCCTCAACTCAGTCCTAAATCTGCTCCCTCTTATTTTGAGGCTATGTCCCCTAGTTCTAGTTTCACCTGCCAGTGGAAACAAGCTACCTGCTTCTATCTTATCTATTCCCATAATTTTATATGTTTCCATAAGATCCCCCCTCATTCTTCCAAATTCCAGTGAATATAGTCCCAGTCTACTCAGTCTCTCCTCATAAAACAACCCTCTCAACTCCGGAATCAGCCTAGAGAATCTTCTGTGCACCCGCTCCAGTGCCAGTATATCCTTTCTCAATAAGGAGACTAAAACTGTACACAGTACTCCAGGTGTGGCCTCACCAGCACCTTATACAGCTGCAACATAACCTCGCTGTGTTTAAACTCCATCCCTCCAGCAATGAAGGACAAAATCCATTTACCACCTTAATTTGTCACCTTAATTAGTTTGCACCTGCAAACCAACTTTTTGTGATTCATGCACAAAGCCACCCAGGTCCCTCTGCACAGAAGCATGCTGCAATTTTTTACCATTTAAATAATAGTCCATTTTGCTGTTATTCGTACCAAACTGGATGACCTCACATTTACCAACATTGTACGCCATCTGTCAGGCCTTTGTGTACTCAAACTATCTATATCTCTCTGCAGACTTCATGTCCTCTGCACACTTTGTTCTACCACTCATCTTAGTGTCGTCTGCAAACTTTGACACTACACTTGGTCCCAATTCCAAATCATCTGTGTAAATTGTAAACAGTTGCAGTCCCAACACTGATCCCTGAGGCAGACCACTTGTCACCGGTCGCTCACCAGAAAAACACCCACTTACCCCCACTGTTTGCTTTCTGTTAGTTAACTGATTCTCTATCCATGCGAATACATTACCGTAACGTTGTGCACCTTCATCTTATGCAGCTCCTTTTGTGCGGCACCTTGTCGAGTGCCTTCTGGAAATCCAGATACACCACATTCATCAGTTCCCTGTTGTCCGCTCCGCTCATAATGTCCTCAAAGAATTCCACTAAATTAGTTAAACATGACCTGCTTTTCATGAACCCATGCTGCGTCTGCCTAATGGGACAATTTCTATCCAGATTTCTCGTTATTTCTTCCTTGATGATCGATTCAAGTATTTTCCCTACTACAGAAGTTAAGCTAACCGGCCTATAGTTACCTGCCTTTTGTTTACCTCCTTTTTTAAACAGTGGCGTCACACTTGCTGTTTTCCAATCTGCCGGAACCATTCCAGAGTCCAGAGTATTTTGGTAAATTACCACGAGCGCATTTGCTATTTCACTTGCCATCTCTTTTAGAACCCTGGGATGCATTCCATCAGGGCCAGGAGACTTGTCTACGCTTAGTCCCATTAACTTATCTAACACTGCTTCTTTAGTGTTAATGATCGCTTCTAGGTCCTCACCTACTATAGCCTCCTTGTCATCAATTTTTGGCATGTTATTTGTGTCTTCCACTGTGAAGACCGACACAAAATACCAGTTCAATGCCTGGGCCATTTTCTCATTTCCAGTTATTACATCCCCCTTCTCATCATCGAAAAGACCCATGTTTACCTTAGCCACTCTTTTTTTGTTTTATATATATTTTTAGAAACTTTTGCTATCTGTTTTATATTCTGAACTAGTTTACTCTCTCAATCTATTTTACTTTTCTTTATAGCTTTTTCTTGTGGCTTTCTGTTGACCTTTAAAGATTTCCCAATCCTCTAGTTTCCCACTAATCTTTGCTACTTTGTATGCATTTTCTTTCAATTTGATATCCTCCTTTATTTCCTTAGTATCCATGGCTGATTATCTCTTTTTCTATAGTCCTTCCTTTTCACTGGTATATACTTTTGCTGAGCACTGTGAAAGATCGCTTTGAAAGTCCTCCACTGTACCTCAATTGTCCCACCATAATGTTTTTGCTCCCAGTCTGCCTTAGCCAACTCCTTCCTCATCCCATTGTAGTCTCCTTGGTTTAAGCACAAAACACAGGTATTGGATTTTACCTTCTCACCCTCCACCTGTATTTTAAATTCAACCACACTGTGATCGCCCTTTCTGAGAGGATCCCTAACTGTGAGATTATTAATTATTCCTGTCTCATTACACAGGACCAGATCTAGGATAGCTTGCTCCCTCGTAGGTTCCATTACATACTGTTCAAGGAAACTATCACATTCTATGAACTCCGGTCAAGGCAGCCTTGAGGAGACCTGGTTTGACCAGTCGACATGTAGATTCAAATCCCCGATGATAATTGTTGTGAAGGATAAGGATAACACAAGTCACAGAATATATCTTATATTCCACCGTTCTCAGGAAGTACACAGCCCATGTAAACCAATCAGCAAAATATGGTCAGACACATCACACACTGAAACGAAGTGACAGCTACACCCAATTCAACTTCTGTGAATTTCTCATCAAATCTCTCCAAATGCTTGTGACACTGTGAGCCAACTGGTCTCACTGGAACTTTGGCACAAGGGTTTCCAAACTCCACTCCCTCAGAAAGCTCTTGGAATCTTCCCTCAAACAACACTTTCTCTCAAATGCCTTCACCAAAGATGCATCTCCAGGATTTAACCCTATCCTTTCAATATTCTTCTGCCTTGGATTGCCACGTGCATTCAGTCTTCCACGCAATCTCTCAGGTACCCAGCCATGCCAACAGAACATGACTGCTTCACAGGCTGCATTAAGGTGTCACCAAACTTTTGATTTACCTTGGATGTCAGGCTTTTCACTAAAACAACTTTAAATCTGGTTCTTGCAGCTATCTCTCTTATTCAGAAGCCTTTCCCTGCTTTTTCCTTGAATTTTCCTGAAGAACTTCTTGTGCTTTGTTGTTTTAACTTTACTGCCTTCCTGAGACATAGTTTTGTCCCCACTCTTTTTTGGGGGGTGGGGGGGATTTGTGAAATCTGCTCTCCGCAGTTTCCTTTGTCCAGCTTCTTCTTCTGGCACCAGCTTACAACTAACTCGGGTGGCCCCTGGTTGCTAAGTAACAGTCTGTTTTTTTTTCTTCAAACCCTGTTTTCTTTCCGGTCGTAAACCCTCATCACCATGCATGCATCTATATCAACCTGAAGTCATTAACCCTGTCAAATACAACACAGAATTAAACTTGGTTAAAACTTTACCCCATTTCTAATACCCACAAATGCAAATTTCAATGATTTAAAACTACCTCTGTTTCCTGACAATAGGCCACCAGCTTCCTTTTCGTCTGTGCCAGTCAGCATGCCCACAACCCAGTGCCATTTCCCACACCACAGCACACATGGGTAGAATGGAGAATTTTGATTCGTGTCTTGGTGCTCTGTTCTGATGTCCCATCAACCTCTTTAGTTAGAGACCTGGAAATCAGTTTCACCTTGATGGGACTTTGGTTTTGGGAGCTGCAGCCTGTAAAGCCACATTCCTTCTGAACAGTACTCTGGGTGTACCAACACCACATGGACTGTTGCAGTTCAACAGGGCAGCTCACCACCCCCTTCTCAAGGACAATTAGGGATGGGCGAAATGCTGGTCAAGCCAGTGATGCCCACATTCTGTGAAGAAATAAAAAAATCCAGCATCACCTGAACTGAACAGAGCTTAAGAATACGGGGCCAGGAGTCATGCCAAGTAGCCAATTATGTTTCACATTTTGTTTCCTCCTCTCCACCATCTGTTGGCATTGCTGCCATTTTGCTTGATGCAACTCTGGAAGCTGGGTAGTCTGGCAACTCCTTGTCTCAGATCAAATGCAAAATGGCTCTAGAGACAGGAACCAGAAAGGCCATTTGAAGCTGCTTGCAGCAAGAAGTCAGCAAGCCAAACATCAGCATAACATCCTTTTGGAATACTTTTAAAAAGTATTGTTAGGTTTGTGAAACCTTCCACCTCTGAATGTTTTGAGACTGGATATTGGCTCTTGAGAGCCCAATGACAGTGGGAGGTTGGAAAGAAACACAAGGTATAAGGTAAAAACTCTGTTTTTTGAAATCTGAATACTGTGGTAGCTTTGGTTCTTGGCCAACTGAAAGGAGCATTGTTGGTGCATCAGTGTTAGACTTGATGTTTAAGGCTTAGTTGAATTGTGCTGTGTGGAATGTTATTGATGTTACTTCATGTTGTACTTCTCAGTGTCATGAATGTTAGAAATCCTGCACTATGTGGCCGGTAATACTGTGTGTAAGATGGGGCAACATGCTTGATATTTGTGCAGCACTAACTGTTGTGTCATTGCGTGGTTAGATTGAGGTGTGAAAGGTCTTGAGCAGACATTGGTGATGGTTCACTAAATTGGACTTGTGAATTTCCATTTCACTTTGTCTCATTGTTCCAGGTATCACTGGTTCCCACCTCTCAATCTCGTATTGTGTATAATTCATCCTGTTCAAACTGAGTGAAGGCTTATAACTCGTGACCCAAGGAATGTGGATGTGAGTGACTTGGCTCACAAGTCGCTATGGCTCACTGGTTAGGATTCTTGCCTCTGAATCAGAAAATTGTGGGTTCCCATCCAAAATAAAAATCTAGTTAGACACTCGAGTGAATATCGAGGGAGTGTTGCACTTGTTGAGGTACTATCTTTTGAGTATGATAAGTTGAAGTCCTGGCTGGCCCCTCACATGATTGTCTGTGATATGTTTTATGCAGACACTTGACCAATTTATCACACTTATCTCAAGTGTCTTCACTTTATGAGAAAGACTGTGGTTCAAACTTTGCTTTATTAAAACACTCACAGGTTAAAGAAACAATTCTTAAACAATAGATTATGTTAACTTTCCCCAAACTAGGCTAATTGCCTGAGAAATAGATATAACCCAGTCTGTTGAAATTGACTGGGCTGTTGGATTCAATTCACTGAGCTCATGGCGACAGATGAACCTGGGTGCTCTTCGCATAAGGTGGATCTCGCATGCCCTCTTGCGTCATCCCAGCTCATAGTAGGTTTGGTGGTGTCTTCGCTGGAGTTTGTCTTGCAAATGACTATTTTTATCCTTCTCCTCCCTTCCTTCGAATGTTCGCTGGTTTTTGGCCAATGGGGTGATGGGTGGGGGGGGGGGGGGTCACAACACCCAATGAGGTTAGGCCAGGTCATCCTAGTTGTACATACTCTCTAATAGCAGGGGATCTGGCTGGATACATCATCATAATGTCTTCTGGCTGATCACCTTTTGATGGGTTTCGAGATTCCATTGTAAAGTTTGAGCCTCTTCATTCCAAAAGTAAGAAGTTTGGGTTCTGGTTTCAGGTCATGATGACTTCCCTCTTGTTAAGATGAAAACCCCTGTCCAATATGTGAGACAGTTCTGGTATGTGTTCCTGTTGGCTTTTGACCAGTGGTAACCTCATAAAAGCAGTTTGAGTTGTATTAATTTAAAATATCCAGTTTTATCTGGGATCGGGCGGCACGGTAGCACAGTGGTTAGCACTGCTGCTTCACAGCTCCAGGGACCTGGGTTCGATTCCCGGCTTGGGTCACTGTCTGTGTGGAGTTTGCACATTCTCCTCGTGTCTGCGTGGGTTTCCTCCGGGTGCTCCGGTTTCCTCCCACAGTCCAAAGATGTGCGGGGTAGGTTGATTGGCCATGCTAAAATTGCCCCTTAGTGTCCTGAGATGCGTCGGTTAATGGGATTAGTGGGTAAAAATGTAGGGATATAGGGGTAGGGCCTGGGTGGGATTGTGGTCGGTGCAAACTCGATGGGCCGAATGGCCTCTTTCTGCACTGTAGGGTTTCTATGATTTCTATGATGATTATGTTGGGCCTAATTTCTCAGGCCTTGCCCATTTGAACACAATTGTAAAAGATCCCATCATCTTAATTTGAAAGAAATCAGGGGAAATCACATTGGCCGCCGAGTTATCCCTCGCCAATGTCACTTCAGAAACAGATTATCTGATCATTATCACATTGTTATTTGTGGGATCTTGCTGCGTGCAAATTGGCTGTCATGTTTCTTCCACTTCAACAGCACTTAATAGATTGAAGAACACTTTGGAATGATTGCAGATTGTGAAAGTTCTTCCTTTCTTGAGTTGGAGCTTGAAAGCTCTCCTGGAATGGGTACTTCCATGTTATTCAGTGCACAGGTTGGTTTCATGAGCATCTTGAGGCTCAAAAGTTTGATCAGTTTGCTGCTGTATATTCAAAACCCTGGGGACCTATGTCACAAACCCCCCCCCCCCCCCCTTTTTTTTAGCAGGACTGGACCTGGGTGAATCCCTTCTCCTCTTAGAGCTTGCACTGACATGAGCTAGTCGGCACCCAAAAGATGTCTATATCTCACATCTATTTGCGGACCCCTTGCAAATGAGATGCCATTGAAGGATGTGATGAGTATCAGTACTCACAAACACCAGTGGGTATGGTCCAGGTGCAACTACTGGGACCACCAGCTGTGAAATGACGCCAGGCTCATGGTGCTTCACTGTGAAACTTGACCTTTCTCTGGCCCTGATGCTAATTCCTTGCAAGAGTGAGTTAGTTGCCCCACTCTTCCCCCCCCCCCCCCCCCAAACCTCCAACATAACCCTGTTTTTCCCCCTCCTTTTAAGTGTTTATCAAGTTAGTTGGGTTGATGTGGCTTCTGGATATGCTGTTCTCAATACATGGTGCTGTGTTGCATCAACGGAAGCTGAGTATGAAGACCCCCACCTGTTTGGGTAGACGAATGATTTCAAATTGAATATGAAGAGGTTTGTTTGAAGCCCACATGCTAATTATTTGAAAGAGTGAGTTAGTTGTCCCACTCCCCCTTTTTGACCCCCTCCTCCCCCCATTATCCAATTTGTTTTGAAATGTACCCCTGACTCTGCTTCCAGCATACTTTCAGACAGTACATTCCAGATCAGAACACATTGTTTCATTTGTGCCAATTTGCTGTAACTCTGTCCTCTGGCTACCGGCCCTTCTGCCAGTGGAAACAATTTCTCTTTACTCTTGAGAAACCCTTCATAATTTTGAACGTTTTCATTATATTTCCTAAGTTTCTCTGCTGTCAGGAGAACATTTCCAACTTCTCTGATGTATCCACATAGGTGAAATCCCTTGCCCGTGGTACCATTCTGGTAAATCTTCTCTGTACCCTCACCAAGGTCCTGACATTCTTGCTGAAATATTGTGCCCACACTAGCTGAGACCCATCTCCATCTGTTTTAAACACTTTTCTATTGGAAAGAGGCATCGTCAAATCAAAAGTTTTGCTTAGATTCCCGATCCTTTGGCCCTTTCTTGGCTAGAAAGGGAATCATTGGTATGTTTTTCCTGGCAGGGATCTCGTTATATCCCTATTGCTGAAGCTTTAATTGGGGGCGCTCAATTCGGTGTGTCCTGATCTCATTCTTGTGGTATGGAGTTTTTCAGCCAAAATACTGAGCAGAATTGCAGAGCAAGATGCCACACTGATCACTTGTCCACCCACCCTGAGAGGGCAGACTAGGCCTCAATTCAGTGCGTCATCTGAAAGGCAGCACTGCTGCATTGGAGTGTCAGCCTCAGTTTTGTATTCAGGCCTCTGGAGTGGATCCTGAAGCCATGCCTTCTGACTCTGAGAAGAGACTGCTACCCACTGAGCCAAGGCTGATATCTGCATGACAAAGGTAATTTGGCAGGAGTGTACTCGATCTGATTGTATTTGGTTATATTCAGAGTTTTATTTCATGTTCTGCCCATCCTGCTTCCTCTTGTTGGCCAGTCACCGTCCTGCTCCTATGAACAGGATCCTTGAACACCAATACGTTGATAGCCTAAGGATTTGTGTAGCAGTGCTTCTATTTCAGAGTTTGGTATTTGGAGTGAGAGGAAGATGCCAGTAATGTTCCAATGACACTGTCACTGTACACCTTACAAGTTTTTGCAACCTGGATACTGCAGCGATATTTTTAGCGGTCAGAATATAATCAGGCAGCTCCCAAGTGTTTATTTTTAATGTGATTATCACTGAGAGCAAACTGTTTTGACAAGTCTGGCAGTATTTGACTGGTGCATACAGTATTGAAATCCAAGGATAATTGGGCTAGGTGTCAGGTGATGAATGCTGGTTCTTGGCAGTGTTGCAGGGACCCACCCTCAGCTGTTTGAAGCGCTCCAACCAGCAGGGCTTATTCAACGCAGAATGCCACGAAGCAGCAAAGTAATCTGGGACATGGTTCTTCAGCCTGCTCCAGTCTGCCTAAAGTTGCAAATCTAAATGGTGTTCAGTCTCCTTGTCCTTGTGGCCTTCAGTCTTCCTTCCAACAAAGTTCCGATATCACATAACCACTCTGAGAAGCCAGCTATGTTATCTTTTTTGGGAAGTGCAGTTGCACTTGGTATCCACCACATGCATTTAACCCTTTGACTTGTTGGGTTACCAGCTGTTCCATGTGGTTTGTGAGGTGTGAATTCATAGCTTTCTGATAGAAAGCAGGGGAATTGCTTGGGGGGTGGGTGTGTGTGTGGCTAGAGGGCCTACATTCATGGGTGCTGGTGGTAGAGCCACTGTTTATTGCCTATTCCAAATGTCCTGAGAAGGTGGGGGTGAATCACCTTGAATATTGGCTGACTTGGCCATAATTGTTGTTCAGCCTGTTTTATTTTCTCATTGAAGAATTAGAGACAATGGGTCATTAAATTTATATTGTCATATTACCAATTTGGGCAGTCAAGAGTTGTGGGGTATTTTCGATATGCAGAGGGTTCTTGGTGGATTACTTTGAGTTATGTTGTGAGTACTGACTGGAAATAGCCATGTGACCCAGCAGCTCCCTGCCATCTTTCATACTCCACATGAACCTCCTCCTCTTCATCTCGGCTTATGATCCTGTCATCCTTGAGCAAGTTGCTGAAGGAGGTTTTTGGATCCATCCTGTCTTTGGGTTGGCTGTTCCATTATTCTCAATCCCCTGCTCTTTCCCCACAGGCCTGCAGTTGTTTATACTGCTCTGTTTCTTTCTCCCCCGTATTTATCCAACCTCCTCTTGTATGCATCTTTGCTATTTATTTAAACCACTGCTTGTGGGAGTGAATGAATTGCTTTGGGATGAGTAGTTGTGAAGGCGAAGATATGGGATGCTTGAATAGAAAAGAGGATAACAATTTGAAGTAAAGAGCAGGGCAGTGGGATTAGTTTCAAATAGCTCCAGTGAAGCACTAGCGCAGATGCAGGATGTTCTCTCTTGCATGATCTTGTTTATTTTGACTTGTAATTGTGATGGTGTGTGACTGATAGTGTTGAGATTCCTGATGGTGCAGATAACTTACAAATAAATAACAGTGAGCATCTAGTTTCTAACATGTCCAGAAGCTGGCAATTCAAAAAAATGGTACAAGACAGCAGGGACCAGGAAGGGATTTTCACAGTAACTTCATTGCAGTGTTAATGTCAGCCTTACTTGTGACTAATAAGTAAACTTATTTTTAACTTTTGTTTTCATAGTCTGTCCAATCTTGCCTTTATTTGCAAGAGTGGGAAAAGACCTATTGTGCCATCTGCCCTTGGCAAATTTGGAAACTTGTTGACAACCTCTGCAGCATTGCCATATTGGCATGACCATGTGTGGGTCAGCTGTTCCTCTGTGAGAGACTTCACATTCAAGTCTAATTTTCTTTTCATCCCATGTATTCAAAAGTACACTTCCAATGAGGTTGCTGGATAGGTAACCCAGTGGCCAAGAGTTCAAAAACCAGCATGCCATGTTGTTTGTAAGCAGTCATTTGTGGACTGGCACCAGGAAAACACGGATGATAGAAGTGTTTGTATTTGTTGTAAAAACAACAGTTGACTAAATGTCTTTCAGCGTAGTGAAATTGGCTGCCTGAACCACGTGGCACCGTCCCAGATTATGTCCGGGATGCCTGTTGTGTTTAGGCAATGAATGATGCTTTGGTCTGTATTTCCTTCATTCGAAGAATGAGGTAACATTCACCAGTGGGAACCATGACCATTTTGCCCAGCGTCCATCCTTGGATACTCATCCTTAGTACCACCCTTGCCCAAGATGGAACCTGGGAATTGTCCTTGTCTTTGTAGCTCGGCCAGTTGGCATAGTGAGCAGCTAAGTCCTCAGGGTGAGGTATGGCAGATGTGGGGGAACAAGCCAAACGTTTTCTGAACATGCTCCCTTTCCAATTTTGGGAGTGGAAAGGCAGCTCAGCTGGTGCTGAAAGTGAGGGGTAGTGCCGTCCATCTTGTCTTCTGCCATGCACAAAAAAATCTTGCATTCAAAGGCACTCTGTTCAGGAGGCTGTGACCTGGTTCTGCAACTCAGTTGACAAGAACAAAGAATAAAGAAAATTACAGCACAGGAACAGGCCCTTTGGCCCTCCAAGCCTGCACCGACCATGCTGCCCGACTTAACTAAAACCCCCGACCCTTCCGGGAACCATATCCCTCTCTTCCCAACCTATTCATGTATTTGTCAAGACGCCCCTTAAAAGTCCCTACCGTATCCGCGACCAGAATTGAACACTATATTCCAAGTGCGGCCTAACTAAGGTTCTATAAAGCTGCAACATAACTTGCCAATTTTTAAACTCAGTGCCCTGGGCGATGAAGGCAAGCACGCCGTATGCCTTCTTGACTATCTTCTCCACAGAGGTATTGCCACTTTCAGTGACCTGTGTACCTGTACACCCAGATCCCTTTGCCTATCAATACTCTTAAGGGTTCTACCATTTACTGAATATTTCCTATCTGTATTAGACCTTCCAAAATGCATTACCTCACATTTGTCCGGATTAAACTCCATCTGCCATCTCTCCACCCAAGTCCCCAACTGATCTATGTCCTGCTGTATCCTCTGATGG
Organism: Mustelus asterias; assembly: GCF_964213995.1. Classification (NCBI taxonomy): domain Eukaryota; kingdom Metazoa; phylum Chordata; class Chondrichthyes; order Carcharhiniformes; family Triakidae; genus Mustelus; species Mustelus asterias. Next base: position 63,386,422 of record NC_135822.1, on the reverse strand, counting down.
TCCTCATCACTATCCGCAAATCCACCAACCTTTGTGTCGTCCGCAAACTTACTAATCAAACCAGTTACATTTTCTTCCAAATCATTTACATATATTACAAACAGCAAAGGTCCCAGCACTGATCCCTGAGGAACGCCACTTGTCACAGCCCTCCATTCAGAAACGCACCCTTTCACTGCTACCCTCTGTCTTCTTTAACTGATGCGGGATCTTGGGTTCATGTCACACTATCTATAACCCCCACAACTTGCCTGGACTTGCAAAGTCTCACTGGCTGTCCTGTTTGGAGACAATACACATCTCTTTAACCTGTGCTAATGCTCTCTCCATTCACATTCTCTGTACCTTTAAGACTTGATTAGCTGTAAAGACTCGCATTCCAATCATTATTCATTGTTCTGTAAATTGAGTTTGTGTCTTTATATGCCCTGTTTGCTGTTTATGAGCAGATCTCCCACTCACCTGACGAAGGAGCAGCGCTCCGAAAGCTAGTGGCGTTTGCTACCAAATAAACCTGTTGGACTTTAACCTGGTGTTGTTAGACTCCTTACTGTGTTCTTTAACTGAGCCAGTTTCGTATCCAAACCTTCGAACCATTACACTGTTGACGTCAACACTGGACATTGGGAGCTCCTCACAAATATAAACGTAATCATTCATCAGCAACTAGAAGGAACAATTACAACAGTTTTAATGAGATACTGAACTCTGTAGACAAAAAAAGAGTGCTTATTTCAATGTCAGTATTCGTCTCTTTGCCCAGCTCCCAAGAACATAGCGGCCTGAATTGACAAGGCATGTTTCTTTATCCATGTTTCCTCTCTTCCCTTTCAAAAATAGATTTCAGTTCAGCCTTTTTTCACTGGCAGATCTCAGTTCAGGATCTTAATTATCTTTAATCAAATAGTTGATGCAACTAAGGTAACTGTCTGGATTTAAAAATCTCCCGGAAAGGCTGGTTAAAATTGCAGCAAAGCAATCCTTCCCTTGGCTTGTTGTATTGATTTGTAGTTCTGTAATGAAACAACATTTGTCAGTTGCCACCTGAACCTTTCCTTCTGTTGTGCTTCAATTATTTGCCCAATAATTTGGTTTCTTGGTACAGAGAGTTCTGAATTTCAGAGGTAATGACACAAACAGGCATAAGGTGTTTTATCTTTTCACTCTCTCCTGCCAAGAGTGAAGAGCAGGTCAGCTCTTGACAACCAATTAGACAATTCTTCGTCGGGAATCAAGCAGGTGGATCTGTGACTCTTGTCCCTTGTGCGCGATGGTGCCACAAATTTTGCAGCGCCAGAGAGACAAGCTCTTCATCCCTGGGTGGGTGGAGATGAAGTCCACACAATGCAGTGAACAATGAAAGACCTGCAACAGTGGCTTCATCTGAGTGCTTAATTTACCCTCAGCCAAACAGGCACAGGCTCTTACTCTTAGTTGGCAGGCTTGTCAGATGAAGATGTAATTTGACTTGACATAACATGAAATTTCATTTATATAGCGCTGTGGTGAAACACACAGCTTCACACGTGCATTACCTGACAAACAGTTGTGACTGAGCCAAAGTAGGCATCAGGACAGGTAACCAAACACATGGTTGAAGAGTTAGATTTTGAAGAGGGAATTCCAGAGCTGAGGTAACAAAGGTCATGCCTGTCAGTGTTGGAGTGATTACAATGAGAGATGATCAAGAGGCCAAAATTGAAGAGGTGTAGTTTCTTTCTGCATCCAACTTCAAGTTATTAAGGCCAACAATTGTATTTCTGCTGCAATTTATCTCAACATTTGGATGAATAGAGGAAATGGTGGAAAACCCTGATTAAATACATGCATGGCTTTTAAGAACGGGAAAGGAAGTGAGAGGGGTGAATTTACACTTGCTTCTATGTCAATACACCCAAGTAAGGAATTATGCTGAGGGACTTTTCAAATTGCAATTCATCCAAAGTTACAAAGAGGGGATTAAATTTTGGAGGCGGAAGATGCAAAGCTGAGCAATGTGCTTGAACGGGCAATTTCCTCCAACAGTACATGGGCCCTCTCAATGAACCAATTAATTCTGAGTCAGAGGCATTGCTCCATCCATGGAAAGCTTTGTTCTCAACCTCTGGAAATGATAATCAAAGGAATGCAGCAGAATTTAACTTCATGGGAAGGAGGTCCAGTGAATTGGTGGAACTGACTAATTCAGTTCTCCCCAAAAACCTGTGCAAGACAGGTTTGCAAATGATTTTATACAGTGTTGTTGGCATACATGTAATCAGCCTGTAAAGGTTAATTAAATTCTGCTTAAAATGAAATTCCGGCTGTTTTTCAGTTGTGATGAAGCCCTGATGAATTGATAGTGTGTGGGAGTCTGGTCACGCAGCATGCTGTGCCACTGACTGAGTTTTCCAATTCAAACTGTGCCCATTTTATTTCCAATCAGTGCTTTTCATCTTGTCTGACTTTTGGTGCTCTTTTGGCACCTGTCCTCAGCCAACGTTATGGTTTGGTAACTGGCTGTAAAAGGCCTGATGTTCCTGCTGGGTTGGCTGTGCCGTTTGGTGTATAGGACCAGTCTCTCAATCTCTATCCTCTCCCTGACACTTGAACAGTAAGATACAAAAGTCTGAGGTCGCGTACCAACCGACTCAAGAACAGCTTCTTCCCTGCTGCCATCAGACTTGAATGGACCTCCTTGCATTAAGTTGATCTTTCTCTGCACCCTAGCTATGACTGTAACACTACATTCTGCACTCTCCCCTTTCCTTCTCTATGAACGGTATGTTTTGTCTGTATAGCGCGCAAGAAACAATACTTTTCACTGTATGTTAATACATGTGACAATAATAAATCAAATCAAAATTCAAATTTGTCTCTCATTAAAAGAACGTGGGCTGTCGCCTCCCTCCCAGCCTGATTACCCATTCTTCCTCACTGAAGTCAGAGCCTGATTTTCAATAATGCGTTCCCATGAGCTCACCTGGTTCACTGATGTCCTTCAGGGAAAGAAATCTGCCATCTGTGCCTGGTCTGGTGCCATATGACTCCAGACCCAAAGCAATGTGGTTGACTCTTCAATGCCCACTGAAATGACCGAGTGAACCACTCAGTTCAAGGGCAACGAGGAATGGGCAATAAAATGCTGACCCAGCCAGCGATGCCCACATCCCCTGAATAGATTAAAAAAACAACTCACTGGCCCCAGAGAAATGAAGGACGCTCTTGGGGCCCCACCATTCAGGAGCAGTGCTCGTCGCCTTTGGAACGTTCACTACCTTCACAACATGACAGCACTCATGTTTGGAGACCCAGATGTTTTTGTTGATAGCTTGTTGACATGATGTTTAATCATTGCCTCCTCTCCCCACTTCCCCTGATGCTGCTGCACCAGTGACTCTCAGGAAGTATAAAAATAGTTCTGACTGACACTTTCTGCAGGCAGCAATCATTCAGATGACTGAAATGTGGAAGAGAAATTATCAGAAGCTAAATCCCTTCACCTTTTGAGTCACTGGTTCAGGTTCTTCGACCTGTAGATGTTGTGGATGATTCTTCTAACTCTATTATGAACCTCTTTCTCCTATTACTATTTATTCTTGTTTTGTCAACACGGAGCGCTGGTACATCGAGTTATTGCATTGCAAAATCAGAGTTATACCCTCAATGGGGCAGTAAATCAGCAGCTACCTCAGCCAACACCCAGAAAGCAGATTCCGCAATGCGCATCCACATCCGTTCGTGAACACGAATGGTGGCACAGTGGTCAGCACTGCTGCCTCACAGTGTCAGGGACCCAGGTTCAATTCCTGGCTTGGGACAGTGTGTGGGGGGAGTCTGCACATTCTCCCCGTGTCTGCGTGAATTCCCTCCTGGTGCTCTGGTTTCCTCCCACAGTTCGAAAGACATGCGGGTTAGGTGCATTGGCCGCGCTAAATTCTCCCTCAGTGTACCTGAGCAGGTGCCAGAATGTGGCGACGGGGGGATTTTCACAGTAATTTCATTGCAGTGTTAATGTAATCCTACCTGTGACACTAATAAATAATAAAATAAATAAACAGCACAACAAGATTAAAATTTTTGTGTCCTCTTAATGACAACAAGTAACATTTGGTGCCAGGTTCATGTGTTCCAAGATTTGTCTTCATAGAGCACCTTATGACAACACCAACAGTCTTGGAGTTAGAGGTTTGCCACTTAGGACCAGGATGAGAAATTTCTTCAATCGGAGGATGGCGAATCTCTGGAATTCTATTCCACAGAGGCTGTGGAAGCTGTGAAATTGAGTATGTTCAAAGCAGAGATCAGTAGGTTTCTGGACACCAGTGACATTAGGGATATGGGATAGTGTGGGAAGATGGCTTAGATATGAGATTGAACATCAGCCGTGATACAGTTAAATGGAGAAGCAGGCTTGAGGGGCCAAATAGCTGACTCCTTATATGTTCCTAACTTGTATTTATTTACTGCCATTATTAAAATGTCCCAGGGTACACAGGAGCATTATTGAACAGAGTTTGACACTGAGCCTCGTCAGGAGATAATGAGGTATTTTTTAAGGAGCATCTCAAAGGAGGAGCCAAAAATGAGGGCGATTCAGGGAAAGGCATTCCAGAGTTCAGAGCCATGGTAGCTGAAGACACAGCCACCAGTAGTGGAGAAGTTGAAGTCGGGCATGTTCAAGAGACTAGAATTAGATGAGCCCAAAATTCCTAGTGTTAGGCCTGGAAGAGATAAGAGACGTAGGGGATGGGAAAGCCATGGAGAATTAACATTCTCTCACTCTTTGAGACCTACCTTTGTCCTTGCGTCTCCTTACGTGCTTTGGTGTCAGATTTTGTTTATTTGTGCTGCAGTGAGGTGTTTCACTTGACTATAGCTGTTTTATATCTGCAAGTTACTTTTGCTTGGTCAAGTTTGCTTGAAATGGAGAGGGAATCTGCCCCAGTACTGAGAAAATTTCAACAAAAAATTGACAGAAGAGTGAGAAAACAACAGCCACAGAAGTCAACAAGATTTAATTGTCTGAAGTCGTCAGTGCTTCCACAGTCACAGAATTAATTACACCGACAATGCCCGATGTGATTGTGGGGTGAGTTAACTCGAAACAGAGTTTAATGTTGCAGCATCAAGGCAACTTTGGAGTTTTTTAAACCAATTATTCAAAATCACTTCATTCTTCCCAAAATGAGCAATAATTATCGATGTTGCTCTAATGAAGATAGGAATTGCAGAGAATGCATAGCACTCGGTGTGCTGCTGGGCATGGTACTGAGGCAAATACAACCATATTCCGTTCCGGCCTGCACTTTCAACTTTGGCAGTAATGGGCTCCATTGCAGTTGACCTCAATATCTTTAGGATGGGTAGGAGCCACAGGGATGTGGGAAGGAAATTTGTTTTCCATTCTTGATCGGTCACTATCCTGGCATGCAGATGATGGGCAAGGGTGAGAATTGGGCCTGATACATGTGACTGACCCATTCTCAGCTTGCAGGTCAGCAGGTTCTAATGAATGGGGAACAACTGCTTGTTCTCCTGGAGCTGGAGCCTAATTTTGTGAGCAGCAGTTGTGAAATTATCCAGTTATCCATATTGTTCACCTCAAGTGGGATCTTTACACAGTGAAGCTTAATGCGCGTTTTTCTTTGTGTTTTTTTTCTGTACCATGATTAATTTAGACTTAAATGTGATGTGTCAATTAACCTTGAGGTGAAATATGTCAGAAAGTAATCTGGCTGTCATTGTAGGTTTTGCAGGTCTCCCCATTTTATCTCCAACAGATTATGAATAAAAATGGGAATTGCTTCATTTCAGTGTGACTAGCCTCTACCCAATAGCAGGAAATATTTTTATTCTTTCGTGTGAAGTGGGCATTGCTGGTGAGACCAGCATTCATTGCCCATCTTTAATTGCCTTTGAGAAGGTGGTGGTGGTAAACCATCTTCTTGAACTGTTGCAGTCTATGTGATGAAGGTGCGTCCACAATGCTGTGAGGAAGGAGCTCCAGGCAGGTTTTTCTTTGGACAGGTGGAGAGGGACAGGGACCACCCATCTGATTCTGCCCTCTGGATTCACATCTGCAAACAAGCTTTCACCTGGTTTTCTTCTTGACAATTTGGGCATAAACCATTCCATTTGAATCCTGAGCTGTTCAGTGACAGATCAACTTGAATTCCATAAAGTGTTTGCAAGTCTTTGTTTTCCATTCCTTTCTTTGTTGTTCCTTGAGCGTTGGCAGTCAATTTGTCAAGGGGGCATGTTGCATTTTTTTCTGTTGTTTGGCTTACTTTGTTTGACCCACAAATGGTGGAACTTTCAAACAGTAACTTCACAACAAATAGAACACAAGAGAAATCAATCAATTTTTTTTTGGCTCAAAAAGAGTAATGGGGAGTAAAGGGATTTACATCAAATGTGCATGACATCACACACATTTAGTGCTGAGAATAGACATTTCAGACTGTTCTATTTTTGCCCTGAGAATAGAATGTACAGTTACACACAAGCCAATATCGATGCTCCCCTAAAGGTTTAGTTGCTGCTTCACGGTTCATTCATTGAGCCCCTCATGCTTTCTTTCTCATTGAACCCACTCAGCTGATCTCCATGTCCCTTTTCCTAATCAGAGGAACGACTAGCCCAGGTTTTTGCCCTTGTTTGCTGTTAAGTGTATGAATTGACTTCAGGTCGAGAATAGGATTGGTATTGCTGCTGCACTTTCACACAATGATTGAATAGCTGACCAGACGTCACTGCCAAAAATGACACATGGATTCTGACAATTCTGAGCCTCTCACTCCAGTTTGCGACATAAATTGGATACCTCAGGGGAGCAGTAAATAAAAACTTAGATTCATAACTTTCATAGTACTCCATAGTTAAAGAAATAGTTCAGCAATGTGGCTCCTGTTGTGATGCAGGAAAATGCAGGAACCAATTTACACACGGCAGTCTCCAATGATATGTTGGGGACAAATAAAGACCAGGACACCAGAGAGAGCTCATCTGCTTTTGTGAGAAAGTGTGTCTAGCCAAGAGGGCAGTCTAGGTTCATGCAACCATTACCTGGGAGGGCCCAGACTATACACAAATACATAATATATACAACATAGAAACAGGTGGACGGCACGGTAGCACAGTGGTTAGCACTGCTGCTTCACAGCTCCAGGGACCTAGGTTCGATTCCCGGCTTGGGTCACTGTCTGTGTGGAGTTTGCACGTTCACCTTGTGTCTGCATGGATTTCCTCCAGGTGCTCCGGTTTCCTCCCACAGTCCAAAGATGTGCGGGTTAGGTTGATTGGCCATGCTAAAAAATTGCCCCTTCGTGTCCTGAGATGCGTAGGTCAGAGGGATTAGCGGATAAATATGTAGGGATATGGGGGTAGGGCCTGGGTGGGATTGTGGTCGGTGCAGACTCGATGGGCCCAATGGCCTCTTTCTGCACTGTAGGGTTTCTATGATTCTAGGTCATTCAGCCTGACTAGTCCATACCAGTGTTTTGGCTCCATATGAGCATCCTCCCACCTTTTAACCCGAGCATATCACCTTGTACCTTTCTCCCTCTTCTTCATCCAGCTTCCCCTTAAATGATGGCTTTGTTTATCCCCAATGCACTGGGATTTGTAAATGCAGCTCAGTGGCTCATTAACTCTTGAACTGTGGGTAACTGCTGTGCTGAGGCCAGTTACCAATGTGCCACTTGGTTCAGCTGGAATCGAGATCCACTGGCATCTTGGTTTTTCAAGAGGGACTGAAGGTGCAGGATTGACGAAGGAAGTCCCTTAGGAATCTTCAACACAAGCACATGAAGCTCTTATGGTCACGAGTGCTTATTGGCGTGAAGTAGATCCCATGCCTTTCATCAGCAGCAGATCTGTTTTAACCATAGAGCCTGCAAATCATGTAAAAGATGGGCAACTGAAACCATGTTGTGCATATCTTAATCTTTTGGGACAGTATTTTATTTAGAGAGAATGCAGTGAGGTGATTTAAGAATGTTTACCTTCCCATCATCATGAGCTGCAGTGATGCATCAACCCACAGGAGGCTCGAAAAAACGTTGATAAGCATTTGCGTTTTTAAAAAATGGTAAAAACATTTCCCATAGAATTGATTTTATGATGCAGAGTTTTTCTTTAAAATTGTGAAATTCTCTGCTTAAACCAAGAACTATCATGAGACATTTGCAAACAAGTAAAAAGAAAGTTCCTCCAAGCACCCTCTTGTGACGTTGAGACCTGAACTCCAGTAAGGTAAGTATATGGGATAAGGGAACATGAATGTGAAATCTAAAGAAAACCATGAATTGTTCAAAGGGATGTGTCAAAGCATTTCGCAGTTATCAAATAACTTTTGAAATGTCACCTGGGTTTGCGCACAGCAAGATCCCTTCAACAGATAGCAGCTTATCTGTTTTGATCTTGTTGGCTGAAGACTGTTAGGTTGCTTAAGAGAGTTCAATACATTGGTTTGATCAGGAGACAGTGAGGTTATTGGGCTCTGAAAGCTGGCACCTCTCACAGTGCAGCACTCCCTTGTTATAGCCATGAAGCATCAGCCTGTGTATGTGATCAAGGTTCCCTATTTCTCAAATCCCCTTCAGCTTCTATAAACAATTCCCACCCTCTCCATTCCTCTGATGGGCCCTCGTTTAACATCTGCTCTGAAAGGTGACCTTCTGATAGTGTAGCACTCGCTCAGTACTGCATGGCATGTTGGTCTAGGTTATGTACACGAGTCCTGAAGTAACCCAAAACTAAACAAAGGGGATTTGGATATAACCAAAATACCACACATTTTGGAAATTTGAAACTTAAAAAATGCTGAGAATACGCGGGTCTGGTGGAATCTGTGACAAGAACAGTCGGTCATGTTTCACATGTGTGTTGTTCCATCAGAATAGGTGAGAAAAACAGTTCAAGGAATGCTGAACACATGAAGAGATGTTTGTAATGGCGGTGGTTTTGAACCATGAAGGTGGAATTTCTTTTAGAATCCATGCAAAATCATTGGATAGAATTCCCACTGATACCTGATCAAAGACAAACTGGGAAATAGGAAGCAATGAAGGTCAACAAGTTAGAGCAGACGAAGCAAAATCCTGCTGGAGAGAAAGGTAGAACTTCAAGGTGGTCATTGCTGGAAGAGAAGCAGCAGTGAATTATACAAGAATACAAAAGCAGACAATGCTGGAAATACTCAGCATCTGTGGAGCGAGAAACAGAGTCTGTGGTCTTTCATCAGAACTCCTGGCCACCTTATCTGAGAGTACCCTTTCCTTTACTGTCGGAGCTTTTTGTTTCAATGCAGTAGTTTATGAAGGATTCGTGTTTGAAAAGGAACAATTGCTTTTATATCGCCTCTTGGTGATCAGTGGAGATCTCAAAAGCAATATTTTTGAATTCTAGTCACTGTTGTAATGTAGGAGTGACATGGGCTGGAACTTTTTGTCTGTTGTGTGCGTATACTTGGTAGGCCTGGAAGCGGATGCAAAATGCGCTCCTGCCCACACTCCTCCCCCGAAGCATGATTTCACACTGGCTGACCAATTTCCCAGCAGATGTTGACATGTGCTGGGAAAGGCTCAGCATTGCTGGGGAGAGCAGAGAGAGGACAGCTGCCAAGAAAAAGGTGGGTGTGGGCTGGGGCTTCTAATGTGCTCCCTCAGGGGACAGCCATTGTGGGGCTGCCTCAAGGAGCTACAGACGTGTTAAAAAAAAACTGTAATGGATAAACTATGAAAATAGTCTGTTGACACCACATTTGAACAAACGCCAGTGATAAAGGGGTGAAGGGTGATTGCAGAGAGGGATGAGGCCATAAAGGGATTAAAAGACAAAAAAAACAATATTTTACATTTGCAGCATTGTAGAACCATAGCATCCATAGAATCTCTCAAATTTGAGTTTTTTGAAGGGGTAACCAAGAAGGTAGATGAGGGCAGTGCAGTCAACATTGTCTCCGTGGACTTTAACAAGGCCTTTGACAAGGTACCACATGGTAGGTTGTTGCATAAGATTAAATCTCACGGGATCCAGGGTGAGGTCGCTAATTGGATACAAAATTGGCTTGATGACAGAAGCCAGAGGGTGGTTGTAGAGAGTTGTCTTTCAAACTGGGGGCCTGTAACCAGTGGTGTTCCTCAGGGATCGGTGCTGGGTCCACTGTTATTTGTCATTTGTCAGGGATATCCACTGCTTGCTGAAGTCCAGGACTGAGGCGTTCAAGTCAGGCGACACTGACCTACTCAAGAAAGCCAGATACGATCTAAGGAGATCCATCAAAGATGCCAAAAGACAGTACCGGACCAAGCTAGAGTCCCAGGCTAGCCACACCGACCCCCGCCGGCTATGGCAAGGTCTGCAAGACAAAACAGGCTACAAGATGAAGGCATGTAAAATCGCCGGCTCCAACGCACCCCTCCCTGATGAGCTCAATGCATTCTACGCCCGTTTTGAGCAAGAGGTCAGCGAGAGCATGCCCTCCACTCTGGAAGCCCTGGATGAACCTGTATCTGGGGTCATCATTGCAGATGTCAGAGCAGCTTTCTTGAAGGTCAACCCACAGAAAGCGAGTGGCCGGATGGGGTACCTGGACGTGCACTCAGATCCTGCGCGGATCAGCTGGCGGAGGTATTCACAGACAGCTTCAACCTCTCTTTACATCAATCTGAGGTCCCTATCTGCTTCAAGAAGACGACCATCATTCCGGTACCTAAGAAAAACCAAGCAACGTGCCTTAATTCCAGCCTCCCAGATTACCTGGATCTACTACAGTTTGCCTACTGCCGCAACAGTTCCACAGCAGACGCCATTTCCCTGGCCCTGCACTTAACTCTGGAACACCTAGATAACAAGGACACTTATGTCAGATTCCTATTTATTGACTACAGATCAGCCTTCAACACTATTAGTCCCACGAAACTCATCTCCAAACTCCGTGGCCTGGGCCTCAGCACCTCCCTCTGCGACTGGATCCTGAACTTCCTAACTCACAGACCACAATCAGTAAGGATAGGCAGCAACACCTCCTCCATGATAATCCTCAACGACGGTGCCCCACAAGGCTGTGTTCTCAGCCCCCTACTATACTTGTACACCTATGACTGTGCGGCCAAATTCCCCTCCAATTCGATTTTCAAGTTTGCTGACGACACTACCGTAGTGGGTCGGATCTCAAACAATGACGAGACAGAGTACAGGTATGAGATAGAGAATCTGGTGAACTAGTGCGGCAACAATAATCTCTACCTCAATGTCAACAAAATGAAGGAGATTGTCATCGACTTCAGGAAGCGTAAAGGACTTCATGCCTCTGTCGACATCAACGGGGACAAAGTAAAAAGGGTCGAGAGCTTCAAGTTTTTAGGTGTCCTGATCACCAACAACCTGTCCTGGTCCCTCCATGCCGACACTATAGTTAAGAAAGCCCGCCAATGCCTCTAGTTTCTCAGAAGACTAAGGAAATTTGGCATGTCAGCTACAACTCTCTCCAACTTTTACAGATGCACCATAGAAAGCATTCTTTTTGGTTGTATCACAGCTTGGTATGGCTCCTGCTCTGCCCAAGACTGCAAGAAACTACAAAAGATCATGAATGTAGCCCAATCCATCACGCAAACCAGCCTCCCCCATCCATTGACTCTGTCTACACTTCCTGATGCCTCAGCAAAGCACCCCACGCACCCCAGACATTCTCTCTTCCACCTTCTTCCATCAGGAAAAAGGTACAAAAGTCTGAGGTCACATACCAACCGACTCAAGAACAGCTTCTTCCCTGCTGCTGTCAGACTTTTGAATGGACTTACCTTGCATTCAGTTGATCTTTCTCTACACCCTAGCTATGACTGTAACATTACATTCCGCACTCTCTCGTTTCCTTCTCTATGAACGGTATGTTTTGTCTGAATAGCGTGCAAGAAACAATACTTTTCACGATATGTTATTGTCACATGTATTAAATCAAATAATAAATCAAATCAAAATCATTTATATTAATGATTTGGATGGGAATTTAAGAGGCATGGTTAGTAAGTTTGCAGATGACGCCATGGTTGCATAGTGGACAGTGAAGAAGGTTATCTAGGATTGCAATGGGAGCTTGATCAATTGGGCCAGTGGGCTGATGAATGACAGATGGAGTTTAATTTAGATAAATGCGAGGTGATGTATTTTGGTAGATCGAACCAGGGCAGAACTTACTCTGTGAAATTGGAGTCACAAGTGGACGGAGTGGTAAAGAAGCCATTTGGCATGCTTGGTTTCATTGGTCAGAACATTGAATACAGGAGTTGGGACGTCTTGTTGAAGTTGTACAAGACATTGATAAGGCCATACTTGGAATACTGTGTACAGTTTTGGTCACCCTATTATAGAAAGGATATTATTAACCTAGAAAGAGCGCAGAAAAGATTTACTAGGATGCTACCAGGTTTTGATGGTTTGAGTTATAGAGAGAGGTTGGATAGACTGGGACTTTTTCCTTGGAGTGTAGGAGACTTCACGGTGATCTTATAGAGGTCTATAAAATAATAAGAGGCATAGATAAGGTAGGTAGTCAACATCTTTTCCCAAAGGTAGGGGAGTGTAAAACGAGAGGGCATAGGTTTAAGGTGAGAGATAAGAGATGCAGAAGGGTCCAGAAGGGCAATTTTTTCACACAGGGTTATGTGTATCTGGAACAAGCTGCCAGCGGTAGTAGTAGAGGCGGGTACAATTTTGTCTTTTCAAAAGCGTTTAGACAGTTACATGAGTAAGATTGGTATAGAGGGATATGGGCTAAACGTGGGCAATTGGGTTTTGGCTCAATGGTAAAAACTGGCGGCATGGACAAGTTGGGCTGAAGGGCCTGTTTCCATGCTGTAAACCTCTACGACTCTAATCCCTACAATGCAGAAAGAGGCTATTCGGCCCATTAAGTCTGCACCAACTCTCTGAAATAGCATCTTCCCTACACTCATCCCATCCCTGTAACCCCATACGTTTACCATGGCTACTCCACCTAGCCTGTACATCTTTGGACTGTGGGAGAAAACCAGAGCACCCTGAGGAAACCCCGCTCAGTCACACGGAGAACGTGCAAACTCCACAGGAGCTAATGTCAACCAGCAAGAAGAGGGCTGATAGGTGCTGGATAAGATATGGGCAGCAGACCTTTTAATTGAGAGTTAGAGTGAGAGAGAACCATTGTCACCTCCAGCAACAAATATTTAGATGGCACAGATGAAGCTCTCCACATCAGTGGGGCTGCCAGAAGTAGGGATGAAGATGGGTGATGTTATGGAGGTGGAGAACACAATCTTTGTGATGGGGAGGCTGATAATAGCTGAGTTGGAGTGTGACAAATCTTGGATGTTAAGTTGCTTGACAGCAGAGTGATTTTCAGGCAGAATGTCGCAAGATCTCGCCCTGAATTGTAGGATTGCAGTGGTGACATGCGGTGCAGGACGTCTCGGACAGAGTGCAACAAGAAGGAGATCTTGGAAGTGCAGAGCAAATTCAAGGACAGTTGAAAGAGATGAGCCAAGCTTCAGTGGTAGGACCACAGCAGGTCCTCAAATTACCAAATGGCAGTCGAAGCATATCTGTCAAAATAAATCCAGTCGACCTGTTATCAGGCTGTCACTAAAATGAGAAACTGAGTCATTCAGAGGTGACTCACATTTATAGACCATCCGTTCTTCAGCCGTGCATTCAGTGCTGGTGTTTCTTTCGTTCCAGTCTCCTCAATGCCAATGCCCTTTAATAAGGCACCTTGTCGAATCTCTTACTCTTTAGCTCAGATCTTTTAATATCCCGCAGCATCTACTCCTGTTCACCTGAACAGGCAGGCAGAGCCTTGATTTAGCATCTCTAGTGAAACCTGGCAGTGCAGCAATTTCTCAGAATTGACCTGAGGAGCTGACCTTTACATCAAGTGCTGAATTACTAGAGGAACTACCACTCATTTGCTCACTCCCTACCTATCCCCTTTCATCCTATGCCACTCTCCTTTCTCCCTGCAGCTTACCAGCAAACCATTCTGATGATTTCTCCCTTGAGGAAAGCACTTGGTCTCCACTGGGTGCTGTTAATGCCTGGTACTTTTTGGAGAGTTTCAAAATCTCCTAATGACGATAATGTCAGTTTGGCTGCGGTAATAAGATTCTGACCCTTGAGTCATAAGGTAGTGGGCTCAAGGACCCCAGGATTTCATCACATGACATAAGGTTGACTCGTCAGTGCTGACTCACTGCCAAGATTCACATGTTTGAACTGAAAATTCACATATTTAAACCAAATCCCTGCCGACACAATTGAAGAATGTTGACGTATTTGTCCTGAACTCTGGTTTAAATAAAATCACATATCCGGATGACCTGGCCAATATTTATCCCTCAACCTACACCCAAAAACAGCTCATTAATTTCACGGCTGTAGGACCTTACTATGTGCAAATTAGTGTTACATTTGATTCCACAATAACAATTCAGTGATGGTCTAATGCCTCGGTGGTCAAAGAAAGTTTATTCTTTTCATGTTCTGGCATTGTGTTGGTGGTCCCTCATGTAGCCTATCCAAAGGCCCAATGCAGCCACCTGCTTGCTATGTGCCTTTACCATCCCTTGTCTTGGTTTTATGATTTACCAATTGGGATACACACATGACATTTCACATGTCATCCTTCACTTGACTTAGCTCTGAGAATTAGCCTGCAAGTCTCCAATGCTCCCCAAGTCCATTTAATTCCAGTAATTTATATGATCCTCTTTTTCAATCAGGGGCCTTTGAGATTTTACTTTTTTTGCATATCCTTATCCTGAGTTGTGAAGAGAATTATGAAGCATTGTTTTGTGATCATTTTGAAAAGCTATGTATTACAAATGCTACATTTGCATAAAGCTAGTTGTTAAGATTGGCATAATGAGATGCTTGTCTTTGCTATTGTTGTCTGGGTTTTTTGTGTCATATGTCTTGGAATTAGCTAAAGGAAGGAGGGTGCAATTCTTCCCCTCCCGATTGCAGAGACATCTTCTTCTCTCCAATTAAATGAATCCAAATAACGATGTGCCCTTGCAGCTGCACTGTCTTGTGCACCACAACAAATCCTCACGACATCCAACCCAAAAACCTTGGGATTTCCTGAGAGAGATGAAATATCAGATAAAAACTCCAGCCAATTATAAGGAGAAAAATGTGGAAAATCTGCCTTTAGATTATTAAAACTGCCTTGGGAGACAACGTTGCCTCTGATGAATCATCCACACTACCAACTGTGATCGCCACTCCAGCCAGAAACAGGTCCAGCTCTCGCTCAAAAGTATTTTGCAGTTTCAAGAGCAGTTCTGCCTTACTGCCCAATCTGCACTGCAGAGGAATGCACTTGTCTAATTTCTTTCAGGGTGTTGTTTCTGCCCTTGTTCCTGGCTGGCAGTCAATGGCTGGGAAATGGAGAAGTCAGCAAGCTTGGAAGCTGGCATGGTGACTTGTATGGCCAGACTGCATTGCTCAGGATAAGTTCAGATGATCATTTGTTTCCATTACAGTTGAAGCCAGCCACTTCTTCAAGTGCATCTTGGGACCCATGAAGGGGTGGGCCACAGCATTTAATTCAAGTTTGCGACCCCACCAGGGGGGTGTTGTTGGCAGCACTTTTGGGTAAACAATCAAACGCACTCAAAACATATGCAGAAAAATTGATGATTCTTGCATTCTTCGAATGCAAACATGAACTACCAAAGACACTCAAACACACACAAGCAGGTCCACAATCCCTATCTCAAATTCCCCTGATCACAGGAGGAAGGTAAGATAGGGGCAATGTGATCAGGGGAGGTAGTAAGAACTTTCCTGGAAAATCGCTCGATTCAGTTCCGAAACTTCAAGAGTGCTCCCTCCCCTCACCCTTCAAGTGTCTGAACTTTGGGAAGAGACAGTACTGGAAAGACACAGCAGGTTCAAAGTAATTGGAAGAGCAGGAGGCTTGGTTACTGTTTTGAATCAGAGTGCTCGATCTGAACTCAAAACTGTTTCCAGAATAATATCACAACCCAAAGAGCTAACTTGGCTTTTCTTGCACTGTGAGTTACCCAATATGTGTATTTTATCTTTGTTTCATCTATTTATGATTGCAGTCTTTTTAAGTTCTGTGACTTCGTTCTGATATCTCTGAGCAGATTTTCTTAACCAGTTCTTGTGCCTAAAAATCAAACCAATTTCTGATCCATCGATTGATTTGTTGCTGAGTCTTCCACCACCGTTTCCTTTTGATTTATTTGTCTTTGTTCTCTTGCAGATCACCAGAAGTTGGAGAGAGAAGCTCGAATCTGTCGGCTGTTGAAACACTCCAATATTGGTGAGTATTGAGGCAGAAGCATTTGATCTGTTCACACTGAATTATTTCATGATTTGGATGAAAGGCCTGTGATTGCAACCCGGGCAGATGGCCCTGTACAGTCATTTTAGTTCACGTCTCGTCAGGAATTCTTTGAGCAGCAGGATACAGAAGCAAGTAGGAAGAGATTTGCTACCTTAACAGAAGGGTATAGATCTGAAACAGAGTGTGACTATGTTGTGTTTCTGCCCTCTGCAGCAGAATGGGAGGGAAGAGTAAAATGGAGCATTTACCAGTTGAAGTTGGAGGTTCCCAACTCTGAAAACATTTGTGGTGGGTTGCTTGTGTGAGGCCAGAAAATGCTACTACATTCGCTTCAATAGGTTTGGGTACCCTGATGTTGAGTATCGTTCCTGGTCAGCTGGTGTTATGTGAGAAGTTTCAGGAACCAGACCACCTGTAAGCAAGTGAAGAAGAAAAGCAGAGATTATTTTTCTTCTTGATATTTTGTGGGACGTGAGCAAAGCCAGCATTTGTTGCTCATCCCCTGTTGCCCTTGAGAAGGTGGTTGTGAGCTGCCCTCTTGAAGCACTGCAGTCCATCTGGTGTTAGGAAGGGAGTTCCAGGATTTTGACTCGGCCAGTAAACTCATGGTAACTCAATAAAAGTGAACGGATAATTGATGATAATACTGGTGAAACTTGTTCCAATTTTGCTTAAAAAGTAATACACTCATTGATGATTTATATGGAAAAAGGAGCAATAAGTGATAATCTGCCCTCTACCAGCAGTAATTCACAGCAGTAGAGGAACTTAACCCTGGGATTGAATACCACACACACCCATTTGATGCAGTACTTGAAAGGAACAGGTGACTTTGAAGCTGAAACTCCCAAAACAAACGAGCATTCATGTCATTTCTGAGTCTGTCTGTTGACTGGGAGAGATTGATTGCTGTGATCTGTCAATTCTTGGCTTGGTATCACACAATTGCCAGCTATGCAGATGTAACACTTGATGGACCTTTTTATATTGTCATGTGTGAAGGGCCTGCTAATTCCGACTCTGTTAAACTGCAGTAATGCTCTGGATACACCACCTGCTGTCACGAGGCTACCACTCAGCAGTGTCCAGGAGATGAGTTATGGGGGCAGCATGGTGTCTCTCAGTGGTGTCTCACAGCACCAGGATTCAATTCCCGGCTTGGGTCACTGTGCGGAGTCTGCACATTCTCCCTTTGTCTGCGTGGGTTTCCTCCGGGTACTCCGGGAGTTTTCTCCCACAGTCCGAAAGACCTGCTGATTAGGTGAATTGGCCATGCTAAATTCTCCCTCG